>NC_091283.1:779816749-780441749 GCF_032444005.1 Ranitomeya imitator
TAATCTTAAGCTTAATGCTTTATAAAAATAGTTTTTTTTTTGCAACAGCTATTTCAGTTTCACATATCTAATAACTGTTGGACACAGTAATGTTTCTGAAATGAGGTTTATTGTACTAACAGAAAATGTGCAATCTGCATTCAAACAAAATTTGACAGTTGCATAAGTATGGGCACCCCACCAGAAAAGTGACATTAATATTTAGTAGATCCTCCTTTTGCAAAAATAACAGCCTCTAGTCGCTTCCTGTAGCTTTTAATGAGTTCCTGGATCCTGGATGAAGGTATTTTTCACCATTCCTCCTTACAAAACAATTCCAGTTCAGTTAAGTTTGATGGTCGCCGAGCATGGACAGCCCTCTTCAAATGATCCCACAGGTGTTCAATGATATTCAGGTTTGGGGACTGGGATGGCCATTCCAGAACAGTGTAATTGTTCCTCTGCATGAATGCCTGAGTAGATTTGGAGCGGTGTTTTGGATCATTGTCTTGCTGAAAGATCCATTCCCTGCGTAACTTCAACTTTGTCACTGATTCATGAACATTATTGTCATGAATCTGCTGATACCAATAGGAATCCATGCGTCCCTCAACTTTAACAAGA
The DNA here is from genome assembly GCF_032444005.1 of Ranitomeya imitator. Classification (NCBI taxonomy): domain Eukaryota; kingdom Metazoa; phylum Chordata; class Amphibia; order Anura; family Dendrobatidae; genus Ranitomeya; species Ranitomeya imitator. Next base: position 779,817,353 of record NC_091283.1, read on the forward strand.
TTCCCGGTGGCGGCATTGGCCACACAGCCCCAAAGCATGATGGAACCTCCACCAAATTTTACTGTGGGTAGCAAATGTTTTTCTTGGAACGCCTTTTTGCATGACCAAACAACTCAATCTTGGTTTCATCAGTCCACAGGACCTTTTTCCAAAAAGAAATTGGCTTCTCCAAATGTGTTTTTGCATATCTCAGCCGACTCTGTTTGTGACGTGCTTGCAGAAACGGCTTCTTTCGCATCACTCACCCATACAGCTTCTCCTTGTGCAAAGTGCGTTGTATAGTTGACCGATGCACAGTGACACCATCTGCAGCAAGTTGATGCTGCAGCTCTCTGGAGGTGGTCTGAGGATTGTTCTTGACTGATCTCACCATTCTTCTTCTCTGCCTTTCTGATGTTTTTCTTGGCCTGCCACTTCTGGCCTTAACAAGAACTGTACCTGTTTTCTTCCATTTCCTTACTATGTCACTCACAGTGGAAATTGACAGGTTAAATCTCTGAGAAGGCTTTTTGTATCCTTCCCCTGAACAGCTATGTTGAATAATCTTTGTTTTCAGATCATTAGACAGTTGTTTTGAGGAGCCCATGATGCCACTCTTCAGAGGAGATTCAAACAGGAGAACAACTTGCAAGTGGCCACTTTAATTAGCTTTTCTCATGATTGCATACACCTGGCTAAGAAGTTCAAAGCTCAAAGAGTTTAGAAAACCAAACAAAGTGCTTTAGTAAGTCAGTAAAAAGTAGGTAGGAGTATTTAAAACAAGAAAATGATAAGGGTGCCCATACTTATGCACCTGTCAAATTTTGTTTGAATGCAGATTGCACATTTTCTTTTAGTTCAATAAACCTCATTTCAAGGCAGAAACATTACTGTGTCCAACAGTTATTAGATATATGAAACTGAAATAGCTGTTGCAAAAAAAAACAATTTTTATAAAACATTAAGCTTAAGATTAATAGGGGTGCCCAAACTTTTTCATATCACTGTATATCTCTCTCTCATTATTCTGGCATTTGGCAAATATTAATAGTTATGGTAATCCTAATTGACCTAAAATGGGAAAGGTATATTCTGAATTCATGTCAGACATTGAGAAAAACATGCATATGTGTCTTTTTATATAGTGCATGCAAACCTCTTGTTGCAACTGTAGCTTTCTATATTTGATATGTTTTAATAGTTATTATTGGAAATCTACTTATTGTATAATTCATTTGCAATATATTATCTATATTATATATATTATCTATTTCCCCTCTCCCAATCTTCCTCTCATCTTCGTTCTCTAACTTCTTCATTCGGCTTCTCACAGTTTACTAATTCTCCTATGCATGAGGATGGGAATAATCTAGTCCTGGTTTTCTCCCGTCCCGCCTCACTGCACAACTTTACTAACTCCCCTCTCCTGCTCTCGGACCACAACCTTCTTTCCTTCTCTGTCAAGAATTGTCTCCTCACCCGTGACACCTCCATTTACCACACTTATCGGAATACACGTACTATTAATACCCAGCAGCTTATGGACAACCTCCACACATCTTTAGCCCCCATCTCCTCCCTCTCCTGTCCAGACTTAGCATTGTCACACTTCAATAATACACTGAAGAATGCCCTAGATGAAGCAGCACCATCTACACTCAGAAAGACCCGACACAGACAACGGAAACTCTGGCACACAATGCAAACACGCTTTCTTCAGCGCTGCTCATGGTGTGCAGAGCGGTAGGAGAAAATCTCTCTTAGCAGAAGACTTCATCCACTATAAGTTCATGTTCAAAACCTATAACTTTGCCTTTCATCTGGCCAAACAATCCTACTTCACCACTCTCATCACCTCACTCTCCAACAACCCAAAATTACATTTTGAAACCTTAAACTTCCTCCAGAAACCTAAGGTACAGGACCCCATCACCAAACTCAGCTGTGAGGATCTGGCAACTTATTTTCTAGAAAAAATCAACCACATCCATCAGGATATCACAGCCCAATCTTCTCAGTGCCTGGATCCCCTCCCTTGCTGCACCTCAAGCTCACTAGACATCTTTGACCCTGTTTCAGAAGAAGTTTCCCAGCTCCTCACTTCTGCTCGGCCTATAACCTGTAACAATGACCCCATTCCTTCACATCTCCTCCAGTCTCTCTCACTAGTGGTCACCACTCACCTGACTAAACTATTTAACATCTCTCTTTCTTCAGGTATCTTTCTCTCCTCATTTAAACATGCCATCATAACCCCTTTACTTAAAAAGCCATCCCTGGACCAGAACTGCACTGCTAATTACAGACTTGTCTCTAACCTTTCCTTCATCTCTAAACTCCTGGATTGCTTGGTCCACTCCCGTCTAATCCACTGTCTCTTGGGTAACTTTCTTCTCGACCCCTTATAATCTGGTTTCCGCTCTTTACACTCCACTGAAACTGCCTTGACTAAAATCTCTAATGATCTAATAACAGCTAAATCCAAAGGTCATTGCTCCCTGCTAATTCTCCTGGATCTCTCTGCCGCATTTGACACTGTGGATCACCAGCTCCTCCTCACTATGCTCCGCTCTATAGGCCTCAACAACACAGCACTCTCCTGGTTCTCCTCCTACCTCTCTGACCACTCCTTCACTGTATCCTTTGCCGGCTCCTCTTCCTCTCCTCGTTCCCTTACTATTGGGGTTCCGCAGGGCTCAGTCCTAGGCCCCCTTCCTCTTCTCTCTATACACTGCCTTTTTTTGGACAAACCATTAGCAGATTTGAGTTCTATTATCATCGTTATGCTGACGACACCAAATTATACACTTCTTCCCCTGACATCACCCCTACCCTAATTCAAAATACCAAGGATTGTCTGTCTGCTGTCTCTAACATCATGTCCTCCCTTTATCTGAAACTAAATCTCTACAAAACTGAACTTCTTGTATTTCTCCCCTCTACTAACCTCATGCTACCTAACATCGAAATTACCCTGGAGGGTTCAACCATAACTCCCAAGCAGCATGCTTGCTGTCTTGGGGTGATATTCAACACCGAACTTTCCTTTACTCCCTATATCCAATTACTTACACGCTCTTGTCACCTGCATCTTAAAAACATCTCCAGAATCCGACCTTTTCTCACCTTTGAAATCGATAAGACTCTTACTGTCGCTCCTATTCATTCCCGTCTGGACTACTGCAACTCTCTTCTGATTGGTCTCTCTCTTACAACACTTTCTCCCCTCCAATCCATCTTGAATGCGGCAGCCAGGGTCATATTTCTGTCCAGCCGCTTCACCGATGCCTCCATCTTGTGCCAGTCATTACACTGGATACCCATTCGCTACAGGGTCCAGTATAAACTCATCTTTCTCACCCACAAAGCTCTCCACATTTCTGCACCGCCGTTTATCTTCTCTCTCATCTTTGTCTATTGCCCTACACGTGCCCTCCGTTCTACAAAAGAGTTAAGACTAGCATCCCCCGTAATCTGAACCTCGCACCTCCTTCTCCAACACTGCTATCGTGCTGTGCCAGCTCTCTGGAATGCACTTCCCCAGAAGATCAGACTGATACCTAGCCCCGACCTATTCAAGTGCGCTTTGAAAACCCATCTCTTCAAACAAGCCAACCACATCAACTACTCAGTAAACTAACTTTGCCCTGTTCCCTCCTTCCAAATAATACTCTGAGTCTGCACCCTACTATTCATCTGTCCCCACACCCTCCATGCACACGATAACTGCACTTGATACTTGACTATTGCACTTAAACATGCGGGCTGATGACCAGATCATGCAGCTTTATATGAAAATCCCTACTGATTATAATTGCCAGACCTGAAATAACAAGCACTTTTCACCTATTGTGCCCCCCCATTTCCTTGTAGATTGTAAGCTTGCGAGCAGGGACCTCACTCCTAATGTCACTGTTTAAATTGTCTTAACTTGTATTGAATTTATCATCTGTACATGTCCCCGCTTAATTGTTAAGTGCTGCGGAATATGTTGGCGCTATATAAATAAAAATTATTATTATATTAAATTAATCAGATATTATTAATAGCCAAACCTCATGTCACAGATACTGTTGTAGCCCCAGTAATGTATACTGCTTTTTTCTATAAAATCTTGCCAACATAAGGCAAATATATTACATAGAGATCCAGCAGGTTTAGTTTCATATGGACAGAATTAACTTTGCAATGCCATTCATTTTCCATCTGCTTAGTTTTTAATACTAAATTTAGTCTGAATGTGTCATGATTATGTCATAGTTAATGCCACTTAGTGAGAATTAGTAGTCCTGTACAGCAATTAAGTGGATCACCCAAGACTAGAAACAGTCAGGATATATGACATGAGAAGAAAAAATCTATGCTAGGCAAGGATATGGTAAAAATTGGGTCTTTTATATGGTAATTAAAAAATAAGAATATCAGAGCATTCTGTTTATTCAGTTCTCCATTAATAAATGTAAAATAAATTTACTATTTGATAATGATTGTGTAACTAGGGCACATTCACATGTGGCAGATCAGTGTTTTTCAACTGTCCAAGAATAATCCATGAATATATATCTTTTTGACACCAACAAACAGTGGTATAAATAATTATATATTTTCCAATAGATTTTTTTAGAAATACCATGCAATGAGCATACTTCTTGTTAAAATGCCCACTGACACTTTTGGTATGCCTGTTAAATCTCTCATAACTATCAGATATTTATGTTTATAATATTCAGAGGATAAAAAATGAAAACCAAGTGTTAATACTACCAGACATTGAATTTTAAAAGATCCATAGTTAAAGATGAGCTTTAATCAAACTTGTTTAAAATTGTGCTGGCTTCAAATGGGCTGGAAAGTGATTTAAACTAATAATGATTGAAATTTTGAAACTCAAATTTGCCAGGTTAAAAAACATTTTCCCCAAAACGTAAAAGCAATGAATCATCATGGCTTACGATGCCAGAAAAAGCCCTGAAAATATGTGAAACACTATAATCCAAACTCAACCTTAGTAATGTCAAAGTGACTTCACAAAAGAAATGGATGGTAAAAAACCAATAGCTTATCTAATAACGAAAAAACAGAATTTCATATTTTCTTAAAGAGTCTGTCAACCACTTGGACAACTACCCTACCAGCGGTGTCGGCCCTGGCTCTCCCTGGAATTACATGGCATTGTTATTTAACATAATCCCAGCTGCCAATCAGTGCTGGCTTCCCTCTTTTCTCCTAAAGATGAATCACATTAATTAGGAGTAAGTGAGAGAGAAGCAGAGTGAGTGAATTTCATGGTGCTGTATTGGATTGGCATATACAGATGTAAAATTCGAGTAGAAAACAGATTAGAAAAATAAAGTGTTTACTTAAACAGAACTCTAACTCCCTACGAGATTTTATGCGCTGGATTGAAGCCACCCACTAAAATTCTCTCAACAATTTACCAATTCTTAATCAAAATAGATATACCCCTGAAGCGGGCGTAGTTAGATCGTTGGGAAAGAAACATTGGCACCTCGTTTACTGAGCAACAGATTAAGCAAATTTATAAAAATTCTTATGGCCCTTCGATCTGTGTTCGTATCCAGGAAAATTCTTACAAATCATTTACTAGGTGGTACATCACACCAAAACGGATCAAGGGATGGCACCAGACCTCGAGCAGTGATTGGTGGAGATGTGGGGCTAGCAAAGGTGACTATATACATATCTGGTGGTCCTGCCCGTGGCTAAGTCTATACTGGAAGGAGAGGTCCTCGGTTATAAGTAAGTTGCTGGGTAAAAGTGCCACTCTGAAACCAGAAAATATTTTCCTGAATTTGCCAATCTGGCCTAATGAAGGTCGACCACTAAAGTAGCTCAGTTCATACTAGCGGCTGGGAAATCATTGATCCCGACCAACTGGAACTCGTCTACAATTCTCACTAACTAGCAATTGAACTCTAAAATTGATAAGTTATTTCATGTAGAAGAGCAAGTGGCAAGGGTTAACCACACCTTTACTACATTCCTTGAGGTCTGAACACCATGGATCCAATTGAGATCTCAGACAACCTTTCTTGCGGAAATTTCAACGTAATTACTTTCCATCCCAAGGCGCACCGATAGGGATGAACACCTTGGTCGCCTCAGAAAGACCATTTTGAATCAGGGCTACCTTCCAAGAATAATTGAAAACCAGATTACAAGAGCCACCAGAATATCAAGAAATCACCTGCTACATTACAAAGCTAAAGAAGAAAATAACCGGGTACCTCTAGTAGTTACCTACAATCCAAATCTGGAGGTGCTAAGGGGAGCTGCACGGAAATTACAACCTTTACTACAAAAAGATGCCTGATTACAATCCATTTTTCCAGACCCCACACTACTGTTTTAGGCAGCCCCCAAATCTAAGAAGCATCATTGTCAAGAGCTCCCTGCCCTCTCCAACAGCTGCAGGTATCTTTCGTTGCAATCAGAAAAAAATGTAAAACCGTTCCATTTATAATGGATAAAGATCCCCAATTCACATCAAGACTACAAGATACCTGGTATTATCAGCTGCGACACTTCTAATATGGTGTACCTAATTATTTGTACTAAATGTCCAACTGGGGGTCTGTATGTGGGGGAGACAGGGCAAAAGCTTAGAACAAGAATGAATTATCACCGCCACACAATGAGAGAAAAAAGAATGGATCTACTTGTGGCAATACATTTTTGTCTCCCAAATCATAACATTATGGACATGAAATTACTTGTGTTAAAAGGTAGCTTCAAATCTAAGAGAGACAGAAGAGTATGGGAATATAAACTGATGACGACCTTTGACAGTCTTAGTGTAGTAATGAATGTGTCGCATGGATTTATGTCTTTTAACATCAACTAAGGAACTTGCCTCTCAGAGTATGAGGGGTCATCACAATAGAACCAGACCCCAATCAGGGGACAATAAAACATTCCTCATCTAAGAACTGGTCCAGTATTTATGGACATAACTGTTCATCACTCATGGTAATTCTGCTTCATGTCACCTGTCTTATCCATTTTTTTTTTCACTGTGCTATGTTGTGCATAAATATGTGATTCTTCAGAATTTCTTTTAGTCTTTGCCTGATGAAGAGACCTGTGTAGTCTCGAAAGTTTGCAATTTGTTACCATCTTTTCAGTTAGCCATTAAAAAGTATCAACCATTGAGGACTCTCAATTCTAAATATTTTTCTATCTACTGGCTAACACGGTACCAAGATATATATCTTTCCTGTATCAACATTGAGAATAGAATTTAAAAAATAAAATCCAGAAAATCACATTGTATAAATTATATAATTTTATTTGCATTTTGCTGTGAGAAATAAGTATTTGATCCCTCTGGCAAACAAAACTTAATACTTGGTTGCAAAACCCTTGTTGGTAAGCACAGCAGTCAGACATTTTTTCTAATTGATGATGAGGCTTGCGCACATGTCAGGAGGACTTTTTGCTCACTCGTCTTTGCAGATCATTTCTAAATCATTAGGATTTTGGGGCTAAACAACTCGGAGCTTCAACTCCCTCCATATGGGATTAAGGTCTGGAGACTGGCTAGCCTTTTTGAGCCACTCCTTTGTTGCCTGCACTGTATGTTTTGGGTCATTGTCTTGCTGGAAGGATTTTATGGTACATGGCTCCATCTATTCTCCCATTGATGCAGTGAAGTAGTCATGTGCCCTTAGCAGAGAAACACCCCCAATACATAATGTTTCCACCTCCATGCTTGACAGTGGGGATGGTGTTCTTTGGGTCATAGGCAGCATTTCTCTTCCTCTAAACACGGCGAGTTGAGTTAATGCCAAATACCTCAATTTTTATCTCATCTGCTCACAGCACCTTCTCCTAATCACTTACAAAATCATCCTGGTGTTCATTGGCAAACTTCAGATAGGCCTGTACATGTGACTTCTGAGCAGGGGGCCTTGCGGACACTGCAGGATTTTAAACTTTTATGGTGTAATGTGTTAGCAATGGTTTTCTTGGTGACTGTGGTCCCAACTGCCTTGAGATCATTAACAAGTTCCCCATGTAGCTTTAGGTTGATCTCTCACATTTCTCATGATCAAGGATACCCCACGAGGTGAGTTTTGCATGCTGCCCCAGATCGATGTCGATTGACAGTCATTCTTCCATTTACTTACTATTGTACCAACAGTTGTCTCCTCACCCAGCATCTTACGTATAGATTTGTAGCCCTTTCAAGCTTTTTGCAGGTCTATGATCTTGTCCCTGACATCCTTAGAAAGCTCTTTGGTCTTGCCCATGTTGTAGAGGACAGAGTCTGACTGATTAATTGAGTCTGTGGACAGGAGTCTTTCATAAATGTTACTATGTAAGACAGCTGTTTTTATCGGGGAATGAGTTGATCGGGGATCTGCGAGAGCGGGAACGTTAAACGCGACCCCGAAAAAGACATTGCGTTAGCGCAATCCGCTAGCGCTTAGTGCTAAACGGATTGCCCTAACGCAATCTGAACCTAGCCTAACGGTTGGTAGGGGATAAAATACTTATTTCTCACTGCAAAATGCAAATAAATGTATATAATTTATACAATGTGATTTTCTGGATTTTATTTTTGATATTCTATTCCTCAATGTTAAAATTAACCTACTCTTAAAATAATAGACTGTTCATATCTTTGTGTTTGTGGCTTCCCTTTTTGGATTCTTTAGTACTACTCAGAGGTTTACTTATAAGGAATACTTTACTGCACTCTGTGCATCTGTGTTATTATCATGCATTTGTTCAATATGTTTGTTTATGCTGTTTCCTCCTTCTAGTTGTGGTGCCTCAAGCTGGGCATTTGCTGTCACCATCTATTTTATATACTTTTATGTATGTTCTATTTTCATACTCTGATTTAATAAAAACTATAATTTTTAAATTTGTGTTCTGGTTCTTGGGTGCATCTTTCCATTATATGCTCTTCCATTCCACTTATAATGACTGACAGTCTGCTCTCTTAATCCATATGTCTAACACTGGTAATAATAATAACCTTTGTTTTTATATAGCGCTAACATATTCTGCAGCGCTTTACAGTTTTGCACACATTATTATCACTGTCCCCGATGTCACTCACAATCTAGAATTCCTATCAGTATGTCTTTGGAATGTGGGAGGAAACCGAAGTGCCTCGAGGAAACCCACGCAAACACGGAGAGAACATACAAACTCTTTGCAAATGTTGTCCTGGGTGGGATTAGAACCCAGGACCCAAGCGCTGCAAGGCTGACAGTGTTAACCACTGCGCCACCGTGCTGCCCAAGCATTCTTTTATTTAAAGTAAGCTATGGATGGAGGCAGATTCTCAGGGAGATCTGTGCCGAGCCAAAAAATCTTAACAGCTCATTTACATATAAGGAAAAAATGGATTTCTCAGAAACCATTTATCTGTGTGACCATGTAGATGATTTAGGAGAGCTGAACCTACTGTCAGATTCCCATTAATGTCTTATTTTTAGAAAAAAAGTTTCACTTACATACTAAGAAAAAAGAATGAAATATCTTAGGCCTCTTGATGAGTTTACATAAAAAATGTACAATTTATAATAAACATAATCGAAGCAATGTAAAATATTGCATATAAAAAAGTGACCAGTTCCTTATAATTTTGCTGAAAATATTAAAACTCATTTTGTGGGCTATGAAAAGTTTTTATTTTCTTCCAAGGGAATAAATAAAATCAGCATTCCCTGGTTTCATAAAAAATCAATAATAAAACAAAATTCTCTACAAAGCAATAAATGCTGAACATATTCACTTTCTAGTGCTTCTCCTGAAATGACAGAGATAGTTTAATATTTTTTTTTGCTGGCAAAGACAGCAGATGCATATATATCAGTTGGTAATGAAATGCTTTTTGCCCTCACCTGCATCAGGATCATGCATCATAACTCTCAACTGAATGTCATCTGTAAGGTTTCTCGGCTGTGATCGCCCTATTGTGTGAAACCATTGGAAAGAAAATGGCCAAGAAATGTTCAAGTTAACTAAACCTAGACAATTTCTACACAGTTAAACTAACCAGGCAAGTTTTCATCTTTCATTTTATTCTTAAAAAAAAAGATATGAATACAGAAACAGCAAGCATAATTTTTACAGATGACATGCCACTCTGTTTAAATTTCACTTTGCGGTTCCTATACGTTGCATAGTGTGGCCACAATTCATTGAAAGTGATTGCATAGCGGCTTACTAAAAAGCATAGGTGTGTTATGGTGACACAATAATTGCACCTTATCCTTTTAAGTCTCCAGAGTCAAAATCAGAGCCATTTATGATGCGTAATAATCTATTCTTCTACGATATGAAGTTCCAAACATCACAAAACGATTTATTTTGGAAAACAACCTCTCCAAGTTTTTTTAATGTAATGTCAGAGCATTAGTACAAACAGTAGCATTGTTTTTTTTTTATTTTAATAGCCCAATGCTTTTCACCCGAGTGTGTTAAAAACAAGGTCCTATAGTGAAAAACTCAGGAGATGTGGAGCACCAGGTGATGGAAAGAATAAAACCACATGGTGGACAGAAAGCATCGGGGCAGGAGCGCCACCAGTGAGGTCAGGATTTTTTTTCTGGCCCTGTTTCAACTTACATATACTGGATATATCCACATTACAGTAGCATGGAAAAGTTTTGTGACCCTTCACTGTTATTGTGAACAATTAAGCAAGTTGAAGATTAAATGATTTCTGAAAAGTGTTAAAGTTCAAGATAACACATTTCCTTTGTATTTTAGGCAAAAGAATATATACTGTAATTTATTACATTTTAAAAATTACAAAAAGGAAAATGGGCTGACGAAAAAGGTTGGGCACCTTGCATGTTTAGTACCTAATAACACTCTCTTTTGAAAGTACCACAGCTTGTACATGCTTTTATAAAACCAGCCAAAAGTCTTTCATTTCTTGTTTGAGGAATTTTCATCAATTCTTCCTTGGAAAAGTATTCCAGTTCTGTGAGATTCCTGAGTCATTTCACATGCACTTTTATTTTGAGGACTAGCCACAGATTTTCAATGATGTTCAGGTCAAGGAACTGTCAGGGCCATTGTAAAACCATCAGATTGCTCTTTTTGAGGATTTTGTTGTGCATTTAGGATCATTATCCATTTGTAAAAGCCTTCCTCTTTTCAACTTCAGCTTTTTTCATACAGATGGTGCTATCTTTGCATCAATAATTTGTTGAAGTTCATTGAATCAGTTCTTCCCTCAACCCAAGAAATGTTCCCCGTGCCATTGATTGCAACATAACCCCAAAGCATGATTGATGCAATTACATGATTCTTCCCCCCCCCCCCATGCTTAATGTTTGGCAAGCTGCAGAAGATTTTGAGTTTGAAAACAAGGGACTGCCTATACTTGTGATTTACAATGAATCATTTCACTGTAAATTAAATTTTGGAGATACTTTTTGAAAGCTGATGATTTCAAATTTCAAATTATTTGCTCATTTTTAGTTATTACCTTCTATCCAAAGTAAATAAAGTTAATGATTATGTGAATATTGCTGTTGACTGTACATTTCAGGGCAGCTGTGATCAACTTTTACTTTAGTAATTCTTCAGTCGATTAAACCAGATGGAAAATATACAGGAGAAATAGTGTGAGCATGAGTCCATCAAAATTCTTTGTCTGTATTTTTACATGCAAATAGAAATGTAGGTAGGTTAAGGGTGACTTGATAAGAAAAGGAAAACCCAAACATCTACTTTTTGCAGCACAGTAATTAAATAATAGTGCACTCACCCTGACTTGACCCACAAAAGCATTCACTTCTTCTTCTTGAACTGAGAGATTTCTAGGCAGGTAAGGATCAAAGACCGGGTCATTGTCATTCACATCCGTCACCAGCACATTTACAGTAGCAGTTGAGGTCTACAACAAAAAATATATATCTTAGTTTTAATGCCAGCAGAACATATTTCATACAGGCTCAAGTGGATTTGCTGGAATGTGCTCATTCTCTTCACAAACTCTTAGCAAACTGTATATTATTTATTTTCACATCATTGCTTAGAGCCTTTCTGTAGAGGAAGAATAGCCTAAAAAGCTTCAAAACATCTGTCATTCAAAACAGTAAACAAAGGCATTTGACAGACATTATAAATTCATTGTATAGTTGTTTTTGATAGGAATCAGAACAGTATATTAATAGTTCTCCCGGAGAATAGTAATTTCAGAAAATCATATATCTTCTCTGGAAAAAAGCAAGTATAGTTCTCATGCAATGATATTATGTGTAATTCTATGTCTCAGCACATTTATATATTTTTGTTAGAATAAAGGACCAGTGCTTTAATGTACAGTATGTATGCCTATCATTGTGAAACCTCACTAACCAGGCCATTTTTTTCAATTCTGACCAGTGTCCCTTTTTGTGGTAATAACTCGAGAACGCTTCAATGTATTCCAGTGATTCTGAGATTGTTTTCTCATGGAATGTTGTTCTTCATAGCATTCTGAAAATTCACCTGAAATAATAAGTATAATTTAAATATCCTGCACCACATTTCAAATTAAGTAAAAAAGCAAACGAGTAACAGTGTTTTGAATTTTTGACTTTCCGGCTCCGTATCTCCCCATCTCCTACTGCCTCGAATGTGATACTACAATCATTTTATAGACATTCATCTTGGCTATCTCATACATTTGACCTGCAACAATTTTGCATATGATTAGTTATGCAGATTCTTGCAATGTCCGAGCATTGTTTCTGTTTTGCTTCTAAAAATCGAAATTTAAATTTTTATTATTTTGTCAGTATTTTGTAAATCCATCTTTAGCTTTCAACACTGCCTTAATCCTTCACGGCATGCTCTCAGTCAGATTCAAACATGTGTTGACAGAAATTTGATCCCAGGCCTCTTTTACACTTTCCCAAAGTTGGCGCATTCTGGTCCACTCACTTGGATATGTATATAGTTGTTTCTTCAATTTTACACACAAGTGTTTGATTGGGTTGACATCTGAGGAGTGTGGGGTCCAATCCAGCAGCACCTCTAGTTCAATGTAATTGAACCATTTCTTTGGCAATCTCAACATATGCTTTTGGCTGTTCTGCTAGAACACTATGTCTTTCTTTTCCTACCCTTAGAACTCGAATGTACGAAGTAACTCGTCTTGTAGGATACTCACATATAGCTCAGCATTGAGACCACTATTAATGCTGGTCAAGTATCCAACAAGTTTGGCTGTGAAACCACCTCAAATGATCAGGCTTTCTCCACCAAACTTAACTGTTTCTTCAATTTCCCAATCTGTTTGCCCTTTATTCCCTTGTTTCTTCCTGTCAGGGATGTGGTTTGTGGAACCACTGTGCCATGGACCATGGAGAGCCTGGAGGGGCATGACTAAGTGAGCACCGAACTTGACTCCTGAAGAATGCTAGGTGCCACTTCAGGACAGACCAATGGACGTGCAGCAGCTGGACCCAGTGTTAGGGCTAGCGGAACGCACCGAGTAAATAGAGATGTTTATTGATATTGGTGCATTCGCAGCCCGGGGTCCACCGTGCAGGAGTACCTGCTGCTAGCAAACGGCGGAGCTATATGGCGGTATAGACTAACTCAGTTAATTCACTGAGTAGCCGTGAAAGGAAAGCACTGTGCCCTGTTAGACTCCACAGAGGCACAGGCTAACTGCCCAAACAGAGAGCAGTCAGTGGTCACACAAACACACAAAACTCCTCGCCGGAGGAGCCAGCATTCTAGGGGCGTATTTCAGCCGGGTCCCTGAATACACTCAGACTCAATCTCCTCGCCGGAGGAGCCAGCATTCTAGGGGCTTATTTCAGCCGGGTCCCTGAACACACATACATGTGACCACACTGGCGCAAAGCACATAACATAAGACAATACTAGCGCATGGCCGTGCGGTCATGCGCAGTTTATATAGTTGCAGCACAGGAAGCTGCTACTGAAGTTTTTGCCCTTTCAGGACCTTCCAGAAGGACCAATGGAAAGTGCTGCAGTACCTGAGCATGTTTTGCCCTTTCAGGACCTTCCAGAAGGACCAATGGAATGTACTGCAGCACCTGAGCATGTGACCGAACATGTGGCCCTCGACCTCCAATGGGAGACCCTGCCCTGGGCATGCTCAGTGTGAGTAAACAAGGACTTAGTCCCAGAGAGGCTCGCTCACCGCAGATCAGTGCAGGGTACCATAGGAAAGCCAGAAAAGGCAGTAGTGACCCTATGCACCGAATCAGCCCCAGCGAGACGCTGGGAGCGACGTCTCCGCTGAGCAGAGCTCACTGCGGCCGATACCGAATGGGAGACCGCAGCAGACACAGATCGAGATTTCCCCTGTGCAGCAGAGGAAACTCGACTCCTAACATTACCTCCCCTCCCAGGGCCCCCCCTCCTTGAGCCTCACTACGCTCAAAAGCTGCGATAAGCAGCGGAGCCCGAATGTGTTCCACAGGCTCCCAGGTTCTATCCTCTGGGCCATGACCCTTCCAGTCCACCAGATTAAATTTCTTGCCACGTACCACCTTGCACCCCACAATAGCATTCACCTCAAACTCATCCGTGGATGAACCCGATGTCCCAGCAGATGACTCGGAAAAGCGGGACAAATGAACGGGCTTTAAGAGGGAAACGTGGAAAGTATCGGTGATACCAAGGCGTGGAGGAATAGCCAAACGGTAGACCACAGGGTTGACCTGTTCCAGAACCTTAAACGGGCCAATGTAGCGAGGAGCAAACTTAGTGGACTCAACTCGCAGCCTGATGTTACGGGCGGAGAGCCACACTAAGTCGCCAGGAGCAAAGACCGGAGCGGGGCGCCGGTGTGTATCAGCCGAAACCCTCATTCTCTCCTTGGAGGCCCAGATGGCATCCTGTGTGCGGTCCCAGATGTCACGTGCCTCCACCGCCCAGTCTGCCACCCTAGAATCGGTGGATGACACGGGCATGGGCACAGGGACACGCGGATGCTGGCCGTAATTAAGGAGAAAAGGAGTTTGACCAGTGGAATCGGCTACGGCGTTGTTCAGGGCAAATTCCGCCCAAGGTAGCAAAGATGCCCAGCCATCCTGCCTAGCAGAGACGAAATGTTGCAAATATGTCACCAGAGTCTGGTTGGTTCTCTCCACCAACCCATTCGTCTCGGGATGGTATGCAGAGGAGAGGTTTAACTCTATGCTGAGTAAACGGCAGAGCTCTCTCCAAAACCGAGATGCAAACTGGGGACCCCGATCGCTGACAATCTTATCAGGCATACCATGCAATCGGAAAACGTGTTTAATGAACAACACTGCCAAGGCCCGTGCTGAGGGTAACCGAGGAAGCGGCACCAAATGCACCATCTTGGAGAAATGGTCGGTGACAACCCAAATAATGGAGCAGCCACGCGACTTGGGAAGACCCACCACAAAGTCCATCCCGACCATCTCCCAGGGCCTGTCTGCCACCGGTAGAGGGTAAAGCAACCCAGCAGGCCGTTGCCGAGGAGACCGATTCTGGGAGCAAGAAACACACACCTGAATATAGTCCTTGACATCTAGGGCCATATGCGGCCACCAGTATGTTCTCACCAGAAGCTCAGATGTCCTCTTGGTCCCAAAATGCCCACCCACTCTGGAGGAGTGAGCCCAAGAGAGAACCTCTGGTCGCAAGTTAGCTGGTACGAAAGTCTTGCCCGGGGGCACAGACTCTAGCGAAACCAGAGCTAAAGTTCTCAGGCTCTCAGAAGGGACAATAAGCCGAGGCTCCTCCTCCTCCTCCGATGACACCACGGAGCGGGAGAGAGCGTCAGCACGAATGTTCTTCTCCCCGGAGAGGAAATGGAGAGTAAAATGGAACCGGGAGAAGAACAGGGACCATCTAGCCTGGCGAGAATTCAGCCGCTGGGCCGTTTGCAGATACACCAAGTTCTTGTGGTCAGTGAAGACTTGGAAGGGAAAGCGAGCTCCCTCCAAAAGATGTCTCCACTCCGAAAAAGCCAACTTCATGGCCAGCAACTCCCTGTCCCCGATGGAATAATTCCTCTCCGCTGGTGTGAAGGTCTTGGAGAAGAAGAAGCAAGGATGCTTCCGACCTTGAGCATCCTTTTGAAAAAGGACTGCTCCAGCTCCAACGGATGAGGCATCCACCTCCAAGATAAATGGCTTATCAACATCGGGGCGATGTAGGATGGGAGCGCTAGCGAAGTGTGACTTCATCGAGAGAAAGGCTTTGGAGACCTCCTCTGACCACAACTTGGGATTTGCTCCCTTCTTGGTGAGGGCTACCAAGGGAGCTACCAAAGTTGAGAAGTGTGGAATGAACTGGCAATAGTAATTAATGAACCCCATAAAGCGCTGCACCGCTTTAAGAGAATGGGGTTCCTGCCAGTCCATTACAGCCTGTAGCTTGGCAGGATCCATAGCCAAACCCTGGGCAGAGATGATATAACCAAGGAAAGGCAAGGACTCCTGCTCAAACACACACTTCTCCAACTTGGCGTAGAGGGAGTTTGCCCGTAAGAGGTCGAAGACTTTGCGAACATCTCTTCGATGGGAGTCAATATCTGGAGAGAAGATGAGAATATCATCCAGATAGACTACGACCGAGGTGGTGAGCATATCCCGGAAGATGTCGTTCACAAAGTCTTGGAAAACGGCTGGGGCATTACAGAGCCCGAAGGGCATCACCAGATATTCATAGTGCCCATCCCTGGTGTTAAAAGCCGTCTTCCATTCATCCCCCTCACGGATGCGAATCAGGTTGTAAGCACCCCGCAGATCTAACTTTGTAAATACCCTCGCTCCCCGTAGCCTATCAAACAGCTCAGATATCAGGGGTAGTGGGTACTTGTTCTTAACGGTGATGGCGTTAAGACCCCTGTAGTTTATGCATGGACGTAAGTCTCCAGTCTTCTTCTGTACGAAGAAGAACCCTGCCCCTGCCGGTGACACTGACTTCCTAATGAATCCTCTTGCCAGATTCTCCTGGATGTACTGGGACATTGCCTCCGTCTCCGGGAGAGATAACGGATAGACTCGACCCTGGGGAGGCTCAGCACCAGGCAAGAGGTCAATAGGACAGTCATAGGGGCGGTGAGGCGGAAGGGTCTCCGCAGCTCTTTTGGAGAACACGTCTGCATAGGGCCAATAGTGCTTGGGGAGAGAGGAAAGATCTGCGGGTACCTGTGTAGTAGCAACCTGAACGCACTCCCTCAGACATCTACCCTCGCAGGATTTACTCCATCCCAAAATTCTCCCAGAGGACCACTCAATATGAGGAGAATGGTAGCGAAGCCATGGTATCCCCAACAGGACCTCATCAATTCCCTCAGGAATGACTAATAGGGAGATTATCTCCTGATGTGATGGAGACACAGATAGCGTGAAAGGAATGGTTTGGTGGGTAATCTGTGAAGGTAGTGTTGACCCATTTACCACTCGAACGGTCACTGGCTTGGCGAGCATCACCAAGGGTATTGCGTGACGCTGGGCAAAAGAGGAAGACATAAAGTTACCCTCTGCCCCAGAATCCACGCATAGCTCGACCATAAGAGTGGATGGGCCTATGGTAATTGTCCTGTTGAAGGACAACTTTGAGGCAAACATCGCCATGTCTAGTGTACCTCCTCCAACTGCCACTAGACGCTGACGTTTCCCCGACCGCTGAGGACCCTTGGAGGCAAGGTGTCCTGACTGCTGGCAAACATGACGGACCTTATGTGCACAGGCAGACTGAGACTTGGATCCCGCTCGTGTCACCTCTAAGGCCTCATGTGACTCGGATGCCTGGACTGGAGATTCCAAAGGTTTGGCGAAGGTGGGAGCCAGCCGAAACCTCTGCCTACACTGGGCTCGCTCCAACCTCCGCTTGTTAAAACGGAGGTCAATACGAGTAGAGACAGTTATTAACTCCTCCAGTGTGGCAGGAATCTCCCTAGTGGCCAGAGCGTCCTTAATGTGGTCAGCCAGGCCCCTCCAAAATATGGGGATAAGGGCTTTTTCCGACCACTCCAGCTCGGAAGCTAAAGTACGGAAGCGGACGGAAAAATGGTTGACCAAGGACTCACCCTGAGTTAATGCCAGTAGTTGGAGCGCTGTGTCATGGGTGACTTGAGGTCCTAAAAAGACCTTTTTCAGAGTGCTCAGGAACAACGGAGCACTCTGCACCACATGATCACCACGCTCACACAGCGGCGTAGCCCACTCCAACGCCCTGTCTGACAAAAGAGACACAATAAATCCCACCTTAGCCCGCTCTGTAGGAAAACGTGCAGCCAGGAGCTCGAGGTGAATAGAGCACTGACTCACGAATCCCCTACAAGTTTTGCTATTTCCAGAAAATTTTTCTGGCAGCGGGAGGCGAGATAACGTCGGAACAGGGGTGGCAGTGGACAAGGTTGCTGCAGCCACGCTAGCAGCCTGTACAGCAACTGCGGTAACATCCACAGCTGAGGTTGAGCTCTCGAGAGCTGCCAACCTACACTCCAGCTGCTGGATATACCGCAAAGATTGCTGAATGTCCGCCATTTACTAGCCAGACCCTGGCGCTAATATTCTGTTAGGGCTAGCGGAACGCACTGAGTAAATAGAGATGTTTATTGTTATTGGTGCGTTCGCAGCCCGGGGTCCACCATGCAGGAGTACCTGCTGCTAGCAAACGGTGGAGCTATATGGCGGTATAGACTAACTCAGTTAAATCACTGAGTAGCCGTGAAAGGAAAGCACTGTGCCCTGTTAGACTCCACAGAGGCACAGGCTAACTGCCCAAACAGAGAGCAGTCAGTGGTCACACAAACACACAAAACTCCTCGCCGGAGGAGTTAGCATTCTAGGGGCTTATTTCAGCCGGGTCCCTGAACACACATACATGTGACCACACTGGCGCAAAGCACATAACATAAGACAATACTAGCGCATGGCCGTGCGGTCATGCGCAGTTTATATAGTTGCAGCACAAGAAGCTGCTACTGAAGTTTTTGCCCTTTCAGGACCTTCCAGAAGGACCAATAAAAAGTGCTGCAGTACCTGAGCATGTTTTGCCCTTTCAGGACCTTCCAGAAGGACCAATGGAATGTACTGCAGCACCTGAGCATGTGACCGAACATGTGGCCCTCGACCTCCAATGGGAGACCCTGCCCTGGGCATGCTCAGTGTGAGTAAACAAGGACTTAGTCCCAGAGAGGCTCGCTCGCCGCAGATCAGTGAAGGGTACCATAGGAAAGCCAGAAAAGGCAGTAGTGACCCTATGCACCGAATCAGCCCCAGCGAGACGCTGGGAGCGACGTCTCCGCTGAGCAGAGCCCACTGCGGCCGATACCGAATGGGAGACCGCAGCAGACACGGATCGAGATTCCCCCTGTGCAGCAGAGGAAACTCGACTCCTAACACCCAGTAGGACAGACTGGATGGTGCAGCAGGCAGAGTTGGTATCAGAGTGCAGCTGGCAGGATATGCACCAGACAAGATCTGCATCAGAGAGCAGCAGACAGGATGTGCACCAGAGTGCAGCAGACAGGATCTGCACAAGAGTTCAGCAGGCAGGATCTGCGGGGTCGAGTTCTCGCTTCTGCACAGGGGGAATCTCAAGCCACCTCCGCTGCGGTCTCCCATTCTTGTCCAGCCGCAGTGGAGTCTGCTCAGCAAAGACGTCGGTCCCAGCGTCTTGCTCATTCTCACTCTGTTCTGAGAGTTACTGCTGCTCCTCCAGTTTCTGCCATTAAAGTCAGTGCTGGTCAGCAGCGAGCGGACTTCTCTGAGACTAAGTCCTTGTCTGCACGTACTGAGCATGCCCACGGTAAGATCTCCCGTTGGAGATCGAGGGTCATGTGCTCAGGCTCTGCAGCACATTCCATTGGTCCTCTTGGCAGGTCTTGGAAGGGCAAAGGTGCTGTGGCCACTTCCTGTGCTGCTGCTATATAAACTGCGCATGACCGCACGGCCATGCGCTAGTATTGTCTTTCAATCGCTAATGTGTGTATGTTGTGAGTGCAAGTCGTCCTTGGATACCCCTACCCTATTGAATGACTGTTCGCGGAAGGTGTATGGCTGCTACCTAGTGCCCGACTTATCCTACAGCACTAGTCACACATTATAGCATCCAGTTGCTGTGACCGCCAGTACGGTGCCGTGCACTTCCTCTGTGCTTTCCTTATCCAAGCCTGGGTGGTTAGTGGCGTTCGTCAGTGCGGCACTGCATGCACTCTTGTGCCTTAATATTGCTCTTCAGTTTCCTACACACCCAGTTGCGGTGTTGTGCCAGCAAGGGTCTAATCGGACTTTAATCCTAGTTGGGGTTGAGTTCCCTGACTACTTGCTCGCGCTTTAGGTACGGTACCGCGGTCCTGTGCCTTAACAGGATTGCTTCTTTCACGCTGGGTGAGGTTAACCCACGCGTGTATACTTTAGTATACCGCCATATAGTCTGCTAATTGCTAGCAGCAGGTTTTCACCTGCACGGTGGACCCCGGACTGCGAACGCATCTATACCATCTGTCTTGGTGCGTTCCGCCAGTCCTAACAGAATACTAGTGCCAGGGTCTTGCTAGTAAAATGGCGGACGACCAGCGTTTACAGCGGTACATCCAGCAGCTGGAGGGAAGGTTGGCGGCTCTTGAGCGTTCAACCTCAGCTGTGGATGTTACTGCTGTCACTGTTCAGGCTGCAAGTGTGGCTGCAGCTACCTTGTCCACTGCCGCCCCTGTACCGACGCTATCTCGCCTCCCGCTACCAGAGAAATTTTCTGGTGACAGTAAGTCCTGTAGGGGTTTCGTGAGTCAGTGCTCAATACATCTCGAGCTTCTGGCCTCTCGTTTCCCTACAGAGCGGGCTAAGGTGGGCTTTATAATTTCCTTATTGTCGGACAGGGCATTGCAGTGGGCTACGCCGCTGTGGGAGCGTGGCGATCATGTGGTGCAGAGTGCTCTGTTATTCCTGAGCACTCTGAAACAGGTCTTTCTAGGACCTCGTGTCACCCATGACACGGCGCTCCAGCTGTTGGCACTGACTCAGGGCTCGTCCTTGGTCAGCCTTTTTGCCGTCCATTTCCGCACTCTAGCATCTGAGCTGGAGTAGTCAGATAAAGCCCTTATCCCTATATTTTGGAGGGGGCTGGCTGATCACGTTAAGGATGCTCTGGCCACTAGGGAGATTCCCGCCACACTGGAAGAGTTAATAACAGTATCTACTCGCATCGACCTCCGTTTTCACGAGCGGAGGTTAGAGCGAGCCCAGTGTAGGCAGAGGTTTCGGCTGGCTCCCACCTTCGCCAAACCTTTGGAATCTCCAGTCCAGGCTCCTGAGTTCCAGGAACCTAAGGTGGTGTCACGAGCGGGATCTAAGTCCCAGACCGCTCGTGCACTCCAGGGTTGCCATGTATGCCAACAGTCAGGACATCTTGCCACCAGATGTCATCAGCGGTCGAGGAAACGTCAGCGTCTAGTGGTAGTAGGTGGAGGTGCACTAGACACTGCAACGTTTGCCTCCAAATTGTCCTTTAAGGGGACAATTACCTTTGGCTCATCCTCCCACTCGGTAGACCTCTGCATGGATTCTGGGGCGGAGGGCAATTTTATGTCTTCTGCCTTCGCCCCAACGTCACGCAATACCCCTGGTTATGCTATCTCAACCAGTAACGGTACGAGTGGTGAATGGGTCGACACTCCCCGCACAGATAACACATCAGACCATCCCTGTTACTCTGTCCATGTCGCCATCCCATCAGGAGATTATTTCTCTGCTCATCATTCCTGAGGGTATTGATGAGGTCCTGTTGGGGATACCTTGGCTACGGTACCACTCTCCTCACATCGAGTGGTCCTCAGGCAGAATTCTGGGATGGGGTGAATCATGTGGGGGTAGGTGTCACCGAGAGTGCGTTCAGGTTGCTACTACTGAGGTACCCGCAGATCTATCCTCTCTCCCCAAGCAATATTGGTCTTACGCAGACGTGTTCTCCAAAAAGGCGGCGGAGATCCTTCCGCCCCATCGCCCCTATGACTGTCCTATCGATCTCTTGCCTGGTGTGGAGCCTCCCCGGGGTCGAGTTTATCCATTATCTCTCCCGGAGACGGAGGCCATGTCTCAGTACATTCAAGAGAATCTGGCAAGAGGGTTTATCAGGAAGTCAGTGTCACCTGCTGGGGCAGGGTTCTTCTTCGTGCAGAAGAAGAATGGGGAACTACGTCCATGCATAGGCTACAGGGGTCTTAACGCTATCACCGTTAAGAACAAGTATCCTTTGCCCTTGATATCCGAGCTCTTCGATAGGCTTCGGGGAGCTAGAGTGTTTACTAAATTAGATCTGCGGGGTGCTTACAACCTGATTCGCATCCGTGAGGGGGACAAATGGAAAACGGCGTTTAACACCAGAGATGGGCACTATGAGTATCTGGTGATGCCCTTCGGGCTCTGTAATGCCCCAGACGTTTTTCAAGACTTTGTCAACGACATCTTAGTTAATGATAAACTTACCTGGAGCAGCCAGTGCCAGGCAGCAGCTGCCAAGGCAAACAGTATCATGGGGTGCATTAAAAGAGGTCTGGATACACATGATGAGAGCATTATACTGCCTCTGTACAAATCCCTAGTTAGACCGCACATGGAGTACTGTGTCCAGTTTTGGGCACCGGTGCTCAGGAAGGATATAATGGAACTAGAGAGAGTACAAAGGAGGGCAACAAAATTAATAAAGGGGATGGGAGAACTACAATACCCAGATAGATTAGCGAAATTAGGATTATTTAGTCTAGAAAGAAGACGACTGAGGGGCGATCTAATAACCATGTATAAGTATATAAGGGGACAATACAAATATCTCGCTGAGGATCTGTTTATACCAAGGAAGGTGACGGGCACAAGGGGGCATTCTTTGCGTCTGGAGGAGAGAAGGTTTTTCCACCAACATAGAAGAGGATTCTTTACTGTTAGGGCAGTGAGAATCCGGAATTGCTTGCCTGAGGAGGTGGTGATGGCGAACTCAGTCGAGGGGTTCAAGAGAGGCCTGGATGTCTTCCTGGAGCAGAACAATATTGTATCATACAATTATTAGGTTCTGTAGAAGGACGTAGATCTGGGGATTTATTATGATGGAATATAGGCTGAACTGGATGGACAAATGTCTTTTTTCGGCATTACTAACTATGTTACTATGTTACTATGTTACTATCTTCCGGGATATGCTTTCCACCTCAGTTGTAGTCTATCTGGATGATATTCTCATCTTTTCTCCAGATATTGACTCCCACCGGAGAGATGTTGGCAGAGTCTTCGACCTCCTACGGGCAAACTCTCTTTACGCTAAGTTGGAGAAGTGTATGTTTGAGCAGGAGTCTTTGCCGTTCCTGGGCTATATCATCTCCGCCCAGGGATTGGCTATGGATCCTGCCAAACTACAGGCTGTGATGGACTGGCAAGAGCCCCATTCTCTTAAAGCAGTGCAGCGCTTTATGGGGTTCATTAACTATTACCGCCAGTTCATTCCCCACTTCTCAACTCTGGTAGCTCCCTTGGTAGCCCTCACCAAGAAGGGAGCGAATCCCAAATTGTGGTCGGAAGAGGTCTCCAAGGCCTTCACTTCTATTAAGTCCCACTTTGCTAGCGCTCCCATCTTACATCGTCCCCATGTGGATAAGCCATTCCTAATGGAGGTGGATGCCTCATCCGTTGGTGCTGGAGCAGTCCTCTATCAGAAGGATGCTCAAGGTCGGAAGCATCCATGCTTCTTCTTCTCTAAGACCTTCTCGCCAGCGGAGAGAAACTACTCCATCGGGGATAGGGAGCTGCTAGCAATGAAGTTGGCCTTTTCAGAGTGGAGACATCTTCTGGAAGGTGCGCGTTTTCCCTTCCAGGTTTACACTGACCACAAAAATTTGGTCTACTTACAAACAGCCCAGCGGCTAAATTCTCGCCAAGCCAGATGGTCCTTGTTCTTTTCCCGGTTCCACTTTTCTCTTCATTTTCTCGCCGGGGAGAAGAATATTCGTGCTGATGCTCTCTCTCGCTCCCTTATGTCAACTGAAGAGGAGGAAGAGGAGCCTCGGCTTATTGTTCCTTCTGAGAGCCTGAGAACCGTAGCGCCGGTTTCGCTTGAGTCTATGCCTCCGGGCAAGACTTTTGTGCCCATTAATTTGCGACCGGAGGTTCTCTCTTGGGCTCATTCGTCCAGAGTGGGTGGACACTTTGGGACAAAGAGGACATCTGAGCTACTGGCGAGGACGTACTGGTGGCCGCATATTGTATGGGATGTCAGGGATTATATTCTGGCGTGTGTCTCCTGCGCCAAAAATAAATCTCCGCGTCAAAGGCCAGCTGGGTTGCTCTATCCCTTGCCGGTGGCAGATAGGCCCTGGGAGATGGTCGGGATGGACTTTGTCGTGGGTTTGCCCAAGTCTCGCGGCTGTACCAGCATTTGGGTCATCACCGATCATTTCTCGAAAATGGTGCATTTGGTGCCGCTACCACGGTTACCTTCTGCACGGGCCTTGGCTGCGTTGTTCATTAAGCACATCTTCCGCCTACATGGTATGCCTGACAAAATTGTCAGTGACCGGGGTCCCCAGTTTGCGTCTCGGTTCTGGAGAGAGCTTTGTCGTCTTCTCAGTATTGAGTTGAATCTCTCTTCCGCTTATCATCCCGAGACGAATGGGTTGGTAGAGAGGGCCAACCAGACCTTGGTCACATACCTGCGACATTTTGTTTCAGCCAGGCAGGATGACTGGGCATCCTTGCTATCATGGGCAGAGTTTGCGCTGAACATCGCCGTAGCCGACTCCACTGGACAAACCCCATTCCTCCTCAACTATGGTCAGCATCCACGGGTACCTGTGCCTATGCCCGTGTCTTCCGCAGACTCCAGGGTGGCAGACTGGGCTGTGGAGGCACGGGACATTTGGGATCGCACTCAGGATGCCATTCAGGCCTCTAAGGAGAGAATGAGGTCCTCCGCCGATGCTCACCGACCTTTGCTCCTGGCGACTTGGTGTGGCTCTCCGCCCGTAACATCAGGCTGCGAGTTGAGTCCACTAAATTTGCTCCTCGCTACTTGGGTCCCTTCAAGGTCCTCGAACAGGTTAATCCTGTGGTCTACCATCTGGCCCTTCCTCCACGCCTTCGTATCACCGACACCTTTCATGTGTCCCTCCTTAAGCCCGTATACATGTCCCGGTTTTCTGAGTCATCTGCCGGGACATCGGGTTCGTCTACGGACGATTTCAAGGTGAACGCTATCTTGGGGTGCAAGGTGGTACGTGGCAAAATATTTTTTTTGGTGGATTGGAAGGGTTACGGCCCTGAGGATAGGTCCTGGGAGCCTGCTGAGCACATTCGGGCTCCGCAGCTCATTGCTGCCTTCGAACGTAGCGAGGCCCAAGGAGGGGGGGCCCTAGGATGGGGGGTAATGTTAGGGGTCAAGTTCTCGCTTCTGCACAGGGGGAATCTCGAGCCACCTCCGCTGCGGTCTCCCATTCTTGTCCAGCCGCAGTGGAGTCTGCTCAGCAAAGACGTCGGTGCCAGCGTCTTGCTCATTCTCACTCTGTTCTGAGAGTTACTGCTGCTTCTCCAGTCTCTGCCATTAAAATCAGTGCTGGTCAGCAGCGAGCGGACTTCTCTGGGACTAAGTCCTTGTCTGCATGTACTGAGCATGCCCAGGGTAAGATCTCCCGTTGGAGATCGAGGGTCATGTGCTCAGGCTCTGCAGCACATTCCATTGGTCCTCTTGGCAGGTCTTGGAAGGGCAGAGGTGCTGTGGCCACTTCCTGTGCTGCTGCTATATAAACTGCGCATGACCGCACGGCCATGCGCTAGTATTGTCTTTCAATCGCTAATGTGTGTATGTTGTGAGTGCAAGTCGTCCTTGGATACCCCTACCCTATTGAATGACTGTTCGCGGAAGGTGTATGGCTGCTACCTAGCGCCCGACTTATCCTACAGCACTAGTCACACATTATAGCGTCCAGTTGCTGTGACCGCCAGTACGGCACCGTGCACTTCCTCTGTGCTTTCCTTACCCAAGCCTGGGTGGTTAGTGGCGTTCGTCAGTGCGGCACTGCATGCACTCTTGTGCCTTAATATTGCTCTTCAGTTTCCTACACACCCAGTTGCGGTGTTGTGCCAGCAAGGGTCTAATCGGACTTTAATCCTAGTTGGGGTTGAGTTCGCTGACTACTTGCTCGCGCTTTAGGTACGGTACCGCGGTCCTGTGCCTTAACAGGATTGCTTCTTTCACGCTGGGTGAGGTTAACCCACGCGTGTATACTTTAGTGTACCGCCATATAGTCTGCTAATTGCTAGCAGCAGGTTTTCACCTGCACGGTGGACCCCGGACTGCGAACGCATCTATACCATCTGTCTTGGTGCGTTCCGCCAGTCCTAACACGGGATCTGCACAAGAGTGCAGCAGGCAGGATCTGCACAAGAGTGCAGCAGGCAGTATCTGCACAAGAGTGCAGCAGGCAGGATCTTCACAAGAGTGCAGCAGGCAAGATCTGCACCAGCATGCAGCAGGAACAGGTACACAACCTTATTTAACTTAGATTGCAGAAAACGAAGTTTGCTCAGGCTCCTCCCCAATGAGGAGCAAGCAATATATACATTGGCTGGGGAGCAAATAGCAAATGCATGCACATGCCCTAAGGATGTGGCTAGGAGCTTGGCTGGAAGCTCTACTGGATGCATGCACAGCATGGGGAAGTAAGAAACCAACCACAGCGCCGGTGAATGAAGTTACATGCTGGAGACCCTGCCTGTCAGACCAGGGATCCAGCGTGGTGCTAACACTTCCAGACCCATTTGCACCTATCAAAGACTGCACCCTTTACATTAAATTAGTATGGAAACAAATTTTGACTCGCCTCTGGTAAATCACAAATGAGAATCACCTGTAATTAATTGTCGGTGCCCATATGATATGAAAGGTAAAAGAGATGGCTGAGGATATCAGAACTGCTTTCATTAGCAAACACAAGACTTTCAAAGGGTATAAGGCCATCTTTAAAGAAATTGGTATCTCAATTGCAACAGTGCACAATGTTATTAAGAAGTTGCCAAGCATGGAACATCAAGAACCTCATTGGAAGAAGGGGAAAGAGAAAAATTGACAAGAAATGTCTTCTAAGGTTGGTGTGAATGGTGCAAAAAAACACCATGTCAAACATCCAAACACTTGCAGGCCAACCTGGAACAGTCTGGGTTCATGGTTTCAACAAGTACAATATGTTGCACACTATACCAAGCAGAGCTTTATGGGCAAAGGCCAAGGAAGAAACCATGGCTGAATAAAAGACATAAAAATAATGAATGATCTTTGCCAAAGAGTACCTTGACAAACCATAATCCTTATGAGAAAATGTTCTGTAGACAGATGAAGCAAAAATAGAGCTTTATGGCAATGCAAAGCAACAGTTTGTTTACAGATGGAGCAAATAAGCATTTAAGGAATAGAGCACCCTAATAACAGTTAAGCATGGTGGAGGATCCATAATGCTGTAGGGCTGCTTTGCTGTGTCTGGTACTGGAGGCCTTAACCATATCACGGGAATCATGAAATCAGAAAATTATCAAAAGATTTTCCAGAAAAATGTCCTATCCATTGTAAGAAAACTTGGTTTGAGTCGAAGATCATGGATCCTCCAGCAGGACCCAAAGCACACATCCAAATGTACGCAGGAATGGTTGAAGAAGAAAATGACCAGCAATGAGTCCTGACCTCAAGCCCACTGAAAATGTTCGGGGTGAGCTGAAATCTTGGGAAAAAGAACCCTGCAAACATGCAAGAGCTGGAACAAACTGCAAAGGAAGAGTGGAAGAAAATACCAGCTGCAAAGTGCAGGAAGCTCATTGATTGCTACTGTTTATTCTGTTTCTTCTTTGAAATTGCAACATGCAAGTTCAAAAACAATGTTTTATTATTTGATTAATGTTTTATTGCTGTATTACTTTGGACCACTAATTAAAAAATCTTGAAGATATAACTTTGGTACATTTACACTTATTTCTTTGTACAGTCTATGTGAAAAATGAATTGGTGCCAATAATGGTGAGTAGGACTGTATTAGGAAGCCAAGATGATTGTCTATAAAATGATTTCACGTTTGAAACAGTAGTAAATAGTAAGATATGGAGCCTGAAATTCAAAAGTTTAAAACATTGCTACCATTTTGCTTGTCACTGTTTACTCATGCAGCATTATCATCGCCAGAAACTTTCTCACTAACACAGGCACACGCTGCTTGCTGGAGTCATCTAGTCATCCTGTGTCAGGGAGAAAACGCCAGGCAGGAAGCAGAGGATGGATCCCTGCAGCTCTGCTGCCAATTTCTCCTGTAGGCAGTAGAGCTGCATGGATCGTTCCCTGCCCCCTGTGTATGATGAGGGCAATCTGGTCATAGTCCCCCCGAAGCCTATGGCTCCAAAAAACAGATTAGATTGCTCTCAATATCAGCTGCCCTGCAGGGACCCCCCACCTTCTCCGAGCACTGGTGCAGCTGCACTGGTTACACTGGCGGTATGTCCGAGCCTGTATTGGCCCAATATTGCAATGTGTAAGTCAGATGGCAGGCTTTCTATATTCATATTGCATGTCATGTTGAGGGTTTCATCCTTTATTTGTCAGTCCTCATTCTAGGGAATTATAGCCATGAACTTGTGGCAGCAACACACGTATTCATCTGATAATTAAAGGGATACATTAAGGAAGAGCTTACCTTTACTATCCAAACCTTTAGCAACAATTTACCACATACCAGAAATTCTTTGAGGAATACTTATTGTGAGCTGGCTGGTGTGGATAGCGGTCACATCAGTGATGTGACTGCTATCCAAATCATCTGGATCGTCTTGGGATGTGACCAATCATGGCTTTTTGTCAGACAGGTGAGGAATTTGGTGTTTTATTATTTTTTGTCTTTTACAAGGGACGTGGCCTTCAGTGGATTATCTTCTCGTTGGACAGGTGGGGAATATGGTGTTTTATAATTTTTTTGTCTATTACAGGGGACATCGGCATCAATGGATTAGGCATAAAGGTGACTATAACTGAGTATAACATCCTGTAGAATGTAAGCCTGCAAGGGCAGGGTCCTCTTCCCTCTGTATCAGTCTGTCATTGTTAGTTTGTTTACTGTAAGTGATACTTTTATTTTGATGTAACCCCGTCTCATGTAGAGCAGAATGGAATTAATGATGCTATATAAATAAATAAATAATAATAATATAACTTTACTTTTTATTTTTATTTCAAACTAGCTGAAGAGCCCGGCGTTGCCTGGGCATAGTAAATATCTGTGGTTAGTTATAGCACCTCACTTCTCTTATTTTCCCATCACGCCTCTCATTTTCCCAATCACATCTTTCATTTTCCCCCTCACATCTGTCATTTTCTCCCTCACACCTCTCATTTTCTCCCTCATTCCTCTCATTCCCCCCTAACACTTGTCATTTCAACCTCACATCTGTCATTTTCTGATCACTCCATTATTTTTCCTCACTCCTCTCATTTTGCACTCACACCTTTTCATTTTCACCTCACACCTCTCATTTTCACCTCATCACCTCAGTATATACATGTTTGTCATCTCCCTTATATATAGTATACATCTGTATGTCATCTCCTGTATATAGTATATACCTGTATGTCATCTCCCCTGTATATATTATATACCTGCTGTGTGTCATCTCCCCTATATATAGTATATACCTGAATGTCATCTCCTTCTATATATAGTATATACCTGTATGTCATCTCCTCCTGTATATAGTATATACCTGTGTGTCATCTCCCCTGTATATAGTATATATCTGTGTGTCATCTCCTCCTGTATATAGTATATACCTGCATGTCATCTTCTATATATAGCATATACCTGTATGTCATCTCCTCCTGTATATAGTATATACCTGTAGGTCATCTGCTCCTGTATATAGTATATACCTGTGTGTCATCTCCTCCTGTATATAGTATATACCTGTATGTCATCTCCTCCTGTATATATATGTACCTGTATGTCATCTCCTCCTCTATATAGTATATACCTGTGTGTCATCTCTCCTGTATATAGTATATACCTGTGTGTCATCTCCTCCTGTATTAGACCTCGTTTACACATTATTTGCTCAGTATTTTTACCTCAGTATTTGTAAGCTAAATTGGCAGCCTGATAAATCCCCAGCCAGCAGGAAGCCCTCCCCCTGGCAGTATATATTAGCTCACACATACACATAATAGACAGGTCATGTGACTGACAGCTGCCGTATTTCCTTTATGGTACATTTGTTGTAGTTTGTCTGCTTATTAATCAGATTTTTATTTTTGAAGGATAAGACCAGACTTGTGTGTGTTTTAGGGCGAGTTTCGTTTGTCAAGTTGTGTGTGTTGAGTTGCGTGTGGCGAC
Source organism: Ranitomeya imitator (assembly GCF_032444005.1). NCBI lineage: Eukaryota > Metazoa > Chordata > Amphibia > Anura > Dendrobatidae > Ranitomeya > Ranitomeya imitator. Next base: position 779,847,675 of record NC_091283.1, read on the forward strand.
ATGTATGTAGCAACTTTTGTGAGATGAGTTGTGTGTGGCAACATGCGTGTAGCAACTTTTTGTGTGTCGAGTTGCATGTGACAGGTTAGTGTAGCAACTTGTGTGCAGCAAGTTTTGTGCATGGCGAGTTTTGCACGTGGCGAGTTTTGTGTGGTGCCTTTTGAGTATGTGCAAGTTTTGTGTGAAGAAATTTTGCATGTGTTGCAACTTTTGTGCATGTGGCAATTTTTCCGCATGTGCAAGTTTTGCGTGTGGCGAGTTTTCCATGAGGTGAGTTTTGCACTTGTGGCGAGTTTTGCAAGAGCCTAGTTTTTGCATGTGGCGAGTTCTGCGCGTGGCGAGTTTTGAGCGGCGACTTTTGTGTTTCGACTTTTATGTGGCGAGGTTGGAGAATGTGTGGTGAAATGTGTGCTGAGGGTGATATGTGTTCAAGCACGTGGACGTGTGTGGCGCATTTTGTGTGTGTGTTCATATCCCCGTGTGTGGTGAGTATCCCATGTCGGGGCCCCACCTTAGCAACTGTACGGTATATACTCTTTGGCACCATCGCTCTCACTCTTTACGTCCCCCTTGTTCACATCTGGCAGCTGTCAATTTGCCTCCAACACTTTTCCTTTCATTTTTTCCCATTATGTAGATAGGGGCAAAATTGTTAGGTGAATTGGAATGCGCGGGGTTAAAACTTCACCTCACAACATAGCCTATGACGCTCTCGGGGTCCAGACGTGTGACTGTGCAAAATTATGTGGCTGTAGCTTCAACGCCTCCAACACTTTTCCTTTCACTTTTTTCCCCATTATGTAGATAGGGGCAAAATTGTTTGGTGAATTGGAACGGGCGGGGTTAAAATTTCACCTCACAATATAGCCTATGACGCTCTCGGGGTCCAGATGTGTGACTGTGCAAAATTTTGTGGCTGTAGCTGCGACGGTGCAGATGCCAATCCCGGACATACATACACACATACACACATACACACATACACACATTCAGCTTTATATAGTAGATAAGGTGTCAATGTCTTTATTTCAATTAACCCCTTACCGGCATCGGACGTACTATACCGTCCGATGCCGGCTCCCCTGCTTTGATGCAGGGCTCCGCGGTGAGCCCGTATCAAAGCCGGGACATGTCAGCTGTTTTGAACAGCTGACATGTGCCCGCAATAGGTGCGGGCAGAATCGCGATCTGCCCGCACCTATTAACTAGTTAAATGCCGCTGTCAAACGCAGACAGCGGCATTTAACTACCGCTTCCGGCCGGGCGGCCGGAAATGACGTCATCGCCGACCCCCGTCACATGATCGGGGGTCGGCGATGCTTTGATATTGTAGCCATAGAGGTCCCAGAGACCTCTATGGTTACTGATAACCGGTGGCTGTGAGCGCCACCCTGTGGTCGGCGCTCACAGCACACCTCCATTTCTGCTACATAGCAGCGATCAGCAGATCGCTGCTATGTAGCAGAGCCGATCGTGCTGTGCCAGCTTCTAGCCTCCCATATAGGCTATTGAAGCATGGCAAAAGTTAAGAAAAAAAGTTTAAAAAAATTTGAAAAAAATAAAAAAAACATAAAAGTTTAAATCACCCCCCTTTCGCCCCAATCAAAATAAATCAATAAAAAAATATCAAATCTACGCATATTTGGTATCGCCGCGCTCAGAATCGCCTGATCTATCAATTAAAAAAAGTATTAACCTGATCGCTAAACAGCATAGCGGGAAAAAAATTCGAAACGCCAGAATTACGTTTTTTTGGTCGCCGCGACATTGCATTGAAATGCAATAACGGGCGATCAAAAGAACGTATCTGCACCAAAATGCTATCATTAAAAACGTCATCTCGGCACGCAAAAAACAGGCCCTCAACCGACCCCAGATCATGAAAAATGGAGACGCTACGAGTATCGGAAAATGGCGCAAAGTTTGGAATTTTTTTTCACCACTTAGATAAAAAATAACCTAGTCATGTTAGGTGTCTATGAACTCGTACTGACCTGGAGAATCATAATGGCAGGTCAGTTTTAGCATTTAGTGAACCTAGCAAAAAAGCCAAACAAAAAACCAATGTGGGATTGCACTTTTTTTGCAATTTCACCGCACTTGGAATTTTTTTCCCGTTTTCTAGTACACGACATGCTGAAACCAATGATGTCGTTCAAAAGTACAACTCGTCCCACAAAAAATCAGCCCTCACATGGCCAAATTGACGGAAAAATAAAAAAGTTATGGCTCTGGGAAGGAGGGGAGCGAAAAACGAACACGGAAAAACGAAAAATCCCCCGGTCATGAAGGGGTTAAAGGACTTTAATCTGGCTGGGTTTCTTTACAAACTAACTATGGGGTTGGTAATGGAGGTGTCTTATAAAATTCTGTCCATTACTAACCCCATAACACATCTGGCAGTTTTTAGGCTGGGAAGAGTCAATATCCACATATCCATGGCCCCTTCCAAGTCTAAGATTACCAGCCTCTGGCTGTCTGCTATAGCTTGGCTGGTTGTGAAAATTGGAGGTGACCCCAAAACTTTTTTAAACTATTTTTTTAAAATAATTAAACAAAATGGCAATGGACTTCTCTATTTTTGATAACCAGAAATTATGAAGTTGACAGCTGGGGGCAGCTGTCAGTTTTACCTTCGCTGGTTATCAAAAATAGAATAGACCCTATGTTATTTCTTATTTATTTATTACACATACACTGGCTAATTAATACTCTCATTAGCCTTGCCAGCTGTTGCTGATATCAGCAGCAGCAAGTGTAACTTTTTAATGCCACTCACAGCTGCTGGCTCACCATTTTTGGATGGTGGCAACTAACTTACCAACGATCAGATGTCACCAGTGTTTCTTGTGCTGTGAAATAGATGTTGTTCAGGGTGCCTAACCAGAACAGTAAAACAGACATCCTAGAGAAGACTGTGTTCGAGGTCCGTGCACGGACAGTAGGTTTTTAGTATGGACTCCGTGCTTTACTTTTCGAGTTTGCCTATCACTATTGAAAACCAGAAGTCAGAAGATTTGAAGAGAAGACTGGAAAATTTGGCAGGACAGTTGAGAGGTGAGCCTCAGAAATGTAATTATAATTTTTTATTGTTTTTTACCCCATGCTATCTCCACCATTTATTCCCATTTATACCCCAGAGCATAGCAATTGTCTTCAAGACAATTTCAAGTCAAGCCAATACAGACAAATTTGATTCGTGCCATTTCAAAGTGAAGAAAAAATGTTAAACTTCGCTCACCTTGAAGTCTGAATTTTGCTTAAACTTTACTGTATACCAACTTTCCAAACACATCATTTTAAATAGCTATAAAATAGCAGTGAGAATAGTTAGAGGCTCTGAAGAAATCGTTAAGTACTCGTCTGCTCTTTTTATTTAGAAATTAGGTAGTTCAAAATGTTGTGTTTTTTTGTGCCATCGATCAATTAGAATTATATAAACTAACTGGCATTTTGTTGAAAAGACGCTCCTTTGCGGACAATTTTCACAGAGAGCTTTCTGTGATAATTTCTGACAATATCCTTTAATGGGAACCTTGTTGGATTTTAAAAGCATCTCAAGTGCTTCTTCTTTTTATCTGCATCCAGTAGAAGCTTTTGTTACAAGGTCCCGCTGTGGATCACATGGACATTAAGTGAATGTTCAAAACGGTAAGGACACTTTCATTCACATGTGCTTTCACCTCTGAAGGCTTTTGATAGGGGATTGATAGGGGATTACATGCAATGAAACACATCTGTGTGTTTGACAGAAGTTTAAAGTCAGTATGGGAAATGGAAGTTGCTGCAGGTTGAAATCATTTTTGTTCACAAATTGCCGCAAGCTGAGATCAATCTTTTTTCATGTTATATCCTGCTGGCTTCTTCAGAGGAATAAAACAAATGCTCTTCAATCTTTTTTTTACTTTTCCATAAAATGTTATTATTCTTATAGACAATAGGCTATGTTGTTCAGGTTGTGTTAAGTAGTAATGCTTTAATAGAGATGATCTAATTAGGCAAAATTAACAAGGAAAAATTGCCAATAAATGTATGTTTTAAGATATTTTGAACTACAATCAAAATAAATAATACCAAAGTGAAGTAGTATAAGATAGCGGCGCCGTTGCATATGGTAGATGCGGACTGCAGCGGGTGAATCCCTATATCACTACTAGGGTGTAAAAAACTAAGAATAAAAATATACAATATATGCATGCACTCGTGCTACGTCCTACGTTGCATTAAGTAAAAACACTGTTGATGTAGGATTTACCTGCTCAGTGAAATAAAGTGCTCGAGCTGTTCTAATAGAAGCATGAGTCAGGTCAGGGGAAATATAAATATGCTTTCTAAAAAAGAGAGACAGAGATAATTGTTAAATGTATGTTCAGATGTTATACTTAGGTACGTATGTATATACACACATTGATAGCGTTGTTTTATGGTAAAAAAAGGTTGATTTGCTCGTTTCAGGATGTCTCTTGCGTAGAAATGTGCACTCAGGATGTAAACCTGTTTCCCAAAGAAGTATAGGTCGTAAGCAAACTCCACAAATCATAAGCTGCTTTTGTTCCTGAATGTTGCGACTAGATAGGTTTGAGCAGAGTCAAGAAATCGCACGCCACAGTGAAGTGGTAATAAAGTAATAGTTTATCAAGCAAGACTACTTAGCTGTTATGTTCCTGTTCTGGTCTTGATAGCTGTAGATTCCGATCTTCTGTGCACGCCGTCCCGGCCGGTGACAGGCGTGCACATGGTTGAGGATCTACACCAGAAGTTGAGATGGACCTTCAGGAGGACCTTCGTTCTTCAGGTCACGTGATCAGCATTCACGTGGTGCTGCTCTTGAAAGGTACGGATCGTGGTGGGAGCCAATAACCTACACGTTTTGGAATTACTGTGGATTCCTTCATCAGGGTGCCCTGACCTATCTAGTCGCAACATACAGGCACAAAAGTAGCTTATGATTTGTGGAGTTTGCTTACGACCTATACGTCTTTGGGAAACAGGTTTACATCCAGAGTGCACATTTCTACACAAGAGACATCCTGAAACGAGCAAATCAACCTTTTTTTTACCATAAAACAACGCTATCAATGTGTGTATATACATACGTACCTAAGTATAACATCTGAACATACATTTAACAATTATCTCTGTCTCTCTTTTTTAGAAAGCATATTTATATTTCCCCTGACCTGACTCATGCTTCTATTAGAACAGCTCGAGCACTTTATTTCACTGAGCAGGTAAATCCTACATCAACAGTGTTTTTACTTAATGCAACGTAGGACATAGCGAGGGTGCATACATATATTGTATATTTTTATTCTTAGCAAAATAAATAATAAGCATATAATAGAGTAAGGAATTTAATAGCAATACGTACAGCAGGTGAATACAAAAATAGTCAGTCTTGTTAAAAAGAAAAAAAGGTAAAAATATGTTTTCCTTTGGATGTCAAAAACTTGATATCACCATTAACATTAGTTTCATTTTATGGGGAAAAAAAGGTACATGTTCAACTGAGTGAATAGAATGGATTAGGGGAAGGGGTATATGCATAATCAATCCCCAAAAAGCTAATCTTTCTATTCTTATCTCAATTGTTGATCAAACAGACTAAGCATTCGGAAAAAAACTTTATACATTTACATATGTATGCATTTATGTTTTTTTCTTCTAAAAAAGCATCTAAGCGTGTGTGAAACCATCAACATTTTCTGTTGCGATCATCTCTTGAAATAGACTAAATCATAGGTTCAATTTTTGTCCAGATGAAAGGAATGGCCCTTTGTCTTTTGACAGGGTTTTACCTGAGACATTTACATATGCTATATATATATTTGTACAAGATAATCATGTCACTCATTAAACATCTCTTCTCAAGACTAAAGGTACCGTCACACTGAACGATATCGCTAGCGATCCGTGACGTTGCAGTGTCCTGGCTAGCGATATCGTTCAGTTTGACAGGCAGCAGCGATCAGGATCCTGCTGTGATGTCGTTGGTCGCTGCAGAAAGTCCAGCACTTTATTTCGTCGCTGGACTCCCTGCAGACATCGCTGGATCGGCGTGTGTGATGCCGATTCAGCGATGTCTTCACTGGTAACCAGGGTAAACATCGGGTTACTAAGCGCAGGGCCGCGCTTAGTAACCCGATGTTTACCCTGGTTACCAGCTTAAAAGTTAAAAAAACAAACACTACATACTTACCTTCCGCTGTCTGTCCTTGGCGCTGTGCTTCTCTGTACTGGTTGTGAGCGCCGGCCAGCCGGAAAGCACAGCGGTGACGTCGCCGCTCTGCTTTCCGGCCGCTGTGCTCACAGTCAGTGCAGGAAAGCACAGCGCCGGGGACAGACAGCGGAAGGTAAGTATGTAGTGTTTGTTTTTTTTACTTTTACGATGGTAACCAGGGTAAACATTGGGTTACTAAGCACAGCCCTGCGCTTAATAACCCGATGTTTATCCTGGTTACCGGCATCATTGGTCGCTGGAGAGCTGTCTGTGTGACAGCTCTCCAGCGACCAAACAGCGACGCTGCAGCGATTGATATCGTTGTCGGTATCGCTGCAGCGTCGCTGAGTGTGAAGGTACCTTAAGTCAGGGTTGGACACATCATTGGTGCAGTCTGTGCAACTGCACAGGGGCCCAAAAGGAAAGGGGGCCCAGTAGCACCTCCAAATCAGAAATACATTTTTCTCATAGACAGAATTATTGTACTGCCAAGGGCCCACATACTGTTTTTGCACAGGAACCCTTTTCTGCTGTATATGTGTCTGCAACTAGACTAACCAAATGCAATTATTTTAATATTTCCTCATAATCAATATTCTCATTGCCTCATCAGTTTTGTAACTATGTGTTATACCTTTTACAACTCATTGGCATCCTTTCTATAAACTTTTGCATAGAAATAAATTGCATTCACAAGAAGAGGTTGCTATAATAATTTACAGTTGAAACCAGAAGTTTACATAGACTATATACAAAGACACATACTCATGTTTTTCTCAATATTTGACATGAAATCTGAATAAACCTTTCCCATTTTAGGTCAATTAGGATTACCATAATTATTAATATTTGCCAAATGCCAGAATATTGAGAGACAGAGAATGTTTTCAGGCATTTTTATTACTTACCGCAGAGTCAAAAGTTTGCATACATTTCATAAGTATTTGATACCATTGCAATTGAACGGAATGACAAACATTTGGGATATCCTTTCACAAGCTTCTCATAATAGTTGGTTGGAATTTGGGCCCATTTCTCCTGACAAACTGGTGTTTCTGATCCAGGTTTGTAGCTCGTCTTGCTTGCACTTGCCTTTTCAGTTTTGCCCATAAATTTTCAATAGGATTGAGATCAGAGCTTTATATGTCCACTGAAAAACATTGACTTTGTTGTCCTTAAGTTGTTGCGTGGTAAGATACTAAGAGGACTCATAAGCAAAAGGGGTAGTGCAAAAGGTATAGTCTTGTCAAAGCCCAAGGTCAAAATTTCAGGAAGGTAGCATTACAAGACAAAGGAACTAGACAAGCAGATAACCAGAGCTAACGTTCAAGGTCAGGCAGCCATAGACCAGAGACAAAACACTGATAAACATGGGAATCATTGATCACTACAGCTACAATTGAAAGTAATAAGAGGCAAAGCCAGCTAAATAGCCAGGGAATCACGCGGAAAAGGAGGTACCTATAGAAATGCTGGCTTGCCCTGGCCCTAATTGGATGGCTGAAATGTCACTCACAACACTGACAGATGAGCACATCGGCACAGACGGCGACAACCGTGGCACACGCTGCAAACACGTTTCCTGCAGTGGTGCTCCAGTTGCGCCGAACGTCTGTGGAGACAATTTAATCTACCGGAAGATTTCATCCATTATAAGTTCATGCTTAAAACATACAACTCTGCCCTTCACCTAAATGTCTCTTTGACACTTTCCATTCCCTACTCAACCCAAGAGTGCAGGCCCCAACCACGGATCTCCGCGCTGACGATCTGGCCAATTACTTCAAAGAAAAAAATTTACCACTTCCGACAGGAAATTATCTCTTAATCCCTTCCTACAATGCACTATCCTCCCTCCGCCACTGCATCTAGCTCACTCTCTGACTTTGAACCAGTAACAGAAGAAGAAGTAATCAGGCTCCTTGCATCTTCTCGCCTGACCACTTGCACTATTGACCCCATTCCATCACATCTCCTCCAGTCCCTTTTCCCTGCTGTCACCTCTCACCTAACAAAAATATTCAACCTCTCTCTCTCTCTTTTCCGGTATTTTTCCCTCCTTATTTAAGCATGCCATCATACATCCATTACTTAAAAAACCATCCCTCGATCAAAACTGTGCCGCTATTTATAGACCAGTCTCTAATCTTCCCTTCATCTCTAAACTCCTTGAATGCCTGGTCCACTCCCATCTGATCTGCTATCTCTCAGATAACTCTCTTTTCGACCCTCTTCAATTTGGTTTCCGCTCTTTACACTCTACTGAAACTTCCCTCACTAAAGTCTCTAATGATCTACTAACAGCTAAATCTAATGGTCTCTACTCCATGCTAATTCTCTTGGATCTCTCTGCAGCTTTCAATACCGTGGATCATCAGCTCCTCCTTACTATGCTCCACTCCATCGGCCTCAAGGACACCATTCTCTCCTGGTTCTCCTCCTATCTCTCTGACCGCTCCCTCACTGTATCTTTTGCTGGTTCCTCCTCCTGTCACCTTCCCCTTACTGTTGGGTTCCTCAAGGATCAGTCCTAGGCCCCCTCCTCTTCTCTTTGTATACCGCCTCTATTGGACAAACAATCAGTAGATTTGGTTTCCAGTACCATCTCTATGCTGATGAAACCCAATTATACACTTCTCCTGATATCACACTTGCCTTTTTAGAAAACATCAGTGATTGCCTTATCACTGTCTCTAACATCATGTCCTCCCTCTATCTGAAACTGAACCTGTCAAAAACTGGACTTCTCATGTTCTCTCCCTCTACTTACCTACCTTTGCCTGACATTGCCATCTCTGTGTGTGGTTCCACCATTACTCCTAAGCAACATGCTGTATGGGGTCATACTTGATTCCGAGCTTTCATTCACCCCCACATCTGATCAATGGCCTGCTCTTCTTATCTGCATCTCAAAAACATTTCTAGAATTCGCCCTTTTCCTACTTTCGACTCTGCAAAAATTCTCACTGTTTCACTCATTCATTTTCGTCCGGACTATTGTAACTCTCTCTTAATCGGCCTCCCTCTTACCAAACTCTCCTTACTCCAATCTGTCCTGAATACTGCTGCCAGGATTATATTTCTCGCCAACCGTTACACCAATGCCTCTACCCTGTGCCAGTCATTACACTGGTTACTCATCCCCTCCAGAATCCAGTACAAAACTATTACCCTCATCCACATAGCACTCCATGGCTCAGCCCCACCCTATATCTCCTCCCTGGTCTCAGTCTACCACCCTACCCGTGCTCTCCATTCTGCTAATGACCTGAAATTAGCATCCTCAATAATCAGAACCTCCCATCTCCAAGACTTTTCATGTGCTTCGCCAATTCTGTGGAATGCACTACCCAGGTTAATACGATTAATCCCCACAGTTTAAGCGTGCCCTAAAAACACATTTGTTGAGACTGGCCAACCGTCTCAATGCATTACCTTAACTATCCCTGTGTGGCCCATTCAAAAAACTTAAACCATAATCAGGTTCCTCGCATCATGTTCTCATACACTTTATGCAGTTGATAGCCCTCTGTGTCTGTACTGTTACATACTTAGGCTGTTAACTGGTTCGTGCAGCTTTACATGAACACCCAATCCTTACACTATGGCTGGTCCGAACAATGAAAGCAATTGTTAGCATCCACCTCTCGTGTCTCCCCTTTTTCCTCATAGTTTGTAAGCTTGCGAGCAGGGCCCTCATTCCTCTTGGTATCTATTTTTTAGCTGATTTTTGATATGCTGCAATGTGTATTGTCTGTACAAATCCCCTTTATAATTTGTAAAGTGCTGCGGAATATGTTGGTGCTATATAAATAAAATTATTATTATTACAATTATTATTATGAGCAACCCAAGACACTAAGATTGGACAGCTGAGCTGTTTATCAAAATACCAACAGCTCAGCATGCCCCTGCCCATTTAGACAGCTGAGCTGCCATGCACCAAAGTGATTGGAGGGGTCATTGCAGGTGCCCAGTGTTACTGTCGGTAACTTACATAAATTTTAAAAAAATCTTAAATTTGGACTATTAATTTTCTTAAGGCTAACCAGCTCAGTGCAAGTAATAAACTACATTATACAGAACTAGGCTTGAGCGAAACGGATTTCATGAAACCCAACCCGATCCTAGTGTGGGATCGGCCATGCGGTCGGCGATCTTCGCGCCAAAGTCGCGTTTCATATGACGCGTTTGGCGCCATTTTTTCAGCCAATGAAGGAGCATGGGCAGAGTGATGACATAGGTCTTAGGGGCGTGCACGCCTATTGCCATCTTCTCGTTTGTGCGCTGTAGCGATTTGCAATGTGTAACACCAGCTTTTCAGGGACGGAGGAGAGAAAGAGAGGGAGATTGCCCATTGACTTGCATTGGGTTTCGTGTTTCGGTCGATCCCCGACTTTTCGCGATAATCGGCCGATTTCACTCGACTCGACTTTTGAGATAGTCGGGTTTCGCGAAACCCAACTCGACCCTAAAAAAGTAAAAGTCGCTCAACCCTATACAGAACCAATATAATAGAAATGTAAACAATTATAAAATACAAAGGATATCGACACCTTAGTGCTACATCAAAACAAGTTGGTCTATATGTACACCTAATGAGAGTCAGAAAAATTACACAAAGGTAGTCACTCTAGTGCTAGGGCATAGGTTGACAAATGGGACCAACCTGTACACAGACGTGGGAGAGGTAGACCCATTGGGTAACTTTGAAAACAGCTAGCGTATTCCTGTTTTCTAAAAAAGGGATAATTTTTGGATTGCTTGATAAAAAGTCTTTGTGAGTGTTAAATAATTTTTAACTCATAATCAAGAAGCCATTGCCTCTTCACTTTCTGAGAAGCACCCTGCTTTTGCTCCCTGGGATTATATTTTGGATTGTTTATGAAAATAGCTATTAACCCCCCCCCCCCCCCCCCCCAAATTTTGATTTTTGCATTACCCTGTATGAAAAAGCCATGGCTTCTTTTGTTTGAATTAAACTATTAAATATACAGTCCTAGGGGACCTCCGAATCTTATTTTCACCTATTTTAGGCAATTACAGGTTTGCATTATTAAGTGGCTTATTTATTGGCTGTGAATCAAATTAATTGGGATAATTAGGCGAAATTGATTAATTCAATTTTCAAAAAATTTGCTAGTCTTCACTAAAAATAAAATAAGGAAATGTAATTTTTCTTGAATTCTAAATGCTCTATTTCTTATTTCATATGAGGGTAAGTATTCCATCACCGATATGCCTGAATGTATGAAGAATGAATAAAACCACAAGTTGAATTATGGACTGATTCTTTTCACAGGTATGCCACTTAAATTATGTATAACAAAGTTCAACTATGTAATATGTAATAATTTTTTACTATCAAGCCTAGCTTACTAATAGAGATTGTACCTTAAAATGGCATTTTTCATTTTCATATTTCTTGTTAAAAATGTTAGCCTGGAAAATTATTTAAAAATAATATTTTGCATTTCCTTTTATTCCAAGGCATGACTGACTCATTCATTACATCTTAGCGCCATATATTTGTGTCCATTGTGCCGAGACATTGCCAGGTTCCTTACATCAATCTGCATTTCTATGGAATTTATTCTGATTTTCTTTTTTATTCCAAGTGAATTAAGACTTTTAGAAATGGCATGCTATACTTCAGCAGTTTTTAGCTTCCAGTGATATACCATGACATGTGCAAAATGCAGTGCCTAAGAAAATATGCAATGTAATTGGAAATTTGCTGCAAGCAGTCAGGCAAGTCCACAGGGAACAGACAAGAACTCCAACCTTTCAAAAGTAATAAGAACCGTTGAGGTTTCAAAGCTGACTACTGATCCTTGTTGCATACATTTTTTCTTCTCTTCTTCAATTAAATAAAGGTGTCATCCAGTCATAAATTGGAACATACCTTTTATAGATATGTCTAAACGTAGTCTTAAATGCAAAAAGGGGATTAGTACTGTAGATGATAAAGCACTGGCAAAGCTTTCTTTAAGCTTGACAAGTTAATAAAATAACATCATTTGTGTAAAATACAGAATCAATCAAGTGGAAAGTTGTGAGTAAAATGAATAACAAAATTCTAATCAATAAGATTCATATAATCAGTCTATATAATAGAGAATAATACTGGTATAATAATAGCAGTTGAAAAGCGCAGAACAAAAATATTACTAAAAATGATCTCAATATTTAAGAATCATTTGTGGAAAATGCATGGGGGGAAATCATGTTAATAAGAAGGGTTTTTTCTAGAAATCTTGAAATAGATCTCTATTATTACTGATAGAGTCATCATAGAGACAGAAAGAGGGAGTGTGAAGGGTCTCTAGAGAACTCCTGTTTAATTGTGGTTGTATTTTTCAAGAGGTTGTCAAAACAAGCTACATTAATGGACTTTAAAAATGCTGTATATCTAAATTGCTCAATTACGTTCTGTAACCCTGTTCTGGTTCAAAGTTTGGCAGCTCTAATTTCAGTCTTGTGCTTTATACGTAAAAGTTTTCTATGCCAATCCCATCTTTTTCTGCCAAAGTATTGGCTTTGAATGAGTAATGCTGGCTTAGCAATTGACATAAGGGTTTGTGCACACAACCGTAAAAATTGGACCCCTCGCCACAGCCAGCGTTAGCACCCGGCGCTCCTGGGCAAGTGCCAGGGCCTTGAGTCAGTGGTGAGGCCCACTTGCCGTTAGGGACAGTGGTGCGCTATGGCTGCCATGTGCCAGTGCCCACGAGCGTGCCCCCCGCTTGCTCAGGGCCCTGGTACTTCCAATACTTACCTCTCCCTGTTCCTCCAAAGCTGCTGCATCTTACGCATCTTCTGACTTTGTGGAGTATCAGGTCAGAGGGCGTGATGACATCAATGCAGCACGCTCTCTGCTCTGAACAGTCACAGTGCCAGAAGACAGCGAAGCTGATGAGTCTGGACCTACACCCAGTGAGGAGAGGTGAGTATTTCATTTTCTTAATCTTTAAATAATATATGGGTCCCATTCCATTTGGAGCACTATATGGGGCCCATCATATACTTGAGCATTATTTAGGACCCATTATATATGGAGCAATGTTGTGAATTCCGTTCTTGGGCTCCCACCGGTGGTTGTATATGGGACCCATCAGAAATTGGAGCAATATATGGAGCCCACCATATACTGGAGCATTACATGGGACTCATTATGTATGAAACATTATATGGGGCCCATCATATACTGTATAGATCAATATATGGGGCTCATTAAACTGTATGGAGCAATATATCAGGCTCATTATACTGTACTGATCAATAATATTGGGCATATTATACTGCATGTAGCAATAAATGGGGCTCATTTTACTGTATGGAGCAATATATGGGGCCCATTATACTGTATAGATAAATATGTGGACTCATTATACTTTGTGGAGCCCATTATACTGTATGTATTACTATATGGGGTCCATTATACTGTATGGAGCAATATATGGTGCTCATTATTCTGTACTAGCTATTGAACCCGTTCTACGCCCGGGTGGCCAGCATTTATATTGGTATATGGTCTCCATCCTGGTATGTGCTGCTCCATCCTGCGTCCCCATCCTGTCATGTCATGTGCTGCACCCATCCTGCATCCCCATCCTGTCATGTGCTGCACCCATCCTGCGTCCCCATCCTGTCATGTGCTGCTCCATCCTGCGTCCCCATCCTGTCATGTGCTGCACCCATCCTGCGTCCCCATCCTGTCATGTGCTGCACCCATCCTGCGTCCCCATCCTGTCATGTGCTGCACCCATCCTGTGCCCCCATCCTGTCATGTGCTGCACCCATCATGCGTCCCCATCCTGTCATGTGCTGCACCCATCCTGCGTCCCCATCCTGCGTCTCCATCCTGTCATGTGCTGCACCCATCCTGTGCCCCCATCCTGTCATGTGCTGCAATCATCCTGCGTCCCCATCCTGTCATGTGCTGCACCCATCCTGCGTCCCCATCCTGTCATGTACTGCACATATCCTGCGCCCCCATCCTGTCATGTGCTGCACCCATCCTGCGTCCCCATCCTGGTATGTGCTGCACCCATCCTGCGTCCCCATCATTCGTCCCCATCCTGTCATGTGCTGCACCCATCCTGCATCCCCATCCTGTCATGTGCTGCACCCATCCTGCGTCCCCATCCTGTCATGTGCTGCACCCATCCTGCGCCCCCATCCTGTCATGTGCTGCACCCATCCTGCGTCCCCATCCTGTCATGTGCTGCACCCATCCTGCGTCCCCATCCTGTCATGTGCTGCACCCATCCTGCGTCCCCATCCTGCGTCCCTATCCTGTCATGTGCTGCACCCATCCTGCGTCCCCATCCTGGTATGTGCTGCACCCATCCTGCGTTCCCATCCTGTCATGTGCTGCACCCATCCTGTGTCCCCATCCTGGTATGTGCTGCACCCATCCTGCGTCCCCATCCTGTCATGTGCTGCACCCATCCTGCGTCCCCATCCTGTCATGTGCTGCACCCATCCTGCGCCCCCATCCTGTCATGTGCTGCACCCATCCTGCGTCCCCATCCTGTCATGTGCTGCACCCATCCTGCATCCCCATCCTGCGTCCCCATCCTGTCATGTGCTGCACCCATCCTGCGTCCCCATCCTGGTATGTGCTGCACCCATCCTGCGTCCCCATCCTGTCATGTGCTGCACCCATCCTGCGTCCCCATCCTGGTATGTGCTGCACCCATCCTGCGTCCCCATCCTGTCATGTGCTGCACCCATCCTGCGTCCCCATCCTGTCATGTGCTGCACCCATCCTGCGTCCCCATCCTGGTATGTGCTGCACCCATCCTGCGTCCCCATCCTGGTATGTGCTGCACCCATCCTGCGTCCCCATCCTGTCATGTGCTGCACCCATCCTGCGTCCCCATCCTGGTATGTTCTGCACCCATCCTGCGTCCCCATCCTTCGTCCCCATTCTGTCATGTGCTGCACCCATCCTGCGTCCCCATCCTGCGTCCCCATCCTGTCATGTGCTGCACCCATCCTGCGTCCCCATCCTGGTTTGTGCTGCACCCATCCTGCGTCCCCATCCTGTCATGTGCTGCACCCATCCTGCGTCCCCATCCTGGTATGTGCTGCACCCATCCTGCGTCCCCATCCTGTCATGTGCTGCAGCCATCCTGCGTCCCCATCCTGTCATGTGCTGCACCCATCCTGCGTCCCCATCCTGGTATGTGCTGCACCCATCCTGCGTCCCCATCCTGGTATGTGCTGCACCCATCCTGCGTCCCCATCCTGTCATGTGCTGCACCCATCCTGCGTCCCCATCCTGGTATGTGCTGCACCCATCCTGCGTCCCCATCCTGCGTCCCCATCCTGGTATGTGCTGCAACCATCCTGCATCCCCATCCTTCGTCCCC
Source organism: Ranitomeya imitator (assembly GCF_032444005.1). NCBI lineage: Eukaryota > Metazoa > Chordata > Amphibia > Anura > Dendrobatidae > Ranitomeya > Ranitomeya imitator. The sequence goes on from NC_091283.1 coordinate 779,863,275, forward strand.
ATCCTGGTATGTGCTGCAACCATCCTGCATCCCCATCCTGCGTCCCCATCCTGTCATGTGCTGCACCCATCCGGGGGCCTGAGCAGGCGGGGACACCGACGCGCTGTGGGGGTCAGGTGCCGTTATCGCCGCCAGCTCAGGCCCCCCAGCACTTACTATACTCACCTGTCTGTCCCGTTCCACCGCTGAGCGCCGCCATCTTCCCGGTCTCCTGGCTGTGACTGTTCAGTCAGAGGGCGGCGCCGGCGCGCATTAAGCGCGTCATCGCATCCTCTGAACTGAAGGTCACAGGCCGAAGACTGGGAAGATGGCGGCGCTCAGCGGTGGAACGCAGGACAGGTGAATATGGCCGATACTCACCCTCCTGGCGGTCCCTGCTTCTCTGTTGGAGATCGCGGTGTGCGTTCAGTGTGAACGCATACCGGGATCTTCCGGGAGCGTCACTCTGTGAGGCCCAGACTGTTCCGGCGCTTGCGCCTGCGCAGTCTATAAAGGCTTCGGACAGAGTGACGCTCCCAGCGTTATATTATAGATGTAGCAATATAGGGATCCATTATACTGTATAGAACAATATATGGGGCCCACTACACTGTATGGAGCAATATATGGGGCTCATTATACTGTATGAAGCAATATATGGGGCTCATTATTAGCAGTATATCGAGCCAAGTCAATTGTATGGAGCAATATACGGGGGTCATTATTCTGTATTGATCAATATATGGGGCTCATTATACTGTATGGAGCACTAGGTGATGGCCATAATACTGTATGGAGGGCTATGCTGTCCAGTTTCTGAGCTATTGTAGAATTTATTGTAGCTATTGTAGAATTTACAAGAAATAAGTGAAATCTTTGGCATTGTACTATACCTACCGTATATACTTCAGTATACGCCGACCCGAGTATAAGCCGACCCCCTAATTTTGCCACAAAAAACTGGGAAAACTTAATGACTCGAGTATAAGCCTAGGGTGGAAAATGCAGCAGCTACTGGTAAATGTCAAAAATAAAAATAGATACCAATAAAAGTAAAATTAATTGAGACATCAGTAGGTTAAGTGTTTTTGAATATCCAGGGGCCCCATATAACGCTATATGCAGTTCATGATGGGCCCCATAAGATGCTACATACAAAAATGCCCCATATAATGCTGCACAAATGCTGATTATGGCCCCATAAGATGCTCCATACAGACATTTGCCCCATATAATTCTCCACAAATGCTGATTATGGCCCAATAAGATGCTCTATACAGTCATTTGCCCCATATGATGCTCCATAAATGCTGATTATGGCCCCATAAGATGCTCCATACAGTCATTTGCTCCGTATAATGCTCCATAAATGCTGATTATGACCCCATAAGATGCTCCATACAGTCATTTGCCCCATGTAATTCTCCATAAATGCTTATTATCGCCCCATAAGATGCTCCATACAGTTATTTGCCCCATGTAATGCTCTACAAATGCTGATTATGGCCCCATTAGATGCTCCATAGAGACATTTGCCCCATGTAATGGTCCATGAATGCTGATTATGGCCCCATAAGATGCTCCATACAGTCATTTGCCCCATATGCTTTTGCTGTGATAAAAAGAAAAAAAAATCACATACTCACCTCTCGTCGTTCAGGCCCCCGGCACTTTCTATATTCACCGGCTCCGCGTTCCACCACCGGCAGCCGCCGCTACGTTCCCCGTCCACTGCACTGACTACTCAGGCAGAGGGCGGCGCGCACTAATCACGTCACTGCGCCCTCTGACCTGAGCGTCAGTGCGGAGGATGCAGAAGACTCAGAAGCGGCTGGCGACGGTGGAACGGGGAGCAGGTGAATATAGCGCACTGCTTATACTCACCTGCTCCTGGCACGGTCCCTGCTTCCCTGGCGCCGGCAGCTTCTTCCTGTAGTGAGCTGTCACATGGTACCGCTCATTACAGTAAAGAATATGCAGCTCCACCCCTATGGGAGTGGAGTGGGGTCCATATTCATTACTGTAATGAGTGTTACCATGTGACTACTCACTACAAGAAGAAGCTGCTGGCTCCCGGGAAGCAGGGACTGCACCAGGAGCAGGTGAATATGCTTAGACCGCTGCCACTCCACCTCCCCTACTGACCCCTGGGTATGACTCAAGTATAAGCCGAGAGGGGCAATTTCAGCCTATAAAATGTGCTGAAATTCTGGGCTTATACTCAAGTATATACGGTATATTTCTCTGCCGTATCTGTGCAACATGAATTGTTGTATGTGTTAAAAGGGCCCACTGAGACTCGTTCTCCTCCCCCTCATCCTGATGTTCTTTTATGTGGCAGTGCACATGCTTGAGTTTTTCCTCTGACATGGTCTGACAGAGGAAAATAAATTGCTGCATGCTTGAGCTTCCTGCAATGTTTGAATTGCACTCAGCCATGCAAGTCAATAAATGCGAGGGAAACATTGGACTACACTCGGTTGACATCTGACTGCATTTTGATTATTGCACCCTCACAGAGTGGAGAAAATGGAGACAATATTTTCTTCATCTTCCTATCATCCGAGAGAATTGGATTGCATTATACTCACAGTCTGATCAAACTATGAGTTTGATAACAGTTCCATTTGCATAATTGGTACATTCTCTTGGATAATTTAATTTACGGCCATCTGCAAATGCCCTTGGTGAAACTTATCCATCATGCAACAACTTCAAGAAAGCAAATTTATTCTGCAGCAGGACATCAACCTCAAACACACTGCCAATGTCATTAACCCCTTTCCGACATTGGGAGGAAAGTACACCTGATTTCGGACTCCCCCTGTTTGGTGCGGGCTCTGGGGCTGAGCCTGCAAATTTCTGGGCACATGAAAGCTGAAATATACAGCTGACATGTGCCCGCAACAGCCGTAGGTGGAATCACAATCCACCCGCGGTTGTTAACTAGTTTCTGAGAATTTCAATTTCTCACAGCGGCATCTAACTTGTGCTTACCACTTTGCTGAGTCATAAATCCCACCCATCGGTGACCCCATCACACGATCGTGGGTCACCGATGGGTTGGCATGACAACCAAAAGTCTCCAGCAGAACTCTATGGTTGTCATTGTTGTATTGCTATGAGCGTCGCCCAGTGGTCAGTGTCATAGCAAGTGAGCATTTCTGCTACACACAGGAGATCTGATCATCGGCTGTGTGCAACAGAGGAGATAGAAAATGCAGCTTCTAGACTCCCATGGAGACTTTTGAAGCAGGCATTAAGTAAAAAAAAACATATTTTTACAAATATTTAAAAAATAAAAAATATAAAAGTTTAACCCCTTCCCGACCTTTGACACAGCGTATGCGTCATGAAAACCCGTGCCAATCCGACCTGTGACACAGCATATGCGTCATGGCCGGATTGGGCTCCTGCAGGCTGGGTGAAAGGGTTAACTCCAATTTCACCCGGCCTTCAGGGACAGGGGGAGTGGTAGTTTATCCCAGGGGGGGTGGCTTCACCCCCCCGTGGCTACGATCGCTCTGATTGGCTGTTGAAAGTGAAACTGCCAATCAGAGCGATTTGTAATATTTCACCTAAAAAACTAGTGAAATATTACAATCCAGCCATGGCCGATGCTGCAATATCATCATCGGCCATGGCTGGAAACACTTATGTGCCCCCACCCCACCGATCGCCGCCCCAGCCCCCCGATCTATGGTCCGCTCCCCTCCGTCCTGTGCTCCGCTCCCCCGTCCTCCTGTCCGCTCCCCCCGTGCTCCAATCCCACCCCCCGTGCTTCAATCCACCCCCCCTGCACACCGATCCACCCCCCCGCACACCGATCCACCCGCCCACACACCGATCCACCCCCCCGCACACCGATCCACCCGCCCGCACACCGATCCACCCGCCCGCACACCGATCCACTCCCCCATGCTCCGATCCACACCCCCCATGCTCCGAAGTCCCCCTCCGTGCCCTGATCTCCCCCCCTTATACTTACCGAGCCTCCCGGGGTCCGTCCGTCTTCTTTCCTGGGCGCCGCCATCTTCCAAAATGGCGGGCGCATGCGCAGTGCGCCCGCCGAATCTGCCGGCCGGCAGATTCGTTCCAATGTGAATTTTGATCACTGTGATAAAACCTATCGCAGTGATCAAAATAAAAAAAACAGTAAATGACCCCCCCCGCCTTTGTCCCCCATAGGTAGGGACAATAATAAAATATAGAATTTTTTTTTTTCCACTAAGGTTGGAGTTAGAACTAGGGTTAGGGTTAGGGTTAGGGGTAGGGTTAGGGGTAGGGTTAGGGGTAGGGGTAGGGGTAGGGTTAGGGTTAGGGGTAGGGTTAGGGGTAGGGTTAGGGGTAGGGTTAGGACTAGGGTTAGGGCTAGGGTTAGGGTTTCGGTATATGCACATGTATTCTAGTCCTCTGCGGATTTTTCCGCAGCGGATTTGATAAATCCACAGTGCTAAACCGCTGCGGATTTATGGTGGATTTACTGTGGTTTTTCTGCACATTTAACTGCGGTTTTACAACTGCGATTTTCTATTGGAGCAGTTGTAAAACCGCTGTGGAATCCGCAGAAAGAAATGACATTCTGCGGAATGTAAACCCCTGCGTTTCCGTGCAGTTTTTCCGCAGCATGTGTACAGCGATTTTTGTTTCCCATAGGTTTACATTGAAATGTAAACTCATGGGAAATTGCTGCGGATCCGCAGCGTTTTCCGCAGCGTGTGCACATACCTTTAGAATTAGGCTATGTGCACACGGTGCGGATTTGGCTGCGGATCCACAGCGAATTGGCCGCTACGGATTCGCAGCAGTGTTCCATCAGGTTTACAGTACCATGTAAACATATGGAAAACCAAATCCGCTGTGCCCATGGTGCGGAAAATACCGCGCGGAAACGCTGCGTTGTATTTTCTGCAGCATGTCAATTCTTTGTGCGGATTCCGCAGCGTTTTACACCTGTTCCTCAATAGGAATCCGCAGGTGAAATCCACACAAAAAACACTGGAAATCCGCGGTAAATCCGCAGGTAAAACGCAGTGCCTTTTACCCGTGGATTTTTAAAAAATAGTGCGGAAAAATCTCACACGAATCCGCAACGTGGGCACATAGCCTTAGGGTTAGGGTTGGGTTGGAATTAGGGTTGTGGTTAGGGTTAGGGGTGTGTTGGGGTTAGGGTTACGGCTACAGTTGGGATAAGGGTTAGGGGTGTGTTGGCGTTAGAATTGAGGGGTTTCCACTGTTTAGGCACATCAGGGGGTCTCCAAACGCAACATGGCGCCACCATTGATTCCAGCCAATCTTTTATTCAAAAAGTCAAATGGTGCTCCCTCCCTTCTGAGCCCCGACGTGTGCCCAAACAGTGGTTTACCCCCGCATATGGGGTACCAGCATAGTCAGGACAAACTGCGCAACAATTACTGCGGTCCAATTTCTCCTGTTACCCTTGAGAAAATAAAAAATTGCTTGCTAAAACATCATTTTTGAGGAAAGAAAAATGATTTTTTATTTTCACGGCTCTGCGTTGTAAACGTCTGTGAAGCACTTGGGGGTTCAAAGTGCTCACCACATATCTAGATAAGTTCCTTGGGGGTCTAGTTTCCAAAATGGGGTCACTTGTGGGGGGTTTCTACTGTTTAGGCACACCAGGGGCTCTGCAAACGCAACGTGATGCCCGCAGACCATTCCATCAAAGTCTGCATTTCAAAAGTCACTACTTCCCTTCTGAGCCCCGACGTGTGCCCAAACAGTGGTTTACCCCCACACATGGGGTATCAGCGTACTCAGGAGAAACTGGACAACAACTTTTGGGGTCCAATTTCTCCTGTAACCCTTGGGAAAATAAAAAATTCTGGGCTAAAAATTATTTTTGAGAAAAGAAAACGTATTTATTATTTTCACGGCTCTGCGTTATAAACTTCTGTGAAGCACTTGGGGGTTGAAAGTGCTCACTACATATCTAGATTAGTTCCTTTCAGGGTCTAGTTTCCAAAATGGGGTCACTTGTGGGGGGTTTCTACTGTTTAGCCACATCAGGGGCTCTGCAAACATAACGTGACGCCCGTAGAGCATTCCATCAAAGTCTGCATTTCAAAACTTCACTACTTCACTTCCGAGCCCCGACGTGTGCCCAAACAGTAGTTTACCCCCACATATGGGGTATCACCGTACTCAGGAGAAACTGGACAACAAATATTGGGGTCAAATTTCTCCTGTTACCCTTGGGAAAATAAAAAATTGCGGGCTAAAAAATCATTTTTGAGAAAATAAATTTTTTTTTTATTTTCATGGCTCTGCGTTATAAACTTCTGTGAAGCACTTGAGGGTTCAAAGTGCTCACCACACATCTAGATTAGTTCCTTTGGGGGTCTAGTTTCCAAAATGGGGTCAATTCTGGGGGATCTCCAATGTTTAGGCACACAGGGGCTCTCCAAACACGACATGGTGTCCGCTAATGATTGGAGCTAATTTTCCATTTAAAAAGCCAAATGGCGTGCCTTCCCTTCCGAGCCCTGCCGTGCGCCCAAACAGTGGTTTACCCCCACATATGGGGTATCTGCGTACTCAAGACAAACTGGACAACAACATTTATGGTCCAATTTCTCCTATTACCGTTGGCGAAATAGGAAATTCCAGGCTAAAAAATCATTTTTGAGAAAAGAAAAATTATTTTTTATTTTCATGGCTCTGCGTTATAAACTTCTGTGAAGCACCTGGGGGATTAAAGTGTTCAGTATGCATCTAGATAAGTTCCTTGGGGGGCCTAGCTTCCAAAATGGGGTAACTTGTGGGGGAGCTCCAATGCATAGGCACACAGGGGCTCTCCAAACGCGACATGGCGTCCGCTAACAATTGGAGCTAATTTTCCATTCAAAAAGTCAAAAGGCGCGCCTTCCCTTCCGAGCCCTGCCGTGTGCCCAAACAGTGGTTTACCCCCACATATGAGGTATCGGCATACTCAAGAGAAATTGCCCAACAAATTTTAGGATCCATTTTATCCTATTGCCCATGTGAAAATAAAAAAATTGAGGCAAAAAGACATTTTTTGTGAAAAAAAAGTACTTTTTCATTTTTACGGATCAATTTGTGAAGCACCTGAGGGTTTAAAGTGCTCACTAGGCATCTAGATAAGTTCCTTGGGGGGTCCAGTTTCCAAAATGGGGTCACTTGTGGGGGAGCTCCAATGTTTAGGCACACAGGGTCTCTCCAAACGCGACATGGTGTCCGCTAACGATGGAGATAATTTTTCATTCAAAAAGTCAAATGGCGCTCCTTCCCTTCCGAGCCTTACCATGTGCCCAAACAGTGGTTTACCCCCACATGTGAGGTATCGGTGTACTCAGGAGAATTTCCCCAACAAATTTTAGGATCCATTTTATCCTGTTGGCCATGTGAAAATGAAAAAATTGAGGCTAAAAGAATTTTTTTGTGAAAAAAAAGTACTATTTCATTTTTACGGATCAATTTGTGAAGCACCTGGGGCTTTAAAGTGCTCACTATGCATCTAGATAAGTTCCTTGGGGCATCTAGTTTCCAAAATGGGGTCACTTGTGGGGGAGCTCCAATTTTTAGGCACACGGGGGCTCTCCAAATGTGACATGGTGTCCGCTAAAGAGTGCAGCCAATTTTTCATTCAAAAAGTCAAATGGCGCTCCTTCCCTTCCAAGCCCTGCCGTGCGCCCAAACAGTGGTTTACCCCCACATATGAAGTATCAGCGTACTCAAGACAAATTGGACAACAACTTTCGTGGTTCAGTTTCTCCTTTTACCATTGGGAAAATAAAAAAATTGTTGCTGAAAGATCATTTTTGTGACTAAAAAGTTAAATGTTCATTTTTTCCTTCTATGTTGCTTCTGCTGCTGTGAAGCACCTGAAGGGTTAATAAACTTCTTGAATGTGGTTTTGTGCACCTTGAGGGGTGCAGTTTTTAGAATGGTGTCACTTTTGGGTATTTTCAGCCATATAGACCCCTCAATCTGACTTCAAATGTGAGGTGGTCCCTAAAAAAAATGGTTTTGTAAATTTCGTTGTAAAAATGAGAAACCGCTGGTCAAATTTTAACCCTTATAACTTCCTAGCAAAAAAAAATTTTGTTTCCAAAATTGTGCTGATGTAAAGTATACAAGTGGGAAATGTTATTTATTAACTATTTTGTGTCACATAACTCTCTGGTTTAACAGAATAAAAATTCAAAATGTGAAAATTGCGACATTTTCGCCAAATTTCCGTTTTTATCACAAATAAACACAGAATTTATTGACCTAAATTTACCACTAACATGGAGCCCAATATGTCACGAAAAAACAATCTCAGAACCGCTAGGATCCATTGAAGAGTTCCTGAGTTATTACCTCATAAAGGGACTGTGGTCAGAATTGCAAAAAACGGCAAGGTCTTTAAGGTCAAAATAGGCTGGGTCATGAAGGGGTTAAATCACTCCTGTTCTGCCCCATTCAAAATAAATCTATAAAAAAATCAAATATACACATATTTGTTATTGCCGCGTTAAGAATCTCATAATCTATCAATATAAAAAAAAGAATTAACCCGACTGCTAAACGGTGTAAAGAGAAAAAATTCAAAATATCAGAATTGCGCTTTTTGGTGACCGCTACATTGTAATAAAATGCAATAACGGGTTATCAAAAAATCATATCTACACCAAAATGGTATCAATAGAAATGTCAGCTAAACCTACAAAAAAAGCCATCATCCAGCCCCAGATCACAAAAATTGGAGACCCTATAGGTCTCAGAAACTGGTGCTTTTTTTTATTAAACCAAACTTTGGATTTTTTTTTCACCACTTAAATAAAAAAGAGCCTAAGCATGTTTGGTGTATATGCACTTGTAATGACCTGGAGAATCATAATAGCTGGTCAGTTTTAGCATTTAGTGAACATGGTAAAAAAAAACAACTATGAAATTGACCTGTTTTTGCAATGTCACTGCACTTGCAATTTTTCTCCTGTTTTCCAGTACATGATATGTTAAACCCAATGGTGTCATTCAAAAGTATAACTTGTCCCACAAAAAATAAGCCCTCACATGACCATATTGACCAAAAGTAAAAAGGTTATGACTCTGGGAAGAAGGGGAGTAAAAAATGAAAATGCAAAAATGAAAATACCTCTGGTTGTGAAGGGGATAAGAACTATTTTCAGCATAGAGGTGTACAAGGTCTCCTGGAAATTATGATATGGCCCACAGAAAGACCCGATCCCTACATTATTGAGTCTGTCTAAGATTGTTTGAAGAGACAAAAGGGTATGCACAAGCGACATCTATAGAAGAATTGATGCTTTGGGGCTGTTTTGACAAAAAAGGGCAGTCACTCCAAATATTATTATTATTATTCATTTTTATAGCGCCATTTATTCCATGGTGCTTTACATGTGAACAGGGCAAATATATACAAGTACAATAAACATGAGGTAAACAAGGCACACACAAGTACAGGAGGAGAGAGGACCCTGCCCGCGAGGGCTCACAGTCTACAGGGGATGGGTGAGGATACAGTAGGTGAGGGTAGAGCTGGTCATGTTGCGGTTCAGTATACTGGGGATCACTGCAGGTTGTAGGCTTGTAGGAAGAGGTGGGTCTTCAGGTTCCTTTTGAAGGTTTCCGTGTTATGAGAGCCTGATGTGTTGGGGTAGAGAGTTCCAGAGTATAGGGGAAGCACGGGAAAAGTCTTATATGCGGTTGTGGGAGGAAGAGATGAGAGAGGAGTAGAGAAGGAGATCATGACATGATCGAAGGTTGCGTGTAGGTAGGTAACGGGAGACCATGTCACAGATGTATGGAGGAGTCAGATTGTGAATGGCTTTGTATGTCATTGTTAGTGTTTTGAACGGTAGCCTCTGGGCAATAGGAAGCCAGTGAAGGGCCTGGCAGAGAGGAGAGGTTGGGGAGTAACGGGGAGACAGGTGGATTAGTAGGGCAGCAGAGTGTAGCATGGATTGGAGTGGTGCCAGAGTGCTAGAGGGGAGGCCAGAGAGTAGCAGGTTGCAGTAGTCAAGGCGGGAGTGATAAGGGCATGTACTAGTGTTTTTGTGGTTTCATGGTCAAGAAATGCACGGATCTGGGAAATGTTTTTGAGTTGGAATCGGCAACAGGAGGCAAGGGCTTGGATATGTGGCTTGAAAGAGAGGGTAGAGTCAAGGATCATCCCGAGGCACCAAGCGTGCGGGACCAGGGAAAGGGAGCAGCCATTGACTTTGATGGATAGGTCAGGTGAAGGGGTAGTGTGAGGTGGGGGAAAGATGATGAATTCTGTTTTGTCCATGTTCAGTTTTAGAAAACGAGCAGAAAAGAAGGATGAAATAGCAGACAGACATTGTGGGATTTTGGTCAGTAAGGAAGTGAGGTTGGGTCCAGATATGTAGATCTGCATGTCATCAGCGTAGAGATGATATTGTAAACCATGGGATTCTATGAGCTGTCCCAGGCCGAAGGTGTAGATGGAGAAGAATAGGGGTCCTAGAACTGAGCCTTGGGGAACACCGACAGACAGGGGGCGAGATGAGGAGGTGGTGTGGGAGAGGGAGACACTGAATGACTGGTCTGTTAGATATGATGAGATCCAGGATAGGGCCAAGTCTGTGATGCCAAGAGATGAGAGAATCGGTAACAGGAGGGAGTGGTCCACAGTGTCGAAGGCAAAAGACAGGTCCAGGAGGAGAAGGACAGAGTAGTGTCGCCTGCTCTTGGCGGTTAGTAGGTCATTGGTCACTTTAGTTAGGGTAGTTTCAGTTGAGTGATATTGTTTTTATTTAAGCTTATCTTTTGTTTGTACTTACTTTGCCATTCATTCTTTGTTGCAACATTTTTGGTAAAAGTGCATGTTTTCTAGTATGCCTCATATTGATGTTCATAGGACATATGGGCAGTGCATTTCACATCTATTCCATAATTGCATGATTATTATAATTAACTCGTAACAAGGAATGAGTGGACCTGTGGATGTTCAGGTCCAATGGATTCAACCGAACTGTAGTGTAAAGTTCAGATTGGATATGAGTATAAGAACTCTAGTCAAACTTAAATCCAACGCCAAACCCCAAAGAAGTCAACAGCGACTCAAACTTTTGTGCTCTAAATTGGTCGTAGTAAGGCTATGGGGCTGCAAAAGAGCAGGACAATTTCCCTTCAAACAAATGTAGATATGGAAGAGACTTAAGATAACATAGAATAAAAAAAAATAAAAAATAATAATCATGAACCAGGAGGTCGAGGTCCAAGTGAGGGAGGATGTTGAGGTAGCCAAAACTGTTTACGTGTTTTGTTCTGTTCGTTTTTTTTTGGGGGGGTGGCTCTGCGCAACAGCCTTTCTGGGGGTACTCTGAAAACAGCCTCGCTGGTGAACTCTGAAAAACAGCCTGTGTAGGGCACTCTGATAAACAGCTTTTGTGGGAGTTCTCTGCAAGACAGCCTCATTGGGGATCCTCTGCAAAAAAGCCTCTGTGGGGCACTCCGCAAAATAGCCTGGGTTTGTGTATTCTGAAAAACTGACTTGTTAGGAGAACTCTGAAAACAGCATGTGTGGGTGTATTCTGCAAAACACCCTCATTGTTTTTAGAGGTTTTATTTTAATATGGGGAGGTCCCAAAACATTGTAAATGACAAAAAGGACAAGCAAACTCTGTAAAACAGCATTTGTGGGGGTACTCTGCAAAATTACCTTTTTTTTGGGGGGTGCCCCAAAATATTGGGAATGGCAAATAGAATGAACAAACTTGAGTATAACAATGGCTGGGTGCGGCTAGTATACTTCTCTATTCAGGTAAAGGTCCTGACAAGTCCTGTGGAATCCAAGCTTGGTTAATTTAAATAAATGTGAGCTTGTTTCTAATAGTACACTTGCCACAGGGCAGGCCAGCACCTCCAAGGCGTAAAGGGCAATCTCATGCTATGTGTCCATTTTGAAGACCCAGAAGTTAAACGGAACCTGTCACCCCCAAAATCGAAGGTGAGCTAAGCCCACCGGCATCAGGGGCTTGTCTACAGCATTCAGTAATGCTGTAGATAAGCCCCCGATGTATCCTGAAAGATGAGAAAAAGAGGTTAGAATATACACAGGGCAGACAAAGTACACCTGCACCGGAGCCACAGACTGAAAACAAGAAGAGGACGTCATCGTAAGAAGATGGGAGGCCCCAGACCAGACCGCGATGCCCATCAGACCCGGACTGCAGCGGGACCGCCCCTGGGTGAGTATATTCTAACCTCATTTTCTCATCTTTCAGGATACATCGGGGGCTTATCTACAGCATTACTGAATGCTGTAGATAAGCCCCTGATGCTGGTGGGCTTAGCTCACTTTCACCATTTGCTGAAACGCTGCCTCCTGCTAATACATAGAGTATCAGATGGTGGTGCTGGATGTTGTGGCGTGCTGGAGGTTTTGTACACTTTAACCATGCTAACACTCCCTTCCGAGTAGGTGGCCGTGCCCCAGTTGTGTTGGTGATTTCCTCTTCTGCCTTGTGGTTCCACTGAGTCCCCAGGGGATCTGATCACAGATAGGCACATCCATCTGTCCACATCCAAGGTGGGCAAGCTCCTGTTTTCTATCACAAATCCAAATGTGCCATATTCATACCGAATTTATGTTTGGCAATCATTTTCCAAACCTATTCGCTCATCTCTGCACATAACCACTGATATGGGGGCTAGAAAGAACCAACAGGAACGTTATATCTTTATAACTGCCCACTAGGTAAATCTAGTGGCAGCTGGGACAGAGGAAGTAAGATTACTGAAGATTACTGGATGTTTCTCTGTCCATGTTGCCTGCTCATCCAACAACGCTTTCTCCACGGCCTACTCACCTTGTCAGCGTAACACCTGCATGACCAACATCAGCACAGCCAGGAGGAAAAGACATCAGGCTGTTCTGATACGCATCTGTTTGGGGGATAAATCACACACCACGCAGGATCTGTGGAATGGGATCAAACAACAAACCAATGAGTGGTTGGTGCCTCTAAATTTAAATCTCAGCCTGGTGGTGTGCAATAAAGGGTGAAATCTCATCGAATATCTGGGCCTAGCCGGTTTGACACATATCCTTTGCCTGGTGCATGTGCTGAATTTGGGGGTGCAGAGTTTCCTGACAGCGGGCGGTGACTGATGGGAGTATTCCTCATACACCGCCTGCCCTATAAATAAATAAATGAAAAAATGGCAAGGGTTCCCCATGTTATTTTTAACCAGCCTCTCACAGCAGCTCAGCGCTTTACACTGTGGGGGCGATGACGCGCCTGTTAGTGTGTCGCCGGCAGAAGGTTAGAGCAGTCGTGTCTCCCGATACAAATACTGTATACATAGAGAGAGTGGCCAGCTGATTATTACATTGCCTGTATGCAGAGTGCCCCCCCACAGAGCCTGTTTTCAGAGTACCCCCAATGAGGCTGCTTTCCAGAGTCCCCCCGCAGAATCTAACACTGTCCCTCACTCGAGCTGCTTTTTCTGTTCTATTCCTACACTAGTCAGGTCAGAATGGCAGCAACATCCATGACCCGGCAGTTATACAGGCTGTCTTATGTGGTGCACTGGCCAATCACAGCCATGTCCATATTCAGAATGGTTGTGTTGACTGCGAAAGTTCCCACAGCTGAAACATTTGTTGATTGGCTGCAATGCAGCCTTTCAACAAGTTTAATTGCACATTCAACTCATAACACTAAAACAGACCTCCATGAGAAGTCCTTTGTTCAGGGTTCAGCATCGGACACTAGGTGTCCCTTACAAACTTTACAGTTTGGATTCGCACATCACTCTGTTATCTTGGTCACTATCATCCTCTGCATCTTTAGCAGTGGTATGCGGTATAGCTGTATCTGATCAAGAACAGTGGGCATGACCAGAAGTGATGAGATCCGGCAACGCATTCTTTTAACAGGTGCACAGAATCAGGAGGCACCGCCGGAAGTGATGACATACCGGCCTATGCATTCCAAACGTTGGAACACGTACTACATCATTATCACCTTTCGGAAATGATCCTTTGGAACGCATGCCAGTATGGGTGAGGACATGATACATTTAGTCTTTTGGAACTATGGTTTATTGACCGGGTTATGCAAAACTGCCTATCATTGTTATGGGCGGGAGCTAATTTTGGCATCAGTAATCAAGTAGGTCATTTAAGTCCACCCTTTTGACCACTGGTTATGTCATTTATCATCATAGCATCTGGCATTTTGGACATCCATACCATATCTTGACCTCCTGATGGATCGTGACAATGGGGAAATGTGTCAGTATGTATTCTACTCATGATAAGTTTTTACTCATGTTGCATCTCTATATAATTTTTTGTATACATCTGGCCTGAATATTTCAAATGGGGAAAATCTATCTTGTCTAGTATTTATGGTCTATTTGTCAGGATGTTGGATGGTATTTTTTGATATTGTTTTGATACATTGCCTTTTTTCATACAAGATAACTGCAGGTCTATCATTTTAGGTGTTCAATATAACCTCTTTCATCTCTTCTTTGAAAATTATTGCTTTCCAACCTATATCGATAGGAAAATAATAGGGGAGTGAGGGATAGTCTTTGTTGAGTGGGGGCACCAAAAAATCATTCTTATAGGGTGCCATCCTACACAGTCAGGCAGGTTTATAAAGTAGGCTTATTGCAGGGTTATTGTAGAATTTATTGTGGTCATTTTTTTGTTTATCTTGGCATTTAACCAATTACTCACTGAGTAGGTGTTTTTTTTTAACAATATATCATTAATGTTAGTTTTTAAGGGAATATATCTTCACTCCTCTCCCCTTAGTGACGGAGCCAATTTTTTTAAATCTGACCAGCGTCAATTTATGTGGTAATAACTCTAGAACGCTGCAACAAATCTTAGTGATTTTGAGACTGTTTTTTCGTGACACATTATACTTTATGATAATTGTAAATCTAGGTCCATATGTTTTGTGTTTATTTATAAAAAATATCAAAAATTTGAGAAAAAAGTTACAAAATTATCACTTTTCTAAATTTGAATGATTATTTATTTAATCCAGATGGTCTTACCAGAGCAAACCATTAATAAATAACATTTCCCACATGTCGGCTTTGCATCAGCACCATTTGTAAAATGTTATTTTATTTTGTTAGCATTTTAGGAGGTTTAAAAATGTAGCAGCAATTTTTTATTTTTTCAAGGAAATTTACAAAATTTATTTTTTTAGGGACTTATCCATGTTTGAAGTGACTTTAGGGGTCCTATTTTTTGGAAACCCCCAAACTTGATACCATATAAAAAACAGCACCCCTAGACATATTGAAAACTGCAGTCAGGTAGTTTATTAAACCTTCAGGTGCTTTACAGGAATTAATGCAAAGTGGTATGACAGAAATGAAAATGTGTATTTTTACCACCTAAATGCCGCTAACTTCTGAACAGAATACAATAGCCGTCAGACTCTAAGGCCGCTATTTGGTCATGAATTGCCATTGCAAACATCAGGACCACACAATCCTGCTCTGAGGGCACCAGTTTGGATAAAGAGGAGGCCCCCACACACTGTTAACCATTTATAATGATGTAGTCACTATTGACAGCAGCATCTAAGGGGTTAAACAGATATGTACAGTGACAACACTGATCGTGGCTGATACAGCAAGTTGTCAGCTGTAGTGTACAGTCAACAGCTGCTGGATTGTCACCTGTATGGGCATGCTATTCTTTTATATCTCAGGTCAGTTAAAAGACGTATCGGCTGTCATTAAGGGGTTAATACTGTTTTTGATGCATTCACTCATTTCTACTAATAACTGTAAGGCTTTTTTCACACTAGCGTCGGGCTCGGCTACCGATGCTAGCGTTGTAAGCGCCGCACAATGGGTGCTGCGGATGCAGATTTTCATCGCATCCGCTGCCCCATTGTGAGGTGCGGGGAGGTGGGGGAGGAGTTCCGGCCGCGCATGCTCAGTCTGAAAAAGCGGTCCGTCGGCAGCAAAAAACATTACATGTAGCGTTTTTTTGTGCTGACGGTCCGCCAAAGCACGACGCATCCGTCGCACGATGGATGCGACGTGCGGCAATCCGTCGCAATGCGTCGTCAATACAAGTCTATGGGGAAAAAAACGCATCCTGCAAGCACTTTTGCAGGGTGCGTTTTTTCTGCAAAACGACGCATTGTGACGGATTGCAGTTAACGCTAGTGTGAAAGTAGCCTTATTGATACAAATAGTCTTATGTAGCTCTAGGATCTGTCCAGCAAAATCTATCATAGTGTAGAAAATGGCATTATCTTATGTGTAGTTGTAAATACGGACTATTTCCAAAACATAACATTGAATTTAAAATATCTATCAACGCAAAAAGGCATAATGTAGGAGGCATTGTCATGATCCCAATGGCAGGGGATCACAAAAGGACAAGCACAAAAAAACAGAACAAGCTCTAGGGTGATGGAAACTGAGCTGACCGCGATCCTGAACCTAATTCACAACACTAGCAGTAGCCGGGGAACGTGCCCACGATGATTCTAGACGTCTCGCGCCAGCCGAAGGACTAGCTTCCCCCACTAGAAGAAACAAAGACCTCTCTTGCCTCCAGAGAAACACCCCACAGAAATAGCAGCCCCCCACATGTAATGACGGTGAAATGAGAGGAAAGCACATACGTAGTAATGAAAACAGATTCAGCAAAATGAGGCCCGCCAAAACTAGACAGCAGAGGATACAAAAGTGAACTGCGCGGTCAGCGAAAAACCCTACAAAAAACCATCCTGAAATTACCCGAACTCATGTGCCAACTCATGGAACATGAGGAGCAATATCAGCCCACCAGAGCAACCAGCAACAAGGAACCACACAACCGCAAGCTGGACCAAAACAAAAATAAAGCAAAACGTGGAACAGGAAAATCAAAAACCCAGCTTGTCCTGATGACCACAGAAGCGAAAAGCAGAGGTAACAAGACACACTGATTACATTGATCGCCGGCGAGGAAATGACAAGAAAGCCAGGTTAAATAGGAAACTCCCATATCCTGATAGAACAGGTGGACACCAGAGACCGCAGAGAACACAAATCACCCAGTACCATCTGTAACCACCAGAGGGAGCCCAAAAACAGAATCCACAACAGTACCCCCCCCTTGAGGAGGGGTCACCGAACCCTCACGAGAACCACCAGGGCGACCAGGATGAGCCCTATGAAATGCACGGACCAAATCAGCAGCATGAACATCAGAGGCAACCACCCAAGAATTATCCTCCTGACCATAACCCTTCCACTTGACCAAATACTGAAGTTTCCGTCTGGAAACACGAGAATCCAAGATCTTCTCCACAACATACTCCAATTCTCCCTCCACCAGCACCGGAGCAGGAGGCTCAAGCGAAGGAACAACAGGTACCTCATACCTCCGCAACAACGACCGATGGAACACATTATGAATAGCAAACGATGCCGGGAGATCCAAACGAAACGACACAGGGTTAAGAATTTCCAAGATCCGATAGGGACCGATGAACCGAGGCTTGAACTTAGGAGAAGAGACCTTCATAGGAACAAAATGAGAAGACAACCACACCAAGTTCCCAACACGAAGTCGAGGACCCACGCGGCGACGGCGATTAGCAAACTGCTGAGCCCTCTCCTGGGACAACTGCAAATTGTCCACCACATGACTCCAAATCTGATGCAACCTATCCACCACCATGTCCACTCCAGGACAATCAGAAGGCTCCACCTGACCAGAGGAAAAACGAGGATGAAACCCCGAATTACAAAAGAAAGGAGAAACCAAGGTAGCAGAACTAGCCCGATTATTAAGGGCAAATTCGGCAAGCGGCAAAAAGGTAACCCAGTCATCTTGATCAGCAGAAACAAAACACCTTAAATGAGTTTCCAAGGTCTGATTAGTTCGTTCCGTCTGGCCATTCGTCTGAGGATGGAATGCAGACGAAAAGGACAAATCAATGCCCATCTTAGCACAGAACGTCCGCCAAAATCTAGACACAAACTGGGATCCCCTGTCAGAAACAATGTTCTCCGGAATCCCATGCAAACGAACCACGTTCTGAAAAAACAGAGGGACCAACTCAGAGGAGGAAGGTAACTTAGGCAAGGGTACCAGATGAACCATCTTAGAAAAGCGGTCACACACAACCCAGATGATGGACATTTTTTGAGAGACAGGGAGATCCGAAATAAAGTCCATGGAAATGTGCATCCAAGGCCTCTTCGGGATAGGCAAAGGTGACAACAATCCACTGGCCCGAGAACAGCAAGGCTTAGCCCGAGCGCAAACTTCACAAGACTGCACAAAAGAACGCACATCCCTCGACAAGGAAGGCCACCAAAAAGACCTGGCCACCAAGTCTCTAGTACCAAACATTCCAGGATGACCTGCCAACGCAGAAGAATGGACCTCGGAGATGACTCTACTGGTCCAACTATCCGGAACAAACAGTCTTTCAGGCGGACAACGATCAGGTTTATCCGCCTGAAAATCTTGCAAAGCACGTCGCAAGTCTGGGAAGACAGCCGACAAAATCACCCCATCCCTAAGGATACCAGTGGGCTCAGAATTTCCAGGGGAATCAGGCACAAAACTCCTAGAAAGAGCATCCACCTTCACATTCTTTGAACCTGGCAGGTATGAAACCACAAAATCGAAACGGGTGAAAAACAGTGACCAACGAGCCTGTCTAGGATTCAGACGCTTGGCAGACTCAAGGTAAATCAGATTTTTGTGATCAGTCAAGACCACCACACGATGTCTAGCACCCTCAAGCCAATGACGCCACTCCTCAAATGCCCACTTCATGGCCAAAAGCTCCCGATTACCAACATCATAATTCCGCTCAGTGGGCGAAAACTTTCTAGAAAAGAACGCACATGGCTTCATCACCGAGCAATCGGAGCTTCTCTGTGACAAAACCGCCCCCGATCCAATCTCAGAAGCATCAACCTCAACCTGAAAAGGAAGCGAAACATCTGGCTGACGCAACACAGGAGCAGAAGAAAACCGGCGCTTAAGTTCCTGAAAGGCCTCCACAGCCGCAGGAGACCAATCAGCAACATCAGCACCCTTCTTAGTCAGATCCGTCAAAGGCTTAACAACACTAGAAAAATTAGTTATGAAACGACGATAAAAATTAGCAAAGCCCAAGAACTTCTGTAGACTCTTAAGAGATGTAGGCTGCGTCCAGTCACAAATAGCTTGAACCTTGACGGGATCCATCTCAATAGTAGAAGGGGAAAAAATATACCCCAAAAAAGAAATCTTCTGGACTCCAAAGAGACACTTTGAACATTTCACAAACAAAGAATTGGCCCGCAGGACCTGAAACACCTTCCTGACCTGCTGAACATGGGACTCCCAGTCATCAGAAAAAACCAAAACATCATCCAAATACACAATCATAAATTTATCCAGATATTCACAGAAAATATCGTGCATAAAGGACTGGAAGACAGAAGGAGCATTAGAAAGTCCAAAAGGCATCACCAAATACTCAAAATGGCCCTCAGGCGTATTAAATGCGGTTTTCCACTCATCACCCTGCTTAATCCGCACAAGATTATACGCACTCCGAAGATCAATCTTAGTGAACCATTTAGCCCCCTTAATGCGAGCGAACAAATCAGTCAACAAAGGCAAAGGATACTGATATTTGACCGTAATCTTATTCAAAAGACGGTAATCTATACAAGGCCTCAAGGAACCATCTTTTTTGGCCACGAAAAAAAGCCTGCTCCCAAAGGAGACGAAGATGGACGGATATGTCCCTTTTCCAAGGACTCCTTAACATAATCCCGCATAGCAGTATGCTCTGGCACTGACAGATTGAACAAACGACCTTTAGGAAATTTACTGCCAGGAATCAAATCTATAGCACAATCGCAATCCCTGTGAGGAGGAAGCGAATTGAGCTTAGGCTCCTCAAAAACATCCCGATAATCAGACAAAAATACAGGAACCTCAGAAGGAGTAGATGAAGCGATAGAAATCGGAGGTGCATCATCAAGAACCCCCTGACATCCCCAGCTTAACACAGACATCGTTTTCCAATCCAAGACTGGGTTATGAGTTTGTAACCATGGCAGACCAAGCACTAAGACATCATGTAAATTATACAGTACCAGGAAGCGCATCACCTCCTGATGAACGGGAGTCATACGCATGGTCACGTGTGTCCAGTACTGAGGTTTATTCATCGCCAAAGGTGTAGAGTCAATTCCTTTCAAAGGAATAGGGACTTCCAGAGGCTCCAGACTAAACCCACAGCGGTTGGCAAATGACCAATCCATAAGACTCAGGGCAGCGCCTGAATCCACATAGGCATCGACGGAAATGGCTGATAATGAACAAATCAGAGTCACAGACAGAATGAACTTAGACTGTAAAGTACTAATGGCAACAGACTTATCAACCTTTTTTGTGCGTTTAGAGCATGCTGATATAACATGAGCTGAATCACCACAATAAAAACACAACCCATTTTTCCGCCTATAGTTTTGCCGTTCACTTCTGGACTGAATTCTATCACATTGCATTGTCTCAGGTGCCTGTTCAGAAGACACCGCCAAATGGTGCACAGGTTTGCGCTCCCGTAAACGCCGATCAATCTGAATAGCCATAGTCATAGACTCATTCAGACCTGTAGGCGCAGGGAACCCCACCATAACATCTTTAATGGCCTCAGAAAGGCCATCTCTGAATCTTCCAGCCAGAGCGCACTCATTCCACTGAGTAAGCACCGACCATTTCCGAAATTTCTGACAATATATTTCTGCTTCATCTTGCCCCTGAGAGAGAGCCAATAAAGCTTTTTCAGCCTGAATCTCTAGGTTAGGTTCCTCATAGAGCAAACCCAATGCCAGAAAAAACGCATCCACATTGAGCAACACAGGATCCCCTGGTGCCAATGCAAATGCCCAATTCTGAGGGTCACCCCGCAGGAAAGATATTACAATCTTGACTTGCTGAGCAGGGTCTCCAGAGGAGCGAGATTTCAAAGAAAGAAACAACTTGCAATTGTTCCTAAAATTCAGAAAACTAGATCTATCTCCAGAAAAAAACTCTGGGATAGGAATTCTAGGTTCAGACATAGGAGCATGTACAACAAAATCTTGTATATTTTGAACCTTAGCAGCAAGATTATTCAGGCTGGAAGCCAAACTCTGGACGTCCATAATAAACAGCTGAGGTCAGAGCCATTCAAGGATTAAGAGGAGGTAAGACGCAGCCAGGCTGCAATTAAGGCTAGGCAGCAAACTCTGAGGGAAGGAAAAAAAAAAAAAAAAAAACTTCCTCAGACTACTTTTCCTCCTACTTCAGCCAATACGATTACCACTTTTCTGGCCGGCGATACTGTCATGATCCCAATGGCAGGGGATCACAAAAGGACAAGCACAAAAAAACAGAACAAGCTCTAGGGTGATGGAAACTGAGCTGACCGCGATCCTGAACCTAATTCACAACACTAGCAGTAGCCGGGGAACGTGCCCACGATGATTCTAGACGTCTCGCGCCAGCCGAAGGACTAGCTTCCCCCACTAGAAGAAACAAAGACCTCTCTTGCCTCCAGAGAAACACCCCACAGAAATAGCAGCCCCCCACATGTAATGACGGTGAAATGAGAGGAAATCACATACGTAGTAATGAAAACAGATTCAGCAAAATGAGGCCCGCCAAAACTAGACAGCAGAGGATACAAAAGTGAACTGCGCGGTCAGCGAAAAACCCTACAAAAAACCATCCTGAAACTACCCGAACTCATGTGCCAACTCATGGAACATGAGGAGCAATATCAGCCCACCAGAGCAACCAGCAACAAGGAACCACACAACCGCAAGCTGGACCAAAACAAAAATAAAGCAAAACGTGGAACAGGAAAATCAAAAACCCAGCTTGTCCTGATGACCACAGAAGCGAAAAGCAGAGGTAACAAGACACACTGATTACATTGATCGCTGGCGAGGAAATGACAAGAAAGCCATGTTAAATAGGAAACTCCCATATCCTGATAGAATAGGTGGACACCAGAGACCGCAGAGAACACAAGTCACCCAGTACCATCTGTAACCACCAGAGGGAGCCCAAAAACAGAATCCACAACAAGGCATAAAAGCTAATTAGCTGATGACTATAATTAACATATACCAGTATTTTCCCTGAATAAATCCTCACCTACGTACAAGCTTACAATAAAGGACACTGTTTCTGTATAATTAGAGTAGCAGTCATCAGCTTTGTCTTTGTATTTCAAGTAATTACAATATAAAATCCATAAATTTGAAATACAAACTATAATAACCTAAACATGAGTAGTAGATTTCTTCATTCTGATACTTTACACATGATATACTGTATATACAATCCACATTATATGCCTTAATTTGGACAGTGCAATGCACACAGCCCAAGGCCGCATAGTGTTCAAGTTTTAAAGATCCTTCCATTGTAAAGCTTCATTCGCATATTCAGTATTTCAAAAATATTTTATATCACTATCTGCTAGCCAAATCAAAGAAAAGGTGAAAAATGCTGAAATGGCGACTTGTTTCTATTATACTTTTCCTCTGATTGTTCCACATATTGTGCTCTTTATTCTACATATGTACTAATTTCTGGACACATATTTACAGGGGTTATCCAGTTTTCTGATAAAAGCCTGCAGTCACTCCATGTGACTTCAGACTTCTGAATCTAGTTAGAATTAGAAATCTAGTATAGTTTTTCTGATTCACTATATCTCTTTCTTCATGTGCAGAGCATTGCAGGATCTTAAGTATTCATGGTTACGTCCACTGATTTAGTGACAGTTAGTCAGCTAGTTGCTAGTGGTTGTAACCATGGATACCTAAGGTCCTGCAATTCATGCACATGAGGAAAGAGAAATAGCAAATCACAAAAACTGTACTACATTTCTAATTGGAGGTATTAGTTAATAATATTATTATTACATTTACTACATATTGTGATAGGATCGTGTAGATGGGAATACCCCTTTAAGTTCAACGCATGCCATTATACAGTAAGATCCTAAGCTCTCTCTTGTGGCTACTTCAGGCATTACACTTACTACATATTGGGATAGGATCTTGTACAGTATGTATGGAAAGTATTCATACCCCTTTAAATTTTTCACTCTTTGTTTCATTGCAGCCATTTGGCAAATTCAGAAAAGTTCATTGTTTGGTCAGCGCTAATAGCAAGTGAGCATTTCTGCTACACACAGACAATCTGATCATCCCCTGTGTGTTGCAGAGGCGATCGTAGTGCAGTTTCTAGTCTCCCATGGAGACTATTGAAACATGCAAAAAGTTTAAAAAAAAAAGATTTTAAAAATATTAAAAAATTAAAAAAATATAGTAGTTGAAATCACCCCCTTTCGCCCCATTCAAAATAAAACAAAAAAAATCAAACATACACATATTTGGTTTCGCCGCATTCATAATCACCCGATCTATCAATATAAAAAAAGAATTAACCTAATCACTAAACAGCGTAACGATAAAAAGATTAAAAGCGTCAGAATTACCTTTTTTTAATCACTGCTACATTGCAATACAATGCAATAACGGACAATCAAAAGATAATATCTTAACCAAAATGGCATCGATAAAAACATCAGCTTGGCGCACAAAAAATAAGCCCTCACCTAGCCCCAGATCCCAAAAAATGGAGATGCTACAGGTCTCGGAAAAGGGCACAATTTTTTCTTCCTTTTTTACCAAAATTTGGATTTTTTTTCCCACCACTTAAATAATAAAGAACTTAGATATGTCTGGTGTCTATGAACTTGAAATGACCTGGAGAATCATAATGGCAGGTCCGTGTCAGCATTTCGTGAACAAAAAGCAAGGAAAAAAAAACAACTGTGGAATTGCACTTTTTTTTTGCAATATCACAATGCTTGGAAATTATTTCCCATTTTCCAGATTGTGATATGTTAAAATCAATGGAATCTTTTAAAAGCACAACTTGTCCTGCAAAAAAAAAGCCTTCACATGACCACATTGACTGAAAAATAAAATAGTTAGGGCTCTGGGAAGAAGTGGAGCAAAAAACAAAAATGCAAAAAGGAAAATATCTCTGGTCGTTAAGGGGTTAAGTAAAAAAAAAAAAAGAATTTCTTTTTGTATATCAACAGGAACTAAATAGGAGTAAATAAAAAAAAAATACTGTCCCCACGAGTACTTCCGTGCATGTGGAAAAATGAGATCTACATTTTTGCAGTGGGAAAACGTAAAGCACATTTGCTCATCTTTTCCTAGTAATATTTCCTCCTAAGCAGCAGTCTAAATCATTGTAATTTTCTGACCCTTGCTATATTTTTCCATGAAACATCTATAATTTGAAATGTCATGTACAAACAATTCATCAGCCCACAGTTTCAGACCTGAGGCCAGAACATTGATGCAGCGTTAAACAAACCATTGTACACTGTACTTGAAATAATTTACTTTTCTATAGATAAATACTGTTTGCTACGTAGATGCCATTTTATGTTCTTTTGTATTGTACCCAGCAGATTTGCCCATCTAGTAAACAATGGATGAAATGCATTATTGATAGAACAGATTTTTTTTTGGATTTTATTAAGTAGAGGCAGAATTTCTCCATTTATCATTTAATTTGAGTTGTTTTGAAAAGCATCTATGTTAGGACACAATTTAGGGGTTTCGCTGATTGCACGTTGCTGCTCTAGCTGTTGTGTAGCAATTTATTATTTTGCTGATGACACAACAAAAATGGCATGCTAAAGAAAAATGCATTTACAATGACAGTTTAATGTGTTCTTAAGACAACAGAGGTGACTTTAGAATCTTTTCCATGGATTTTTTTTCTTGTTTTTTTTGGCCTAATTCCTATCCTTTAATTCATTGTTAGACATGAAAAGCTGTGAGTAGATGGAATGAAGCCCAGATTTGATGACAAGTTGTAAAAGTCTGAAAAAGTTCAATAGAGCTTGCTGTCATCAGTAAGTTATACCAGAATTTAGTTATTTACAGCTGGTGGTTTCACTCCCAATAATTTATTTTTCATTTGTGAGGGATTTTTTAAACTAAAGTAGAAATTTTCACACAAAAAAAACCATACTCGTTTTAGAACACCATTAGATAAGTCCTTTCTTCCTTTTATCTATTATTAGATTTTCTTAAAGGGAACCTGTCACCTGAATTTGGCGGGACCGGTTTTCGGTCATATGGGCGGAGTTTTCGGGTGTTTGATTCACCCTTTCCTTACCTGCTGGCTGCATGCTGGCCGCAATATTGGATTGAAGTTAATTCTCTGTCCTCCGTAGTACACGCCTGCGCAAGGCAAGATTGCCTTGCGCAGGCGTGTACTACGGAGGACATAGAATGAACTTCAATCCAATATTGCAGCCAGCATGCAGCCAGCGGATAAGGAAAGGGTGAATCAAGCACCCGAAAACTCCGCCCATATGACCGAAAATCGGTCCCGCCAAATTCAAGTCACAGGTTCCCTTTAAGCTATTATGTTTCTTCTTACTCCAAGGGCATAAAAAATTGGTTCAACCCCATTATGACCATGCAATGTAAATTTATAGGGGCAGTGGACATGTGGGACGAGTAGTACTAATAGAAGAAGTATTAGTAATAGTATTAATAGAAATAGTAATAGAAGTAGTAGTAGTCGAAGTAGTAGTAATAGTAGTAGTAAAAGTACAAGTAGTAGTAGTAGAAGTATTAAAACTAGTGGAAAGTTTAAAGGTATAATTGCTATTGTCAAAAGAAAACATGCTTAATGATGAATAACCATAGACAGATTATAATGTGGGCCCGAGGCTCTGTGGGGCCCATGGCCTGATTGGTGACGCACATTATCAGGCAGGAAGCTTTCCTGGAGTTCAGCTACTGGCAATACAGAATGATGGGATAGTTCCAGTGGCGTTCCCATCAACTCTTCTGTGACATGATGGTGAAATTATGTCATCATCCTTAACCGATGCAATGTATGTATGCACTGGTCACAAGAAGTGAAGTCCTGGGACAACGGGACCAAGGTTAGGTTTCTTTTAATATGTGTATGGGATGTTTGCCCATATATCGGAGGCTATGTGAGTGTTCATAATGAATATAGGAGGCTATGTGAAGGCTCATACTATATATAGGAGGATATGTGAGGGCTAATCCTGTATATAGGTGACTATGTGAGATCTCATATTGTTTATGGGAGGTTATGTGGGAGCTTATAGCTTTTATAGGAGGCTATGTGAGGGATCATACTGCATATAGGAGCTATATGAGGGCTGATATTCTATATATGGGGTGGATATGTGAGGGCTCAAATCTGTATCGAGGTAGGCTATGAGGTGGCTCATACTGTATATAGGGAGACTATGTGAGGGCTCATACTGTATAAAGGGGCTATATATAGGCTCATGTTTTATATAGAGTGATGTCAGCATAATTGGTTCTGCTCAATATTAAGTGATTGAATTAATATTAATATAACATAATCATAATTAATTAATATGTTAATATTAATATTGAGCAGAATTAATTTCAGCCTATTGATTCATCCCTCCACAAAAGTCATGGTATCTCATGTGGTTCCTTGGGGAAATTAATAGCCCACCCTTATGGTGTTATATATATATATATATATATATATATATATATATATATATATATATATATATATAGTGCTTTGTTATTTATAGCATTGTATATAAGGGAAAAACTGTTATTTTGCATCTAATATACACCAGAGCACCTGTGTGTTAATCACATGACTTAACACGGGATCTATCAAATAGAGGTAATGTGACATATGATGTGATACATTGAAGAATGGGGGAACACCTTCTAAATTGCCTGGGGACCTGGCCACTTTTAACCCTTCCCTGTGTATAGCACACAGAACAAAGTTAAGTCAATCTAAATCTAAATTTCAAGGACAAGTAATGGTCATTGGCCACTGTTTCTTGGAAATGATCCCCTCTTTTATATATCTAAATCTAATTTTGTTAGTCAATGGGCAAGATGCTTAAGATGAAGCCAAAAGATGGTTGCCTGTTTGTTAGGGAATCCCCACATGTATTCAGACATTCTAGCAGCCTCAAATCATGCAGCTGCATCAACACAAGCTATATCTCCGAGCACTGAAATACTCGGAGACCACCCGAGCATGCTCAGGGAAACCCAAGCAATGGGTATACTCGCTCATCTTTATTGAAGACCACACCCAGTTGGTTAACAAGACTATATTTCAATATACGAGAGAGGAGGCCATATCTCAACTGCATTTGGGTGCTTCAATCAAATTGTCATGATCCGTTCCAGGGTTTATTCCTGTCTGCCCATTTTCCGGGCAGATCATGTCAACGGTTAACTTTGCTCTGCCTCATTCTGGGTTCAGGTTTGCTATTTAGCCCCCATGAATCTTGCTGGCAGTGTCAGCTATAGTTGTGCCTTCAGAGTGTGAACCTGACTGTGCTGGTAGCTCTTGATTTGTCCTGCTGTGAACCCTGACTTGTCCTGTATCTGTTAACTCCCTCTGTCTGTTTTTTCTCAGCGTTTCTCTGTTTGTCTGTTTATTTGCTTGATTCTCCGGTTCTGACCTCCTGGCTTGGCTATTGACTCCGTTACTGTTTGTCCCTATTGTACTGTATTGCCTGTTCTGGTTTACTGATCTCTTGCTAAGTCCTGACTATCCGTTTTGTCTAATCCTTTTATACTGTTGTGCTATCTTGTGCTTTTGACTCGGTTTGTCTGACCACTCTCTCGCCACTTGGTGGCGTCTGTTCTGCTGCTCTGTGTGTGTGCAGTCTCACTTCCCTCTCAAGCTCCCCCTGGTGGAGGTTGTGCTGTACTGCGCTGCAGCAGCATGACACCTATTTTGTTTAGAAAAATATTTAGAATTGAGAGTCCTCAGTGGTTGATACCTTTTAATGGCTAACTGAAAAGATGGTAACAAATTGAAAGCTTTCTAGACTACACAGGTCTCTTCATCAGGCAAAGACTTCTAGTCTGAAATGAAATCATGCTTAAGAATTTTTTTTCCATTTTCTAGAACACTATGTAGTAAAAGTGCAACTCATCCCATAAAAAACTAGCTCTCACATGTCTTTCTGGACAGAAAAATAAAAATAAATATAGTTCTGGGAAGAAAGTAAGGAGAAAACGAAAATGCAAAACAGGAAACAGCTGCTCTGTGAAGGAGTTAAATTCTTCTGTTCTATAATTTTCAACTTTATATAACTCAACTTCTTTTTATCACAAGTTCTGATGTATTTTACACTTTAGTTATTTTTCATTTTTATTTAAGTTAATAGATTCTGCCCAATGTGTTTTACAGATAAAATGTAATTTGTCTCTAAATGCAGCTACTGTACAAGGACAATCTCCTAAGAAATCCTGGTAATAGGCATATACCGTTCACTTTCCAAAAGAAAGCTCCAGCGGATTAAGTGATCTACAATTTAGAATCTCCATATTAGAACGATTCCAAGACATTACAAGTAGAGTACAAAATGTTCCATACATTTTAAGGATTTAGTATCAAAACCTCAATATATTTGATGCATTCTAACATGTTTTACTATTACTATAATTATAGGTCTAATGGATAAAGTTTCTCATTGTGGAGAGTGTAAAAGAGTGCTTTTAGGATTACTACTTCTAATAGGTAGCACTTCCCGGGGAAGCACTACATGGCCCATGTGTCTCAGTATGCCAACTTGGAACTCTCCACGAGAATAAACTTTACTGCTTATATCCTTTTAAAAAACAGACTTGAGATCATTTTCTGGACCACAGAGGGCAATCAAAATGTTATAAAACATGAATGCACACCCAATAGCTCACTAGTCCCTGGCCTCACTGTCCACCACCCAGCCCTCCATACATCTACTTGATGTTGATATTTGCCTTCACCCATCACACACATACTCTATGGCCTGCTTTGCTTTTAACTGTGGTTTTTGGCCTTAAGTAGGTCTCTGGTGTCACTTTCTACCTTGTCATTACAGCACATGCTGTGTTCTAACTTTCTGCATAAAGTCATGATGTAACAATATGAGCCATGATGGCAGCAATGTTGGAGTTGTAGTCTGAGCAAAGTAGACAAAGTGGATGAGAATGAGGGGGAAGGCAACAAGAAGAGATGCAGAGGAATGGACAGCTGGTTTGCGGGGGGAGGGCTGGATAATATGTATATTTTTTAAATCCTATGTTTATTATGCTTAAAAACCAAAGATCATATTTAGTGACATTGAAATTACATTGAAAATCATTGAATATTCCTGCCAAATTCTAGTGATTTGCTGCATATGAATCTCAGCAGGTTCGATCATCTCCAGTGATCACCAATGTAGCTAATAAGCAACATCGATGGGGCCTGTGGTTTTCAACATCAAATACAGACTGATTATTTGCACATATTTAACCCCTTCCCGACCCATGACGCCACGTAGGCGTCATGAAAGTCGGTGCCATTCCGACCCATGACGCCTATGCGGCGTCATGGAAAGATCGCGTCCCTGCAGATCCGATGAAAGGGTTAACTCCCATTTCACCCGATCTGCAGGGACAGGGGGAGTGGTAGTTTAGCCCAGGGGGGGTGGCTTCACCCCCTCGTGGCTACGATCACTCTGATTGGCTGTTGAAAGTGAAACTGCCAATCAGAGCGATTTGTAATATTTCACCTATTATAATGGGTGAAATATTACAATCCAGCCATGGCCGATGCTGAAATATCATCGGCCATGGCTGGAAATACTAGTGTGCCCCCACCCCACCCCACCGATCGCCCCCCCAGCCCTCCGATCTGGCCGGTACACTGCTCCGGCTCCCCTCCGTCCAGTGCTCCGCTCCCCCCGTGCTCTTGTCCGCTCCCCCCGTGCTCCAATCACCCCCCCGTGCTCCAATCACCCCCCCTGCACTCCGATCCACCCCCCGGTGCTCCGTTCCACCCCCCCGTGCTCCGTTCCAGCCCTCCCGCACTCCGATTCCCCCCCCCCGTGCTCCGATCCCCCCCCCGTGGTCCCCCCCACCCCATCATACTTACCGATCCAGCCGGGGTCCCGTCCGTCTTCTCCCTGGGCGCCACCATCTTCCAAAATGGCGGGCGCATGCGCAGTGCGCCCGCCGAATCTGCCGGCCGGCAGATTCGTTCCAAAGTGCATTTTGATCACTGAGATATAATCTATCTCAGTGATCAAAATAAAAAAAATAATAAATGACCCCCCCCCCCTTTGTCACCCCCATAGGTAGGGACAATAAAAAATAAAGAAATTTTTTTTTTCCACTAATGTTAGAATATCGTTAGGGTTAGGGTTAGGGGTAGGGTTAGGGTTAGGGCTAGGGGTAGGGTTAGGGGTAGGGTTAGGGGTAGGGTTAGGGTTAGGGGTAGGGTTAGGGGTAGGGGTAGGGGTAGGGTTAGGGGTAGGGTTAGGGTTAGGGCTAGGGGTAGGGTTAGGGTTAGGGTTTTGGTATGTGCACACGTATTCTGGTCCTCTGCGGATTTTTCCGCTGCGGATTTGATAAATCCGCAGTGCTAAACCGCTGCGGATTTATGGCGGATTTACCGCGGTTTTTCTGCGCATTTCACTGCGGTTTTACAACTGCGATTTTCTATTTGAGCAGTTGTAAAACCGCTGCGGAATCCGCACAAAGAAGTGACATGCTGCGGAATGTAAACCGCTGCGTTTCCGTGCAGTTTTTCTGCAGCATGGGCACAGCGATTTTTGTTTCCCGTAGGTTTACATTGAACTGTAAACTCATGGGAAACTGTTGCGGATCCGCAGCGTTTTCCGCAGCGTGTGCACATACCTTTAGAATTAGGCTATGTGCACACGGTGCGGATTTGGCTGCGGATCCGCAGCAGTGTTCAATCAGGTTTACAGTACCATGTAAACATATGAAAAACCAAATCCGCTGTGCCCAAGGTGCGGAAAATACCGCGCGGAAACGCTGCGTTGTATTTTCCGCAGCATGTCAATTCTTTGTGCGGATTCCGCAGCGTTTTACACCTGTTCCTCAATAGGAATCCGCAGGTGAAATCCGCACAAAAAAGACTGGAAATCCGCGGAAAATCCGCAGGTAAATCGCAGTGCCTTTTACCCGCGGATTTTTCAAAAATGGTGCGAAAATATCTCACACGAATCCGCAACGTGGGCACATAGCCTTAGGGTTAGGGTTGGAATTAGGGTTGTGGTTATGGTTAGGGGTGTGTTGGGGTTAGGGTTGTGGTTAGGGGTGTGTTGCGGTTAGGGTTGTGTTTAGGGTTATGGCTACAGTTGGGATTAGGGTTAGGGGTGTGTTGGGGTTAGTGTTGGAGGTAGAATTGAGGGGTTACCACTGTTTAGGCACATCAGGGGTCTCCAAACGCAACATGGCGCCACCATTGATTCCAGCCAATCTCGTATTCAAAAAGTCAAATGGTGCTCCCTCACTTCCGAGCCCTGACGTGTGCCCAAACAGTGGTTTACCCCCACATATGGGGTACCAGC
This sequence comes from Ranitomeya imitator, assembly GCF_032444005.1. Classification (NCBI taxonomy): domain Eukaryota; kingdom Metazoa; phylum Chordata; class Amphibia; order Anura; family Dendrobatidae; genus Ranitomeya; species Ranitomeya imitator. The sequence continues at coordinate 779,894,702 of NC_091283.1, forward strand.
ATACTCAGGACAAACTGCGCAACAATTACTGGGGTCCAATTTCTCCTGTTACCCTTGTGAATCAAAAAAAATGCTTGCTAAAACATAATTTTTGAGGAAAGAAAAATGATTTTTTATTTTCACGGCTCTGCGTTGTAAACGTCTGTGAAGCACTTGGGGGTTCAAAGTGCTCACCACATATCTAGATAAGTTCCTTGGGGGGTCTAATTTCTAAAATGGGGTCACTTGTGGGGGTTTCTACTGTTTAGGCACACCAGGGGCTCTGCAAACGCAACGTGACACCCGCAGACCATTCCATCAAAGTCTGCATTTCAAAAGTCACTACTTCCCTTCTGAGCCCCGACGTGTGCCCAAACAGTGGTTTACCCCCACTCATGGGGTATCAGCGTACTCAGGAGAAACTGGACAACAACTTTTGGGGTCCAATTTCTCCTGTAACCCTTGGGAAAATAAAAAATTCTGGGCTAAATAATTATTTTTGAGGAAAGAAAACGTATTTATTATTTTCACGGCTCTGCATTATAAACTTCTATGAAGCACTTGGGGGTTCAAAGTGCTCACCACACATCTAGATAAGTTCCTTTCGGGGTCTAGTTTCCAAAATGGGGTCACTTGTGGGGGGTTTCTACTGTTTAGGCACATCAGGGGCTCTGCAAACGCAACGTGACGCCCGCAGAGCATTCCATCAAAGTCTGCATTTCAAAACGTCACTACTTCAATTCCAAGCCCCGGCATGTGCCCAAACAGTAGTTTACCCCCACATATGGGGTATCACCGTACTCAGGAGAAACTGGACAACAAATATTGGGGTCCAATTTCTCCTATTATCCTTGGCAAAATAGGAAATTCCAGGCTAAAAAATCATTTTTGAGGAAAGAAAAATTATTTTTTATTTTCATGGCTCTGCGTTATAAACTTCTGTGAAGCACCTGGGGGTTTAAAGTGCTCAATATGCATCTAGATAAGTTCCTTGGGGGGTCTAGTTTCCAAAATGGGGTCACTTGTTGGGGAGCTCCAATGTTTAGGCACACAGGGGCTCTCCAAACGCGACATGGTGTCCGCTAACAATTGGAGCTAATTTTCCATTCAAAAAGTCAAATGGCGCGCCTTCCCTTCCGAGCCCTGCCGAGTGCCCAAACAGTGGTTTACCCCCACATATGAGGTATCGACGTACTCGGGAGAAATTGCCCAACAAATTTTATGATCCATTTTACCCTACTGCCCATGTGAAAATGAAAAAATTGAGGCGAAAAGAATTTGTTTGTGAAAAAAAGTACTTTTTCATTTTTACAGATCAATTTGTGAAGCACCTGAGGGTTTAAAGTGCTCACTAGGCATCTAAATACGTTCCTTGGGGGGTCTAGTTTCCAAAATGGGGTCACTTGTGGGGGAGCGCCAATGTTTAGGCACACAGGAGCTCTCCAAACGCGACATGGTGTCCGCTAACGATGGAAATAATTTTTCATTCAAAAAGTCAAATGGCGCTCCTTCCCTTCCGAGCCTTACCATGTGCCCAAACAGTGGTTTACCCCCACATGTGAGGTATTGGTGTACTCAGGAGAAATTGCCCAACACATTTTAGGATCCATTTTATCCTGTTGCCCATGTGAAAATGAAAAAATTGAGGCTAAAATAATTTTTTTGTGAAAAAAAAGTACTTTTTCATTTTTACGGATTAATTTGTGAAGCACCTGGGGGTTCAAAGATGCTCACTATGCATCTAGATAAGTTCCTTGGGGCATCTAGTTTCCAAAATGGGGTCACTTGTGGGGGAGCTCCAATTTTTAGGCACACGGGGGCTCTCCAAACGTGACATGGTGTCCGCTAAAGAGTGGAGCCAATTTTTGATTCAAAAAGTCAAATGGCGCTCCTTCCCTTCCAAGCCCTGCCGTGCGCCCAAACAGTGGTTTACCCCCACATATGAGGTATCAGCGTACTCAGGACAAATTGGACAACAACTTTCGTGGTTCAGTTTCTCCTTTTACCATTGGGAAAATAAAAAAATTGTTGCTAAAAGATAATTTTTGTGACTAAAAAGTTAAATGTTCATTTTTTCCTTCCATGTTGCTTCTGCTGCTGTGAAGCACCTGAAGGGTTAATAAACTTCTTGAATGTGGTTTTGAGTACCTTGAGGGGTGCAGTTTTTAGAATGGTGTCACTTTTGGGTATTTTCAGCCATATAGACCCCTCAAACTGACTTCAAATGTGAGGTGGTCCCTAAAAAAAATGGTTTTGTAAATTTCGTTGTAAAAATGACAAATCGCTGGTCAAATTTTAACCCTTATAACTTCCTAACAAAAAAAAAATTTTGTTTCCAAAATTGTGCTGATGTAAAGTAAACATGTGGGAAATGTTATTTATTAACTATTTTGTGTCACATATCTCTCTGGTTTAACAGAATAAAAATTCAAAATGTGAAAATTGCGAAATTTTCAAAATTTTCGCCAAATTTCCGTTTTTATCACAAATAAACGCAGAATTTATTGACCTAAATTTACCACTAACATGAAGCCCAATATGTCACGAAAAAACAATCTCAGAACCGCTAGGATCCGTTGAAGCGTTCCTGAGTTATTACCTCATAAAGGGACACTGGTCAGAATTGCAAAAAACGGCAAGGTCTTTAAGGTCAAAATAGGCTGGGTCATGAAGGGGTTAAAGAGAACACCTCATATACTAGTAGAAAAAAACAAAAAAAAAGGGGGTATTTAAACCTCCACATATACACATATGCCAATAGAGAAACAACTGAAGGAGCGATTCCCAATGTAACAATATTTATTAATAAAATTATTATAGTACAAAATACATATTATACAAAAATAATCGAAAAAGAGTACAATTCAGATGGTGCAACCATCTGTAAACTGGTTTCAGCAGAAAGAGAAAATACAAACTAGAACATAGCACCAGGACCAGATGGCATAATCAGAATAGCACAGGATGCTTTGCAAGAATGAGCCCAAGTGAACATACCATGTGAAGCACATTCTAATGAATAAGGGATAATAGTGCAATATACAAATTTTCACATTGAATGAACACCTCGACGCACGTTTCACCACGCCAGTGGCTGACGAAGCCACTGGCGTGGTGAAACGCGCGTCGAGGTGTTCATTCAACGGGTTCACACTAAGGCCATCATGACCACAGGAATTATGCGATTGCCATTCTAGTCAGATTACAGTATGGGCTACATATGTTATTTCAGGGCATAGGGTTTAGTGCAATAATATTGGATGTGACTTTTTAGTAACTTTGTGAGGATTTGTATGTTGCACTATTATCCCTTATTCATCAGAATGTGCTTCACATGGTATGTTCACTTGGGCTCATTCTTGCAAAGCATCCTGTGCTATTCTGATTAGGTCATCTGGTCCTGGTGCTATGTTCTCGTTTGTATTTTCTATTTCTGCCGAAACCAGTTTACAGATATTTGCACCATCTGAGTACCATTGTACTCTTTTTCGATTATTTTTGTATAATATGTATTTTGTACTATAATAATTTTATTAATAAATATTGTTACATTGGGAATCGCTCCTTCAGTTGTTTCTCTATTGGCATATGATTATTTGCACAGATTATTGACATGGAAATAGACACTTTTAGAATTTTTATCTAAATCTTTTTAGGGTAGGCATACAAAAAAATTCCTTCAAGAGGTTTTCAAGGTTTATATTTTTATGGAACATACATTCTATGTATAAAAATAAAAAATCAGCATTATATATCACTGCCACACCAGTGTTTCTTGTGCCTTGTATATCAACATAATTAATCAGCCTATTGATTAGCTGCAGCGGTTAAGTGCTATAGTGTGTTATCCTTACTGCAGCCAAGTCAACAAACATTGGGGTAGCGATTTGTAAATTTTCACACACATGGTAATTCTTGAAAGCCCCTTTAAGGGAATTTTTTTGCATGCTTGCCTCTGAAGTTATAAATAAATATTCCATGCCTAAATAATGAATTTAATAATTTATATTTCAAGTCTAAATTTCTACATGCATAAATAAGGCATTTATGTCTAAATTTGAACAGATAAATATTGTATAAGTAAATTGTAGAATGATATCCATATTTGATTACATGACATTTTTGGATAGAAGCTGGATTATTTATTAATTTGACGGTCGTATAATTCGAACAAGAATCGCAACTAGTGATGCTCATTACTCGAGTTTTCAGAGCATGCTCGGGTGTTCCCTGAGTGTCTTGCTCGTAGATTACCATATGTTTGAGTCCCTGCAGCTGCATGATTTGCTGCTGCTTGACAGCCTGAAGACATGCAGGGATTCCCTAACAAACAGGCAGTCCCTGCATATGTTCAAGTTGTTTAACAGCTGCAAATCATGCAGCTGTGCGAACACAAACATAATCTACGAACACGTCCAAGACACTTGAAAAACACCCGAGCATGCTCGGAAAACTCGAGTAATGAGCACACTCGCTCATCACTAATCGCAACGTAATGCTCAAACTGGCTGGTGGCACTCCTGACCCAAGGGTGACAGTACTGTATATATTTCTATGCCGCTGTCATGCTCAGCTCATCCAAGTTATACGGCTGTCTGACTCTTCCCTTACATAACGTCGTCGTATTCCAAAGATACTATCATTTGGGGCTCACAATCTTTATTTTTTATCAGAATATATTTGAAGAGTAGGACAAAACTCACACAAATATAGGGGGAAAACATGTTGTCCTTGGCAGGACTTGAACCCAGAATCCCAGTTCTACAAAGCTAATCAATCAATGTACTAAGGTGGCAGTCAGCCAGATCACAGTTAAGGTGCAGTCAGACAGCTGTATTACCGGCGAAAGTATCGCATCGCAATGCTAGGACTGGCCATTGGCTCATCTGACCTGGGCAAAACTGCTTTCACCCTCAGGTCAGTAGAGCCGATGACCAGTCCAAGGATTGTGATATGATCCTTTCGCTAGTAATATGGCCATCTGACTACATCCTTATGAGTATTTTTGGACCATCACAATACTTATTGAAATTTCCATTTAGTTACTTTTGTGTAACATTATCTGAATGTTGTCTAATTTCATGCACCCTGTACCTAGATATATTCCATATGCAAAAAATTAAACAGCATTTTTCTGAGTTTTTGCAATTTATTAATCCTACTTTAGACAGTTATTAGAACTACAGATAAAACCCCTCTTGTCCAAAGGTACCTCAAAATCATACAATGATACATGATGCAAACAATTATAAAGGATATTAGCTGCAAATTGATGTCTGTTCTTCTCTTGCTTTCTTTGTTTATTATGTCTTTACTCTGTTCAGTGGCAGAATTAGACAATAAACAATGCCATTGTGAATAATAGAATGTTTGCTTGAATTTACTGTGATAAAATGGCATCTGGCACTGTATGTGAAAATCAGTGCTACCATAAAAACATTTTCAGTAATGATGCAAAGTTGTTAAAGATAAAGGCCAAGCTTGCAATGCACATCATTGCTAGGTCACAGTTACATGGTAGATAAAACCCGTTATGGTTCACTACATGCAGAATTAAAAGCTTACTGCTTCCGATTTTCTCAAAGAGCAATGAAAACAAGGGCATGAAGTGACCTATACTAACATTTGTGCTTTTATGTAGTGTAAATTATAGTTGTGTAGCATTAATTTAAAGGGACTGCATTACAAAAACTGGCTGGCAACATGTCGAACTATGTAAAGCTGTTGTTTAAATTCCCTTAAGTAAAATGTATTTAAAATCCTATGTGTGAAGAGCTGGCCATGGGCTTTTTAGAGTACAGAGCACCAGTACGATGACCTTATTGCTGTGTTTATTAGAAATGCGCTTGCTCTTCAGTTTAAGTCACTAAGTTCACCTGGAAAGTGTTCAGCTTCAGAAATAAATGTTTCCATTCAGTGGCAGTACGCAGAGAAAGACTTGCAGGCTGGATCTCATGTAAACATAAGGCCTGCATTAGCATTTATGTCCTGCATCTGGTGGGTGCATGTATGTCTATTTTCCTCTCTGCAGGTGGCATCCCTAATACACATCCCTGTAGACAGGCTGGAGACTCGGTGTTAGGTGTTGAGTTCCCTCCTCTGCACAGGGGGAATCTCGAACCACCTCCGCTGTGGTCTCCCATTTTTCTCCAACTGCAGTGGAGCCTGCTCAGTGGAGACGTCGGTCCCAGCGTCTGACTCAGGCTGATACTGGGCGACTGGTTACTACTGTTCTTCCAGGCTCTGCCTTTGTAGCTAGTACTGGTCAGCAGCGAGCAGACGTCTCTGGGACTAAGTCCTGCTTTTCCCCTTCAGAGCATGCCCAGGGTAAGACCTCTCATTGGAGGTTGGGGGTCACATGCTCAGATACTGCAGCAGCTCCCATTGGTCTTCTAGGAAGGTCCTGAAGTTGCTGCAGCTATAAAAGGTTTGCATGGCCACACGGCCATGCGCTAGTATCAAACCAATGTCTATGAGCTTAGCGCCAGTGTGGTCATGTTTGGATGCGGTTAGGGTTTGGCTGAAATAAGCCCCTAGAATACCGGCACCTCCGATGAGGAGTTTGTATGAGTGTATTCAAGGCCTTGGCTGAAATAAGCAGCTGGAATACCGGCACCTCCAGTGAGGAGTTGTTTGTCTGTTTTCTCTGACTGCATGACCACAGTTTGCTCTGGTTGGTAGCTGTGTACCTATGTGAGTTTAACAGGGCACAGCATCTTGTTCCTAGTGACTCTGTGGAGTTAACAGAGTTCGCTTATACCGCCATATAGTGCCGCCATTTGCCAACAGCAGGTTCCTCTCCTGCACGGTGGACCCGGGGTTGTGAACACACCTAATAATACATATAAATAAATCAGCATTACACAGATTAGCCTAACTGCTGGTCATTTGAGCTGTAGTCATGCAGTGCTAAATTCCTGCTGATAAAAAGCTGTATTGAAGCTACAACACAGCCAAATAAGTGATGCATCCCTCTAATCAGGGTCTTGTGCCCTATCTTATGGAACTCTCAAAATAAATAGTAAGAACCAATATAATTGTAGGCTTTTAGCCTGACAGAGACATCAGGTTAGATTTAGGGTTCCAACAAAGGAGTATGCCTTGTTGCTGGCTGTTGAGCTCACAGCAATTGGCCAACTTGTGCTCTAAGTACCTTCATTTTTAACATGTTTTCTTCAGCAGTAATGCAGTTCCAATTTCATATATTCAATGTTTACATACTATAACGTTTCAGAATGTAGCGTTAATTTGTTAGTTACATAGCCAAAACCATCTGACAGATTCCTTTGATAGAATACTCAAAGGGGTGATTAATATCGGGCACCACCACCAATCAGCCATTCTCATCTATGAAGCTGAACTGCATGGATCCATCAAATGTTTAGCACAGACACTGCAGATCAGCTGTTATTTAATTTAAATTGGACCTGATTTGCAATATCTGCCAGCGACCTCTTATCATTTGATGACACTGTGCTGCTCCACTCCATAGGACTGTGTGCACACGTGTTTTTGCTTCGTCTTTTTTTTCTGCATTTTTTCAGTGCAGAAATGTCACAAAACCTGATGTCTTTCCTGATGCCAGCAAAGTGAATGAGAATCCTGAAGTCTTGTGCACATGTTGCTTATTTGTGACTTGCAGATTTAGTGTAGAACTCAACTATACTAATGAGTGGGAAAAATCTGCACCAAAAGTACAAGTAAATTTGCAGAAATTTCAGCACCAAATTCTTAATGTGCGCACATAACCTAACTGTTTATATACAGCCACCGCGGGAGCTGAGAAACAACTGGCAAATGGTGGTGCCAGTTGTTCAATCCCCACTAAACTGATACTGATTAAATATCCCTGGTATATGTCATCTATGTCATAGTAGTGAAATGCCCCATTTATTGGATTGATTTGGTGTTTCTTACTTCTGTCTGTCCTAAAAAATATGAACGCATGAACAATATCTGCTAGTGATGGATGAGACCTTGCAGGTGACTGCCAATGCAACATCAACAGTGCTTCTCAATGCCCGATACTGGAGTGAGCGGTGCTGGATTACCTTTCAAAGTGTATGATGAACAGTTTTCCATTATCTTTAAGGCTAAGTTCTCACAATGAGAATTTGGTACATTTTTTTGTTTACTTGCAAAAAAAGGCAGAGTGTATTATAGTTTCAGCAAAGTGTATGGGATTTATATAGATATCATTCCCATGGTTTTTATTACAGTGTGGAAATGAACCTGTGTTGCAATTTTGAAATCTGTAATGTCAATTTCTCCTTCTATAAATTGGCATTTGATTTGCAGATTTTCGGAATTGAATGGGATGAGGCAAATCTGTAGATCAAAGAAGCACCTGTGATATTAATGCGTCAAGATTTTATCAATAAAGTTTTATTAAAGATTAGTAATGAGAAGTTTTCAAACCACAAAAGAGATGAAAAATACTGCTGAAAGAGCGCAATAATAATCTGCAGCAATCAAAAATGCACAAAAAAAAAATCATCATGAAAAATTAAGAAACTTTTCAAAATTCTGAAGGTGTTTTTGGAAATAGTACACCATTTGTCCACAGGTTGTATGCGGTATTGCATTTTAACTCTATTGATGTATGTAGTTCTTAAAATTATCCTTGACTAAAGGGTTTGCTTTTAGTGGACAATCTATAACCAAAGAAATCTGCCTCAATAAATTGTTGATATTTCTAAGGAATTCTGCAATTGGCCACATTTACCATGCAATATTAATTGCATAGGAGATATAGTATTACCCAATGACTATGTGACTACTGATTTACTTTCCCCATAATAGGACAGGGGTCCCAATTTATTACCTTCATTGTGCACAGTGGCTCCTAGTCATCAAGGCCACAGAAAATAAAAATAAAATTGAAGTTTTCTTTGGAATGATAGTGCTGCCAAAAATGGAGAGAAATAAAATTTTATAAAGCAAATTAATTTGAGCTACATATTAGAGAGCTGATGCAACTCCTTCCTCAGGCTCTGTTTTGTTACTGTTCAAAGAATTGTGATAAATAAATAAATGCTCACACGAAAAATTGAATAAACTAAAATTAATTTACTTAATAAAAGATAATAAATATAAACAATCACTAAAAATAGCACATAATCTATAGTCATACATTACATTGAATTGGTAGGAGTCAATCAGCCATCTCTCTCAGTGTCCTCTCTCTTCCATCTGTGTCTGTCTGATGTAATCTCTGTCTCTGTCTCAGGCATCTCCTTTATGTCTTAAAAAACTGTCCATTCAATGTTCTCTGGCTATATCAATGGTATCCCAGTGTGACACCTCCTTCAGGCCAAATAGATAAGAACACAACCTGGCATCCCTCCGGGGCTTAACAGGTATCTGTCTAATTAACATTTACATGATATTGCCTTGGTTCTCATCTTTTAATATAAGGCTACGTTCCCATTTGCGTTGTGCGCCGCTGCGTCGGCGACGCAACGCACAACGCAAATAAAAATGCACCAAAGCGCACGCAAAAACGCTGCGTTTTGCGACGCATGCGTCCTTTTTTGCCGAAATTTGGACGCAAGAAAAATGCAACTTGTTGCGTTTTCTGCGCCCGACGCTTGTGGCAAAAAAAACGCATGCGTCGCACAACTCAGCACAACGCATGTCCATGCGTCCCCCATGTTAAATATAGGGGCGCATGACGCATGCGTCGCCGCTGCGTCGCCTGACGCAAACACGCAAAACGCTAATGTGAACATAGCCTAAGTGTAGAGTGTACACTAAATGTAAATTACTAGCCATTTACATTCTGGACAATTGAGATGTAACCTTCTGTGGACTCCATTGAAAGTGCATATATATATACTGTATATTATAAAATAAAACCAATCAATATATCTATCATTCATTTGTATTAATTAATTGGAGTGTTGAAATAATTAAAAAATATATATAACATACTACACAGGCTCATACAATACTGGTAGTGAAGGCTAGCAGATATACCTTCCACAGTGATTTCAGAAACCAGACTTAATTAGTATATGACAAAAGAACAAAAGAAGAATAAAAAGGATTAACAGTACCAATGTTAAATACATACCTAATACACCACAAACCCATCAAATGTTTTTTAAAATAACGATCAAAGAGGAAACAATACTAATAGAAAATAATTAAAATAGGTTCCGAAAGGTAATCTTTCTCCAATTCCTGTAAACATAGACCCCAATTGGGAGGTTAGTTGACTTTTGGAAAATCCTGGGATCAAATACATGTAAATACAGGCCTCGATTTGTAAAAGCAATTTTGCCTGAATTTTGGCATAAATTGGTTTGAAAGGTCCCAAAACTTTGCAAATTTTCAGAGCAATTTATGACAAAATTCTGGCAAAGTTGCTTTCATGAATTGGGGAGTATATTTACCTGTATTGGCACCCAGGATTTCCCAAACAGGAACTCTCTTACCCAAAAAAGGGCCATTTCCCACTTGCCAATGCATCATAGCCATTTATTGCAGTGCCATCATGAGAGTCATGGCTGTATAGCCTCTAAATTGAAATCTAGGCATAATGGAAATGTGAAAGTAAACAAAATGAGTGTTAGGTGTCGAGTTCCCGCTGCTGCATAGGGGGAATCTCAAACCACCTCCACTGCGGTCTCCCATTCTTCTCCGGCAGCAGTGGAGCCTGCTCAGCGGATATGTCGGTCCCAGCGTCTGGCTCAGACAGATACTGTGCGCTTGGTTACTGCTGATCTTCCAGACTCAGCCATTGTAACCAGCACAGTTCTGCAGCGAGCGGATGCTCCTGGGACCAAGTCTTGCTTTTCCTCTACTGGGCATGCCAAAGGGACGACCTCTCATTGGAGGTCGGGGTCACATGCTCAGGTCCTGAAGCAGTTCCTATTGGACCAATAGGAAGGTCCTGGAGAGCTTCCTCTATAAAAGATTTGCATGGCCGCACGGCCATGCGCTAGTATCAACTTTAGTTCATGTGTGTATGAGCTTAGCTACTTTTGTGGTCGCTGTCAGCATGTGCTCAGGGTCGGCTGTATAGCCACTAGAATTCCGGCACCTCTGGAGAGGAGTTTGTGTGTATGAATTCAGGGCTGGCGTATAGTCTCTAGAATTCCGGCACCTCCGGAGAGGAGTTTGTGTGTATGAATTCAGGGTGGCGTATAGCCACTAGAATTCTGGCACCTTCAGAGAGGACTTGTTTGAGTGTTGTTGCTGACTGTGTGACCACTATATGCTACCTGCTCCATTAGAGAGCTGTGACCCTCTGTGAGGTTAACAGGGCACAGCATTATCTTTTATCCTGGTGATTCTGTGAAGCAATGGAGTTCACTCCTATACAGACCGGGTGACGAAACCCGTGTCTGTTAAGGCGTAATACCGCCATATAGTGCTGCCATTTACCACTCCTGCACGGAGGACCCTGGGCTGCGAACGCACCAATATTATCTCCATATTAACTCGGTGCGTTCCGCCAGCCCTAACAGTGTGTCTCTTAACTGGTGTAGCTTTTACTAGAGAAAGCAGAATGCAAGCTTGGCCACCTATCTGTTGCAGCTGACGCAATTGCTTTGCATATCCTAAGAGGGATCAGTGGATTGTCATTCTCCCAAATTTTGTCATCACAGGATAAAGTATCATCTGTTAGGTGGAAATACCTTTTTAACATAACACTTTAAAGATCAAGTTTATCAATAAATAGTATATTTTAATAGTCATCCTCATTACTCTGCATTTTATCACCAGCTGCAATATACTGGATCTATGTTTTTCACAGACATATAATTATTTACATGCAATTAATTGAGTGGCTAAATACAAAATCAACATTTAGAAAGTAAACTTACACCATCAGGCCGGCCATCTGATGCAGTCACGATCAAAATGTAGCGGTCTGTACTTTCTCTGTCTAAAGGTTTTGCCAAGATTAAAAGTCCAGAGCTAGAAACAAAATTAGAATTTGTGGTTTACACATTTTGTGAATTAACATGCATAATAATTGTTACTTATAGCATAAAAATGTAGATATTGCATAAAATGCATATATGTATGGTAAATGAAGAGATGATCAAAGGGATACTGGGATACTCAAACGAGTCATCATCAGGGGCAGAAGCTGTAGACACTGTGGCAGCCTCTGTCTCAACCCTAAATAGAAGCATCATCAGAGACATCTGTTTCAAGGTCTGGCTACTCCCTCCTCTAGTGAGCACGAGTGGTTGTCATTTCCGATGAATGCTCAGTAGGATATTGTCACAGTGAACTGTAACAATGAGTTCTCTCACCAGTTCTGATCAGAAGTGACAAGCTGGCAACAGAGCATACTGTCAATGAACAGAACGAGCGAGCTGAGAACAGCACAGTCCACACAAGTGACATCACTGGATGCACTGGGATTCATAAACAAAGCGCCATCACAAAAGAAGTAGTAAAAATAAAGAAATTAAGCAGTTAAAGTAGTAATGGAAGAATAAGGAATTTTTAATTAAAGAATGTAAGAAATTAGAGTATCACATTAAATAGTGTCACGCCCACAGGTGGCGCACGTGGTTCGTGGACCCACTGTGCAGAGGGCAGGGCCTGCCTGTGAAAGGCAGAGCTAAGCTGCTACCTGGTTTTCACTGGAGCTCTAAAGGTGGATAAAAACTGAGCTGCAGGTAGCTGCCAAGTACCACTCCTAGGCAGAACCAAGTACTGCAGCTGCTGACCCCAGGAGTCAGGTTAGCTGATATTGATTAAGGACTAGAGCTCCGTTCAGACTAATAAGTTCAGGCTCCTCTGCAGAATGATTGGATTACTGATATGGATTCAGGCTATGTTGAGACTGGGCTAATTCGTAGACTGGTTTTGGCAGTCAGGGTACAAACGTGTTGGAAGACAAGGTTTCAGCCACTGGCCACACATGAGCTAAGGGGGGCAGGTTCAGGCCCTGGCTGCACATGGACCAGGAGATCAGGTTCCGGCACTGGCCCCGCTCATACCAGGAGGGCAGGTTCAGGTGCTGGCTGCACATGGACCAAAGGAGCATGTTGAAGCCACTGGCCACACCAAGACCACGGATTCAGGTTCAGGGCCCTGGCTAAACCAGGGCTAGTAAGGCCAACTCCTTTAAGGAGAGGGAGTCTTGTTATTGGCTGGGAGTTATCATGTAGGTATACTCTGATACTAAATGCCTCCCAGCTGATGGCTAGGGGCATTTTACTAGCAACGAGGAAGCACGCAGGCATACACACTAAGCACGGAGCTAGGAAGTGTGGTGTGCACAAGAGGAGACATGCCAGCAGACTGGGACCATGCTACAGGGCTAGTGCGGTAAATTTGCCAGTGTTCCTGCATGGAAGCGGAAGAGGAACCATGCAAGACTGCTGAACAATAGTGTTACAAATAGAGATTAAGAAATAAAATTTAGTTTTGCACCACCTCTTCACCTCCAATCTGTGCCTTTAGGCACCAGGGTTGATAATCTAGTATATATGTATACTAGTATAGACTTACTGTGTTTTCTTTATATGTAAGCCTAACCATATGCACCATAGATGTAAATTCACTAAAATATGAATTCTTTCTACACTTATACATAAGTTTAGGTTTATTAAAATTGAAGTTTCATTAAATTCTAGCACTATAGAACATTTCAAGAAATGTGCCACAAATTCCTATTTATTTCTAAGTTTGCAATTGACTTACTGTAATGCATTATGTATATGATTTAAAACCATTAGCAATGTTCCTAAATTATATTAGTGACTATTAAACCCTAGTCATCACTTTTCTAGCTTTAGTATTATTGTGAATTATAGTATTCTGTTTGTAACTAATGTAAGTGCCAGGTTTAGGCATTTTAAATGTATTACTTGTCTTGAATTACAGCTCAGCATGAAATATCGTCATTTATATTGGAAACATGTTTCTGCATCTTACTCATAAGGGTACCACTGTGTTTGTTTCTTTGCCACAATCCATTGAGCGTTTCAATAGACGCTCATAGAAGCTCATTAAGGACACATTATTGTGTTTGTGTCACAAGGTTAATCTGTAGAATACAGAACAATTCTGTAAGTAGAATTATCATGCACAAAGAGAACTTAATTTAAGAGATCATTTTCTAAATAATATATTGGACTATTTGCTATCTAAATGCAACTCTAAACTAAAAACTCTTTTTAATGTAGACATAAAAGAAAGAAAACTAATAAATAATAATGTCCTACTATATCTTTTCTTAATACAATATGCTTTATTTTCTGTTTTACAAAGTGCTACTTATTTATTAGTCCTAACAAAACATGATAATCTTTTAAAAAGTTTTAAACACAGCTCTGGCAAAAATTGAGAGACCACCACATCAAAACCCTGTCATGGGCAGCCCAATCTCCAGACCTGAACCCCATTGAAAACCTATGGAAAGTAATCAAGAGAATGAAGTCAGTCACAAGCAATCAAACAAAGAACTGCTTAAATTTTTGCGCCAAGAGCAGTGTGAAAGACTGGTGGAAAGCATGCCAAGACATATGAAAGCTGTGATTAAAAATCATTGTTATTCCACAAAATATTGATTTCTGAACTCTTCCTGAGATAAAACATTAGTATTTTTGTTTCTAAATGATTATGAACTATTTTTCTTTGCATTATTTGTGGTCTGAAAGCACATGTTTTTTTTTTTATTTTGACCATTTCTCCTTTTCAGAAAAAAAATACAAAATGTTATTGCTTGGAAATTCAGAGACATGTTGTCAGTAGTCTTGAGCATTCTGATACTGCAATATCGGGTATTGAACGATATTCACTGTATCGGAGTTCTGATACTGAGTTCCGATACTTTTACAATATCGAATACCGGAATCAGAAGTTCCCATAATGCAATGAGCCAGTTTTATTCTATTTAGCCAATGTGGATCTTAAGAAGTGTGGGCATATCCTGTTAGGCATGTCAGCCATGTTAACTAATGGCATGGCTGTGATTGGCTGCTCAAATGATGTCATCATGGAGTGAGTGTGGGCGGTGCGTGAGTGGAGACTGCGTGTCTGTGTGTGCGGGCCGGCTATGTGCGTGACTGTCGGGGGTCTGTGCGGTCCCTCTCGGGGGTCTGTGCAGGCCTTCCGGGGGTCTATACAGGCCTCTCGGGGGTCTGTGCGGGCCTGCCAGGGGTCTATACGGGCCTCTAGGGGGTCTGTGCGGGCCTCTGAGGGGTCTTTGTGTGGGTGTGTACAGGCATCATTCAATAGGACTACAAGTCCCATCGGGCTATGCCTGCTACAATGACAGTGATGGACACATTAGCCAATGATGGGACAGTAGTAGTCCCATCATCTGACTAATGTGTTGAATGTAAAAAAAAACACAAACATACATACTACATACAACATACTACATACATGCGACATGCATACTACGTACATACTACATACTAAATACATACAAGACAAATACTACATACATATATACATACAACATACTACATACATACAACATGCTACACATACTACATACATACAACATGCTACACACATACTACATACATACATACAACATACATACTACATGCATACTACATACATGCAACATACATACATACTACATACTACATACAACATACATACATACACCATATATACTACATACATACAACATATATACTACATACATACTACATACATAAATACATAATAAATACATAGAACACACATACTACATACATACATACATACATACAACATACTACATACATACTACATGCATACATACTACATACATACATACACCAAACTACATACATACTACATACATACATTCAACATACATATAACATACTACATACATACAACATACAACATACATACAACATACCACATACATACAACATACCACATATATACTACATACATACTACATACATGCAGTACAGACCAAAAGTTTGGACACACCTTCTCATTTAAAGATTTTTCTGTATTATCATGACTAAGAAAATTGTAAATTCACACTGAAGGCATCACAACTAAGAATTAACATATGTGGAATTATATACTTAACAAAAAAGTGTGAAACAACTGAAAATAAGTCTTATATTCTAGGTTTTTCGAAGTTTGCCACCTTTTGCTTTGAAGACTGCTTTGCACACTCTTAGCATTCTCTTGATGAGCTTCAAGAGGTAGTCACTGGGAATGGTTTTCACTTCACAGGTGTGCCCTGTCAGGTTTAATAAGTGGGATTTCTTGCCTTATAAATGGAGCTGGGACCATCAGTTGTGTTGAGCAGAAGTCTGGTGGATACAGAGCTGATAGTCTTACTGAATAGACTGTTAGAATTTGTATTATGGCAAGAAAAAAACAGCTAAGTAAAGAAAAATGAGTGGCCATCATTACTTTAAGAAATGAAGGTTAGTCAGTCCAAAAAATTGGGAAAACTTTGAAAGTGTCCCCAAGTGCAGTTGCAAAAACAATCAAGCGCTACAAAGAAACTGGCTCACATGAGGACCGCTCCAGGAAAGGAAGACCAAGAGTCACCTCTGCTTCTGAGGATAAGTTTATCTGAGTCACCAGCCTCAGTAATCGCAGGTTAACAGCAGCTCAGATTAGAGACCAGGTCAATGTCACACAGAGTTCTAGCAGCAGACACATCTCTACCACAATTGTTAAGAAGAGACTTTGTGTAGCAGGCCTTCATGGTAAAATAGTTGCTAGGAAACCTCTGCTAAGGACAGACAACAATTAGAAGAGACTTGTTTGGGCTAAAGAACACAATGAATGGACATTAGACCAGTGGAAATCTGTGCTTTGGTCTGATGAGTCAAATTTGAGATCTTTGGTTCCAACCACCGTGTCTTTGTGCGACACAGAAAAGGTGAACGGATGGACTCTACATGCCTGGTTTCCACCGTGAAACATGGAGGAGGAGGTGTGATGGTGTGGGGGTGTTTTGCTGGTGACACTGGTGGGGATTTATTCAAAATTGAAGGCATACTGAATGAGCATGGCTACCACAGCATCTTGCAGCGGCATGCTATTCCATCTGGTTTGCGTTTAGTTGGACCATCATTTATTTTTCAACAGGACAATGACCCGAAACACACCTCCAGGCTGTGTAAGGGCTATTTGACCAAAAAGGAGAGTGATGGGGTGCCACGCCAGATGACCTAGCCTCCACAGTCACCAGACCTGAACCCAATCAAGATGGTTTGAGGTGAGCTGGACCGCAGAGTGAAGGCAAAAAGGGCCAACAAGTGCTAAACTCCTTCAGGATTGTTGAAAGACCATTCCCAGTGACTACCTCTTGAAGCTCATCAAAACAATGCCAAGAGTGTGCAAAGCAGTCATCGAAGCAAAAGTTGGCTACTCTGAAGAGCCTAGAATATAAGACATATTTTCAGTTGCTTCACACTTTTTGTTAAGTATATAATTCCACATGTGTTAAATCATAGTTTTGATGCCTTCAGTGTGAATTTAAAATTTTCATAGTCATGAAAATACAGAAAAATCTTTAAATGAGAAGGTGTGTCCAAACTTTTGGTCTGTATTGTACAACATACTACATACATACAACATACATACTACATACATAGAGCATACATACTGCATGCATACTACATACATACAACATATATACAACATACATACATACTACATACAATACATTCATACATTACATACAATGCATACATATAGACATACAGTACATATAACATAGACTACATACTCACCATCACTTGTCACTTTGTTCCCCGAAGCCAGTGTAATCTGTAAAAAATATTAAGTAGCAAACAAACAATATACTCTCTGATCTGCAGAAATCCACAAGTGTCCCACGACGATCTCCCGTGGAAAACAGCAGCATCAGCTGATGCGACCGCTCTTTAGGGGCTCCAGGAATACAATGATGGGAGGAAGGTATCCTTCCGCACTGTATTCCTCCGCCACTGTAAAAAATAGTTCCTAGTCTCACTTTTGGCATTGCCATAAAGTGAAACAAGTGAACTAGAGTAACCTCTCAGTGATGCACTGCAGGAGCCATTGTCTCCTGTCAGTGTGTCACTGGGGGTCCTATAGAGCAGTGACATCACCCGATATCACTGTTCTATAGGGGAGATCGTCGTCGGACACTCGTTAATAATTGGACTGCGTCGGACAGGGAGTATATGGTTTATTATTTTATGTTTTTTGCAGGTGCTGAAGTATGGTAAGTATGGTTAAATTAAGAATAATAAAATACTTATTTCTGGCTGTGTCTTTATTTTGTTTGTAACTCTTTCACTACTCTAGGATTAATATGGGCGGCACGGTGGCGCAGTGGTTAGCACTGCAGCCTTGCAGCGCTGGAGTCCTGGGTTCGAACCCCACCAAGGACAACATCTGCAAAGAGTTTGTATGTTCTCTCCGTGTTTGCGTGGGTTTCCTCCGGGCACTCCGGTTTCCTCCCACATTCCAAAGACATACTGATAGGGAATTTAGATTGTGAGCCCCATCGGGGACAGTGATAATGTATGCAAACTGTAAAGCGCTGCGGAATATGTTAGCGCTATATAAAAATAAAGATTATTATTATTATTATTATTATTATAATAATGGATTGTTGTCTTATTGACGTCTCTCCATTATTAACCCTGCTTACAGATGCGCCTTTTCTGGGGCGGCTGCAGGCTGGTATTTGTAGCCGGGGGGCAATATCCATGGCCCCTCTCTAGGCTATGTATATCAGCCCGCAGCTGTCTGCGTAGCCTCTCTGGCTATAAAATATAGGGGGATCCCATGTCATTTTTTTGGGGGGTCCCCCTATTTTAATAGCCAGTAAAGTCTACGCAGACAGCTGCGGGCTGACATTCATAGCCTGGGAGGGGCCATGGGTATTAACCCCTTCCCAGGCTTCAAATATTGGCCCCCAGCAGTCGGCTTTCCCCCTCTGGTGCAGAAAATTGCACGGGAGCCCACGCCATTTTTTCCCCATTTTTTTCTTTGTGTTCATTAATCAACATCGGCCTATCTATGGATATATCTATCTATAGATGTATCTATAGATAGATATATGGATAGAAACATCTATGTATCTGGCTAATTTCACACATCAGGTTTTTGCCGTCAGACACAATTCGGCGACTTTTGAAAAAAAAGATCCTTTTTTCTGCTGGATCCGTTTTTTCTCATAGAGTTGTATTAGCGCCGGATTGCGCATGATGGCCACACGTTTCATCCGTTTTTTGCCAGATCAGTCAAAAAAGCTGTTTCTGCCAGACGGAAAACACACACAGAGGAACATTTTTTCTGTCCGGCAAAAAGCGCACAGCGATGGACCTAGCAAAAAACATATGAAACTGAGATGTGAAATGATGAATCCGGCCTCAGAATCTGTTTTTTCATGCATGTTTCCCTTCATATCATGCACGTTTTCCGTTTAATTATTTATTTCCGAAAACTGCATCAAAACTACCTGCGTAGCCTTTACTGGCTATTAAAATAGGGGAACCCCTCAAAAAAAATGACGTGGGGTCCCCCTATATTTTACAGTCAGAAAGGCTACGCAGACAGCTGCAGGCTGATATTCATAGCATAGAGAGGGGCCATGGATATTGCCCCCCTGGCTACAAATACCAGCCTGCAGCCACCCCAAAAATGGCGCATCTGTAAGATGCGCCAATTCCGGAACTTAGCCCCTCTCTTCCCACTCCCGAGTAGCGGTGGGATATGGGGTAATAAGGGGTTAATGTCACCTTGCTTATGTAAGGTGACATTAAGCTGGGTTAATAATGGAGAGGCGTCAATAAGACTCCTATCCATTATTAATCCTAGAGTAGTGAAAGGGTTGAAAATAAAATAAAGACACAGCCAGAAATAAGTATTTATCATCCTTAAATTAACCATACTTACCATACTTTATCACCTGCAAAAAAAGTAAAATAATAAACTGTATACTCCCTGTCTGATGCAGTCCAATTAATAACGAGTGTCCCATGACGATCTCCCCTATCGAACAATGACATCGGGTGATGTCACTGCTCTATAGGACCCTCAGTGACACACTGACAGGAGACAATGGTTCCTGCAGTGCATCACTGAGAGGTTACTCTAATTCACTGGTCTCATTTTATGGCAAAAGCTGCGTGGGAACATTCTCACACAGCAATGCCAAAAGTGATACTAGGGACTATTTTTTGCAGTGGCGGAGGAATACAGTGAGGAAGGATACCTTCCTCCCGTCATTGTATTCCTGGAGCCCCTAGAGAGCGGTCGCATCATCTGATGCTACCGTTCTCCATGGGAGATTGTCGTGGGACACTCGTGGATTTCTGCGGACCAGGGAGTATATTATTTGTTTGTTATTTTAATTTTTTTTTACAGATAACACAGGCTTTGGGGGAACAAAGTGACAAGTGATGGTGAGTATGTACTCTATGTTATATGTACTGTATGTATATATGTATAGTATGTTGTATGTATGTTGTATGTTATAAGTATGTTGTATGTATGTAGTTTGCTGCATGTATGTTGTATGTATGTATGTAGTATGTATGTAGTGTGTATGTTGTATGTAGTATGTATGTATTATGTGTTAGGAGTCGAGTTTCCTCTGCTGCACAGGGGGAATCTCGATCCGTCTCCGCTGTGGTCTCCCATTCTCCTCCAGCCGCAGTGGAGTCTGCTCAGCAGGGACGTCGATCCCAGCGTCTCGCTCAGTCTGACTCTGTGCGAAGAGTTACTGCTGCTTTTCCTGCTTCTGCCATTGAAGCCAGTGCTGGGCAGCGGCGAGTGGACGTTTCTGGATCTAAGTCCTTATTTGCACACACTGAGCATGCCCAGGGCAAGATCTCCTGTTGGAGATCGAGGGTCACATGCTCAGATACTGCAGCACATCCCATTGGTCCTTTTGGCAGGTCCTGAAAGGGCAAAACTTCTGTAGCTGTTTCCTGTGCTGCAGCTATATAAACTGCGCATGACCGCACGGCCATGCGCTAGTATTGTCTTGTAAATATGTGTGTGTGTTGTGAGTGAAAGTCGCTCTTTAAATAACCCTCCCTATTGAATGTCTGTTCGCGGAAGGTGTATGTTTGCTATCTAGCGCCCGACTTATCCAACAGCACGTAACACACATTACAGCTACCAGTTGCTGTGTCCGCCTGTACGGCGCCGTGCGCTTGCTCTGCGCTTTCCTGACCCAAGCCTGGGTGGTTAGTGGCGTCCGTCTGTGCGGCACCGCATGCACTCTTGTGCCTTTATATTCTTATTTAGTTTCCTTACACACCCAGTTGCGGTGTTGTGCCAGCAAGTGTCTAATCGGACTTCAATCCTAGTTGGGGTTGAGTTCGCTGACTACTTGCTCGCGCTCTATGTGCAGTACCGCGGTCCTGTGACGCAACAGGATCGCTTCCTTCAGGGTGTAGTTAACCCGTGCGTGTATACTTGTAGTACCGCCATATAGTCCGTCTTACTAGCAGCAGGGTTTTTACCTGCACGGTGGACCTCGGACTGCGAACGCACCTAGTTCCATTTCATCTTGTACTTGGTGCGTTCCGCCAGTCCTAACATAATACTAGTGCCAAGGTCTGGCTAGTAAATGGCGGACGATCAGCGTTTACAGCGGTACATCCAGCAGCTGGAGGGAAGGTTGGTGGCTCTAGAGCGTTCAACCTCAGCTGTGGATGTCACTGCTGTCGCTGTTCAGGCTGCTAGCGTGGCTGCAGCTACCTTTTCCACTGCCACCCCTGTTCCAACTCTATCTCGCCTCCCGCTACCAGAGGAATTTTCTGGTGACAGTAAGTCTTGTAGGGGTTTCGTGAGTCAGTGCTCTATACATCTCGAGCTTCTGGCCTCTCGTTTCCCTACAGAGCGGGCAAAGGTGGGGTTTATCATGTCTCTCCTGTCGGACAGGGCGTTGCAGTGGGCTACGCCGCTGTGGGAGCGTGGCGATCATGTGGTGCAGAGTGCTCCGTTATTCCTGAGCACTCTGAAACAGGTCTTTTTAGGACCTCGTGTCACCCATGATACGGCTCCAACTGTTGGCATTGACTCAGGGCTCGTCCTTGGTCAGCCATTTTGCCGTACACTTCCGCACCCTAGCATCTGAGCTGGAGTGGTCGGATAAAGCCCTCATTCCTATATTTTGGAGGGGGCTGGCTGACCACGTTAAGGACGCCCTGGCCACTAGGGAGATTCCCGCCACACTGGAGGAATTAATAACAGTATCCACTCGTATTGACCTCCGTTTTCACGAGCGGAGGTTAGAGCGAGCCCAGTGTAGGCAGAGGTTTCGGCTGGCTCCCACCTTCGCCAAACCTTTGGAATCTCCAGTCCAGGCCCCTAAGTCCCATGAGCCTATGGTAGTGTCAAGAGCGGGATCTAAGTCCCAGACCGCTCGTGCACTCCAGGTTTATCATGTGTGCCAGCAGTCAGGACATCTTTCCACCAGATGTCCACAGCGGTCGGGGAAACGTCAGCGTCTAGTGGTAGTAGGTGGAGGTACACTAGACACGGTGACGTTTGCCTCCAAATTGTCCTTTAAGGTGACAATAACATTAGGCTCATCCTCCCACTCGGTAGAGCTCTGCGTGGATTCTGGGGCGGAGGGCAATTTTATGTCTTCTGCCTTGGCCCAACATCACGCAATACCCCTGGTTATGCTACCTCAACCAGTAACAGTACGAGTGGTGAATGGGTCGACACTGCCCTCACAGATAACACATCAGACCATCCCTTTTACCCTGTCCGTGTTGCCATCCCATCAGGAGATTATATCTCTGCTCATCATTCCTGAGGGAATTGATGAGGTCCTGTTGGGGATACCGTGGCTACGGTACCACTCTCCTCACATCGAGTAGTCCTCAGGCAGAATTCTGGGATGGGGTGAATCTTGTGGGGGTAGGTGTCACCGAGAGTGCGTTCAGGTTGCTACTACAGAGGTACCCGCAGATCTATCCTCTCTCCCCAAGCAATATTGGTCTTATGCAGACGTGTTCTCCAAAAAGGCGGCGGAGACCCTTCCTCCCCATCGCCCCTATGACTGTCCTATTGATCTCTTGCCTGGTGCTGAGCCTCCCCGGGGTCGAGTCTATCCCTTATCTCTCCCGGAGACGGAGGCAATGTCTCAGTACATTCAAGAGAATCTGGCAAGAGGGTTCATCAGGAAGTCGGTGTCACCTGCTGGGGCAGGGTTCTTTTTCGTGCAGAAGAAGAAGAATGGGGAACTACGTCCATGCATAGACTACAGGGGTCTTAACGCTATCACCGTTAAGAAAAAGTATCCTTTGCCCTTGATATCTGAGCTTTTCGATAGGCTTCGGGGAGCAAGGGTGTTTACTAAACTAGATCTGCGGGGTGCTTACAACCTGATTTGCATCCGTGAGGGGGACAAATGGAAAACGGCGTTTAACACCAGAGATGGGCACTATGAGTATCTGGTAATGCCCTTCGGGCTCTGTAATGCCCCAGCAGTTTTCCAAGACTTTGTCAACGACATCTTCCGGGATATGCTTTCCACCTCAGTTGTAGTCTATCTGGATGATATTCTCATCTTTTCTCCAGATATTGACTCCCACCGGAGAGATGTTGGCAGAGTCTTCGACCTCCTACGGGCAAACTCTCTTTATGCAAAGTTGGAGAAGTGTATGTTTGAGCAGGAGTCTTTACCTTTCCTGGGCTATATCATCTCCGCCCAGGGATTGGCTATGGATCCTGCCAAACTACAGGCTGTGATGGACTGGCAAGAGCCCCATTCTCTTAAAGCGGTGCAGCGCTTTATGGGGTTCATAAACTATTACCGCCAGTTCATTCCCCACTTCTCAACTCTGGTAGCTCCCTTGGTAGCCCTCACCAAGAAGGGAGCGAATCCCAAATTGTGGTTGGAAGAGGTCTCCAAGGCCTTCACTTCTATTAAGTCCCACTTTGCTAGCGCTCCCATCTTACATTGTCCCGATGTGGATAAGCCATTCCTAATGGAGGTGGATGCCTCGTCCGTTGGTGCTGGAGCAGTCCTCTATCAAAAGGATGCTCAAGGTCGAAAGCATCCATGCTTCTTCTTCTCTAAGACCTTCACACCAGCGGAGAGAAACTACTCCATCGGGGACAGGGAGTTGCTAGCAATGAAGTTGGCCTTTTCGGAATGGAGACACCTTCTGGAAGGTGCGCGGTTTCTCTTCCAAGTTTACACGGACCACAAAAATTTGGTCTATTTGCAGACAGCCCAGCGGCTAAATTCTCGCCAGGCCAGATGGTCCCTGTTCTTCTCCCGGTTCCACTTTTCCCTTCATTTTCTCGCCGGGGAGAAGAATATCCGTGCTGACGCTCTCTCTCGCTCCCTTATGTCAACTGAGGAGGAGGAAGAGGAGCCTCGGCTTATTGTCCCTTCCGAGAGCCTGAGAACCGTAGCGCCGGTTTCGCTAGAGTCTGTGCCTCCGGGCAAGACTTTTGTGCCCATTAATTTGCGTCCGGAGGTTCTCTCTTGGGCTCATTCGTCCAGGGTGGGTGGACACTTTGGGACAAAGAGGACATCTGAGCTACTGGCGAGGACGTACTGGTGGCCGCATATGGTCCGAGATGTCAGAGATTACGTTCTGGCGTGTGTCTCATGCGCCAAAAATAAGTCTCCTCGACAACGGCCATCTGGGTTACTCTATCCCTTGCCGGTGGCAGACAGGCCCTGGGAGATGGTCGGGATGGACTTTGTAGTGGGTTTGCCCAAGTCTCGCGGCTGTACCGTCATTTGGGTTATTACTGATCATTTCTCGAAAATGGTGCATTTGGTGCCGCTCCCACGGTTAACTTCTGCACGGGCCTTGGCAGCGTTGTTCATAAGACACATCTTCCGCCTACACGGCATGCCAGACAAAATTGTCAGTGACCGGGGTCCCCAGTTTGCGTCTCGGTTCTGGAGAGAGCTTTGTCGTCTTCTCAGCATTGAGTTAAATCTCTCTTCCGCATATCATCCCGAGACGAATGGGTTGGTAGAGAGGGCCAACCAGACCTTGGTCACATACCTGCGACATTTTGTTTCAGCCAGGCAGGATGACTGGGCATCCTTGCTATCATGGGCAGAGTTTGCACTGAACAACGCCGTAGCCGACTCCACTGGACAAACCCCATTCCTCCTCAACTATGGTCAGCATCCATGGATATCTGTGCCTATGCCCGTGTCTTCCGCCGACTCCAGGCTGGCAGACTGGGCTGTGGAGGCACGGGATATTTGGGACCGCACTCAGGATGCCATTCGGGCCTCTAAGGAGAGAATGAGGTCCTCCGCCAATGCTCATCGGCGCCCCGCTCCGACCTTTGCTCCTCACTTGTTGTGGCTCTCTGCCCGTAACATCAGGCTGCGAGTTGAGTCCACTAAATTTGCTCCTCGCTACTTGGGCCCATTCAAGGTCCTCGAGCAGGTTAATCCTGTGGTCTATCGTTTGGCCCTTCCGCCACGCCTGGGTATCACCGACACCTTTCATGTGTCCCTCTTGAAACCCGTGTATATGTCCCGGTTCTCCGAGTCATCTGCTGGGACATCGGGTTCGTCTACGGACGATTATGAGGTGAACGCTATTTTGGGGTGCAAGGTGGTATGTGGCAAAAAAATTTATTTGGTAGACTGGAAGGGTTATGGCCCCGAGGACAGGTCCTGGGAGCCTGTTGAGCACATTCGGGCCCCGCAGCTCATTGCTGCCTTTGAACGTAGCGAGGCCCAAGGAGGGTGGGGCATGTTAGGAGTCGAGTTCCTCTGCTGCACAGGGGGAATCTCGATCCGTCTCCGCTGCGGTCTCCCATTCTCCTCCAGCCGCAGTGGAGTCTGCTCAGCAGGGACGTCGATCCCAGCGTCTCGCTCAGTCTGACTCTGTGCGAAGAGTTACTGCTGCTTTTCCTGCTTCTGCCATTGAAGCCAGTGCTGGGCAGCGGCGAGTGGACGTTTCTGGAAATAAGATCTTATTTGCACACACTGAGCATGCCCAGGGCAAGATCTCCTGTTGGAGATCGAGGGTCACATGCTCAGGTACTGCAGCACATCCCATTGGTCCTTTTGGCAGGTCCTGAAAGGGCAAAACTTCTGTAGCTGTTTCCTGTGCTGCAGCTATATAAACTGCGCATGACCGCACGGCCATGCGCTAGTATTGTCTTGTAAATATGTGTGTGTTGTGAGTGAAAGTCGCTCTTTAAATAACCCTCCCTATTGAATGTCTGTTCGCGGAAGGTGTATGTTTGCTATCTAGCGCCCGACTTATCCAACAGCACGTAACACACATTACAGCTACCAGTTGCTGTGTCCGCCTGTACGGCGCCGTGCTCTTGCTCTGCGCTTTCCTGACCCAAGCCTGGGTGGTTAGTGGCGTCCGTCTGTGCGGCACCGCATGCACTCTTGTGCCTTTATATTCTTATTTAGTTTCCTTACACACCCAGTTGCGGTGTTGTGCCAGCAAGTGTCTAATCGGACTTCAATCCTAGTTGGGGTTGAGTTCGCTGACTACTTGCTCGCGCTCTACGTGCGGTACCGCGGTCCTGTGATGCAACAGGATCGCTTCCTTCAGGGTGTAGTTAACCCGTGCGTGTATACTTGTAGTACCGCCATATAGTCCGTCTTACTAGCAGCAGGGTTTTTACCTGCACAGTGGACCTCGGACTGCGAACGCACCTAGTTCCATTTCATCTAGTACTTGGTGCGTTCCGCCAGTCCTAACATTATGTATGGAAACAGGAACACATGGGCTACTTGCACAGTGAACACGTCTGTATGATCATGTTCACACACCACCAAGAAACCTGAAGACACAAAAGAGAATAGTAAAACCAAAAACACTCAGTTTGAAAAAATGTTGCAGTAATCCGCAAGTGCTAGTAAAAGATGTAAAAAACAGGGTATTTGGTTGATACGTTTTTTGCAAAAAATGTATACTAAGCTGCTCTACCAATCTTCACGGTATACCCTTATCAGAGCAGTCCTAACTAATGTATGCAATCCCTATCTGATGTATTTAAAAACCTGATCATCTGTATATAACCTGTGTGAACAGGGTTCAGAGAGGAAAAATCCATGTGTGCATACAGGGTAGAACAGCTTTTGTGCAGATAGCCCAAGAGGAGTGGTGGAACTCTTGGGCTCTCTGCACAAAAGCTGTTCTACCCTGTATGCACACATGGATTTTTCCTCTCTGAACCCTGTTCACACAGGTTATATACAGATGATCAGGTTTTTAAATACATCAGATAGGGATTGCATACATTAGTTAGGACTGCTCTGATAAGGGTATACCGTGAAGATTGGTAGAGCAGCTTAGTATACATTTTTTGCAAAAAACGTATCAACCAAATACCCTGTTTTTTACATCTTTTACTAGCACTTGCGGATTACTGCAACATTTTTTCAAACTGAGTGTTTTTGGTTTTACTATTCTCTTTTGTGTCTTCAGGTTTCTTGGTGGTGTGTGAACATGATCATACAGACTTGTTCACTGTGCAAGTAGCCCATGTGTTCCTGTTTCCATAATTGTTCTCTTGTGTCTACAAGACTGGGGAGTTCCACCACTCCTCTTGGGCTATCTGCACAAAAGCTGTTCTACCCTGTATGCACACATGGATTTTTCCTCTCTGAACCCTGTTCACACAGGTTATATACAGATGATCAGGTTTTTAAATACATCAGATAGGGATTGCATACATTAGTTAGGACTGCTCTGATAAGGGTATACCGTGAAGATTGGTAGAGCAGCTTAGTATACATTTTTTGCAAAAAACGTATCAACCAAATACCCTGTTTTTTACATCTTTTACTAGCACTTGCGGATTACTGCAACATTTTTTCAAACTGAGTGTTTTTGGTTTTACTATTCTCTTTTGTGTCTTCAGGTTTCTTGGTGGTGTGTGAACATGATCATACAGACTTGTTCACTGTGCAAGTAGCCCATGTGTTCCTGTTTCCATAATTGTTCTCTTGTGTCTACAAGACTGGGGAGTTCCACCACTCCTCTTGGGCTATCTGCACAAAAGCTGTTCTACCCTGTATGCACACATGGATTTTTCCTCTCTGAACCCTGCTCACACAGGTTATATACAGATGATCAGGTTTTTAAATACATCAGATAGGGATTGCATACATTAGTTAGGACTGCTCTGATAAGGGTATACCGTGAAGATTGGTAGAGCAGCTTAGTATACATTTTTTGCAAAAAACGTATCAACCAAATACCCTGTTTTTTACATCTTTTACTAGCACTTGCGGATTACTGCAACATTTTTTCAAACTGAGTGTTTTTGGTTTTACTATTCTCTTTTGTGTCTTCTAACATTATGTATGTAGTATGTTGTATGTTTGTAGTATGTTGTATGTAGTATGCATGTTTGTGGTTTTTTTTACATTCAACACATTAGCCGGATGATGGGACTACTACTGTCCCATCATTGGCTAATGTGTCAATCACTGTCATTGTAGCAGGCATAGCCAGATGGGACTTGTAGTCCCATCGGACTATGCCTGCACACAGACACAAAGACCCCTGGCAAGCCCTCACATTTTATACCCATTATATTTTGCACTGCTGATAACAGAGACACTTAGGGTAGAGTTTTGAGCTGTAGAAGTTACAGCCAGACCAATATACTGTTAGGTGAAAAAGTGTTTTCCCCCCTCCTGATTTCCTATTCTTTTGAATGTTTGTCATACTTAAATGTTTCAGATCACCAAACAAATTTTAATATTAGACAAGGTTAGCACAAGTAAACACAAAATCCATTTTTTAAATGAAGGTCTTTACTATATAGGGAAAATGAAATCCAAACCTACAGGACCATGTGTGAAACAGTTATTGCTCCCTAAACCTAATAACTGGTTGGGCCATCCTTAGCAGCAACAACTGCAATCAAACATTTGCTATAACCAACAATGAGTCTTTTACAATGCTCTGGAGAAATGTTGGCCCACTCATCTTTGCAGAATTGTTGTAATTAATTCACATTTGAGGATTTCCATGCATGAACTGGCTTTTTAAGGTCATGCCACAGCATCTCAATCGGATAAAGGTCAGGATTTGACTAGGCCACTCCAAAGTCTTAATTTTGTTTTTCTTAAGCCATTTGAAGGTGGACTTGCTGGTGAGTTTTGGATCATTGTCCTGCTACATAACCCAAGTGCACTTCAGCTTGAGGTCACGAACAGATGGCAGACATTCTCCTTTAGAATATTTTGATAAAAAGCATGGTTCCACTTACCACAGCAAGGCTTCCAGTTTTCGTTGGATTTTCTTTTGTGACCTCTTGGATTAGTTTTTGCTACACTCTTGGGGTAATTTTGGTTGGCCAGCCACTCTTGCAAAGGCTCACCACTGTTCCAGGTTTTGCCATTTGTGAATATTGGCTCTCACTGTGGTTTGCTGGAGTCGCAAAGCTTTAGAAATGGCTTTATAACCTTTTCCAAACTGATAGATCTCAATTAGTTTGTTTCTCATTTGTTCCAGAATTTCTTTGGATTGCGGCATGATGTTTAGCTTTTGAGGAGTCTACTTCACTTTGTTTGGCAGGTCCTATATAAGTGATTTCTTGATTGATAACAGGTGTGGCAGTAATCAGGCCTGTGTGTGGCTAGGGGATTTGAACTCAGCTTTCCAAATATATGATAAAACAAAAACACAGTTAATGTTTTAAGGGGTGGAGGAAAATCACTTTTCACACAGTACCCTGGAAGTTTGGATTTCTTGTTCCCTTAATAATAAAGACCTTCATTTAAAAACTGCCTTCTGTGTGTACTTGTGGTATCTTTGTCTAATATTTAAATTTGTTTGGTGATCTGAAACATTTAAGTGTGACGAACATTCAAAAGCATAGGACATCAGGAAGGGGGCAAACACTTTTTCACACAACTGTATTTTAAAGGGCCCAAGCACCAATCTTCTAGTTACAGAATAAGGCATCTGTGTGTGCAGGCGGGGTTTGTAAGGGCCTCTCGGAGGTCTGTGCGGGCCTGCCGGTGGTCTGTATGGGCCTCTCGGGGGTCTGTACGGGCCTCTCGGGGGTCTGTGCGGGCCTGCTGGGGGTCTGTATGGGCCTCTCGGGGGTCTGTGCGGGCTGCCAGGGGTCTGTACGGGGGTGAAATGTGCGGGAGCGAAACATCCTGGGGCCAAATGCTGGGGATGAAATGTGCAGGGGCGAAATGTACCCAGGGGCAAACTGCTGGGGGTGAACTGCTGAGGGCGAACTGCTGGGGGTGAAACATCCTATAACCAAGTACTTACAGCTATGATTTACTTGTGTAAAAATGTGTCAGAAAATATGTATTGGTCAATATGTTCTGTGTTATGATACGGTGGTCTAGGAGCAACATGGAACGAGCTCTGAAGGACGTGGTAACTGTACTGACCGCAGTCCCTAAGCTCAACACAACACTAGAAGTAGCCGTTGAATGCTCCTAACTCTCCCTAGGCATCTCGTCACAGCCTAAGAGCTAACTACCCCTAAAGAAAGAAGCAGGAAAACTATATTGCCTCAGAGAAAATCCCCAAAGGATAGATTAGCCCCCCACAAATAATGACTGTGAGTGGAGAGGGAAAAGACATACACAGAATGAAACCAGGATGAGCACAGGAGGCCAGTCTAGCTAAATAGATAGGACAAGATGGAATACTGTGCGGTCAGTATAAAACACTACAAAAATCCACGCAGAGTTTACAAAAAAAACTCCACACCTGACTAAAGGTGTGGAGGGCAAATCTGCCTCCCAGAGCTTCCAGCAAGACAGAATAAATTCACACTGATAAGCTGGACAAACATAGAAAGCACAGAATGGATAAGTCCACAATCTATGGACAGAAAAGAGCAAGCAAAAACTTAGCTTAGCTGAACTGGTCAGGATAACAGGGAACTCCAAAGAGATGTGAATCCAACCAGAAACCATTTACAAGTGGCACTGGCTGAAGACAGAGCCAGACCTAAATAGCCGAGCAGAAGAGAAGATAAGTGGAGGCAGCTGATGACAGCTAACTCCAAGGAGCAGCCATACCACTAGAAACCACAAGAGGGAGCCCAAGAGCAGAACTCACAAAAGTGCCACTTACAACCACCGGAGGGAGCCCAAGAGCGGAATTCACAACAGTTATGCTATATGCTACTGTATCATTACATGTGAATAGAAATTTGGCATAGAACTGTATATAGTATAAAAGCATCCTAGTATGTTAAGTTTCTTCTTATATATATATTATACTTAATGCATATGTGACAGAGAGAGAATAGAACATTCTGTACTGTAGGTTAGAACATGTAGTGACTATGCAACCAACAGGAGAACAGATAATACTTGTATAAGCGCAATAATATTAAGAATTCAGAAGTGAATGATTATACAGAGAAAAGTAGTGCTACATAATCAACATTCATCTCCAGCAGTCTGCAAAAATCTCTTCTGTGTCAGTTACTGAAAGATATTAGACAGTCCTAAACATTAGAGTTGCTACACCAAGGGGATAAGGTCATGGAATTATGGAAATCACAGGATGCATACCATGTTAATTATATGCAAATGATGAAAAAATGTGAACAAAATTTTCAAAACCTATTTCTTTTTTCTAGTATGAGTGCCACCTATCATTGGTAGTTGATGGCCATCTGAGGAATGTTCCATCATGCCGAATGCACTTGGGCATGCAAATCATTAAAATCCACTGTTAGCAGCTTTGCAATTGCTGACCAATGATGTCCCAGATGTGCTTGATGGAAGAGAAGTCTGTAGACGCCCAGAGCCATAATAGCATATTTAATCCATACAGGCTGCTCACTGTAGTATGAGCAATATGCAGACTGGAGATGTTATGTTGAAAACGATTCTGGGCACTATTGAGAAAAATGGTTGTACCACTGGTTCTACAACCAAATCATAGCAATACCAAGCTGTTAGTGTACCAGCAAGAAAGACTATAAAGGTGCGGCTACCGTTTTTTATACCACTATGTACCATAATTCTGGGAGCAGGAACCAATGTGATGTTTCATCGCAATGGCCTATTTATAGTATTGCCCATGTGGTCTCAAGACTAATTGTTAGGGCTAGCAGAATGCACCGAGTATAAATAGGTAGCTACAAGGTGCATTCGCAGCTGAGGGTCCACCGTGCAGAGATATCTGCTGCAAAGTAATGGCGGAAAACCTGTGAGCTCACATGTGGGTTAAGATTCACCCCGTGTGAACTGGAAGCAATCTCTGTTGACTTACAGAGTCGCGCTGTACACAAAACTATTACCCTAACTAGGGTTGTGCTTGATCTGGAACTCTTCTGATCTAACCGCACACATGAAAGAACCAGATGCTAAGCCAAGGCTAATTGCCCCCACTGACGCTAGCTGCCTGCCTGAGTGTACAGTCACAAAGCTACAGCCTCACACCACATATGTATAGAGTGGTATAATATCCACTGACATAAGTCAAACACATTTGATACTATAGCATGGCCGTGCGGCCATGTGAAACCTTGTATAGTTGCAGCTCTACAGGACCTTCCTGGTGGACCAACAGGAGCTGCAACAGGGCCTGAGCATGTGACCCCCGACCTCCAATGAGAGGTCCTCCCGTGGGCATGCTCAGTGCATGAAAAGCAGGACTTAGTCCCATAAAAAGCCTGCTCGCCGCTGACCAGCGCTGGCTACAAGGGCAGAGCCTGGAAAGGCAACAGTAACCATTCGCACAGTATCAGGCTGAGCCAGACGCTAGGACCGACGTCTCCGCTGAGCAGGTTCCACTGCAACTGGAGGAGAATGGGAGACCGCAGCAGACATGGTTTGAGATTTCCCATGTGCAGCGGTGGGAACGCGACACCTAACACTAATCTCTGCCTATCATTGCATCCAAAATAAAATTGAAAGCCATTGCTGAAAAAGATAGACCTCTATTCTAGCTTGTATTGCTCAATTCTAGCCTCCAATGTCTATTTAGATGCTTTCTGGACAACATCATGAAGTAGCTTTCAGTAAGGACCATCTCATTGGTCCTACTACTGAAATTATGATGTGGGGTAAAATAATTTTTGGTAGCTAGTCTAGCTGTAGTCTTCTCTACATGTACACTAATACATTGGCGTTACATTGATTTGGTGGTGGAACCAAAAGCACGGATATGTGTCAGGAGCCATTTTTGAACAAACCATGCCACGCTGCATGTTTTTCATGCTACTGTTGTAAGCTTGCATGGTCTAAACTTGCCACCATGGCTCACAGAATCTAGGGACTTATCTTCCATTGAGGGAGCTGCCAGCAGCTGACCTAGATGATTTTTATGCCCAAATGCATTCAAATGACAGAACATTATTTAGACAACCATTATTCACCTCATTTTTAGCATGTTTGCTAAAGTTTGTAATTGAGATCATCAGTGATACTGAATACATAAAAATATATTGAATATTTTGTTTCCATTTATTCATAATTTGCATAAAGCTTTTCCTTTTTGGTGTTGCAATTTTACAGTTGAGGAGTTGTAGTACTTTAAAAATTGTTTATACAGTTTTGCGCATCTCCTGCTGCAGAACATCACAGCACGCACATCAGATTCCTTTTTTTAAGAGAATAAGCAAATTTATTTTTGGAGACATTTTTTCAACTATAAAATATAAAGAAAAATAAAAGTTTAAATACACTTGGCATACTACTCTGTACTTTTATATGGACAAGGAAACCATGAAAATTTTTAGTTTACATTGAGACTTCAGTATCCCTAATGAATTGTATGGTCACTTGTCAGATAATGATATTCAATGTTAAATCTTTAAAGATTAGTTGCAAATATCTATCCATAATATTATACAGAACATATCTGTTTCAATCAGTGAAAACAGTAACAGAGAAGTAAAATAGCTAGACTATGAATAGTGTAGAGCTATCTCACCTCACAGATAAGTTAAAGACTTTTTGAGGATCTCCATTTTGTATTAAATAAGTAATTGGATCTCCTTCTCTGTCTGTAGCCTAAAATACAAAAATAATCATAAATGGTCATAAAACAGAATATTTTAAATAATAATCACATGATCAACAAGTCTGAGCCTGTCGTCAAAATCTTAAGTTAAAGTACAGAGTAAATGTATTTCACTCTAAACTTCAGAATCAGACTACACAGGGTTTGTTTGTAGTCTGTATCCTGACCATGAACCCACAGCGTTGTTTAGGGATTTTGAGCATGAAATGTAAGAAATGTTTGATCAAGAGACTATTTACAAAGTTGTTGAATTTCTTTAGCAACATATCATGGATAAAACAACAGGTTTATGGCATTTGGTGTAAAATCTTTAAAACGTTTACTATGCATAACATTTTATTATAAATTAATTCATATATTTGTATATTAAAATGACCACAAAATAAAACACTCATTGTGAATTCATACTTTTGTGTGATATTTGCCTCTTTTATATATTGTCCCAGCCATCTGATTGCTATCTA
This sequence comes from Ranitomeya imitator, assembly GCF_032444005.1. Taxonomy (NCBI): domain Eukaryota; kingdom Metazoa; phylum Chordata; class Amphibia; order Anura; family Dendrobatidae; genus Ranitomeya; species Ranitomeya imitator. The sequence continues at coordinate 779,929,035 of NC_091283.1, forward strand.
TTTTATCCTTGCCACCTAATTGCCAACTGCTTTTGCCTTGTCTGTAAAATATTTTATCACAGCTGCAAATCAAGTATCAGAAATACAGTATGGCTGCTATTTATTATGTTAGCAGAAGTATATAATGTACAGATGTACAGAGGTAGCTGAGCCTGGAGATTCCCATTCAATGGGATACACTCTGATTTCATGATGAGTTTTCTTTGCTTTTCAGATAAAGGAAAGGTAAACCTACAGAATTCAATCTTATCTCACTGGGATGTTATAGTATAAAATGTAAAGTCTTAAATGACACATTCCGCCTGACTTTATCTGAAGGCTTCATGATGGCCCTTAAGAAGCTATCAAAACTTGACAGCTGTAATTCTTTAATTTGGTTTTAGTACAATTTTACTATAATTTTTTTTTAAGCAGAAATGTTCCCTGAACAGTGATCCATATGTCATCCGTGTGCAGTGCGGGGATGCAATTTTCTCGCATGTAAGCATCCGTGTGACATCCACATGACATCTGTATGGCGAGATTTTCTCGCCGGCTTGCAAAATACTGTATATATATATATATATATATATATATATATATATATATATATATATATATATATATATATATATATTTATTTATATATATATTTATGTATACACTGCTCAAAAAAATATAGGGAACACTAAAATCCCACTTCCTAAATATCACTGAATGAAATATTCCAGTTGTAAATCTTTATTCATTACAAAGTGGAATGTGTTGAGAACAATAAAACCTAAAAATTATCACTGTAAATCACAAATAATATCCCACGGAGGTCTGGAGTTGGAATGATGCTCAAAATCAAAGTGGAAAATGAAGTTACAGGCTTACCCAACTTCAGTGGTAATGCCTCAAGACAAGGAAATGATGCTCAGTAGTGTATGTGGCCTCCACGTGCCTGAATGACCTCCCTACAACACCTGGGCATGCTCCTGATCAGGCGGCGGATGGTCTCCTGAGGGATCTCTTCCCTGTCCTAGACAAAGCATCCACCAACTCCTGTACAGTCTGTGGTGCAACGTGATGTTGGTGGGTGGTGCGAGACATGATGTCCCAGATGTGTTCAATCGGATTCAGGTCTGGGGAACAGGCGGGCCAGTCCATGGCTTCAATGCCTTCATCAGGAACTGCTGACACACTCTGAAGATCTCATCTCGGTACCCAATGGCAGTCAGGCCACCTCTGACGAGCACATGGAGGGCTGTGCGGCCCTCCAAGGAAATGCCACCCCACACCATTACTGACCCAATGCCAAACCGGTCATGCTGAAGGATGTTGCAGGCAGCAGATCGCTCTCCATAGCATCTCAAGATTTTATCATGTCTGTCACATGTGCTCAGTGTGAACCTGCTTTCATCTATGAAGAACACAGGGTGCCAGTAGTGAATTTACCAATCCTGGTGTTCTGTGGCAAATGCCAAGCATCTTGCACAGTGTTGGGCTGTGAGCACAACCCCCATATGTGGACGTCGGGCACACAGACCACACTCATGGAGTCGGTTTCTAACCGTTTGTGCAGACACATGCACATTTGTGGCCTGCTGGAGGTCATTTTGCAGGGCTCTGGCAGTGCTCCTCCTGTTAATAGTTGCACAAAGGCTGAGGTAGCGGTCCTGCTGCTGGGTTGTTGCCCTCCTACAGCCCCCTCTACGTCTCCTTGTGTACTGGCCCATCTCTTGGTAGAGCTTCCAGCCTCTGGACTCTACGCTGACAGACACAGCAAACCTTCTTGCCACAGCCTGCCTTGATGTGCCATCCTGGATGAGCAGCACTACCTGAGCCACTTGTTTGGGTTGTAGAGTCCGTTTCATGCTACCACGAGTGTGTAAGCACAATCAACATTCAAAAGTGACCAAAACATCAGCCAGAAAGCATTGGTACTGAGATGTGGTCTGTCGTCCCCACCTGCAGAACCACTCCTTTATTGAGTGTGTCTTCATAATTGCTAATAATTTCCATCTGTTTTCTATTCCATTTGCACAACAGCATGTGAAATTGATTGTCAAACAGTGCTGTTTCCTATCCTAAGTGGACAGTTTGATTTCACAGAAGTTTGATTTACCCTGAATTACATTCTGTTGTTTAAAGGGAACCTGTCACCCCCGTTTTTTGAGATTGAGATATAAATACTGTTAAATAGGGCCTGTGCTGTGCGTTACTATGGTGTATGTAGTGTACCCTGATTCCCCATGTATGCCGAGAAATACATTACCAAAGTCGGCGTTTTCGCCTGTCAATCAGGCTGGTCTGGTCAGGTGGGCGTGTTCACAGCGTTCTTTTCTTCCCCAGGTTTCCGTTGGTGGCGTAGTGGTGTGCGCATGTCCAAGGTCCGGATTCCCTGTGCCCACGTGAAGACACAGCGCGCGATCTGCGCTGTCATTCCTTTCATCGGTGCGGGCGGCCATCTTCCTGGGGCCGCGCGTGCGCAGATGTAGTGCTCTGCTGCACGGGGCTTCAGGAAAATGGCCGCGGGATGCCGCGCGTGCGCAGATGAGATCGCGGCGGCCATTTTCCCAAAGCCGAGTTTGCATCTCGGCTTTGGGAAAATGGCCGCCGCGATCTCTTCTGCGCATGCGCGGCATCCCGCGGCCATTTTCCTGAAGCCCCGTGCAGCAGAGCACTACATCTGCGCACGCGCGGCCCCAGGAAGATGGCCGCCCGCACCGATGAAAGGAATGACAGCGCAGATCGCGCGCTGTGTCTTCACGTGGGCACAGGGAATCCGGACCTTGGACATGCGCACACCACTACGCCACCAACGGAAACCTGGGGAAGAAAAGAACGCTGTGAACACGCCCACCTGACCAGACCAGCCTGATTGACAGGCGAAAACGCCGACTTTGGTAATGTATTTCTCGGCGTACATGGGGAATCAGGGTACACTACATACACTATAGTAACGCACAGCGCAGGCCCTATTTAACAGTATTTATATCTCAATCTCAAAAAACGGGGTGACAGGTTCCCTTTAAGTGTTCCCTTTATTTTTTGAGTGGTGTGTGTATATATATATATATATATATATATATATATATATATTGCATATAAAGTTTGGACACACCTTCTCATTTAAAGATTTTTCTGTATTTTCATGACTATGAAAATTGTACATTCACACTGAAGGCATCAAACCTATGAATTGACACATGTGGAATTATATACTTAACAAAAAAGTGCGAAACAACTGCAATTATGTCTTATATTCTAGGTTCTTCAAAGTAGCCACCTTTTGCTTTGATGACTGCTTTGCACACTCTTGGCATTCTCTTGATGAGCTTCAAGAGGTAATCACCGGGAATGGTTTACAATTCACAGGTGTACCCTGTCAGAGTTAATAAGGGGGATTTCTTGCCTTATAAATGGGGTTGGGACCATCAGTTGTGTTGTGCAAAGTCTGGTGGATACACAGCTGATAGTCCTACTGAATAGACTGTTAGAATTTGTATTATGGCAAGAAAAAAGCAGCTAAGAAAAGAAAAATGAGTGGCCAGTATTACTTTAAGAAATGAAGGTCAGTCAGAAAAATTGGGAAAACTTTGAAAGTGTCCTCAAGTGCAGTGGCAAAAACCATCAAACGCTACAAAGAAACTGGCTCACATGAGAACAGCCTCAGCAAAGGAAGACCAAGAGTCACCTCTGCTTCTGAGGATAAGTTTATCCGAGTCACCAGCCTCAGAAATCGAAGGTTAACAGCAGCTCAGATTAGAGACCAGGTCAATGCCACACAGAGTTCTAGCAACAGACACATCTCTACAACAACTGTTAAGAGGAGACTTTGTGCAGCAGGCCATCATGGTAAAATAGCTGCTATGAAATCACTGCTAAGGACAGGCAACAAGCAGAAGAGACTTGTTTGGGCTAAAGAACACAAGGAATGGACATCAGACCAGTGGAAAGTGGTCTGCTCTGTCCAAATTTAAGATCTTTGGTTCCAACCACCGTGTCTTTGTGTGATGCAGAAAAGGTGAACAGATGGACTCTACATGCCTGGTTCCCACCGTGAAGCATGAAGGAGGAGGTGTAATGGTGTGGGGGTGCTTTGCTGATGACACTGTTGGGGATTTATTCAAAATTGAAGGCATATTGAACCAGCATGGCTACCACAGCATCTTGCAGCGGCATGCTATTCCATCCTGTTTGCGTTTAGTTGGACCATCATTTATTTTTCAACAGCACAATGACCTCAAACACACGTGCAGGCTGTGTAAGGGCTATTTGACCAAGAAGGAGAGTGATGGGGTGCTACGCCAGATGACCTGGCCTCTACAGTCACCAGACCTGAACCCAATCGAGATGGTTTGGGGTGAGCTGGACCGGAGAGTTAAGGCAAAAGGGCCAACAATTGCTAAGCATCTCTGGGAATTCCTTCAAGATTGGATGTATAGGGACATGACTTCCCAAAATGTTATCATCCTTAAGTACCCCCCAATGTCTATTTACTAATTTTTTTTTTAAATACTGACATTTGAATTATATTATGTTATAATTGGGATAAAGTCCACTGCCTCCTTTTCCTTTTTCTGGGGTTTTTCTTCCAGTAGATCTTGGCGTTGAGCAATTTCAATACAGTCTCATGCATTGGCTTTTTGGTACGTTTATTAGCCACTTGGGTACATGGCAGCTGTCAATCTGAATGAAACTATTGGCATCTGTGGGCTTATTAAAGGTACAAGTATCTATAGAAGAATTCTCAATAAAAAAATTTAAATCATACACCGCTGATATCATTGTCCCATTTCTCCATAGAACTATTTTGATTACAATTTTTTTATTGCAGGTCCCCCAATAATTTCTTCCAGGTGGCTATTAACCATTTCTGGCTTTTTAACTGTTTAAACATATCTTTTCCTCCACATTTGAGCAAGGTGCAAGAACCAAGTTGGGCTAAGTGCAATTATCTTATGGGCATAGCGCAATCTGTTTATTGATCGTTTTTTCATGTGCTGACAGTCTCAAGTATTACCCCCAGTAAATACATGTTTTTCTTCTAGGTCTCATCTAGCGTATAATTATTATCAAAAAATTACTGCGGATACACACTATTCTCTTCTAGGTCTTATTCTGCGCAAATCTATTACTAGAAAATATTTTGAGTTTTAGCCACAAATTTTCAATGATGTTCAGATCAGGCGGCTGTGATTGTCATTGTAAAACTTTCAGCTTGCGCATTTTGAGGTAGTCTATTGTGGATTTTGATCTGTGTCTATGATCATTACCCATTTTTAGAAGCCAAACTCTTTTCAACTTCAGCTTTTTTTTTTAACAGATGGTGTTATGTTTGTATCAAGTTGCTGAAATTTCATTGAATCCATTCTTTCCTCTACCTGTGAAATGTTCCTTGTGCCATTGGCTGCAACGCAACCCAAAAAATTATAAATCCACCATCATGCCTAATGGTTGGCAAGATGTTCTTTTCCTAAAATGATGCACCTTTTTTTTCTCCACACATACTTTTGATCATTGTGGCCAAAGTGTTCTATTTTAACCTCATGGGTCCATGGGACTTGTTCCCAAAATACATCAGGTCTGTTTAGATGTCATTTTGCAGACTTCTGATGCTGAGTTTTATGCTGAGGATGCAGGAGAGGTTTTGATGACTCATTCATGAAGACAACATTTGTGCAGAATTGTCTATGAACAGTAAAGCAATGTATCACAACCCCTGAGTCTTCTAAATCTTTCTTTAGGTTATTTGCAGTCAAGCAGGGTTTCTGATTTGCCTCTCTAGCAATCCTACGAGCAGTTCTCACTGGAATTTTGCTTGGTCTTCCAGACCTTACCACCACTGTTCCTGTTAACTGCCATTTCTTACTTCCTTGCAACTTGAAAATTGTTTGCTATCTTTTTATAGCCTACACCTGCTTTGTGGGCCTCCACCATTTTCAGCAAGGCTGCATTTTTTTGGCACAAATTTAGAGGAGGCTGAGTTTTTATGAAGCTATGGTATTTGCAAAACATGGCCTTTCCTAACAGTGATAGTGAACAAACCTTAACCCCGGCATGCTAATTAAAGTCTGAAACCTTGGTCAATGTTATTTGAGCATACAAATCTCCAAGGGTACCCAAACATTTGAATTTGCCCATTTTTTTTTTTTGCAATTTAGTCCTTCTAGTGATCATTTCATCTTCAACTTGCTTAACTGCTCATAATAACCGTTATTTTAACCGGGGTAGGGGGGGAACAAACTTTTACATGCCACTGTAAGTCATTTTGAAATAAAGATTTTGTTTGTTAACTTTGGAAAATGTTAATCTTCTCTTTTGAGGGCTATGTATGCCAACAGTTAAAAGTCATGAATTATTTCAGATTTCCCCCTCTCAAACTTCTATGTGATATCTGAAAATTTGGGTAAAAACTTAGTGTTAAAGTACTGTGTAACAAGAAATTAAGGGCAATTGTAAATTATTTTCTTGAAACGCTGCATAAAATTTTACAATCACTATGAACAAATGCAGGCTTCGGGATGCATTTGCATCTCTTACTTGAATTAATTTGTTCAGTATTTCATCTCTTTTTAGTTCAAGCAACCTAGTCATCAGAGGTTTTGCACAACACAACTTGATAACTGCTGAAAGCATCTAAAGGGTGGGCCATTTACATGGATACACCTAAATAAAATGGCAATGGTTGGTGATATCAACTTCCTGTTTGTGGCACATTAGTATATTGAAGGTGTAAACTTTTCAAGGTGGGTGGTGACCATGGCAGCTATTTTAAAGTCGGCCATTTTGGATCCAACATTATTTTTTCCAAAGGGATGAGGGTCATGTGACACATCAACTTATTGAGAATTTCACACAAAAACAATGGTGTGCTTGGTTTTAATGTAACTTTATTCTTTCATGAGTTATTTACAAGTTTATGACCACTTATAAAATGTGTTCAAAGTGCTGCCCATTGTGTTGGATTGTCAATGCAACCCTCTTCTCCCACTCTTGACACACTGATAACAACCCAGCAGAAGTGCTAGCACAGGCTTCCAGTATCCATTGTTTCAGATGCTGCTCATCTCCTATCTTCACAGCATAGACAATTGCCTTCAGATGACCCCAAAGATAAAAGTCTAAGGGGTCAGATCGGGAGACCTTGGTGGCCATTCAACTGGCCCACTATGACCATCGTGATGATGTGTTGCCCTCTTTATGCACTGAAGATGGCGCATTCCCTTAGTTTTTCCAGCAAGATGGTGCACCACCACATTATTGGTGTCAGGTCTGAGTATTCCAACCTGAACAGTTTCCTAGAAAGTGGATTTATCATTGCAGGCCAGTTGAATGGCCACCAAGGTCTCCCTATCTGGTCCCTTAAACTTTTATCTTTGGGATCATCTGAAGGCAATTGTCTATGCTGTGAAGATATGAGACGTGCAGCATCTGAAACAACGGATACTGGAAGCCTGTGCTAGCATTTCTTCTGCGGTGTTGCTATCAGTGTGTTAAGAGTGGGAGAAGAGGGTTGCATTGACAATACAACACAATGGGCAGCACTTTGAACACATTTTATAAGTGGCCATAAGCTTGTAAATAACTCATGAAAGAATAAAGTTATGTTAAAACCAAGCAAACCATTGTTTTTCTTGTGAAGTTCTCAATAAGTTTGATGTGTCACATAACCCTCTTCCCATTGAAAAAAATAAAGTTGGATCCAAAATGGCCAACTTCAAAATGGCAACCATGGTAACCACCCATCTTGAAAAGTTTCCCCCTCCCATATACTAATGTGCCACAAACAGGAAGTTGATATCACCAACTATTCCCATTTTATTTAGGTGTATCCATGTAAATGGCCCACCCTGTACATCGTCAAGGCCACATTATCGTTCATTTGCATGAAAGTTAATGATAACAGAACCTAACATACCTGCAGGTTTAGAAGAATAGCTCCTATACGCATTGCTTCACTGACTTCAAGGTTGTACATCAATTGCGCAAAGCGTGGAGGACTCTGGTTGTTCGGTGGTAAAACTTCAATGTAAACAGTGGTTATAGAGCTTCTGTAATCAACAAAAGAAACATCTATAATTGACAGCTTTAAGGGTAACTAAAAGGAGATTAGATCTTGATATAAAGGAAATTGAAAACGTAGAAAATGTGTAATTGTTATCCTGAAAGATTTACAGTAGAGATGAACCAATCTTTTGAAATTTGAATTTACCAGCTTCACTGTACCTTCCAAGAAAATAAGTTTGGCAGAGAATAAATTTACAATGAAGCTAAATGCTGCAATGCCTTTTTTATCTGGTAAAAAATGTATAACACTGAAGTCTCTCATAACTGTACTAAACCCCATTGAAATCTTTCCATGTGATTTCATCCTCTATCGCTAGGGTAACATGCATGGTAGTTGGCTGTAACCTACAGCTTATTTAACACCACACTGCATTATCAGACTTTCTATGCTACTTAAATTTAAATTATCTCTAGGCTGTGAAACCCTAAAATGAACTCTGCTTTACCAGCCCACATCTTTTAAACTGTCTGAGATGGCCTCACCTGATTGACTGTGCAAGACCATGTCATTGCAAGACATTATGGGGAAGTCTGTTCTTTATTTGATGCATTCTTGAACAATATGTGAATACGGTATCACACATTTTTTATTCCAATTCTTATTAATTGAATGTCAATTTTTGCAAATTTGCCAAAGTTTGCGAATTTCAGTAAATTTTACATACAGTAGATTTGCATTAGACCTATTCACTTATCTATACCTTACAGCAATCATCTAAAATAGCCAATATTGTAATGAGGTGCAAATAAATTATGTCTGCTTTGCTCCTTTGATACCTTCCTCACATCTGCTTCAGCCAACTAAAAACAGGATAGAGTAAGTCTTTGCTTAATTTTCCAACAGTGCCAACAGACACAAAAGAGAAGGTTTCTGCTGAAACAAGTTACATACTTGTGGAAACTGCATTTCCACAAACTAATATACTTTTTTGTGAGTTTAAATTGTGATATAGGGCAGTACGGTATCAATAAAAGCAAAGGTATTTTATGTTGCAACTATTTTTTGTAGTATTTAAATTTTATATCCCAATTATGCTCAAATTAATCCAGATAACTATATATTTGTATCATACTAATTTCTAAAGACTGAGTCAATCAACATTTTTAAGGAGAAGAAAATAGCATAATGTTTAAAAAATGCAATAGTAAGTGGAAAAATATCACAATACATAAATTTATATAAAAAATGATGATTACGCTTAGAAAAAATGCAGTTGTTGACCATATCTGTCACGAGTAGGTAAGGCTGGCCTGGGAGATCTGGGGGTAGAAGATCACTGTGCATTGTGAATCGCAGATCTTCCATTTAGCCTATGTATTTGGATCTCATATTAAATTGATTTGGCTTCCTTAGGTGCTGAAGAGGTTAAATGCCCTTTATATGCTGGTCAGATACAGGCAGCTCCATTTCAGCTGCTTCTGATGTGGTTGTTAACTCTTCCTATAAAACCTGGCCAGACTCTCTCTGTCCTGCCCATGAAAGTTCTGCTTCCTTGCTCTTAGGAGACACTGTGCTGAATAGGAGTTTATTGTTGTGATTGGAGATTCATCTTCCAGTGCTGTGTGCTAAAGCTAAGTAGTTGAAGTTTGAAGTTTGAGTTGCAGTGTTCTGTAGGTTACTGTTTCAAGTGTGTTTATTCCCTGGTCCCTTTTCCTTTTTAGTTTACTCTTCCCTGTCCCTATTCTCCCCCTATTGTTGGTTAGTGATTTTGTATGGTAGAGGTTTTCTGTTATCCCTGTTCTGTCTTTATGTGGTGTACCTTTTATTGCTGTCCTCATGGTGTGGGGAAGGGGACAGATTAGGGTTTTTACAGGAACATAGTAAGGTTGGAGACTAGGGCCTATCTGTTGTGAATTCTGTGGCTGAATTCACTCCTGTGGTCACAAGTGGTACTGCAGCTTCTGAGCTTCTTCCCTCAGGTGTTCTGGTGAGCTCGTTGGCTGCTTTGTTATTTAACTCCACCTGATTCTGTCTTCCTTGCTCCTTGTCAATGTTCCAGTGTTGGATCTGAGCTTCTGGATCTTTCCTGTGGCCTGCTGCTCTGCTTAGATAAGTGCTTCTTTGCTTTTGTTGCTACTTTTTCTGTCCAGCTTGTCTTTTGTTTTGCTGGAAGCTCTGAGACACAAAGGGTGTACCGCCGTGCCGTTAGTTCGGCACGGTGGGTCTTTTTGCCCCCTTTGCGTGGTTTTTTGCTTTAGGGTTTTTTGTAGACTGCAAAGTTCTCTTTGCTATCCTCGCTCTATCTAGAATATCGGGCCTCACTTTGCTGAATCTATTTCATCCCTACGTTTGTCTTTTCATCTTGCTACAGTCATTATATGTGGGGGGCTGCCTTTTCCTTTGGGGTATTTCTCTGAGGCAAGTCAGGCTTGATTTTCTATCTTCAGGCTAGTCAGCTCCTCAGGCTGTGCCGAGTTGCATAGGTAGTGTCAGGCGCAATCCACAGCTGCCTTTAGTTGTGTTTAGGTTAGGTTCAGGTATTGCGGTCTACAGAGATTCCACGTCTCAGAGCTCGTTCTATTGTTTTTGGGTTATTGTCAGATCACTGTGTGTGCTCTGATTGCTGGCACACTGTGTCACTGGATTGCCTACATAACAGTACAAGGAGCCAACCTAATGATTCTCAATAGAGGGAAAAAAGAAGTTCTGACATCATTTTTTTTTCTCAGCTCTGTGTTCAGTCTTTTTTTCCCCTAGACATTTGGGTGTTTCAGGACACAGGTGTGGACATGGATATTCAGGGTCTGTGCTCTTCAATGGATAATCTCGTTACACATGTACAAAGGATTCAAGATACTATTGATCAGAAATCTATGTTAGAATCAAGAATTCCTATTCCTGATTTGTTTTTTGGTGATAGAACTAAGTTTCTTAATTTCAAAAATAATTGTAAGCTATTTCTGGCCTTGAAACCTCATTCTTCTGGTAATCCTATTCAACAGGTTTTGATTATTATTTCTTTTTTGCGCGGCGACCCTCAGGACTGGGCATTTTCTCTTGCGCCAGGAGACCCTGCATTGAGTAATGTCAATGCGTTTTTCCTGGCGCTCGGATTGCTTTACGATGAGCCTAATTCAGTGGATCAGGCTGAGAAAAATTTGCTGGCTTTGTGCCGGGTCAGGATGATATAGAAGTATATTGTCAGAAATTTAGGAAGTGGTCAGTACTCACTCTGTGGAATGAATCTGCGCTGGCAGCTTTGTTCAGAAAGGGTCTCTCTGAGGCTCTTAAGGATGTCATGGTGGGTTTTCCTATGCCTGCTGGTTTGAATGAGTCAATGTCTTTGGCCATTCAGATCGGTCGACGCTTGCGCGAGCGTAATTCTGTGCACCATTTGGCGGTATTGTCTAAGATTAAACCTGAGCCTATGCAGTGCGATAGGACTATGACCAGAGTTGAACGGCAAGAACACAGACGTCTGAATGGTCTGTGTTTCTACTGTGGTGATTCCACTCATGCTATTTCTGATTGTCCTAAGCGCACTAAGCGGTTCGATAGGTCTACCGTCATTGGTACTGTACAATCCAAATTCCTTCTGTCCATTACCTTGATATGCTCTTTGTCATCGTATTCTGTCATGGCGTTTGTGGATTCAGGCGCTGCCCTGAATCTGATGGATTTGGATTATGCTAAACGTTGTGGGTTTTTCTTGGAGCCTTTGCGGTGTCCTATTCCGTTGAGAGGAATTGATGCTACACCTTTGGCCAAGAATAAACCTCAGTACTGGACCCAGCTGACCATGTGCATGGCTCCTGCACATCAGGAAGTTATTCGCTTTCTGGTGCTACATAATCTGCATGATGTGGTCGTGTTGGGGTTGCCATGGCTGCAAACCCATAATCCAGTATTAGATTGGAACTCTATGTCGGTATGCAGCTGGGGTTGTCAGGGGGTACATGGTGATGTTCCATTTTTGTCTATTTCGTCATCCACTCCTTCTGAGGTCCCAGAGTTCTTGTCTGATTATCAGGATGTATTTGAAGAGCCCAAGTCCGATGCCCTACCTCCGCATAGGGATTGTGATTGTGCTATCAATTTGATTCCTGGTAGTAAATTCCCTAAAGGTCGATTATTTAATTTATCCGTGCCTGAACACGCCGCTATGCGCAGTTATGTGAAGGAATCCCTGGAGAAGGGACATATTCGCCCATCGTCATCCCCACTGGGAGCAGGGTTCTTTTTTGTAGCCAAGAAGGATGGTTCGCTGAGACCGTGTATTGATTACCGCCTTCTTAATAAGATCACTGTTAAATTTCAGTATCCCTTGCCATTGTTATCTGACTTGTTTGCTCGGATTAAGGGGGCTAGTTGGTTCACTAAGATAGATCTTCGTGGTGCGTATAATCTGGTGAGAATCAGGCAAGGAGATGAATGGAAAACTGCATTTAATACGCCCGAGGGTCATTTTGAGTATCTAGTGATGCCGTTCGGACTTGCCAATGCTCCATCTGTGTTTCAGTCTTTTATGCATGACATCTTCCGTGAGTATCTGGATAAATTCCTAATTGTTTACTTGGATGACATTTTGATCTTCTCAAATGATTGGGACTCTCATGTGAAGCAGGTCAGAATGGTTTTCCAGGTCCTGCGTGCTAATTCTTTGTTTGTGAAGGGATCAAAGTGTCTCTTCGGTGTGCAGAAAGTTTCATTTTTGGGGTTCATCTTTTCCCCTTCTACTATCGAGATGGATCCGGTTAAGGTCCAAGCCATCCAGGATTGGACTCAGCCGACATCTCTGAAAAGTCTGCAAAAATTCCTGGGCTTTGCTAATTTTTATCGTCGCTTCATCTGTAATTTTTCTAGCATTGCCAAACCATTGACCGATTTGACCAAGAAGGGTGCTGATTTGGTTAATTGGTCTTCTGCTGCTGTGGAAGCTTTTCAGGAGTTGAAGCATCGTTTTTGTTCTGTCCCTGTGTTGTGTCAACCAGATGTTTCTCTTCCGTTCCAGGTCGAGGTTGATGCTTCTGAGATTGGAGCAGGGGCGGTTTTGTCACATAGAGGTTCTGGTTGCTCAGTGTTGAAACCATGTGCTTTCTTTTCCAGGAAGTTTTCGGCTGCTGAGCGTAATTATGATGTGGGCAACCGAGAGTTGCTGGCCATGAAGTGGGCATTCGAGGAATGGCGTCATTGGCTTGAAGGAGCTAAGCATCGCGTGGTGGTATTGACTGATCATAAGAACCTTACTTATCTCGAGTCTGCGAAGCGCTTGAATCCTAGACAGGCCCGTTGGTCGTTATTTTTTGCCCGCTTCGATTTTGTGATTTCGTACCTTCCGGGCTCTAAAAATGTGAAGGCGGATGCTCTGTCTAGGAGTTTTGTGCCCGACTCTCCGGGTTCATCTGAGCCGGCGAGTATCCTCAAGGAAGGAGTCATTGTGTCTGCCATCTCCCCTGATTTGCGGCGAGTGTTGCAAAAATTTCAGGCGAATAAACCTGATCGTTGTCCGGCGGAGAAACTGTTCATCCGTGATAGGTGGACTAGTAAAGTTATCTCTGAACTTCATTGTTCGGTGTTGGCTGGTCATCCTGGAATCTTTGGTACCAGAGAGTTAGTGGCTAGATCCTTCTGGTGGCCATCTCTGTCACGGGATGTACGTACTTTTGTGCAGTCCTGTGGGATTTGTGCTAGGGCTAAGCCCTGCTGTTCACATGCCAGTGGGTTGCTTTTGCCCTTGCCGGTCCCAAAGAGGCCTTGGACACATATTTCGATGGATTTCATTTCTGACCTTCCCGTTTCTCAAAAGATGTCAGTCATTTGGGTGGTCTGTGATCGCTTTTCTAAAATGGTCCATCTGGTGCCCTTGGTTAAATTGCCTTCCTCCTCTGATTTGGTGCCTTTGTTCTTCCAGCATGTGGTTCGTTTGCATGGCATTCCTGAGAATATTGTTTCTGACAGAGGTTCCCAGTTTGTTTCAAGGTTTTGGCGAGCCTTTTGTGGTAGGATGGGCATTGACCTGTCTTTTTCCTCGGCTTTCCATCCTCAGACTAATGACCAGACCGAACGAACCATCAGACCTTGGAAACATGTCTGAGATGTTTTGTTTCTGCAGACCAGGATGATTGGGTGTCCTTTTTGCCGTTGGCTGAGTTCGCCCTTAATAATCGGGTCAGCTCGGCTACCTTGGTCTCTCCATTTTTCTGCAATTCTGGGTTCCATCCTCGTTTCTCTTCAGGACAGGTTGAGTCTTCGGACTGTCCTGGTGTGGATTCTGTGGTGGACAGGTTGCAGCAGATCTGGACTCAGGTAGTGGACAATTTGACCTTGTCCCAGGAGAAGGCTCAACTTTTCGCTAATCGCAGACGCCGTGTGGGTCCCCGACTTCGTGTTGGGGATCTGGTTTGGTTATCTTCTCGTCATATTCCTATGAAGGTTTCCTCTCCTAAATTTAAACCTCGTTTTATTGGTCCGTATAGGATTTCTGAGATTCTCAATCCTGTGTCTTTTCGTCTGACCCTCCCAGACTCCTTTTCCATACATAATGTATTCCATAGGTCGTTGTTGCGGAGATACGTGGCACCTGTGGTTCCATCTGTTGAGCCTCCTGCCCCGGTTTTGGTGGAGGGGGAATTGGAGTATATTGTGGAGAAAATTTTGGATTCTCGTGTTTCTAGACGGAAACTCCAGTATCTGGTTAAATGGAAGGGTTATGCTCAGGAAGATAATTCCTGGGTTTTTGCCTCTGATGTCCATGCTCCAGATCTTGTTCGTGCCTTTCATGTGGCTCATCCTGGTCGGCCTGGGGGCTCTGGTGAGGGTTCGGTGACCCCTCCTCAAGGGGGGGGTACTGTTGTGAATTCTGTGGCTGAATTCACTCCTGTGGTCACAAGTGGTACTGCAGCTTCTGAGCTTCTTCCCTCAGGTGTTCTGGTGAGCTCGTTGGCTGCTTTGTTATTTAACTCCACCTGATTCTGTCTTCCTTGCTCCTTGTCAATGTTCCAGTGTTGGATCTGAGCTTCTGGATCTTTCCTGTGGCCTGCTGCTCTGCTTAGATAAGTGCTTCTTTGCTTTTGTTGCTACTTTTTCTGTCCAGCTTGTCTTTTGTTTTGCTGGAAGCTCTGAGACGCAAAGGGTGTACCGCCGTGCCGTTAGTTCGGCACGGTGGGTCTTTTTGCCCCCTTTGCGTGGTTTTTTGCTTTAGGGTTTTTTGTAGACTGCAAAGTTCTCTTTGCTATCCTCGCTCTATCTAGAATATCGAGCCTCACTTTGCTGAATCTATTTCATCCCTACGTTTGTCTTTTCATCTTGCTACAGTCATTATATGTGGGGGGCTGCCTTTTCCTTTGGGGTATTTCTCTGAGGCAAGTCAGGCTTGTTTTTCTATCTTCAGGCTAGTCAGCTCCTCAGGCTGTGCCGAGTTGCATAGGTAGTGTCAGGCGCAATCCACAGCTGCCTTTAGTTGTGTTTAGGTTAGGTTCAGGTATTGCGGTCTACAGAGATTCCACGTCTCAGAGCTCGTTCTATTGTTTTTGGGTTATTGTCAGATCACTTTGTGTGCTCTGATTGCAGGCACACTGTGTCACTGGATTGCCTACATAACACCTATCTACCTATAACAGTACCCCCAGAACAGGGATAGTTAGGGTTCCCAGCTCCAGTAACAGTTTGAGGCCCCTCTTTCTTACTGAAGACCATCAAAACGGGACAATATCATAGACACATTAAAAAAATATTAATAAGTTCAGCCAAACAAAAAAGATAACTATGTGCATCAAAATAGGTGCTAAATCTCCTTCAATCAAAATTCTGAAAATGTACTTATATTATATTTATACATACCTTCTTTGTGCTAGAGGAGCGTTGTCAGAAGCTTTAACCGTAAGGGCAAATGAGTCCCCGACAATCAGCGTTACTCCTGGGGTGATGGTGATGACTCCTGTTTTGCTATTAATGACAAACTTTCCCTGAGCTCCCGCTAAGATTTCATATGTAATCTGACCATTTACACCTTCATCTGCATCAACAGCTGTAAGCTGGAGATAAAGAAGAACACAAGAAAAACATTTAATTTAAAAAATTCTGTTTCTCCGTGACTTTAAAACAGATTATGTTAAGATTAGAAGAAACTTTTCCATTTAGAGAAAAAAAGGTTCTTAAGCATTCATCAAATGGGATTAAAAAATGATACTAAATAATAAATGGTAATAGCACATTTCTGAAATATTTCAGGAAGCAGGAAATTAATCAGTTCATAACAACATAGTTGCTAATGTAATGCACTGGGATTATCAGTTGAAAACTAACCAAGGACAAGCTCTGCTTTGAATTTGTATGTTTTTAGCAGAGCATGTTTTATCCTAGCAAGAAGTTTACGTTCATAAGAATTAGGATTTCAAGTCTATTGAAGGCAAGGATGGATTTTAGTTATGGAAGGTCTTGTACAATGAATTGGGGACATTATACCAGGGTAGGGGATTTTATACCAGAATTTGGGGAAATTATACCAGGATGGGAACATTATATCAGAAATGGGGACATTAAACCAGGATGGAAAATATTATACCAGAAATTAGGACATTATACCATGATGGGGACATTATACCAGGATGAAGACATTATATCAGAATTGGAACATTATACCTGGATGGGTAGCTTTATGACAGAATGGTGACATTATACCAGATTGACAGACATTATACCAGGGAGAGGACTTTTTACCAGGATAGGTGGCATTATATCAGAATTGGGACATTATACCAGAATGGGGACATTATACCCAGATGAAGGACATTATACCAGTATCCTGACATTATACAAAGATGGTGCCCCGGATGGGGAAAATGTTATAGAGTCGGGTCCAATATGGAGCAGAATATTACAAGAAGGAGCCAGTAGAAATACATTAGTATATACGGGGCGAACATGTATGTCTTTATAGGATCTAGAACACTACAAGGGCCCATACAGCTTACCAACATGTACATGAGAGCCAAGGTCCAATTTTGCAGTGGGGCTCATTGGACTCTAATGACTACACTGCCAATGAGGATTGCGATAAACTAACATGGCACAAGCCATTGACTGATGTCATATAATGTGTCAAATTACGCTTTTTACGTAACATCCCAGTGCTGTGTTATCTGTGTGTGAATGTAATCTTGGCTACATCTGTGTATAAGCCACAATCAATGAATAACTGAAGAGATACAGTAAATTGCAACACAACAGCAATTGTATATTGAGGGGTTTACATACTGTATGAGTGAAATTTATGACACTTCTACAGGACATGTCATAAAAGTATAATAAATGTGGAAACAATCCGTAGAACCCAAGCCTATCTCCAGTATTGCAGTACCCAGTCCCTAATTTTGATTGATGCTGCAGAGTGGGAAAGAAAATGACCAAGAAGAAGAGTGCCGGGATGCTACGCCAGATGACCTGACTTCCACAGTCACCAAACCTGAACCCAATCGAGATGGTTTGAGGTGAGCTGGACCGCAGAGTGAAGGTAAAAGGGCCAACAAGTGCTAAGCATCTCTGGGAGCTCCTTCAAGATTGTTGGAAGACCATTCCCAGTGACTACCTGTTGAAGCTCATCAAGAGAATGCCAAGAGTGTGCAAAGCAGTCATCAAAGCAAAAGGTGGCTACTTTGAAGAACCTAGAATATAAGACATAATTTCAGTTGTTTCACACTTTTTTGTTAAGTATGTAATTCCACATGTGTTCATTCATAGTTTTGATGCCTTCAGTGTGAATGAACAATTTTCATAGTCAAAAAAGTATAGAAAAATCTTTAAATGAGAAGGTGTGTCCAAACTTTTGGTCTGTACTGTACCTGTAGGTCATCTCCTCCTATATATAGTATATACCTGTATGTCATCTGCTCCTGTATATATTATATACCTGTGTGTCATCTCCTCCTGTATAAAGTATATACCTCTAAGTCATCTCCTCCTGTATATAGTATATACCTGTGTGTCATCTGCTCCTGTATATAGTATATACCTGTGTGTCTTCTCCTCCTGTATATAGTGTATACCTGTATGTCATCTCCTCCTGTATATAGTGTGTACCTGTACATCATCTCCTCCTGTATTAGACCTCATTCACACGTTATTTGGTCAGTATTTTTACCTCAGTATTTGTAAGCTAAATTGGCAGCCTGATAAATCCCCAGCCAACAGGAAGCCCTCCCCTCTGGCAGTATGTATTAGCTCACACATACACATAATAGACAGGTCATGTGACTGACAGCTGCCGTATTTCCTATATGGTACATTTGTTGCTCTTGTAGTTTGTCTGCTTATTAATCAGATTTTTATTTTTGAAGGATAATACCAGACTTGTGTGTGTTTTAGGGTGAGTTTCATGTGTCAAGTTGTGTGTGTTGAGTTGCGTGTGGTGACATGCATGTAGCGACTTTTGTGAGATGAGTTTTGTGGGGCGACATGCGTGTAGCAACTTTTTGTGTGTTGAGTTGCATGTGACAGGTTAGTGTAGCAAGTTGTGTGCAGCAAGTTTTGCGCATGGCGAGTTTGGCGCGTGGTGAGTTTTATGTGTGGTGAGTTTTGAGTTTGTGCAAGTTTTGTGTGAGGCAACTTTTGCATGTGTTGCAACTTTTGTGCATGTGGCAATTTTTCCTCGTGTGAAAGTTTTGCCTGTGGTGAGTTTTCCATGAGGTGAGTTTTGCACGCGTGGCTAGTTTTGTGTGAGCCTAGTTTTGCACGTCGTGAGTTTTTAGCGGTGACTTTTGTGTTTCGACTTTTATGTGGCGAGGTTGGTGTATGTGTGGTGAAATGTGTGCTGAGGGTGGTATATGTGTTCAAGCATGTGGTAATGTGTGGCACATTTTGTGTGTGTGTTCATATCCCCGTGTGTGGTAAGTATCCCATGTCGGGGCCCCACCTTAGCAACTGTACGGTATATACTCTTTGGCGCCATCGCTCTCACTCTTTAAGTCCCCCTTGTTAACATCTGGCAGCTGTCAATTTGCCTCCAACACTTTTCCTTTCACTTTTTCCTCATTATGTAGATAGGGGCAAAATTGTTTGGTGAATTGGAAAGCGTAGGTTTAAAATTTCGCCTCACAACATAGCCTATGATGCTCTCGGGGTCCAGACATGTGACTGTGCAAAAAATTTTGTGGCTGTAGCCGCGACTGTGCAGATGCCAATCCTGGACATACACACATACACACACACACACATATTCAGTTTCATATATTAGATGATTTTATATCATGAATATTTAGCAGAGAATTGTCCTTAACCACTGTATTGTTTACTGAGGTCATACAATGCTACATACTGGATATTCCAGGACTTTACTAAATGACAATAAAGATACCTATTTCACAGCCATTTCTTTGTCTTTTGCACAATGTAATAACACAGGTTTCTGGCATGTTGAACTGCATAATTTTGCTTTGTGATATGTCTATGTAAAATTTGCTATATTGCTTTGTAAAGTAAATGTAAACCTGAATATATTTCAAAGGATTTTATAAAAAAATAATGCTAGTTCAGAATAGTGGTATTGAATCTAGCTGTATTAATAATGAATGCAGATCAGAGGGATTAGACACCCATTGTCTTTTCTACAGCAGAAAGAATAATATGACTGGAATGTCTGTAGAGATGGTATGTGAGCAAAATGATTCTGCTAGGAAAGACAAAGGAAAGGTGTAGGTGACTTTGCATAAAGCAGTTGCATTTTTTATTTATAGGCAACATCTATATGTGTATAAAATAAAAAAGATGGTCCAGGATTAGATAGACCTTAATCTTTTTTTGGAACAGCACCACTCTTATCTATGGGTTATGTTAAATTGTCTCATTGTTCAGCTCTGGCAACTGGGGTTTCTTTATCCTAATTAAAAAGGATATGAAGTTCCCAAATTATGTTGGAGAGGTGCCTAAACTTGCACAGGTACTTTTTATAGTGAGTTTGACATCCAAAAACAGCCTAATTACTTAATTTCACTATGTTCAAAATTGAAGATGTATGCACCTTTTTGTGAATTTCTTTAAGGGTGATTTCAGAGAATGTGATAATAATGGCTGCCATCATATATTTCAAGCTGCAACCCATGCTAGTTATGTGTCAGGATAGATTGCAGCCTGAAGAAATATTGCACGAGACATGTGTCTCAACTGCCAGAGGAGCAAAAAATCATCAATAAAAATACTTCAACTGCTCACTCCCCTGCAAAGCAAGACTGGAGCAGAAGAAATAAAAAGGTTCTCCTCAGCTGACTGAGCACAATAGAGTTTTTTCTCCTATGTCAGTCCTGCTCTGTGCTCAGACAGTCTACATGCCTTGCTATAAAACTGTCAGGGTATGTGCACACGTTCAGGAATTTTTGCATTTTCTGTGCATTTTTTGCGATAAAAACACTGTAAAAATGTTCAAAAACGCATACATATGTGTTGTGAATTCTGTGGCAGAGCTCCCTCCTGTGGTCACAAGTGGTACTTCGGCTGATTCTCTCTGTGAGCTTCCGTTGGTGGAGGAGAGTGGTACTGCGGCTTCTGAGTTTCCTTCCTCAGGTGATGTGGTGATGTCGTTAGGTGCTGCTCTATTTAACTCCACCTAGTGCTTTGATCCTGGCCTCCGGTCAATGTTCTAGTTTTGGACCTGTTTCCTCCTGGATCGTTCCTGTGGCCTGCTGCTCTGCATAGCTAAGTTCCGCTTTTGCTATTTTGATTGCTGTTTTTTTCTGTCCGGCTTGCTATTTGTTTTTTTTTGCTTGCTGGAAGCTCTGGGACGCAGAGGGTGTACCTCCGTGCCGTTAGTTCGGTACGGAGGGTCTTTTTGCCCCCTTTGCGTGGTTTTTTGTAGGGTTTTGTGTTGACCGCAAAGTTACCTTTCCTATCCTCGCTCTGTTCAGATAGTCGGGCCTCACTTTGCTAAATCTATTTCATCTCTATGTTTGTCTTTTCATCTTAACTCACAGTCATTATATGTGGGGGCTGCCTTTTCCTTTGGGGTATTTCTCTGAGGCAAGGTAGGCTTATTTTCTATCTTCAGGCTAGCTAGTTTCTCAGGCTGTGCCGAGTTGCATAGGGAGCGTTAGGCGCAATCCACGGCTGCCTCTAGTGTGGTTGGAGAGGATTAGGGATTGCGGTCAGCAGAGTTCCCACGTCTCAGAGCTCGTTCTATGTTTTTGGGTTATTGTCAGGTCACTGTATGTGCTCTGACTTCTATGTCCATTGTGGTACTGAATTACCTTATCATAACAGTACTGGAGGCCCAAAGTACTAATGATTCTCAATAGAGGGAAAAAAGAAGTTCTGAGACCATTTTTTTTTCTCTGCACTGTGTTTTGCCTTTTTTTTCCCCTAGACATTTGGGTGGTTCAGGACACAGGTGTAGCGATGGACATTAAAGGTCTGTCTTCATGTGTGGATCAGCTCACGGCAATAGTACAAAATATTCAAGACTTTGTGGTTCAGAATTCTATGTTAGAACCAAGAATTCCTATTCCTGATTTGTTTTTTGGAGATAGAACTAAATTTCTGAGTTTCAAAAATAATTGTAAACTATTTCTGGCTTTGAAACCTCGCTCCTCTGGTGACCCAGTTCAACAAGTTAGGATCATTATTTCTTTTTTACGTGGCGACCCTCAGGACTGGGCATTTTCTCTTGCGTCAGGAGATCCTGCATTAAGTAATATCGATGCGTTTTTCCTGGCGCTCGGATTGCTGTACGATGAACCTAATTCAGTGGATCAGGCAGAGAAAAATTTGCTGGCTCTGTGTCAGGGTCAGGATGAGATAGAGGTATATTGTCAGAAATTTAGAAAGTGGTCCGTACTCACTCAATGGAATGAAGGTGCGCTCGCAGCTATTTTCAGAAAGGGTCTCTCTGAAGCCCTTAAGGATGTCATGGTGGGATTTCCTATGCCTGCTGGTCTGAATGAGTCTATGTCTTTGGCCAATCAGATCGGTCGACGCTTGCGTGAGCGTAAATCTGTGCACCATTTGGCGGTATTATCTGAGCATAAACCTGAGCCTATGCAGTGCGATAGGACTTTGACCAGAGTTGAACGGCAAGAACACAGACGTCTGAATGGGCTGTGTTTCTACTGTGGTGATTCCACTCATGCTATCTCTGATTGTCCTAAACGCACTAAGCGGTTCGCTAGGTCTGCCACCATTGGTACGGTACAGTCAAAATTTCTTTTGTCCGTTACCTTGATCTGCTCTTTGTCATCTTATTCTGTCATGGCATTTGTGGATTCAGGCGCTGCCCTGAATTTGATGGACTTGGAGTATGCTAGGCGTTGTGGGTTTTTCTTGGAGCCCTTGCAGTGTCCTATTCCATTGAGAGGAATTGATGCTACGCCTTTGGCCAAGAATAAGCCTCAGTACTGGACCCAGCTGACCATGTGCATGGCTCCTGCACATCAGGAGGTTATTCGCTTTCTGGTGTTGCATAATCTGCATGATGTGGTCGTGTTGGGGTTGCCATGGCTACAAGTCCATAATCCAGTATTAGATTGGAAATCCATGTCTGTGTCCAGCTGGGGTTGTCAGGGGGTACATGGCGATGTCCCATTTCTGTCTATTTCGTCATCCACCCCTTCTGAGGTTCCAGAGTTCTTGTCTGATTACCGGGATGTATTTGATGAGCCCAAGTCCGATACCCTACCTCCGCATAGGGATTGTGATTGTGCTATCAATTTGATTCCTGGTAGTAAATTCCCAAAAGGTCGACTGTTTAATTTATCTGTGCCTGAGCACGCCGCTATGCGGAGTTATGTGAAGGAGTCCTTGGATAAGGGGCATATTCGCCCGTCATCGTCGCCATTAGGAGCAGGGTTCTTTTTTGTGGCCAAGAAGGATGGTTCGCTGAGACCTTGTATAGATTACCGCCTTCTAAATAAGATCACGGTTAAATTTCAGTATCCCTTGCCGTTGTTATCTGATTTGCTTGCTCGGATTAAGGGGGCTAGTTGGTTCACCAAGATAGATCTTCGTGGTGCGTATAATCTTGTGCGTATTAAGCGAGGCGATGAACGGAAAACTGCATTTAATACGCCCGAGGGCCATTTTGAGCATCTAGTAATGCCATTCGGACTTGCCAATGCTCCATCAGTGTTTCAGTCTTTTATGCATGACATCTTCCGAGAGTACCTGGATAAATTCCTGATTGTGTACTTGGATGACATTTTGATCTTCTCGGATGATTGGGAGTCTCATGTGAAGCAGGTCAGAACGGTGTTTCAGGTCCTGCGTGCTAATTCTTTGTTTGTGAAGGGATCAAAGTGTCTCTTTGGTGTTCAGAAGGTTTCATTTTTGGGGTTCATCTTTTCCCCTTCTACTATCGAGATGGACCCTGTTAAGGTCCAAGCCATCCATGATTGGACTCAATCTCTGAAAAGTCTGCAAAAGTTCCTGGGCTTTGCTAATTTTTATTGTCGCTTCATCTGCAATTTTTCTAGTATTGCTAAACCATTGACCGATTTGACCAAGAAGGGTGCTGATGTGGTTAATTGGTCTTCTGCTGCTGTGGAAGCTTTTCAAGAGTTGAAGCGTCGTTTTTCTTCTGCCCCTGTGTTGTGTCAACCAGATGTTTCGCTTCCATTCCAGGTCGAGGTTGATGCTTCTGAGATTGGAGCAGGGGCTGTTTTGTCGCAGAGAAGTTCTGATTGCTCGGTGATGAAACCATGCGCCTTCTTTTCCAGGAAGTTTTCGCCTGCTGAGCGAAATTATGATGTTGGCAATCGAGAGTTGCTGGCCATGAAGTGGGCATTCGAGGAGTGGCGTCATTGGCTTGAAGGAGCTAAGCACCGCGTGGTGGTCTTGACTGATCATAAGAACTTGACTTATCTCGAGTCTGCCAAGCGGTTGAATCCTAGACAGGCTTGTTGGTCGCTGTTTTTTGCCCGTTTTGACTTTGTGATTTCGTACCTTCCGGGCTCTAAAAATGTGAAGGCGGATGCTCTGTCTAGGAGTTTTGTGCCTGACTCTCCGGGTTTATTTGAGCCGGCGGGTATTCTCAAAGAGGGAGTAATTGTGTCTGCCATCTCCCCTGATTTGCGGCGGGTGCTGCAAAACTTTCAGGCTAATAAACCTGATCGTTGCCCAGCGGAGAAACTGTTTGTCCCTGATAGGTGGACCAATAAAGTTATCTCTGAGGTTCATTGTTCGGTGTTGGCTGGTCATCCTGGAATCTTTGGTACCAGAGAGTTAGTGGCTAGATCCTTTTGGTGGCCATCTATGTCGCGGGATGTGCGTTCTTTTGTGCAGTCCTGTGGGATTTGTGCTTGGGCTAAGCCCTGCTGTTCTCGTGCCAGTGGGTTGCTTTTGCCCTTGCCGGTCCCGAAGAGGCCTTGGACACATATCTCTATGGATTTTATTTCAGATCTTCCCGTCTCTCAAAAGATGTCAGTCATTTGGGTGGTCTGTGATCGTTTCTCTAAGATGGTCCATTTGGTACCCTTGTCTAAATTACCTTCCTCCTCTGATTTGGTGCCATTGTTCTTCCAGCATGTGGTTTGTTTACATGGCATTCCAGAGAATATCGTTTCTGACAGAGGTTCCCAGTTTGTTTTGAGGTTTTGGCGAGCCTTTTGTGCTAGGATGGACATTGACTTGTCTTTTTCCTCGGCTTTCCATCCTCAGACTAATGGCCAGACCAAACGAACCAATCAGACCTTGGAAACATATCTGAGATGCTTTGTTTCTGCTGATCAGGATGACTGGGTGTCCTTTTTGCCTTTGGCTGAGTTCGCCCTTAATAATTGGGCCAGCTCGGCTACCTTGGTTTCGCCGTTTTTCTGCAACTCTGGGTTCCATCCTCGTTTCTCTTCAGGGCAGGTTGAGTCTTCGGACTGTCCTGGTGTGGATACTGTGGTGGACAGGTTGCAGCAGATTTGGACTCATGTAGTGGACAATTTGACATTGTCCCAGGAGAAGGCTCAACGTTTCGCTAATCGCAGACGCTGTGTGGGTCCTCGACTTCGTGTTGGGGATTTGGTTTGGTTATCTTCTCGTCATATTCCTATGAAGGTTTCCTCTCCTAAGTTTAAACCTCGTTTCATTGGTCCGTATAGGATTTCTGAGGTTCTTAATCCTGTGTTTTTTCGTCTGACCCTTCCAGATTCTTTTTCCACACATAACGTATTCCGTAGGTCATTGTTGCTGAGATACGTGGCACCTATGGTTCCATCTGTTGATCCTCCTGCCCCGGTTTTGGTGGAGGGGGAGTTGGAGTATATTGTGGAGAAGATTTTGGATTCTTGTGTTTCAAGACGGAAACTCCAGTATCTGGTTAAGTGGAAGGGTTATGCTCAGGAAGATAATTCCTGGGTCTTTGCCTCTGATGTCCATGCTCCCGATCTTGTTCGTGCCTTTCTTATGGCTCATCCTGGTCGTCCTGGGGGCTCTGGTGAGGGTTCGGTGACCCCTCCTCAAGGGGGGGTACTGTTGTGAATTCTGTGGCAGAGCTCCCTCCTGTGGTCACAAGTGGTACTTCGGCTGATTCTCTCTGTGAGCTTCCGTTGGTGGAGGAGAGTGGTACTGCGGCTTCTGAGTTTCCTTCCTCAGGTGATGTGGTGATGTCCTTAGGTGCTGCTCTATTTAACTCCACCTAGTGCTTTGATCCTGGCCTCCGGTCAATGTTCTAGTATTGGACCTGTTTCCTCCTGGATCGTTCCTGTGGCCTGCTGCTCTGCATAGCTAAGTTCCGCTTTTGCTATTTTGATTGCTGTTTTTTTCTGTCCGGCTTGCTATTTGTTTTTTTTTGCTTGCTGGAAGCTCTGGGACGCAGAGGGTGTACCTCCGTGCCGTTAGTTCGGTACGGAGGGTCTTTTTGCCCCCTTTGCGTGGTTTTTTGTAGGGTTTTGTGTTGACCGCAAAGTTACCTTTCCTATCCTCGCTCTGTTCAGATAGTCGGGCCTCACTTTGCTAAATCTATTTCATCTCTATGTTTGTCTTTTCATCTTAACTCACAGTCATTATATGTGGGGGCTGCCTTTTCCTTTGGGTTATTTCTCTGAGGCAAGGTAGGCTTATTTTCTATCTTCAGGCTAGCTAGTTTCTCAGGATGTGCCGAGTTGCATAGGGAGCGTTAGGCGCAATCCACGGCTGCCTCTAGTGTGGTTGGAGAGGATTAGGGATTTCGGTCAACAGAGTTCCCACGTCTCAGAGCTCGTTCTATGTTTTTGGGATATTGTCAGGTCACTGTATGTGCTCTGACTTCTATGTCCATTGTGGTACTGAATTACCTTATCATAACACATATGCATCCTATCATTTGGAATGCATTCCGCATTTTTTATGCACATGATGCATTTTTTCCGCAAAAAAACGCATTGCGGAAAAATAAGCATCATGTTCATTATTTTTGTGGATTTTATGTGGATTTCCCATTATATTATGGCATTTGGAGTGTCTGGGAAAAAACGCAAAAAATCCGCTGAAAATCCGCAAAAAAAACGCACAAAATCGCATAAAAAACGCATAGAAAACACAAAAAAATCGCATGCAGATTTCTGGCAGAAATGTCCGGTTTTTGTCAGGAAATTTCTGCGAGAAATCCTGACGTGTGCACATACCCTTCATCTCTAAACTCCTCGAACGCCTGGTCCACTCCCGTCTTACCCGCTATCTCTCAGATAACTCTCTTCTCGACCCTCTTCAATCTGGCTTCAGCTCTTTACACTCTACTGAAACTGCCCTCACTAAAGTCTCTAATGACCTACTAACAGCTAAATCTAATGGTCGCTGCTCCATGCTAATTCTCTTGGATCTCTCCGCAGCATTCGATACTGTGGATCATCAGCTCCTCCTCAATATGCTCCGCTCCATCGGCCTCAAGGACACCGTTCTCTCCTGGCTCTCCTCCTATCTCTCTGACCGATCCCTCACTGTATCTTTTGCTGGTTCCTCCTCCTCTCACCTTCCACTTACTGTTGGGGTTCCTCAAGGATCAGTCCTAGGCCCCCTCCTCTTCTCTTTGTATACTGCCCCTATTGGACAAACAATCAGTAGATTTGGTTTCCAGTACCATCTCTATGCTGACGACACCCAATTATACATCTCTTCTCCTTTTATCAAGCCGACCTTTTAGAAAACACCAGTGATTGTCTTACCGCTGTCTCTAACATCATGTCCTCCCTCTATCTGAAACTGAACCTGTCAAAAACTGAACTCCTCGTGTTCTCTCCCTCTACTAACCTACCTTTGCCTGACATTGCCATCTCCGTGTGCGGTTCCACCATTACTCCACAGCAGCATGCCCACTGCCTTGGGGTCATCCTTGATTCTGAGCTCTCATTCACCCCCCACATCTGATCACTGGCTCGCTCTTCTTATATGCACCTCAAAAACATTTCTAGAATTCGCCCTTTTCTTACTTCCGACTCTGCAAAAACTCTTACTGTTTCACTTATTCATTCCCGTCTGGACTATTGTAACTCTCTACTAATCGGCCTCCCTCTTACCAAACTCTCCCCGCTCCAATCTGTGCTGAATGCTGCAGCCAGGATCATATTCCTCACCTACCGTTACACCGATGCCTCTACCTTGTGCCAGTCATTACACTGGTTATCCATCCACTCCAGAATCCAGTACTAAACTACTACCCTCATCCACAAAGCGCTCCATGGCTCAGCACCACCCTACATCTCCTCTCTGGTCTCAGTCTAGCACCCTACCCTTGCCCTCCGCTCCGCTAATGACCTCAGGTTAGCATCCTCAATAATCAGAACCTCCCACTCCCGTCTCCAAGACTTTACACGTGCTGCGCCGATTCTTTGGAATGTGCTACCTAGGTTAATACGATCAATCCTGTTATGACCTGGTGGTTAGGAGCACCCGGAATGACCTGATAGTTAAACCTCATACAGGACGAGCTCTGGGATGTGGGAGCTCTGCTGACCGCAAGCCCTAATCCTATCACACACACTAAAAATAGCCGTGGAGCGCTCCTGACCAGACCTAGGCGCCTCGTCACAGCCTAAGAACTATCTAGCCCTAGAGATAGAAAATAAAGCCTATCTTGCCTCAGAGAAATTCCCCAAAGGTAAAGGAAGCCCCCCACATATATTGACTGTGAGTTAAGATGAAAGTCAGAAACGCAGAAATGAAACAGGTTTCAGCAAAGGGAGGCCAGACTTACTAAATAGACAGAGGATAGGAAAGGTAACTTTGCGATCAGCACAAAAACCTACAAAAGACCACGCAGAGTGTGCAAAAAAGACCTCCGCACCGACTCACGGTGCGGAGGGGCCACTCTGCATCCCAGAGCTTCCAGCTAGCAAGATGAAATCATGATAACCAGCTGGACAAGAAAACAGTGAACAAATAATGACTATCAGGAACTTAGCTTCTGCAGGAGAAGGCAGGTCACCAGAGAGATCCAGGAGCAAACTGAACCAATGCAAAAACATTGACAGCTGGCATGGAGTAACGATCTGAGAGGAGTTAAATAGAGCAGCCAACCAAAGGATAAACCACGTCACCTGTGTAAGGAACCTCAGAAGCAGCAGCTTCACTCATAGCCACCAGGGGGAGCCCACAGACAGAACCCGCCGAAGTACCACTCACGACCACAGGAGGGAGCCCGACAACAGAATTCACAACACAATCCCCAATCCCCACAATTTTAAGCGTGCCCTAAAAACTCATTTGTTCAGATTGGCCTACCGCCTCAATGCATTAACCTAACGATATCTGTGTAGCCTATCAAAAGAAAAAAAACATAATCAGGTTCCTCGTATCATGTTCTCATACACTTTATGCAGTGAATAGCTCTCTGTGTCTGTACTGTTACATACTTAGGCAGTGAACTGGTTCATGCAGCTTTACATGAACACCTGAGCCTTACACTATGGCCGGTCCGAATAACTAAAGCATTTGTTACCATCCACCTCTCGTGTCTCCCCTTTTCCTCATAGAGTGTAAGCTTGCAGGGCCCTCATTCCTCTTGGTATCTATTTTGAACTGTGATTTCTGTTATGCTGTAATGTCTATTGTCTGTACAAGTCCCCTCTATAATTTGTAAAGCGCTGCGGAATATGTTGGCGCTATATAAATAAAATTATTATTATTATTATTAAATTATTATTATACCCTTATATAGACTTAGCAAAATGTGCTTACAAATAAACACAGAGCAGGATGAAGCTGGATAAAAGATGGTCAGCCAAGGAGAAGTTTTCTTTCCTTCTATTTCAGCCCTGAACCATTGCTGAGTGAGCAGATAAGGTAAGTTTGTTCATAATGCAGCTTTGCTGACAATGGACTCCAGTGGCATTTATTCAAGCTGCAACACATTCTGACACATGACTAGGAAGCGTTGAATCTTGATTAATGTGACAAAGGTCATTTTTATCACATTCACATAAAACCCTTATAAGGATTCCAACTTTTCTTCAATGAAATTCAATGTAATATCAAAACATGCTGGCAAAACCATCAAAAGTCTGAAAAATCTAACCACTGGGTGATACATGCAAACTCATGTAGCTTGTGACAGTATTGCAAAATTATATTTTTTTTAACGTTTTTCATCCTATGACACCTATTTTTGGATATATTGAGCCAAGAAGAAATACAAGGAAAGACACATTTGTATAACTCAAAAATGAATTGTTTCACATTTAGCATAATTACAAAGCGATATTGTTGTGACATTAGCATTGTTTTCAGCCCTTCAAGCCTTATCTCTCTTGCATATTTTACAGCTAGTTTTGCTGCGTGAGCTGTTCTTTCAATATACAGATCCTTTCTCTGAAATGTGATGAGGTCCAGTTCAATGCTTTGACTAAGCCATTTTAAAATTCAGATGCAGCTAATGATTTACATTATTATTTTGTTGCATAAACCAATTAATTTATATGTTAGCTTGCAAACAGGTAACCATACATAATCCATAAGAAATATCCATTAATCCAATGGCAAATGTCCAGGAGGTCATGAAGGATTGAAAAATTCCTACACTACCACCACTATGTTTGATGATTGACCCATAGTGATGCGCGAGTGTGCTTGTTACTCAAGTTTTCCAAGCATGCTCAAGTGTTCTCCGAATATCTTGGGCGTGCTCATAGATTATGCTTTAGTCCCCGCAGCTGCATGATTTGCGGCTGCTAGACAACCTGAAGACATGCAGGGATTGCCTGCAATTCATGTAGCTGTGATGACTGAAACAATCTATGATCAAGCCCAAAATGCTTGGAGAACACCCGAGCATGCTCGGAAAACTCGAGTAACTAGTACACTCGCTCAACAATATTGACCCACACTAACAACACCACTACCATCAAGTTTGATTGCAGAAGTGAAGTTCTCATCGTGGAATGCTATTTATGCTTTTAGCCATATGCTCAACTTCATAACACACATTTCTGATGTTCAAATGTATTTTATGCAAATGTAAGGCACTGATTTCCGTGTTTCAAATTTCCCATGCAATATTTTTGCACTTTTAATTATGTGTAAGACACTGAGGTTGGAGAAACTTGAAACTACGTGGAAGTTCTATGATGAAACTTTGCCTGACAATAAGAAAATGTTGTTTCAAATCATCAATGAGGACATTTGAATTTGATTCAAATTAAAATATCCTTATTGATCCTTTGAAACAACATTTAATGGTATAGAATACTTGCTAATACTTAGATGAGACCTTCACTCTAATGGTAGGGTTCAACAGTGATCCAGTTAAATTTAGTTCAGCCAGTTATCTAACTCAAAGATTTGAAACTTTCTTACATTATATTTGAAATAAAATCTGAAAATGAAATAATTTTTGTGAACATACCTATAGGGGTATGCTTGACCCTTGTGCATACTAAAGATTACCTAACACTACATTAATGTTGTATTGAGAAAGCTTTTATCACTTAGTTTCACATATAGAATATATAAAATTATTTTTCTACCTCCATAAGAAGTGAAAGGTCATATGACTGCACAATATGGCAGTACACAAAAATGCCCATAGTTTTATAATAAATCCTCAGACATGTGAAAAATGCTTAAATGGTGGTGTCCTAGATAGACCAAATTCTCATCTAATCACATGATAAGAAATATCTACTAGATTTATGGTGCTTAACTGCTAAGATGTCGCCCAATACTGCTGGAGACATTGTGTGGATAGGTCAGGCCTTCACAACATACGACCCGCCAAAAAGTTTGCTCCAACCTGCGGAGCTATCCAGGAGATGATAGTTTCCTTTTTCCTGTATTCAAATGTATTTACACCTTTATGCAAAGATCAAAGTGAAGGAAGTGGGAGTCGATGGTGCTGTAATATCACCAATTGTGATTAGTGGGTCAGCTGTGCAAAGGTGATAACTGACATTACAATCCTGACACTAATAAAAATGAGACAGTTGAAAGCTGTTAAGTAAAGAAGACCAAGAAATATGAGTGTAAAATGGCCCTCGTGGACAGTGTGAAAATTGCAAGATTTTTAAGATTTAAAAAGAAAAAATACAGATGTGTATGAAAGAAAAACTTTGTGCCAAATTAAAAAAAAAAAAAAAATCAGATTTAAACAATAGGTCACAATCTGATAACATTGTCTCTCTTAAGATTGTCTAAGGTCTTGTCCACTTAAGGGTGGAAATTGTAAAATTCCATCCACTTGATATTGTAATCTCCCGCTGACTTTACCGGCACAAATATGCAGGTAAAATTCACAAAAAATCTATATTCCATAGAACTTGCCCCTCTTTTACAGAACTTAAATCCTTTTTCTGTACTTAATCATTTATATAGTAACATCTGCTGGAATATAACCATTATTTCTATCCTTAAGTAAGAAAAGTTAATTGTCTACTCTAGATCAGACACACTATATCATCTGAACCAATTAAAATATGTGTTTAATCCCTTGGTATTTTTGCTGTATAATTTAAGCTACATTACAGACATATGAAATCATGATTTATTTTAAACGATCATTCTGATTTTTTGGCAGACATTTTATTAAATGATCTAAGTAAGACATCTGCCCCACTTTCCACTGCTGATAATACATTTTAAGTGCTACATAAAAACTACATTAATACAATATATTAAAGGGAACCTGTCACCCCAAAAATCAATGGTGAGGTATGCTCACCGTCATCAGGGCCTTATCTAGAGCATTCTGTAATGCTGTAGATAAGCCACCGATGTTACCTGAAAGAGGAGAAAAAGAGGTTAGATTATACTCACCCAGGGGCGGTCCCGCTGCGGTCCAGACAAATGGGTGTCTCAGGTCCACTCCGTCGCCTCCTATCTTCATTCCATGATGTCCTCTTCTGGTCTTCACGCCGTGGCTCCGGTGCAGGCATACTTTGTCTGCCCTGTTGAGGGCAGAGCAAAGTACTGCAGTGCACAGGCGCCGGGCCTCTCTGACCTTTCCGGCACCTGCGCACTGCAGTACTTTGCTCTGCCCTCAATGGGGCAGACAAAGTATGCCTGCCCTGGAGCCACAGTATAAAGACCAGAAGAGGACATAATGGAATGAAGATGGGAGGCGCTGTTCCGGACCTGAGACACCCATCGGAGCAGGACCGCCCCTGGGTGAGTATAATCTAACCTCTTTTTCTCCTCTTTCAGGTAACATTGGCGGCTTATCTACAGCATTACAGAATTCCTACTAGAATGTTTCCGGCCTTGTATAACACACTTGCATAGAGTGCACCGGAAGCATTCTATTGGGATTTTGGCTGAGAGTACACCTATCGTTGTTCCCAGTGCTGACACCGAAGAATCCTCATTGAGTGCAGTGTTAGGTGTCAAGTTCCCGCTTCTGCACAGGGGGAATCTCGAACCATCTCCGCTGCAGTCCCCCATTCTTCTCCAGCCGCAGTGGAGCCTGCTCAGTGGACACGTCAGTCCCAGTGTCTGGCTCAAGCTGATACTGTGCGACTGGTTACTGCTGCCCTTCCAGGCTCTGCCTTTGTAGCCAGCACTGATCAACAGTGAGCAGGTCTTTCTGGAACTAAGTCCTGCTTTTCCCATACTGAGTATGCCCACGGGACAACCTCCCATTGGAGGACAGGGGTCACATGCTCAGGTCCTGTTGCGGCTCCTATTGTACCATCTGGAAGTTCCCGTAGCACTGCCGCTATAAAAGGTTTGCATGGCTGCTCGGCCATGCGCTAGTGTATACTTTAAAATGTGTGTGTGCAGATGTGTGAAAGTCGCTCTTTAATCATCCCCCTTCCTAGTGTTGAGGAAGCTTGCTATCTAGCACCCGACAGTGCTATCTGCACCTAACACATGATACAGCGTCTTATTACTGTGACCGCCAGTGTGGCGCCGTGCGCTATTAGAGCGCTTTCCTGACCCAAGTCTGGGTGGTTATTGGTGCCGCCAGAGTGGCACCGCACGCACTCTTGTCCATTAAATTTTTATTTCTGTTATACTCTGACACCCCAGGAGCGGTGTCGAGTGCCTGAGTCTTGGGATAGAGTTCTGTGACGCCTTGCTTGCGCTCTTTGTGCGGTACCGCGGCCCTGTGACGCAACAGGGTTCACTTCCTTCATACCGGGTGAAGCTAACTCGTGTGTGTATCCTCATTATACCGCCATATAGTCCGTCATTACTTAGCAGCAGGTTCCATCTCTGCACGGTGGACCCCGGGCTGCGAACGCACATTATACCATCTTCCTAATAATTTGGTGCATTCCGTTAGCCCTAACATGCAGTGCATGCGCTATATGGATTCACAGGTATGTGGTCAAATAGAGTCACTGTAGACTTGCTGTTTTTAAAGAATCACAAATATCATCAACATCTAGATGGGAAATGGCCACATTTCAAAGCAAAATAAATACTGAATATCAGAAGTAGCTATTGCCTGCCACCTCTTCTATATCCAGCGTTGATGGAAGAATCCTCCATGCTCAGCTGCTGTCTCTCTCCACTCCACTTCACTTCAGGTTACATGATGGCAACCGAGTGTGCTTTTGTGATGTCACTCACTTGAGTCACTAAGCTTGGCTCTGACAGCAAGACATTGAGAATATACAATAGAGATCTGTCTCTACTCCAGTTTTAACTGCTCCACTCATACTTAAACTATGCCTCCTGAAACACTCAGATATGTTATGTTGCCACTTTGTCTTCTGACATGCTCAATTCTGCTACATCAGATGGCTCTGCTACAATGTTGCTCTATACCTCCTGACATACCCAGATCTACTACATTGCTGGGTTCTGTAACATTGTGACTTTTTGTGCCTCCTGATATACCCAGCTCCACTACATTGCCACTGTGTGCCTCCTGACATACCCAGCTTTGCTACATTGTGGAGTTCTGCTAAATTGTCACTAAGTGCCTTCAGATATACTCAGCTCTGCTTCATTGCTAGATTCTTCTTCACAGTCAATTTGTGCCTCTTGACTGCTAAATCTTTAGGCATTGCTACATTGAAATTGTATTCTTCCTGTGTATTGTTGGGTTCTGCTACATTGATATTGCGTACCTCCAGGCACCATTTTCCTGCCATTACTGGTGCCCTTGAAAAAAAGAGCTTGAGGTCACGTTCTCATTTAGCACAAACTTTGCTTTTTGCTCCATTTTATTGTTCAGAAAATCATCTGCATTTAACAGTTCAAGCAAAGTGGATATGATTTCATGTCAACTTTGCACCGTGGAGCTGTGTGTTTCTGGTGAATTTTTCCCTATACACTTATATGAAGAGCTTGAAAAAAATGCATGTAGATTGCAATTGAGCTTTTAAGTGTATAATCACAGCATTTTATCACTTGAAAAACATTAAAAATCGAAGCATTGAAAATGCATAATAAAAACTAAATATACTGAAAAAGCAAGAAAAATGCAATAAACGGATCGGAATGCGATGGCATATTTTGCAGTAGATATCTGTGGAAACATGGAAAAATTACATTTCAAATTTTTAAGTAAATTATTTAAGTGAAAATAGCAGTCTAAAACATCTTATTAGGGCTAAACACAATGAATGTTTGCAAAATATGATTTACGTTTAGTTTTCAATTTACTTAACTTCATGCCACTAAAAAAGCAAAATAGGAAAACTATCATCTAAAAATATCAGCCATCAACCAATGTATTCTGAAATTAAGCTACAGTTCATCTTCCAAATCATATTTTTCACCTCTGATCATACAACTCAATCTTAATTAGCACAAGTAACAAGACTGAACAGATGTAACAACATATGGCTAATTTCAGTGTGGCAATAGTTCAAACTCTAGAGATGACACCAACCGCCACATTTCACCATCACCTATCTAGTCATAAATATCATTGATGAGGCTCAATGTGAAGGCATAGTGGGGGAAATTGTAATCCAGCTCATATAATTGTATATTTTAATATATTGTATTAAAAACCATACCATAGACACACAACAAGTTGAAAGCTCTGTATAACGGTGCTCTCTTTGTAATAGCCTGTCAGTTCTTAATACAGCTTCCTAGGACAAACCTAGTCTTCACTTTTTAATCTTGTTACAGGGGTCTTGACTCAAACAGGGCACCCTTGGCTAAGTCAGTGGAGTGGCTGCTGGACAGGTGAGCGAGCTGGCAGAACAAGGCTTGTCATGTCTGGTTGTTACTAGGAGGTCAAAGTCGGTGTCAGAATTGAAAGGCATTCACGTAAACAGAAAAATTAGCCAAGATAAAGATCTAAACACCAGGAGATACAGGATACATGTGACAGACAAAGCAAAACAACCGGCTGGCAACAATCTATAAGTTTCAGCTAGCAGTAGCTGCAGCTTGTGGCTTTAATGGAGAGTGCCCATGCCCAATGTTCACAGCACAATTGACGTGGTGCCCCTGAAGGTCCAGTCGCCACAGCGGTACTGCATCTCATCCAGAGGTGTGGCACCCCAACTCTCTGGTAAGGAGGGGACACTATACAGAACCCTAACACTAGCACCCAAAACCAGACCTCCCCAGGCCAGGGAGGGATCAGGTAGAAGGTGTGGGTGGAGAGTGAGGAGCTGTCAGGGGAGACAGGAGGGAGGAGTAGGGGAGTCTGTGGGAAGACAGGGAGAAGGGCAGACATGCAAGAGAGCTGAAGCTGGGGACTGAAGCTGGTAGGAGCTCGCCCCAGCAGGAAAGAGGGCAAATGAGGGAGAGAAGCTCCTAGTAAAAAGAAGAAAGGGTCTTAGGGGCACGAGAAGTGCAGAAGCCACCCATGGGGCCCCCATCCAGGCTGACCAGAGTCAGGTGGAGGGACCAGGTTGAAGTAAGGGGAACCGGGCCCCTGATCTAGTTGAAGAACTACAGGTCTCAACTAGGAATCTGAAAGCTGTCGTGTCTGTAAGAGCGGCAGCCAATCTCACACCTAGCTAAAAAGGTGGACACTGAGGGTCAAGGGGACACAGAAGACATCGTCCGACAGGACCCACCTTTACCGGCTCGGGACACTGGGTGTGAAGCGCAGGGAAGGAGAGGGAACAGCCAGCACAGTTACACGGCCAGGAAAGGCATATAAAAAGGGGGTTCTGGACAGC
Source organism: Ranitomeya imitator (assembly GCF_032444005.1). Lineage (NCBI taxonomy): Eukaryota > Metazoa > Chordata > Amphibia > Anura > Dendrobatidae > Ranitomeya > Ranitomeya imitator. The sequence continues at coordinate 779,965,479 of NC_091283.1, forward strand.
TGTCCCAATTTGTGGTAGAGTTTTCTGGACAGCAAACCGAGAGTTCACAGCACCTCGGCTGGGGAATAACCTGAACTGTAAGTAAAACTGCAACTTGCTGTGTCATCATCACCAGAACTTTACTACAGTCATTTAACTGTCCTGGGGCTAAGCTCTACCTTGTGAGGAGCTGTACCAACTCTTCTGTGACACCATCAGCACCAGTGATCCCTTTAAGCAGCGTCGGCCATCTGTGGCCGAGTACCACAGGTGGCGTCACGAACATTCCCCTTATCCCCTGAAAACTTTATTTCAACATTATTCATCCCTTTTCATTGCGCACCCAGGGCCACGGACGGGGTCATTGCTGTCATGATCACCTCTTTAAGAACAGCCCGATCCAGTTCCGAGTGCCCCATGGCCCTAGCGGGTGTTGAATAGATATAATCAACACCTTGAAGCAAGTCACAGCCAGTCTAACATCAGCATCCTATAATGCTTTCAGCAGTGCAAGCACTGAGTGGCACAGCTCGTACCAGAGTGTATATCAGTAGGACTCCATTAATTGGTCAGTTTGAAATATAATGAGAAATTCTTTATATGTTTAAAGCAGCAAACATGGGGATTCCAAATCATTGTCAGGTTTTGATGGTTTCCACTGCTGATGTCTGATTGTATGGACAGTTCATTGTATACAAATGGTAGTCATGCTATATACTGAATTATTGTGTATTTGTCCTGAAATATAGAAATATACACACATAATTTTCTTTTTATATGACTATCATATAAGGAAAGCTACCCAAATTCATATGCAGACATTGCAATTTAAAGAAAATGACTAAGTGGTTACTGAGAATTTTACAAACTTTGCACAAGTTTATGGTACATGCAATTGTAACATTGTAATATATGTTCTCCTCACAATTTCCTCATCAACTCACCATCCACTCTGAAGAAACAGCTCAAATATATCTTGGTCAAATAATGATGAACTTCAATCACAGTTAGTTACTCAGCCTATTTTTATTTATGGTGAAAGGAGTGGAAGATGAATATTCAGCACTGCCAGAGACAAACAGGCACAGGAAAATGAAACAGTATCTTCAAGCAACTGTTCAGCTGGATTCACAGATACACAGCTTGACACTGCTGTATAGTGTACTCCTTAATGCTGCACTTTCTTTTGTATCATAAGATACACAGAATAAACAGCAAGAATCCCATTTTACGATCTACTGTGTATATAAGACATTAAAGCAGCTAATCTTCACATACTCACGAGAAGGAGATATTTGGAGATAATGCCTCCTGAGGAAAAACTGGATGCATGCAGGATACAAGGTATATTATGTCCAGATACAGTGTTATTCCTCATTTATGTACAAACTAGATTGTGGCCCGATTCTAACGCATCGGGTATTCTAGAATATGCATGTCCCCGTAGTATATGGACAATGATGATTCCAGAATTCGCGGCAGACTGTGCCCGTCGCTGATTGGTCGAGGCAACCTTTATGACATCACCGTCGCCATGGCAACCATTATGACATCTACGTTGATACTATGCCCGTCGCTGAATCAGAAACGTGGGATTTCTACGTCCTTTATGACATCATCGTCGCTGTGCCCGTTGCTGATTGGTCGAGGCCTGGCGGCCTCGACCAATCAGAGACGCGGGATGCCTACGTCCTTTATGACATCATCGTCGCTGTGCCCATCGCTGATTGGTCGAGGCCTGACGGCCTCGACCAATCAGAGACTCGGGATTTCTACGTCGATGCTGTGCCTGTCGCTGATTGGTCGAGGCCTTGCGGCCTCGACCATTCAGAGACGCGGGATTTCCAGGACAGACAGACAGACAGACAGACGGAAAAACCCTTAGGCAATTATATATATAGATGAGAGTCTATAGTAAAACGATACCTTTTTTAAAGTACACTTTAATAAATAGGCCACTTTTAGTGTTTGTAGCAGCCAGTCTGAGCAGGAGCTACTCAGAGATGGGAGCTAATTTAGTCAGTTGATGTTAAAATCTGTATTTTTATTAGAGAATTCTTAAAGCATGAGGACCAGGTGAAGTGTGCAGACCCTAACACCAAGCGAGTAGACACAGATCCTAAATCCAATACTTAGAACATTGTATACTGATATCTAGCGAATCTGCTGCTGTTGTGTACCCATTATTCCTGTACCTCGGTATCCTATAGAAGATGAATTTACTAAAGTTTGTGCACAACAATGAGTAAGCACTAGGGTTGAGCGACTTTTGTTTTTTTTTGGGTCGGGTCGGGTTTCTCGAAACCCGACTTTCTCAAAAGCCGGGTCGAGTGAAATCGGCCGATCCTATTAAAAAGTCGGGGTCGGGGTCGGCCGAAACACGAAACCCAATGCAGTGCAATGGGATACTAATGGTTCCCAGGGTCTGAAGGAGTGGAAACTCTCCTTCAGGCCCTGGGATCCATATTTATGTGTAAAATAAAGAATAAAAATAAAAAATAGGGATATACTCACCCTCGGACGCTCCCTGGTACTAAACGGCAGCCTTTCTTCCTAAGAATGAGCGCGTGAAGGACCTTCAATGACGTCGCGGCTTGTGATTGGTCACGTGACCGCTCATGTGACCACTCACGCGACCAATCACAAGCCGCGACGTCATCGAAGGTCCTTCACGCGCTCATTCTTAGGAATGGAAGCTGCCGGTTACAGCGGTTAGTACCAGGGCACGTCCGAGGGTGAGTATATCCCTATTTTTTATTTTTATTCTTTATTTTACACATAAATATGGATTCCGATACCGCAAATATCGGCCGATATCCGATACTTGCGCGAAGATCGCCGACCTCATGGCCGACCCCAAACAGGGATCGGGTCGGGTTTCATGAAACCCGACTTTGCCAAAGGTCGGCGACTTCTGAAAATGGCCGACCCATTTCACTCAACCCTAGTAAGCACGAGTTCAACTGTTTAATCATTTTCCTATACACCTGAACTCTGAAGGATTTAACATCTTGAGATAGCCAACACTGCAACACCAGCTGGGAGAATAGCGTAGCCTGCTGTCACCACAAGACATAAGCAACTTTGTGTATATGAATTCTCCTCAAATTTTATAAAATTTATATTCTCCTGAATATCATTCCTTTGCAATTAGCACCATTAAAATTCAGAAAAATGGCAACCAGCAGTGGCCACCATTTTGCTGTACTATAGAGAGCCATAAACAGCCAGACACACAGTTTAAAAAAATATTCACCTATGATCGATCTTGCCATCTTTATAACCTGCCGTCTAGTCCTTTGCACTTGTCTTTTCCTCTTCCCCCTGTTATGCACATCCTCTGACTGCTTCACTCCATGCTGTTGCTTTCATTACTGGGCTTCTGACTTCACAGTAATGCAATGTCACAACGTTAAATACGTGCGTTGCTGAGAGCCTCGCTAGTGCAGTGAGATCAATGGGTTATTTACGCCACAGTACGGAGTGAAGAGAATGCGCACAATAGGGAAAGAGGAAAAAGAGACAGATGGAGGACCAAACGGTGGACGTCTGGGATAGCAGACTGAGGAGGATGGGACAGGTTTGCAATCAGGTGAATATTATTATTTTTTTATGCTACACTTACTATGGTTTGCATTCTGAAGAAATCCCAGAAGAAAAGAAAACAGAAATGGGGTGCTTACTTTGTGAAATCACATATTAATTAAAAAGGTGAATAGCCATTAACTGCTCACCTGAGTATGTGTGGCAGAATTCTATTATGAGCATAGAGAAAATTACTGTGTGGCTGCTTCTCCAGCCACTAGGTTCACACCAACCAGGTGGAGATTAGTGATGACATATTTGTATGTAACCCCTTCTCATGTGCAGCACCATGGAATCAATGGTGCTATATAAATAAATAATAATAATAATAATAATGAGCGAGTGTACTCGTTGCTCGGGTTTCCCCGAGCATGCTCGGGTGATCTCCGAGTATTTGTGACTGCTCAGAGATTTCATTTTTGTTGAGGCAGCTGCATGATTTACGGCTTCTAACCTGCCTGAATACATGTGGGGGGTTGTCTGGTTGCTAGGGAATCCCCACATGTATTTAAGCTGTCTATCAGCTGTAAATCATGCAGGGTTTGTCCACTACTAGGACAACCCCTTCTTAATTAATAAAATAATAAAACTTATACTCACCTCCCATTCCGGAGCCACTATAGTGGTGTCTGCACCCGCTCTCCCGGGGCGCCATTTGTTGTGACACGTGACACCGATGCACAATCAGCGCTGTCCCCGCCTTCACACAAATCAAAAATGAAGTGTAAGTCTGAGACACTGCTGATCTCAGACTTCCTCTTCCTGCTTAATTCGAGAGGAGGCAGGGACAGTGATGCCAACGCTTATTGTGCGCCGGCATCACGTGTCACAACAACTACACGGGAGCCCTGGGAGACGGACTGGCGACACCGCTGGAACAGCGCCAGCATGGGAGGTGAATATAAGCTCTATTATTTTATGGGGGCCAAGTGAGGTTTATGAGAAGAAGTTGTCCAAGTAGTGGATAACTTCTTTAAAGTCAACACAATGAAATGATACCCCTTAGACCTCAGCCCAGAGCCTCTCAACTAGCCAAATCTGTTCTCATACTTTGCACTGATGCAATAACCCAATACACTTTGTCTACAAGAGATTCTGATTTTATCCTAAGTCGTATTGCAAGACTCCTTAAAAGGTCAATCGTGACTTGTAGGATTGCTGCTTCCAAGAGGAGCTAGAGAGTTCAAGTCTTCTTCCTCTCTTAAGAGGCAATCTGCAAACTAAATTTCCCATTGCACAGTGAATAAGCCTCCTTATACTGACGTGCCAGGACCGGTATGTCAGTCTCCACAATGAGACAAGTTATATCTGACAATTAGTAATGTTACATTAACCCCTTTACCCCCAAGGGTGGTTTGCACGTTAATGACCAGGCCAATTTTTACAATTCTGACCACTGTCCCTTTATGAGGTTATAACTCCGAAACGCTTCAACGGATCCTGGTGATTCTGACATTGTTTTCTCGTGACATATTGTACTTCATGATAGTGGTAAAATTTCTTTGATAGTACCTGCGTTTATTTGTGAAAAAAACGGAAATTTGGCGAAAATTTTGAAAATTTCGCAATTTTCAAACTTTGAATATTTATGCAATTAAATCACAGAGATATGTCACACAAAATACTTAATAAGTAACATTTCCCACATGTCTCCTTTACATCAGCATAATTTTGGAACCAATTTTTTTTTTTGTTAGGGAGTTATAAGGGTTAAAAGTTGACCAGCAATTTCTCATTTCTACAACACCATTTTTTTTTAGGGACCACGTCTCATTTGAAGTCATTTTGAGGGGTCTATATGATAGAAAATGCCCAAGTGTGACACCATTCTAAAAACTGCACCCCTCAAGGTGCTCAAAACCACATTCAAGAAGTTTATTAACCCTTCAGGTGTTTAATAGGAATTTTTGGAATGTTTAAATAAAAATGAACATTTAACTTTTTTACACAAAAAATTTACTTCAGCTCCAATTTGTTTTATTTTACCAAGGGTAACAGGAGAAATTGGACCCAAAAAGTTGTTGTCCAATTTGTCCTGAGTACGCTGATACCCCATATGTGGCAGTAAACCACTGTTTGGGCGCATGGGAGAGCTCGGAAGGGAAGGAGCGCAGTTTGACTTTTCAATGCAAAATTGACAGAAATTGAGATGGGACGCCATGTTGCGTTTGGAGAGCCACTGATGTGCCTAAACATTGAAACCCCCCACAAGTGACACCATTTTGGAAAGTAGACCCCCTAAGGAACTTATCTAGAGGTGTGGTGAGCACTTTGACCCACCAAGTGCTTCACAGAAGTTTATAATGCAGAACCGTAAAAATAAAAAATCATATTTTTTCACAAAAATTATATTTTTGCCCCCAATTTTTTATTTTTCCAAGGGTAAGAGAAGAAATTGGACCTCAAAAGTTGTTGTCCAATTTGTCCCGAGTACGCTGATACCCCATATGTGGCAGTAAACCACTGTTTGGGCGCATGGGAGAGCTCGGAAGGGAAGGAGCGCCGTTTGACTTTTCAATGCAAAATTGACAGGAATTGAGATGGGACGCCATGTTGCGTTTGGAGAGCCACTGATGTGCCTAAACATTGAAACCCCCCACAAGTGACACCATTTTGGAAAGTAGACCCCCTAAGGAACTTATCTGGATGTGTGGTGAGCACTTTGACCCACCAAGGGCTTCACAGAAGTTTATAATGCAGAGCCATAAAAATAAAACAAAATTTTTTTCCCACAAAAATTATTTTTTAGCCCCCAGTTTTGTATTTTCCCTAGGGTAACAGGAGAAATTGGACCCCAAAAGTTGTTGTCCAATTTGTCCTGAGTACGCTGATACCCCATATGTGGGGGGGAACCACCGTTTGGGCGCATGGGAGGGTTCGGAAGGGAAGGAGCGCCATTTGGAATGCAGACTTAGATGGAATGGTCTGCAGGCGTCACATTGCGTTTGCAGAGCCCCTAATGTACCTAAACAGTAGAAACCCCCCACAAGTGACACCATTTTGGAAAGTAGACCCCCTAAGGAACTCATCTTGATGTGTTGTGAGAGCTTTGAACCCCCAAGTATTTCACTACAGTTTATAACGCAGAGCCATGCAAATAAAAAATATTTTTTTTTCCACAAAAATTATATTTTAGCCCCCAGTTTTGTATTTTTCCAAGGTTAGCAGGAGAAATTGGACCCTAAATGTTGTTGTCCAATTTGTCCTGAGTACGCTGATACCCGATATGTGGGGGGGAACCACCGTTTGGGCGCATGGGAGGGCTCGGAAGGGAAGGAGCATCATTTGGAATGCAGACTTAGATGGATTGGTCTGCAGGCGTCACATTGCGTTTGCAGAGCCCCTAATGTACCTAAACAGTAGAAACCCCCCACAAGTGACCCCATATTGGAAACTAGACCCCTCAATGAACTTATCTAGATGTGTTGTGAGAACTTTGAACCCCCAAGTGTTTCACTACAGTTTATAACGCAGAGCCGTGAAAATAAAAAATCTTTTTGTTTTCCCACAAAAATTATTTTTTAGCCCCCAGTTTTGTATTTTCCCAAGGGTAACAGGAGAAATTGGTCCACAAAAGTTGTTGTCCAATTTGTCCTGAGTACGCTGATACCCCATATGTTGGGGTAAACCCCTGTTTGGGCACACAGGAGAGCTCGGAAGGGAAGGAGCACTGTTTTACTTTTTCAACGCAGAATTGGCTGGAATTGAGATCAGACGCCATGTCGTGTTTGGAGAGCCCCTGATGTGCCGAAACAGTGGAAACCCCCCAATTATAACTGAAACCCTAATCTAAACACACCCCTAACCCTAATTCCAACGGTAACCCTAACCACACCTCTAACCCTGACACACCCCTAACCCTAATCCCAACCCTATTCCCAACTGTAAATGTAATCTAAACCCTAACCCTAACTTTAGCCCCAACCCTAACTGTAGCCCCAACCCTAACCCTAGCCCTAACCCTAGCCCTAGCCCTAGCCCTAACCCTAACCCTAGCCCTAACCCTAGCCCTAGCCCTAACCCTAGCCCTAACCCTAGCCCTAGCCCTAACCCTAGCCCTAACCCTAGCCCTAACCCTAGCCCTAACCCTAGCCCTAATGGGAAAATGGAAATAAATACATTTTTTTTTATTTTTCCCTAACTAAGGGGGTGATGAAGGGGGGTTTGATTTACTTTTATAGCGAGTTTTTTAGCGGATTTTTATGATTGGCAGCCGTCACACACTGAAAGACCCTTTTTATTGCAAAAAATATTTTTTGCAATACCACATTTTGAGAGCTATAATTTTTCCATATTTTGGTCCACAGAGTCATGTGAGGTCTTGTTTTTTGCGGGACGAGTTGACGTTTTTATTGAAAACATTTTTGGGCACGTGACATTTTTTTTATCGCTTTTTATTCTGATTTTTGTGAGGAAGAATGACCAAAAGCCAGCTATTCATGAATTTCTATTGGGGGAGGCGTTTATACCGTTCCGCGTTTGGTAAAATTGATAAAGCAGTTTTATTCTTCGGGTCAGTACGATTACAGCGATACCTCATTTATATCATTTTTTTATGGTTTGGTGCTTTTATACGATAAAAACTATTTTACAGAAAAAATAATTATTTTTGCATCGCTTTATTCTCAGGACTATAACTTTTTTATTTTTTTGCTGATGATGCTGTATGGCGGCTCTTTTTTTGCGGGACAATATGGCGCTTTCAGCGGTACCATGGTTATTTATATCTGTCCTTTTGATCGCGTGTTATTCCACTTTTTGTTCGGCGGTATGATAATAAAGCGTTGTTTTTTGCCTCGTTTTTTTTTTTTTTTTCTTACGGTGTTTACTGAAGGGGTTAACTAGTGGGACAGTTTTATAGGTCGGGTCGTTACGGACGCGGCGATACTAAATATGTGTACTTTTATTGTTTTTTTTTTTTTATTTAGATGAAGAAATGTATTTATGGGAATAATATTTTTTTTTTTTTTTCATTATTTTGGAATATTTTTTTTTATTTTTTTTACACATTTGGAAAATTTTTTTTTTACTTTTTTACTTTGTCCCAGGGGGGGACATCACAGATCAGTGATCTGACAGTTTGCACAGCACTCTGTCAGATCACTGATCTGATAGGAGTGCAGGCTGCTTCACAGTGCCTGCTCTGAGCAGGCTCTATGAAGCCACCTCCCTCCCTGCAGGACCCGGATCCGCGGCCATCTTGGATCCGGGGCTCGAGCAGGGAGGGAGGTGAGGAGACCCTCGCAGCAACGCGATCACATCGCGTTGCTGCGGGGGGCTCAGGGAAGCCCGCAGGGAGCCCCCTCCCTGCGCGGTGCTTCCCTGCACCGCCGGCACATCGCGATCATCTTTGATCGCGGTGTGCCAGGGGTTAATGTGCCGGGGGCGGTCCGTGACCGCTCCTGGCACATAGTGCCGGATGTCAGCTGCGATAAGCAGCTGACACCCGGCCGCGATCGGCCGCGCTCCCCCCGTGAGCGCGGCCGATCGGCTATGACGTACTATCCCGTCCAGGGTCAGATAAGCCCAGGGCACCTCGACGGGATAGTACGTCTAAGGTCACAGAGGGGTTAATATAGCATTCTTATCAACAAATGCCAAACTATAAATTAATGAATATCATTTTCATTATATTGTGACTGTGCCTGTCATATTGTGGCTGAGATTCATAGGAGATTGTGATTTTAGCTATAGATAGCATTGCTGGTGCACTGCTATGCATAGCACAAATGATCAAACAATTGCAGCTTCAAGTCCTCTAAAAGGACTATTAAATACAGTAAAAAGTGTAAAAAAAAATTAAAAATATGAAAAAAACTAAAAACACAGAAGTTCAAATTACCACCATTTTGTACCATTAAAAATAACGCAATAAAAAAAATATGCATATTAGGTATTGCTGCGTTCATAAAAGTCCTATCTATCAAAATATAAAATAAATTCATCTGATTGGTAAACAGCGTAACAAAAAAAATTAAAATGCCAGAATCATATTTTTATTGGCTGCCACAACATTGACATAAAATGCAATAAGAGGCAATAAAAACATCACAGCTTCCTCTTGCTTGACTGATGGATCTTTTGCCTGAAGTCTCAGGTGATAGTGCTGGGAGGAGAATAGAGCTGGAGTGACAGAGGCTTCAGATCTAAAATAGATCTTCAAATTCATTTACATATCATTTAAAACACTGATTTCTCAGTAACAGAGAAATGGATTAAGTAAGATATTGCTGGACTAGACTTTGAAAGAGTTATATTCACATATATTTGCTTGGGGATGAAATCCTGGTGAAAGATTCCCTTTAAAAAAACATTTTGTACTGACACCTACCATGGGTGTAGTCATGATTGATTTTCAATACCAACAGAGATATCAGTATTTACCATCACAGATAGAGAAAAATCAATCTTGTGAGGCACCTGGAGTGAGTTGGTTGACTTAAAGACCTAATTTAGTGGGTAGTCCATTTTGTTCTGCTAGAAATATACAAAAGTAGCATGGAATATTTTTAAAGACATTTAAAGGGAACCTGTCACCTGAATTTGGTGGGACAGGTTTGCGGTCATATGGGCGGGGTTTTCGGGTGTTTGATTCACCCTTTCCTTACCCGCTGGCTGCATACTGGACGCAATATTGGATTGAAGTTCATTCTCTGTCCTCCGTAGTACACGCCTGCGCAAGGCGCAAGATTGCCTTGCGCAGGCGTGTACTTCGGAGGATACAGCATGAACTTCAACCCAATATTGCGGCCAGCATGCAGCCAGCGGGTAAGGAAAGGGTGAATCAAACACCCGAAAACCCTGCCCATATGACCGAAAACCTGTCCCGCCAAATTCAGGTGACAGGTTCCCTTTAATATTCTTAATTCAAGTAAAATAAGTCATTTTTGGCAAAGAGAATGAGGTCAGTGTTAAAGTGATGTAATTTGTAGGCATAGTCAACTAGTCATGTTTTTGTAGAAGCACAGAGAAACAAGTAAAGGGAAAGGTACAGCTCTGTCGGTGGCTCACAGTCATCTTTGGTTTGTAACTGATGTACCTTCATACAGAAGTATTACTCATTTCTGTGAAATCTCTATTATTTAAAAAAAATAACTAAGAGAACAAAAGTATTGTGGCCATTAAAGGCAATCAATAAAAAATACAGCACAAAGTTCACTTTTATCTAAGTCCATGTTTTTGAAAGTCACTAAGGTACCTCCTTGGCAAAATTAATATTAAAAGTTTTTACCAAGTATATCAACTTTAATGCAAAGCTGCTCGACCAATCCTCAATATACTGGAAACCTTTTATGAAAAGCACTAAGGATTAAAGCTTTCATGGAACTGACATAAAGGCACAACAGCTATCCCATCACCATTAATAATGAATCGCTGTGAATTTTATTCAGCTGATGTTCTGGTGGATATTGAAGCCTGGAGCAAATACCATTACCTGAAGAAGCAGAAAGTACTTAATTAACTACAGGTTTTCAGTGTATGAAAATCAGGGACATGCTATTTTAGGTGCAGGGATTAAATAATAAAATCATGATATTTGGTTGGAACTCCATAAAAGATTCTTACATGTATTCTGTTCACCTACTTTTCCCTATTAACTCCAATATTCTCATGGTCATCCATAATTAGCACCACAAGTTTTCGTACAACTAAAAATTAAAATAACTAAAAAATACTAGGGTTTAAGAAGTAAATAAAAGTTTTTTGCTCCTTAATTTGAGACCAGCAAACTGTAGAGATAGAGACCCTGATCATTGATTGTGTCACTTGCTCGGCAGTTTGCTCTTGTTTAGATAAAATTACCATTGATCACCATGAGATTATCACTTAAGGACTAGTTAACTTGCTGCCAGGTAGTCAAGCCTATTCACGAGCTCTGTATAACCCCTCCCCCACCACTGATTGGCTGCTTTCTGAGAACATTGTACAAGGTAAAAAAGCTGCCAATCAATAGGGTGGGCGGGGTTGTACAGAGCTCAACATTCAGAAAACTGCTACAGGGTGGGCCATTTATATGGATACACCTGGGTGGACCATTTATAAAGTTGCATCCAAAATACACATTGGCTGCTATGGTCACTGCCCATCTTGAAAAGTTTTCCCCCTCCCATATACTAATGTGCAACAAACAGGAATTTGATATCACCAATCACTCCCATTTTATTTAGGTGTATCCCCATACATAGCCCACCCAGGTGTATCCATATACATAGCCCTCCTTGTATTTGTGAAGCACAGAAAACAATGATTTTTATCAGAATGCCAGTAAGCAGCCCAGTAAGTGATACCTCACTGAAATCTGGGTCTTTGCCCCTACATTATGTTTCTCTGAGATGGGTAACAGTGACATATTCTCTTAAAATGAATACACATAAAATTGTTTATAAGCAGTAATATTTACTTCTATTTTTGAAGCATCACAATCTTCGAAACAGAAAACATATCCCAAAATGTCAAATCCCCTCTAATGCCTTCATGGGGGCGCTAAATTTAGCCCAGAACACTCTCAAACACCTAAATAATACAAATGAACCAAAGAGAGAGTACAAAATTCTGAATAAAATCCAATAAGTTTATTGTATAGATACAAATAAATGATAACAAACACAGTCTTCACAGATGTAATGCCCACGACCAATATATGTAAGTGGATGGGGAATGAGTATTAGCATATAAGGTTCAAAAGACAGATATTCTTATCCCATTAAATCGTACTGCTGCCAATTAAACTATTTTAATATGATTCCATAAACATCTTTAAAGTGCCAAGTGCAAAAAATGCTAGTAGTACAATAACATCCTGCCAATCATGGACTGAGTGATTTGAAAGTAAGACCTACAGAAAAACGGGAGTCAAAAAATATATAAACGGCCTAGCTATAGTCCTAACCCATAAGTCTCCACTATTGGAACCTGAGCGATGCAGCCCCAACGCGCGTTTCGCGTTGGCTTCCTCGGGGGGCTGTAACTCACTGTGTGCCACTAATGCTTATTATATAGGGAGGTTCATTATGCTGGTGTTATAGTACGGCGCATGCCGGAGCTGGAGGCCGGAAGTGCTGCGGCCGCGGGACGCGACGCTCTGCGCATGCGCCGTACTATAACACCAGCATAATGAACCTATGCATTATAGAATGCTGTAGATAAGCCCTTGATGACGGTGGCCTTAGCTTATAGGCCTTATAGGCCTTAGCTTATAGGCCTAAAATGGGGTGACAGATTCACTTTAATTGTTATGTAAAAATATTCCAATTTAAAAAAAAGTAATTTGTACTTGACAGTATAAAAAGTGATGATGTTCATGCTGCTCAACTGACATTTGGTACAGTACCCAGTAGAGTAAACTAAAGCCTCTGGGGTCAAAACAGGCTTTCTTATGTCCTACGTGTAGTACATGAACAAAAACAACATTGTAAGGTGACTGTACAAAAATGATTTACTGCTAATTATTTTGAAAGGTCATATTTTTAGGCAATATTGTAATATAGGAGACGGATGTTTTGTTTGGCATATCTTTGCAGAATCAACATTTTTAATAAAACTTGGTTAACTGTTTCAATTTCCTGCCACCTTCTCTACACTTTGAGTTGGCCCTGCTTTATGCCTCTGGCATAGTTTTAGAGTGTAATTACAAAATTATCGAGTTAGTTCATTTTCTGCATATGAAGAAATGTGCAGGGCTGTGACAGCAATTTCTTGATTAAGATTTGGAAATCATAAGCTGCTTTGTCTCAGGCACCAAGTTTTACATTTTGTCAAATGAATCTGGGAAATTATAAGTAAGAAGATGACAATAGTAAAAGTGGCCAGAAATGTTACTCATTGGCGCAGCTATCAGTTTTTGTATTGTCTTTTATGCAACTTTCTGCAAAAACAAGGAGCTTTACTGGAATGTTATGAACATATAAATATTATAAAAACATAATACCACAATAAAAGCATAATTAAATATCACTAGAGATTAGCCGATATGACAAGATTCGACTTTGCCAAGTTGTGCAGAGTTCCCAGGAAATTCAATTTGCAGTGAAGTTATTCTCTGTGAAGTGAAGACCCCTGAGCATAAAAAATGTAAGACGTAAAAACAAAAAAATGCTCTTAAACTCACCTTATCACTCACTGGCCCAGCTTCTTTGCTACTCATTGCCCACTGTCTGGTCCTCAGAGCTGCTCTTCTTTCCCCTGTGGCGAGCTGTTGGGACTTCTGGCTGAAATCAGTCCTTGGAGGTCACCGAGTGTTGCATGTCATGATGTCATGGATGTGCGACACTTACTGACCTTAGATGCTTGGTCATTGCTGGAATCCTGACCTATAGTTAACAGATTGAAGGTGCGAAGGCAAAAAGAAGAGGACTTGAGGACCTCCCGGCAGATAATCCAGGCCGTCGCCCAATCTTCTTTTTTCTCTGTGGAATCTTTTGACCTGTTCACTTTAAGCTGGGACTTCCAGTCATGAACAGGCCTCAGAAGCCCGTGATGTCATGATGTGACTTTCATGACCTGGTCAAGGCATAAATTCTGGCCTAAAGTGCACCATCTGGGAGACTTGGCTTATGATGGGGAAAATAAAAAGTGGCACTGAGGACCAGACACTGGGCAGGGAGTAGTAGAAGAGCAAGACAAGTTATCATTGATATGAGTGTAAAGTTGTTTTTTAAAACTTTTGCCAGCCATTTAATGGGTTAAGTAAATGGCGGCAAGCAGTCAGCCATCTTGCTGAATTCACACAAGCTGAATCAATATATTTGAATAGTATTCAATCACTCAACTTGGACAAATCTGAACTAATTATCTTTTCTCCATCTCGCATATCTTCCCTACCTGATCTATCTATCAAAATAAATGAAATCACACTTTCACCTGTCCCTGAAATCCGCTGCCTCGGAGTAACCCTTGACTCTGCCCAGTCCTTCAAATCACACATCCAAGCTCTCGCCACCTCCTGTTGCCTCCAGCTCAAAAATATTTCCAGAATCTGTCCTTTCCTCAACCCACACTCTACCAAAATGCTTGTGCATGCCCTAATCATCTCCTGCCTCGACTACTGCAACATCATCCTCTGTCGCCTACCTTCTAACAGTGTCGCATCCCTCCAGTCCGTCCTTAACTCTGCTGCCTGACTAATTAATCTCTCTCCTCACTACACTCCTGCTTCCCCTCTTTGCAAATCCCTTCACTGGCTCACAGCGTATTCAGTTTAAACTACTAACACTGACCTACAAAGCCATCCATAACCTTTCTCCTCCATATATTTCCCAACTAATCTCTCAATATCTTCCCTCACGTGATCTCCAGTCCTCCCAAGACCTCCTTTTCTCTTCCACGCTTATTCGCTACTAACCCAATCGCCTCCAAGACTTCTCCCGAATATCCCCCATCTTCTGGAATTCTGTGCCCCAACACATCCGGTTACCCACCATATTTGGATCCTTCAAAAGAAACCTGAAAGCCCACCTCTTCAAGAAAGCTTACAACCTGCAATGACCACATCGCCACTTCAACATCATCGGAGCTAGTGCAACTCCCAAGCTACTGTCTCCTTCCCCATAATCCTGTAGAATGTAAGCCTGCAAGGGCAGGGTCCTCTCCCCTCTGTATCAGTCTGTCATTGTTAGTTTACTGTAAGTAATATTTGTATTTTGACGTAACCCCTTCTCATGTACAGCACCATGGAATTAATGGTGCTATATAAATAAATAATAATAATTAATATATTAGCTTTTTCTAAATATCACAATAAAGAAAATATAGCAACTTGCAACTAAAGAACAGAGCTAGATATACTGAATTGTTATAAAATAGACACAAAGGCCTTGATTCATCTAACAGTTTGTCTCAAAATGTGCACTATTGGCATATTTATACCAGCTTTCGTCAGCCTTGTCAAGGTTTAGAAAAATGGGTAGAGGTTTGTGAGAAAGTCATGTGTTTGAGCAAAAGTGGTGTAATTTATGTCAGATATATACTACAGACATTGGCCAGTTCTTTTCAGAAGCTGGCTCATTTCTACTGAAAAACATGCCAAATGAATAAGGCACATCTTACGCCAGAGCACACTTTATCAAGACTGATTGGGAAGCTGATGAGGTATGTGCCTCAAGTTTGAGGGCATTCCAATATGCTACTCTGCGTCACCCATTTGCAATAAGCTCTACACACTATTTAGAAGAGTGATGAGAGCAGAACAAAAAAGTAAACATCTTTTGTGTTAATGAAAGGAATGCCAAGCCCTATGTCTATATTGTCTAAGGGCATAACGCCCCTTGCAAGAAGCCATTATTATTATTATTTATTGTTATAGCGCCATTTTTTCCATGGCGCTTTACATGTGAGGAGGGGTATACATAATAAAAACAAGTACAATAATCTTAAACAATACAAGTCATAACTGGTACAGGAGGAGTGAGGACCCTGCCCGCGAAGGCTCACAATCTACAAGCCATGGCAAAACATGTGCCTGACCTCTGCAACATTGAATCCATATCCAGGCAGAGAATGAATACAGATCTGTCCTTGACCGCTATGGTTGTGCTCAAAAGTTTACATACCGCAATTGAATTTTTGTTTTCTTGACCTTTTTTCTGAGAATTTGAATGATAACACCAAAACGTTTTCTCCACTCATGGTTAGTGGTTGGGTGAAACCACTTATTGTCAAACTACTGAGTTTTCTCCTTTTGAATCATAATGACAACCAAAAATATCCCTGATCAAAAGTTCACATACCCTGGTGATTTTGGCTTGATAATATGCACAGAAGTTGACACAAATGGGTTTGAATGGCAATTACAGGTTAGATCCTCACCTGTGACTTGTATGCTTGTAATCAGTGTGTGTGCATGAAAGCTGAGTGAGTTTCTGGGATCCAGGCAGACTCTTGCATCTTTCATCCAGTCACTGACGTTTCTGGATTGTGAGTCATGGGGAAAGCAAAAGAATTGTCAATGGATCAACGAGAAAAGGTAGTTGAACTGTAAAACAGGAAAGGGATGCAAAAAGAAATCCAAGGAATTGATAATGCCAGTCAACAGTGTTCAAACTGTGATTAACAAATGGAAAATCAGGGGCTCTGTAAAAACAAAACCACAGTCAGGTAGACCAACAAAAACCACAACTACCAAGAAAATTGTTCGAGATGCAAAAAAACCCCCACAAATAACACCAGCTCAAATACAGGACTCTCTGAAAACTAGCGGTGTGGCAGTTTCAAGATGCTCAATAAGGAGGCACTTGAAGAAAAATAGGCTGCATGGTCGAGTCACCACAAGAAAGCCATTATTGCACAAATGCAAAACAGCACAGATCCAAGCCTCAAAACTTCTGAAACAAGGTAATTTAGAGTGATGAGACCAAAACTGAACTTTTTGGCTACAGCCAAAACATTACATTTGGAGAGAGGTCAACAAGGCCTGTGATGAAAGGAACACCATTCCTATTGTAAAGCACGGTGGTGGATCCCTGGTGTTTTGGGGATGTGTGAGCTACAAAAGCACAGGAAAGTTGGTCAAAGTTAAAGGAAAGATAGATGCAGCATGTTATCAGCAAATACTGGAGGCAAATTTGCACTCATCCGCCCAGAAGATATGCATGGGAGGTACTTGGATGTTCCTACATGACAATGATTCAAAACTCAAGGCCAAGGCCTGTCTTTGGCTACAGCAGAAAAAGGTGAAGGTGCTAGAGTGGCCATCTCTGTCTCCTGACCTCAATATCATTGAGCCACTCCGGGGAGATCTCAAGCGTGCAGTTCATGTTAGACAGCACAGGAATTTACAGGAAGTCGATGCTTTTTGCCAAGAAGAGTTGGCAGCTTTACCATCTGAGAAAAAAAGCACCTCATCCACAACTATTGCCAAAAGACTTCAAGCTGTCATTGATGTTAGAAGGGCAATACAAGGTATTAAGAAATGGAATGTGTGAACTTTTGAACAGGGTTATTTGGATGTTTTTGGTTGTTGTTATGATTTAAAAATATAAAACAGTAGTTTGACAATAAATGGCTTTAACCAACCACTAACCATGAGTGGAGAAAAAGTTCTTGTGTTTTCATTCACAGTCTATGAGAAAAGGCCAAGAAAGCAAAAATTCTACCAGGGTATGTAATCTTTTGAGCACAACTGTATACTCAACTAGTTATGCAGCTCTCACAAATTAAAGGGAGCCAGACCTGCACTTACTCTCAGGGTAAGGGCACAGAGTTATGGAGATACTTGTTAGTCCCAGAGGAAAGGGGTAAAGACGTTCTGGCAGTGGTTGCTTGGGGGCCCTAAAATTACTACCACGGACAGTCTTAGAGCAATCTTCTCTGCTTACCAGATCCCAGGGATTGCCCTGACCTTCACCCTTTAACTCTTGAACAGGGATATGTACTTAAACAGGGGCCCTTTTCCTAAGATCATGGAAATAGCTGCTGTTCAGTGGTGCTGGCTGGTAGGAGTGGTCAGGTAGCAAGAGCAGAACCAAGTGGGCAGGAAAGGTACAAACTCAGAATCCGTAAGAATCGTCAGAAAAAGAAGCCAAGGTCAAAACAATGAACAATGACAACTAAGAACTAAATTGACAGGACTGAACCAAAGAATGACAAGACTATATCTGGCAGCTTTCAAAAGTAACTTGGAAGCTTAAGTACGGTGTGTTAGGGCTAGCGGAATGCACCGAGTAATAGGTAGGTAGCTACAAGGTGCGTTCGCAGCCCGGCGTCCGCCGTGCAGAGATATCTGCTGCTAAGTAACGGCGGATGGACTCTGAGCTCACACGTGGGTTAGGCTTCACCCCATGTGAACTGGTAGCGAACTCTGTTGCCTCACAGAGTCGCACTGTACACAGAACTAATATAACTAGGCTAATTGCCCCCACTGACACTAGCTGCCTGCCTGAGTGTACAGTCCCAATGCTAACAGCTTCACACCACATAAGAACTGAGTGGTATAGTATCCACTGGCATAAGCCCAAACACATTTAATACTAGCGCATGGCCGTGCGGCCATGCGAGCCTTAAATAGTTGCAGCACGTACAGGGCCTTCAAAGAAGGACCAATGGAGTTGCTGCAGTACCTGAGCATGTGACCCTAAATCTCCACTGAGAGATCTTGCCCTGGGCATGCTCAGAGTGCAAAGCAGGACTTAGTCCTAGCACCTACAAGAACCTTCCAAGAAGGACCAATGGAAGTTGCTGCAGTACCTGAGCATATGACCCTAGATGTCCACTGAGAGATCTTGCCCTGGGCATGCTCAGTGTGTGCAAAGCAGGACTTAGTCCCAGAAAAGCCTGCTCGCTGCAGATCAGTGCAGGGTACAATAGCAGAGCCTGGAGAGGCAGTAGAAAATCCTCTGCACAGTATCAGTCCCAGTGAGACGCTGGGAGCGATGTCTCCGCTGAGCAGGCTGCACTGCGGCCGATGCAGAATGGGAGACCGCAGCAAACACGGATCAAGATTCCCCCTGTGCAGCAGAGGAAACTTGACTCCTAACACGGTGTGATGCTCTCCAATTGACTGGATCAGGGATAACTCCAGCTGAACAGAACACATACCTATACTGTCAGATGGCACTGCAGATCCCAGTCAACTAAAACTAAATGGCTGGATAAAGCCTGTGACGTCCACAGCTTCTGGTTCCAACATCTCTTCTATCACCAGCGTTTCCTGCAGAATGAAAATGGTAGTGCCTGGTGACAGAAGAAGATGTTGCAGGAGTAGGTCCTGGGGGAGATTTGACACAAAGCTTCAATTTCATAAAAATGTTTTTATTTGTTTAATCTAATTCTAAAAAAAATTCAAAAAGGAAAACATAAAAAAGTATTTTTTGTTAATTCTTTATTCTTAAGACTAAAAATAGCAAACACCATTAAAACAACACATACTGTGTTAGGGGTCAAGTTCCTGCCTCTGCACAGGGGGAATCTCAGGTCATCTCCGCTGTGGTCTCCCATTCTTCACCTGCCGCAGTGGGGTCTGCTCAGCGGAGACGTCGGTCCCAGCGTCTCGCTTAGTCTGACACTGTGCAAAGGGTTACTGCTGCCTTTCTAGCTTCTGCCATTGTAGCCAGTGCTGGGCAGCGGCGATCAGACGCTTTTGGCACTAAGTCCTGTTTTTCCCCTTCTGAGCATGCCCAGAGTAAGATCTCTCATTGGAGATCGGGGGTCACATGCTTAGATACTGCAGCAAATCTCATTGGTCCTCTAGGAAGGTCCTGAAGTTGCTCAAGTTCTGTGGCAGCCTCCCATTGGTCCTTCTGGGAAGGTCCTGTACTTGCTGCAGTTATAAAAGCTTTGCATGACCGCACGGCCATGCGCTAGTATCAATTCATGTCATGAGTTTTGCGCCAATGTGGTCATAAATGTGTGTATTCAGGGCACTGGCTTAAATAAGCCACTAGAATACCGGCACCTCCGGTGAGGAGATTGTGTGCATGTATTTAGGGCCCCGGCTGAAATAAGCCACTAGAATACCGGCTTATCTGGTGAGGAGATTGGATGAGTGCCTCTTTGACTGCGTGACCACAGACTGCTATCTGCTCGGCAGTTGCTGTGTACTCCTTTGAGCTAAACAGGACACAATGCTTTCTTTATAGGTGACTCTGTGAAGTAACAGAGTTTGCTTCTACCGCCATATAGTGCCGCCATTTGCCAGCAGGTTCTCTCCTACATGGTGGACCCCGGGCTGCAAACGCACCAAATATCATCTCACTATTTGCTCGGTGCATTCCGCCAGCCCTTAACATACTGTTATTTAATTAGAAAACAATCAATTAAACTGTAACAGTTTTCATATTGGATCTCCATATATGAAATCATTGATATAAAATTACATCCTATAATATAATATCTATGTAAGCAAAAAATATTAAATAAAATCTGATAATAACATAAGGCAACAACCCATGCAGTTAGAAAAAAAATGCACAACATATTGCAAGTTCTATATGAGACTGAAATTCTGCTAAGGTTTATGATCAATAAATGTATTTATTGCTATATAAATGGTGCGCACTTGGCAGATTTGGAGCCATAAAACTGTAAGGATCAACAGAAGCAAGAAAACTTTTTGCAGTGTTAGTTTTTTTTTATAGAAAAATATTGAGTTTATCACAAAGCCAATGCTTTAATCTAATATATAAAGCTGAATGTGTGTGTGTGTGTATGTATGTATGTGTGTATGTTCGGGATTTGCATCTGCACCGTCGCAGCTACAGCCACAAAATTTTGCACAGTCACACGTCTAGACACCGAGAGCGTCATAGGCTATGTTGTGAGGCAAAATTTTAACCCCGCGCATTCCAATTCACCAAACAATTTTGCCCCTATCTACATAATGGGGAAAAAAGTGAAAGGAAAAGTAACATAGTAGTAACATAGTAAGGCCGAAAAAAGACATTTGTCCATCCAGTTCAGCCTATATTCCATCATAATAAATCCCCAGATCTACGTCCTTCTACAGAACCTAATAATTGTATGTTACAATATTGTTCTGCTCCAGGAAGACATTCAGGCCTCTCTTGAACCCCTCGACTGAGTTCGCCATCACCACCTCCTCAGGCAAGCAATTCCAGATTCTCACTGCCCTAACAGTAAAGAATCCTCTTCTATGTTGGTGGAAAAACCTTCTCTCCTCCAGACGCAAAGAATGCCCCCTTGTGCCCGTCACCTTCCTTGGTATAAACAGATCCTCAGCGAGATATTTGTATTGTCCCCTTATATACTTATACATGGTTATTAGATCGCCCCTCAGTCGTCTTTTTTCTAGACTAAATAATCCTAATTTCGCTAATCTATCTGGGTATTGTAGTTCTCCCATCCCCTTTATTAATTTTGTTGCCCTCCTTTGTACTCTCTCTAGTTCCATTATATCCTTCCTGAGCACCGGTGCCCAAAACTGGACACAGTACTCCATGTGCGGTCTAACTAGGAATTTGTACACAGGCAGTATACTGCTCTCATCATGTGTATCCAGACCTCTTTTAATGCACCCCATGATCCTGTTTGCCTTGGCAGCTGCTGCCTGGCACTGGCTGCTCCAGGTAAGTTTATCATTAACTAGGATCCCCAAGTCCTTCTCCCTGTCAGATTTACCCAGTGGTTTCCCATTCAGTGTGTAATGGTGATATTGATTCCTTCTTCCCATGTGTATAACCTTACATTTATCATTGTTAAACCTCATCTGCCACCTTTCAGCCCAAGTTTCCAACTTATCCAGATCCATCTGTAGCAGAATACTATCTTCTCTTGTATTAACTGCTTTACATAGTTTTGTATCATCTGCAAATATGGATATTTTACTATGTAAACCTTCTACCAGATCATTAATGAATATGTTGAAGAGAACAGGTCCCAATACCGACCCCTGCGGTACCCCACTGGTCACAGCGACCCAGTTAGAGACTATACCATTTATAACCACCCTCTGCTTTCTATCACTAAGCCAGTTACTAACCCATTTACACACATTTTCCCCCAGACCAAGCATTCTCATTTTGTGTACCAACCTCTTGTGCGGCACGGTTGGTACACAAGTGTTGGAAGCGTCGCAGCTACAGCCACAAAATTTTGCACAGTCACACGTCTGGACCCTGAGAGCATCATAGGCTATGTTGTGAGGTGACATTTTTAACCCTGTGCTTTCCAATTCACCAAACAATTTTGCCCCTATCTAAATAATGGGGAAAAGTGAAAGGAAAAGTGTTGGAGCAAATTGACAGCTGCCAGATGTGAACAAGGGGGACTTAAAGAGTGAGAGCGATGGCGCCAAAGAGTATATACCGTACAGTTGCTAAGGTGGGGCCCCGACATGGGATACTAACCACACGGGGATATGAACACACACAAAATGTGCCACACACTACCACGTGCTTGAACACATATCACCCTCAGCATCTAATTAATAAGCAGACAAACTACAAGAGCAACAAATGTACCATATAGGAAATACAGCAGCTGTCAGTCACATGACCTGTCTATTATGTGTATGTGTGAGCTAATACATACTGCCAGAGGGGAGGGCTTCCTGTTGGCTGGGGATTTATCAGGTTGCGAACTTAGCTTACAAATACTGAGGTAAAAATACTGAGCAAATAACGTGTTAACGAGGTCTAATACAGGAGGAGATGACACACAGGTATATACTATATACAGGAGAGATGACACACATGTATATACTATATAGAGGAGGAGATGACATACAGGTACATACTATATACAGGAGGAGATGACATACAGGTATATACTATATACAGGAGGAGATAACACACAGGTATATACTATATACAGGAGCAGATGACCTACAGGTATATAGTATATACAGGAGATGACATACAGGTATATGCTATATATAGAAGATGACATATAGGTATATACTATATACAGGAGGAGATGACACACAGATATATACTATATACAGGGGAGATGACACACAGGTATATACTATATATAGAAGGAGATGACATACAGGTATATACTATATATAGGAGGAGATGACACACAGCAGGTATATAATATATACAGGGGAGATGACATACAGGTATATACCATATACAGGAGATGACATACAGGTGTATACTATATATAGGGGAGATGACAAACATGTATATACTGAGGTGAAAATGAGAGGTGTGAGGTGAAAATGAAAAGGTGTGAGTGCAAAATGAGAGGAGTGAGGGAAAATAGTGGAGTGATCGGAAAATGACAGATGTGAGGTCGAAATCACAAGTGTTAGGGGGAATGAGAGGAGTGAGGGAGAAAATGAGAGGTGTGAGGGAGAAAATGAGAGATGTGAGGGGGAAAATGAAAGATGTGATTGAGAAAATGAGAGGCGTGATGGGAAAATAAGAGAAGTGAGGTGCTATAACTAACCACAGATATTTACTATGCCCAGTCAACGTCGGGCTCTTCAGCTAGTATAAAATATAAATATTACTTCAGGGTCATTCTAAAATGTATTGCATTCTATGTCATTAAGGATAAAAGAAAAATGGAAAGAATATTCAAGTGTGATTAATTTGTGAAACCACTGCAGTCTGTTTTTTTTCGCCATAAACATGTGCTTTGTCATTTGTGCTTTATATTGTGACTTCACTGATTACTTTTATACAGTAGGTATACACAAAGCATGAATGGGATGGAGAACAAGGAAAACTTTGTACAGAGTCTAATCTCTTCATTCATCAATTCTGTTTCATGGGAAGAACGATCAATGCACACTAATTATGTTGAGCAAAATGTGATGTGTGGAAATCTAGTTCTATGAATGAAAATAAATGTCTACGTGCAGTTCTGCTCAATAAGTATACATTAAGAAGAAGTTTAAGATCTCATTAATGTAATATTAACCTACCTCCAACAATGTTACTCATCAGCTGCATTGCCTAGCTACTTACAGTTTTCTTTTTTTTATAACTTAATAAAAAAGCATGGACAAGCTATGTTAAAGACAAATTGGAGAAGCATAATACATTTTAATGAATATCTATTGCTCAATTACCTTGTGCAAACTCATTACTAGAATTTTTGTGGCCTATGAAATACTGAACAGTACAATGACCTACTGAAGTGTCACCATCAAAAAAGTATTTTACGGACAAATCTATTTTAAATGGATTTTGAGGAATGAATAAACACTTGACAAAACTGAAAGTGAGCGCTTCCTAAATTAAGTAGATTGTTGTACTTCACATGAAATAATAGCACTTTTTATTGTTTCCTTTTCCTTCTGGAAATTTATTAAAAAAACATAACTGGCTAGTATTATTCTGCTTG
This sequence comes from Ranitomeya imitator, assembly GCF_032444005.1. Taxonomy (NCBI): domain Eukaryota; kingdom Metazoa; phylum Chordata; class Amphibia; order Anura; family Dendrobatidae; genus Ranitomeya; species Ranitomeya imitator. Next base: position 779,989,791 of record NC_091283.1, read on the forward strand.
TCTATAGGATCTGCTACCACATAGTAAAACACATCTGTGTTAGTGCCTGCCCTTCCGGCTTCTGATTCTGTTGCCAAGCAGTGCCGCTCTCTTGGGGGTGACATAGGGCGAAAGTTCAAGTTTTGTGTACTCTGGGACTTACAGTCCCTTCCATACTGGGAGACAGAGTTAACTGCTGTGTGGTTTAGGTGGGGCTGCAAGTTATTTAAGATCCTGAAATACTTCTGTCCACTGCCAGTTAAAGTATACACTGACCTGGTTCTGTGTAACGTGCCTTCCTTTTCTCCCAGTGGACAGTTGTGAATTTTGACCTTAGCTTGTTTTTTGGCTATTCTCATTCTTTGCGATTTTATCCTTACATCGACCTCCTGATTCTGAACTGGCTACACAACTATTCTCTTGACTTTGGTTAATTTCTCTGGATGGCTTCTGTTAAAGCAATCCAGTGGACCCAGTTTAAAGTCAAGATCTCCATACAGTGGTTAAAGGATGAATGCTGTTGTTCCTGTGGAATATGCCAGATGGAGAGGCTTGCACCAAGTCTGTCCTAGGTAGCCATTTGGAGTTTGGGGCTTCTGACAGTCAAAAGTTTTTATCTATAATAGTGATTCCTTATTCACTTTCAGAACCTTGATATGTAGTTTTCAACCTTTTTATTAAATAGATTCAATCTTTTCCTTCGCGAGTGTGATTTTCCCAGTAATACATGTTGGATCTGAGGTTTGAGGTCACAACTTCATTCCTGGAGTGATTTGCCCTTTTACAGCTAAAAATGATCATGTGCTTTATAGCCTGAATGAACGGTACATTATGGGTTGGTCTCCCTCTGTACCCTATAATTTGTCATGTGCAACCTCCCCTGTACTACTATCTCTAAAGCAGAAAGAAGAGAAGTAAAAAAAAACATGTGGCTGGAAGAAGCTATGACAGATTTGAGGCTGATATGACAAATTAGCTAGCTAAGTGATTAACTCTGCAGCAGTTAATTGATATAACAAGGTGCTGCAGAACATGCTGGTGCTATTGAAATAAAAATGATTATTATTATTATCATTTTTATTTAATAATGAATATTTTAAAATGTACTTAAATCTGAATCTTTAAGCTTTTAACAATGGGGAATGGAACTACCAATTTATTACCATCATATGTCGAGGATGGATAATAGAGGATCAGTATAACCCAGAGTAGAATTCTGAAGCTACTTAGATATTTTTTTTTATATCTGTCATTTGTCAAAATTATAGCAATAATTTTGAATACGGTACATGCTTCTATTGCTGCTCCATTGCTGATTCTGGATTGTTGGGGATGAGACCTTGTTGAATAAAATGAGTCAGAAAGCAAAATTTAAAAAAATGATTGTTGTTTAAATAGAAAAGAGTAATTTAATAAGTAAAGATTCACTCTCCCTGATGAACACAAGAAATACACTCAGAAATTGTGTCAGAGTTAAATTAACATTTCTCCATAGGAAATTATCTGTACAGCTCACATCCATTTATTTTACACAACACATCAAAGAAAAAAAATTATGATAGTTCCTCTATTTCTAAATTTCCAGCCAAAATACTGTCAACCAAAAGGTATCTTGTACAGAGAAATAACTTATCTTGCTGTGCAAACAATAATTCAATGTTGAACATTTACTACAATGCGCAATCTCAGCCTTCTTATAAATGCAAAATCTCTCCTTTATTAAACATATTTTGAAATTTTGCTTTTAGAGTCAAATTCCAAAGCAAGCAAAATAATAGTTTATGTTCACAATAAAAGAGGAGAATGCTATAGCCCAAAAGGTTGTATTAAGCTATATTTTTGCAGGAAGATAATGTTTATAACATCTGTTAAGAATACATCGATCGTTTTGTTTTTTATTAGAGATTTGCTTGCTGTGTTTTATTAGAGATTTGCTTGCTCATCAGTTCAGCTTCAGGAATCAATGTTTCCATTCAATGACTGTAAGCAGAGAAAGACATGTAGGTTGGATCTTATGTATACGTAAGGCCAGACACGAGCTTGGTAATCAGGAAAAGCAATAAATCCATTACTCTTCTTAGTGTCTCAGAGGCCTCAAGTGAGCCGTTGTTTCATATGAGACTGTACCCTATTTTGTAAATGCCTGCTGAGTATGAATTGCATCCACCCACTATAGTTTACTAACCTACACAACTTAGGATAAATATGCAGGTTATTTGAACAATCAAAAATGAAGTATCACCTCCTCCTCCCTCCTTCATCCCACCTTGTGGAAGAATGTCCGGAATGAGAGCTGTGGATATAAAAAGTATATATCTCCCTCTGCAAAGGGACTGTCATCACGAACAGCCTAAGTAACCATAGCTCCATCTGGGGAAATACAGGTCTGCTCCTCTGCACTTCAATGAACCCACGAATACATCCGGAGAACCTTACTTGGGACTGTACTATACGGTGTTGTCGGATGGAGCTTGGTAAATGTGCTAAGGGCATGATATCCATCATCTGGATGTGAAAAACTATTTTAAGGACTGGTGTTGCTAACTGCAGTGTGATACACATGCTACGGATGTGATATCCGTTATCTGGAGAAGCATGGACTGTGACTGCAGACTATTCTGGCAGGAGATACAAAAGCTGTGGGCCAACCATAAGTTTGGAGACAGAGAGTATTTCCTGGTAGGGGAGCAGTTGAACTATTGGCCACAGGCTGGGATCTTGTGGACTGGGGACATTGCATTGCAGCCATCTACCTGGAATTGCTCTAAGACCATGGATCTAAGGAATATAAATATTTACATTGTTAACCAACGTAGGTGATTATTACAACCCACAACCTCAGATCTTCACACCTGTAGTTGCATCAAGGCATCCACAGTATGTACCATATTTTTCGGATTATAAGATGCACCAAACCATAAGACACACCTAGGATTTAGACAAGGAAAAAATTATTGATGCAAAAAATGTGGCCATGATGCACTGTTATTGAAGCAAAAATGTGTCCATGTTGCACAGTCACAGTGTGTCAGTATAATAAAAGCTATTTTTGTGCCTTACAAAGTGGATTGGGGACATATACTGTATAAAGTATTCTAGAATGCTGTAACAGGAGGCTGGAAGATGCTGGCCCTACTTTATATGGGGAAAACATGGTGACAGGTTAAAACATCACTCAAGTGTTTTTTTTATTTCACTGCTGGAGTGGTAGAACTAATCCACGTTCCCTGTCCCTAGTATTATATTTTCCAGCTGTCGTCTTCTGTTCTTGGCGAAAATCTGTCGTCTTCTGCTGTTTTGTGACCTGCTGGATTGTGTTTCCTAATTCTGGAGGTAATTTCTCAATGTAAGTCTATGAGAGCCAGAACTAGTCCAAGACTATCTCTCATAGAGTTACATTGAGAGCGTGTGTTAGGTGTCGAGTTCCTGCCACTGCACAGGGGGAATCTCGAGCCATGTCCACTGCGGTCTCCCATTCTACTCCAGCCGCAGTGGAGCCTGATCAGCAGAGAGGTTGGTCCCAGCGTCTGGCTCACGCCGATTCTGTGCGCTTGGTTACTGCTGCCTTTCCAGGTCCAGCCATTGTAAGCGGCACTGATCAGCGGCGAGCAGACGCTCCTGGGACTAAGTCCTGCTTTTTCCCTACTGAGCATGCCCAAGGGACGACCTCTCATTGGAGGTTGGGGGTCACATGCTCAGGTCCTGTAGCAGCTCCTATTGCATCACTAGGAAGGTCCCAGAGAGCTTCCGCTATAAAATGCTTGCATGGCCACATGGCCATGCGCTAATATAAACTTGAAAACGTGTTTGTAGATGAAGGACTGTTGATGGATGAAAGCTCCTTAATCATTCCCATTCCTTGTGTTTTGGACTGCTCGCAAATGGTGGAAGCTATCTAGGGCCCGACAGTGCTACCTGCACACGTAGCACACATTACAGTGTCTTTTTGCAGTCCTAGTCTGTATGGCACCGTGCGCAAACAGTGCGCTTTCCTGACAGCCTGTCTAGGGTGGGAATTCCGCTTGGACTCTGCATCTGACCCAGGGCATCCTCAGGCGTGGGCTCAAAAGCCACCGAGGGTCAGAGTGAGTCCAATCACCAGTTTAGTGGGGGTGATTCATAGGGATCCCACTAGTGTCTTGCAGCTGCACCCTGTGACTGCTAACAGGGCGCAGCGTATTTTGGTGACTCTGTGAAGCAACAGAGTTCGCCTCCATTCACACTGGGTGAAGTCTAGCCCACATATGAGCAAGTGTCCATCCACCATTACTCAGCAGCAGGTACCATCTCTACACGGTGGACCCTGGGCTGCAAACGCACCTCATATCCACCTCTTTATTATTTGGTGCATTCTGCTAGCCCTAACAGCGTGTGAACGGTACCTCTTGCTTCTGGTCAGTCAGAAGCTGCGGTCACAAAATGACATGTGTGTTGCTGGGAAGAGTAGAAGATGGCAGTTGGTAAGTTTATTACTATAGTCAGGGGGCTTATATTATTGATACCACTCAAGTGGTGAAATAAAAAAACAAAAACACTAGAGTGGTGCATTAACATCTCGAATCATATTTGGCAACATGTTGAGTTGAAAAAAAAATAAATAAGGACACTTCTGTACAATAGTGCAATATGCACATAATTGAATATATTGATGCTTACAGAATAATGTTATTATGCAATTAACATGTCATTGCATCTTAGTAAAGAAGTAGCAGTTTAAAAACATGACTGAGCAGCAATAGTTTTGTCCTTTTGAAAAGAGAAGCCATTTTAATACACTTTACATTAGCCTAGTGGATATTACTTGTGTGGTTATGCTATTTTTAACGTGGTTGGAAGCCTTGGGGCCCTCCTAAGAATGTGGGCATAGATAGAATTAAAGCCCCTGCAATCTTTAATCTACTACTCTGGATACATCAATAAGGAGTGTCCAGTTATTAGCTATAAGTCTGTACTCACTTTACTTCACATCAGACTTGTGAGGATTTTCCGGTGCCGGCACAAGGAGTGGCGGGCATATGACTGCAAGTATGCGATAGGCATTTTCACGGTTATATTCTGACTAGACTGTTTCAGCCTCACTCAATGAACTTGCATTGAGTGAATCCACGCATAACTACTTAGAATACTTGCAGTGTGCGCAGTGTGGGGATTCAGAAGTCGGCAGTCACACAGAGTAACTGCTGAGTTGTAGCTTAAGACTGGACAACCACTTTAATTATCATTATGGCCTTATTTCTAGCAAACTACAGCCTCCAACATTATTGAGGAAAATTCTGGATTTGTAACAAGTACAACCAATGTGATAATTTATAGATATTAATCTTGACCGCCACAGAAATGCAAACAGATTCAACTGTCATCAATGAATAATGACAACCACGTAGCTACATTGTCTAGGACCTTAGGGCATGGAGAGCTGATCTTGATTAGGCCCACAAAAACTGATATGAACTACAAACAACTAAACCACCACAAACCTCAACCACACGAATCATATTAAATGAAGGAAACTGCAAACCCCCTCCTAAAAATCATAATTCTTGCTTATACAGTTGTAAATGTTTTTTTTTCTAGATTTAGCAGATAATTTCTATAGCAGAAAAAGCAGAATATATATATATAAATATATATATGAGCTATATATATGAGCTAGATATATATATATATCTATATATATATATCTATATGTCTTTAGGGATGCTCCGCTGCCTGAGGCAAATTACTCAACTTGCCTCATGATAGCAGCACCCCTGGGGACACCTAACAGATTAGATACTAGAAAAAAAACTTTTTTTACAGCTAGGGTGATCAACGACTGGAACAGGCTGCCACAGGTGGTAAGGTCTCCCTCAATGGAAGTCTTCAAACAGAGGCTGGACAGACAGTCTGGGATGATAAACTGAATCCTAATCCTGCTTTGAGCAGAGGGTTGGTTCAGATGAGCTATACAGTATATATATATATATATATATATATACTGTATAGCTCATCTGAACCAACCCTCTGCTATATATATATATATATATATATATATATATACTGTATAGCTCATCTGAACCAACCCTCTGCTCAAAGCAGGATTAGGATTCAGTTTATCATCCCAGACTGTCTGTCCAGCCTCTGTTTGAAGACTTCCATTGAGGGAGACCTTACCACCTGTGGCAGCCTGTTCCACTCGTTGATCACCCTAGCTGTAAAAAAAGTTTTTTTCTAGTATCTAATCTGTTAGGTGTCCCCAGGGGTGCTGCTATCATGAGGCAAGTTGAGTAATTTGCCTCAGGCAGCGGAGCATCCCTAAAGACAGTGGGTGGCAGAGCGGAGGTCAGAACACGTGGTGCCGACTCTCCCTGTAATCCCTGCTGACATCTTATGGGGCCATCATTAACCTTTGTGCAACATTACATGGGGCATATTTTTGTATGGTGCATCCTATGTGGGTCAACATGAACTTTATGGAGCATTACATGAGGTGCATTTTGTATAGAGCTTCTTATGGGGCCCATCATGAACTGCATGGAGCATTATATGGGGCTCCTGATTCAATATGGATATTCAAAAACATTTAACTGCAATTAAATTTACTTTTATTTGTATCTATTTTCATTTTTGAAATTTACCAGTAGCTTCTGCATTTCCCACCCTAAGCTTATACTCGAGTCAATAAGTTTTTCCTGTTTCTTAGGCAAAATTAGGGGTCTTGGCTTATACTCGAGTATAAACAGTACCTAAAATTCTAAATATTTTGCATTCTTAATATTTTGCTGCTTTATTTAGCTAATTTATTGATTTAAATATCATCCTCAGTATATATATCTCCAGCCTCATTGTTAGCACTTATATTGAACATAACAAAAAATCCAAAACCTTGTGTTATTCCTCAAACATCATTAATCTCTTTGCCTTAGACTCTGTAGTGAACAGTCCCTGCAGATGTAATAATAAATGCGCTACCTGCAATAAACCAAATAATACAATTATGCTAGATACTTGAGGGTAGATTAATCAAAGAGGTGAATATTTCTCTCAAAATTATTAAACTAAGATGTAATGCCACTGGGCTTATTAATTAAACACTGACATTTTGAGCAATCTGCCTGCGTGTGCAGAATAACATCAACAGAAATTAAAATTCTTCACTACTTTCGAGAAAAAAAACACAATGGAAAATAAGCAATCAGATGTGTAGTCAGTTACTAAAACTGTTCTGTTACCAATTCATTGAAGATGGCAGGCTCTGCATATTTGAAAATCCCACACAACTCCTTCACAGTACAAATGGCAAAGAAAACGCGTTGTCCAGCCGAAATCAGTAAGTCTGCAGTCACCCTGTGTGACTACAGACTTCTGAAACTCTCTGGTTCATTGAGAAAGGCCACGACCTGTCTAGTGACATGGAAGGCCAATGGTCATGGCCAACTTGAGTGTCCACTGCCTGCCAGGGAGTATGCATAACTCATGCATACCCTTCGGTCCCAGGTCTGAAAGTGACGAATCTCTGCAGCAACTAGCGCGTGTGCTCATGGGATTAATAAGTATGCACATCTTTAAGGGGATTTTACAGCCCATTAGAATCTTATGTTGTTGACAACAGGTGACATATTGGACTCAAAAACTTTAATTTCACAATGGGCACCACAACAACCTTTCTCCTTGCGGAGAGTGACATGCCTGGCATGTCAGCGTAAAGAGACTTATAAACCATGCAATTCTCCTCTTGGAATTTAAATTACCTTTTCATGGAGGAACATGATGTTAGGGCTGGTGGAACGCACCAAATAATATTAAAGAGGATATAAGGTGCGTTCATAGCCTGGGGTCCACTGTGCAGAGATGACACCTACTGCTTAGTAATGACGGACAGTCTATGGCATGAACACAAGCAGGTTAATTTCACCCGGTATGTAGGAGGCAAACCGTGTTGCATCACAGGGCCGCAATATCGCAAAGTGAATGCTAGTGTTTTGGTCACAGGACCCTGCCCCAAGGACACAGGGCTAGAGTCCCTCTAGACCCATTATCGATTGATGCCACAACTGTGGTGCCAGTGAGAAACTAAGCTAAAGATTTACCACACTATGTGCATAGAGCGCCGCTCTGGCGGATGCCACTAACCACCCTAAGCCTGAGCCAGGAAAGCGCACTATTTGTGCAAGGCGCCGCTCTGACGGACTCTGCTTTAGATGCAGTACTGTCGTGTCTTGAGCTGGATGGCACAATCTGGCGCTAGTTAGCTCCAATCACCCACACACAGACAACAATGCTAGGGAAGGGGATCAATTAGGAGCTTTCATCAGATTGCATACACATATCCACACATACACGATTTAGATTTATACTAGCGTATGGCCGAGTGGCCATGCAAATCTTTTAGGCTAAGAGCCCACGTTGCAGAATTGCTGCGGAAATTTCCGTGGCAATTCCGCAACTTCTGCAGCGGGCATATCGCATGCGGAATTGGCATGCATATTCCCGCTAAACACTAGCGTTTTGCAAGCGTTTTTAGCTAGCACAATGCTAGCGTTTTCCAAGCGATCTGTCTTCACACTTGTGAAACATAGTATTTTACAAGTGTGACCAACTTTTTACTATTGATGCTGCTTATGCAGCAGCAATAGTAAAAAGATAGAATGTTAAAAATAATAAAAAAAATAAAAAATCATGATATTCTCACCTTCCGGCGTCCCCTGCAGTCTTCCCGCTCCTCACGATGCTCCGGTCCAAATAATGCATTGCAGCAATGACCCCAGATGATGTAGCGGTCTCGCGAGACTGCTACGTCATCACAGGTCATTTTTGCAATGCATTATTGGGAACGGAAGCATCGTGAGGCGCGGGAAGACTGCCTGGGACGCCAGAAGGTGAGAATATCATGATTTTTTATTTTAATTCTTTTTTTAACAATTATATGGTTCCCTGAAGGAGAGTCTCCACTCCTCCACCCTGGGTTCCAATCGCACATGATCCGCTTACTTCCCACGTGGTGGGCATAGCCACATGCGGGAAGTAAGCGGATCAATGCATTCCTATGTGTGCAGAATCGCTGTATGACTACCTCTTGGGCGACCTTAAATTTATTAATTTTTATGTTACCAGGACAGAACAAATACGTAGGTACTCATTCCCGTTTATTTATTTCACACCAGCTTTGGTTTTAATGTGTTAATATGATTATGTATTGTTGCTTTTCTTTTTATGCATATGTTGTACTTTGGCTTCAGGTGTTTGGGATTGGGGGTGTGGGAGGGGTTTTTTGCCCTGACTCACCTATTTCTGTTAGCGTCACTTCCCAGCACTATTGACCCGTGGAAGCGCTGCCGTTAGCGCAAAACAGCCATTGTTATCCCCTGCACACCTCCTTTTCATCTGCACACCCCTGAGCCATGAAGATGTTATTTTAACGCTGTCTCAATAAAGGACTCAGATCACTCCAGGACTGGTGAGTGCTGCCGCATTTTTTCTGTGTTCCAGTGCTTGTTTTCATTTTGTTTTTTCTAATGCGAACACAACTGTGATGCTGCCAGGTTCCTAACTTCACCCCGTATAGGCTGCAGCTAACTCCGGATTTTACAGCTGTGCGGCTCTGCTTCTTTTTTGGTAAGAATTGTAGCAATGATCATTATTTTCTCCTAGAATCAAAAGTTCTGAAAAGATTTGTGGCTAAAGGATATCCCAGAAGGTTGCTCAATGATGCCTTTAATAGAACTAGGGCATTGACCCAAGCAGATCTTATCGAAAAAATCCATTCTAGTCTCAGTCACGTCAGATGCTCCAAAGGATGTTGAATAAATATTGGTTCATCCTGAGAAATGACCTAGTTTTGTCAAAAAACTTACCCACTAAGCTAAGGATTATTTATAGGCGTAGCCGAAATCTTAGGCTATGTTCACACTTTGCGGATTTTGCTGCGGATCCGCAGCGGATTTGACCGCTGCGGATCTGCAGCAGTTTCCCATGAGTTTACAGTACAATGTAAACCTATGGGAAACAAAAAACACTGTGCACATGCTGTGGAAAAAAACGCGCGGAAACGCAGCGGATTACATTCCGCAGCATGTCACTTCTTTTCTGCGGATTTTCACCTGCTCCAATAGGAAACTGGAGATGAAAATCCGCAGAAGAAACCGCAGTAAAAACCGCGATAAATCCGCGGATTTTGGAATTCTGCTGCGGAAAAATCCGCAGTGGAATCCGCAAAGTGTGAGCTAAGCCTTAGAAATTTAGTAGCTCCTAGTAGCATATTGCAAGCCTCTGAGGAAAAAGGAGGTAATCTTAAATGCAAGCTAGGTTATTTTCAGTGTAATGCTCCTAAATTTCTATGCTGCCCTATTATTGTCAATGGGGCAGAACTTTTTTATCTCGCACTATGGGAGAAACTTTTCAAATTAAATGTAATGTCTCATGTCATTTGTCCTATGTTGTGTACTTAATGGAATGTACGCCTGCAATACGTAGGCTGCACGATACAGACAATGCAGGCCAGACTTAATAAACATAGACACAACATTAGGACAGGTTACCTTCTTCACCTAGTTTCTAAACATTTTCTATTGGAACATTCAAAAATCCCTAGGGGGATCTTTTTATTTTTTATTTTCATTATTGTTTTCCCTTTAATGAGGAGATTACCATTATTTCCCTTTTCAATCATGTTTTTGATGGTTAGGCTATGGAGGGGTTAATGGTTTCCAGATCACTTCCTGTTTATTTGTTATACATAAGCTATCTGCTTGTAATGTTCTCCCATTACCTGATGAAGGCGGCATTCAGCTGCTGAAAAGCGTTGTGTGTTCAGCATTTTAATAAAGGTTTGTACATTTTTTAACCTTCTGTCCCTATCCATATGCCTGTCTCCGCCTGTCCGCACATTCATTCCTTCATTTACCTACACTCCGTTGTGAGCTGCGGATGGAGCAGCATAGGCATTACCATTTGGAGATCCGCAGGACCTGTGGTCATGTGGTCTAGTCACGTCAGCTTGGATTCCACGCCCCATAGCTTGACGGCCGGCTCTCTACTCACCGCAGGCGTCTCCCGTGGTTGTGCAGGGTTGCACAACCTGGACAGGTGAGTGGATCTCCAATTTATTGTACGTTCCTCTTAAGCATCAGGTGTAATCCTAGGAGGGCCCCCTTGCTGTTTTTTATTACAGTTGTCCAATCAGGGCTGCTTAAGGACCTGAGCATGTGACCCCTGACCTCCATTAAGAGGTCGTCCCATGGGCATGCTCAGTTGACAAAAAGCAGGACTTAGTCCCTGGAGTGTCCACTCGCCACTGATTAATGCTAGTTACAATAGCTGAGTCTGGGATGGCAGCAGTAGCCAGGCACTCAGCATCAGCCTGAGCAAGATGCTTAGATCAACGTCTCTGCTGAGCAGGCTTCTCTGCGGCTGGGGAAGAATGGGAGACCACAAAGGACATGATTTGAGATTCCCCCTGTACAGTGGCGGGAACTCGACACCTAACAGGTGACTTGAATTCTAGTACCACTTATTGGTAGTAGCAATCCTAAAAATCAATGTCGACCCTTTAATGAGTCTTGCCATAAGACTTTGGATAAAAGCCAAACTATAATCTCAGTTTGCAGACACAGGGTACCGGGGTAAATTGGAAGGAGGCACTACTGTAGAATGAAAGTCCTCTTCCTCACTGAAGAGACAGTTTGCATATCACTATATTTATGCATTCTGACTTAGTCTTATATCTAGCAGTGGTCACAGCAACAAAAGCATTACAGCACCTCAAACTGTCACAGATGATGTATTGCCTTACCTTCCAGACCTCCAGCAACAGTTATGCTTATTACATGGGGGATGAATTACTGAGACAACCAGCATAAAATAGTAGCCAGCGACTGCAAAGGGAATGTAAGCCTGGGTGCAACTTCTCTAACCAGAATCTATACATGGTGGATGAAATAACTATAGAACATATCACCAATTTTCCAAATAAATATATTTCTAAAGGTGCTAATGACTTGGCATTTTCACCAGATGTCGGTAACAACACATGGAATCCACACAGACAAATAATTAAACAATATATGTCAATAATTAATTTATGTGTAAATGAGAATGTCTTCACTCGCTTCATCATCCTAGTAGATGGCAGCATATTTTTTTCAAGGTTATTTCAGTACATTTGCCCATTCAACTTTCCTTTAATTATATAAAGTTCGCCAGTGTCATATGCTGAAAACAGCCCCACACCATGATATTCCCACCACCAAACTTCACTGTTGCTATGCTGTTTTGGGGGTAATATACATTGCACTTTGGTCTACAACATCGTGTGTATTATGGCATCCAAAGATTTCAATTTTTGTCTCATCTGACCAGTAGTGATGAGCGAACGTTCTCGACACTACTCGTTACTCGCCCGAGTATCACTACGCTCGGCGTACTCGGCGAGCAGAGAGCATTTCTGGTATTATTCAGCGGTAACTGCAGACTCCACCCAGCAGTTTTGGCGGACTTTAAAGACCCAATCATGGTGCAGTGATTGTCTGCCAGGCCATGAAATGCCGCACCCATCTTTGTTGTGGTCATGCAGTGATTGGCTCGGGATGACAGCATCATCCCGAGACCTGGCGCCGCCCTGCTCGCCGTATTCTGTTCCTGTTTGAGCTAGAGTAGGGAGAGCTGCTGCCAAGATAGGGTCAGAATCGTGGTTTTAGAGTGTAGGTCTGCAACTCTTACATCCACAACTCCTCAGAAACCAAAAGTCCTTTTAAGGGCTAATTCGTGGGTCCCGATACCGCAGTGCTAGGTAGGCAGGGCACAGCATATCCACATCAGTGCAAGGCATGCAGGCACTGTATGTGCGTCCATTGGTCCCACTGGATCCTTCCCAAATCTCCATAGCTGCCTGCTGCTGCAGCTTATTTACTGTCTATATACAGTACCTATTTTTTTTTTCAAAAATTCCTCCCCCCCAAAAAAATACACAGTCTGTTCTGTCAAACTGAGGCCTGTTGAAAAGTTATAGTTTGTCAGGCATACATAGCGTAGTTGTATGTGCTACCCTTGTGCCCCCTTTTTTTTTTGGTGTTTTAAATTCACCGAAAAAGGCCTCATATATCTGTGTGCTGCAAGTTTGGTAATTGGAGGCCAGTGTACATATTTCTTGGCTGTCTGATACTCAAATTATATACAGCACTATTTTGCAGCAAAAAAACTTGAAAGGCCACAGATTTGCTTTCTTAACTCGGTCTCCTGCAATCTGTCCTGTACCTGCCAGTAGATCACCAGGGTGAACGTGCTCTGTAATGTTATAGTCCAGCGAATTTTGGGCAAGGAGGCTGTGATGGCACTATTTTTTTAAGTCCAAAAAGGACAACACATTGGGGAATTGGGCATGACATTACACTGGACCTACTTCTTAATTCGGTCACCTGCAATCTGTCCTGTACCTGCCAATAGATCACCAGAGTGCATTTTATCCAAGGGGGCTGTGATGGCACTCTTTCATTTTTTAAAAAAGGATCCCACATTGGGGAATTGGGTATGACCTTCCATTGGGTCGACTTCTTAACTCAGTCTCCTGCAATCTAAAATGTACCTGCCACTAGATCGCTAGGGTGAACGTGCTCAGTACTGTTATAGGCCGTTGAAGTTTGGGCTAGGGGCGCAATGGCACTAGTGTATTTCTTAAAAAGGTACCACCATTGAGGAATTGTTTGGCACATCATGCACTGCATTACAGGTCTCAGAGACCCACACCACTACATTGGCCCTAATTCTTAACTCTGTCTCCTGCAATGTCTCTTCCTTATCTCTGATGACATGACCTGGGTGAATATGCATTGTACTGTTATAGGCCAGTGAAGTTTGGGCAAGGGGGGCTGTGATAGCACTAGTATATTTTTAAAAAAGGTACCCACCATTTGTGAAACCACATCCTTGATGGCAAACACTTCACATTTGTGTACCTTAAAGAGCTCACTTGAAAAGCTCCTTTTTGTGTTGCCTGGTTGCTCAAATTGGACACAATACACTTCATGTAAATTTGATAAAGCAATGCTGTTAGTTTGGCTCAGTAGTTCATTAAAAATATAGTTTTGTCCACTATATTAGTTTTTCTTTTTGAGAGCCATAACTTTGGCTGCCTCACATGTACAAATGGTGAATATACAAATGGCGATTTGTAAACAAGATTGAAATACTGTACACCAAATGCATTCAATCACATAGCTGCATGTCTTGTAAAACATTTACAGATGTGACAGACAATGCTCATAGTGACACAGTTTTGATAAATGTTTGTTTATTCACTTCACAAACAGTTCTAGGCCTCTATATGTTTGCTGTTTGTCATTGTAAAAAAAAAAAATTTACTGAAACTCTGCTTGTGGTGGTTTGATCTAAATCCTTGTGGCTTTTATTTTCTATGGGTTTATGGCCCGTCGTCTGATGAGTCCATGATATCTCAGTTTCATCCAACTTTGAAAAGTGGCCACTTGAAGGTCTGGGTGAAACTAAAGTTACTACATAGTGTAAATCACTATATAAGACCAGAGAAACATGACTTAGACAGGTGCCAAAACTGGGGTACCTGTACATGTACAGTGTGCTGATACCTGCATAATTGGAGATGCAGTGTAGGTAATCTCCCAGGGGTTCTCTGTCTTGGTGTTGCTTCTCAGATATTCCAGACTGATGATATTTAAAAGCCTCTTGGTGATGATCTAAGTGGACTGTATGAAGTTAATCTTCATATACACGTAATCAGTATATTTATGTAATCCTTATATGTACATATTAAAGTTTGTATGTTATTGTTACCATATACAAAAATGTACGCACTCACACTATTGAATCTTAATATTCCTTGAATTTTGTAGTTTGCAATGAAATTGCTATGTATTGCAAGGATTAGCCTTTTTTAAAGCCGTATCTGAACCTTAGTGTTAAAAACATGGCAAACACAATTGCCAAATTCTCCAGTAAATAATTCTGCAAAGAGAGAACCATCATACCATTAAAAAATACAAGTGGATTTTCATGGGCATCCATCCAGTATGTGGGTTCCAAGGC
Source organism: Ranitomeya imitator (assembly GCF_032444005.1). Lineage (NCBI taxonomy): Eukaryota > Metazoa > Chordata > Amphibia > Anura > Dendrobatidae > Ranitomeya > Ranitomeya imitator. The sequence goes on from NC_091283.1 coordinate 780,004,803, forward strand.
GTAATTTGGTGCATATGACTGACTATGATGCAGGGCTCGCCTTGCTGGTTGTGTGTAAAACCAACATTTAATTTCTCTGCCCTTCGATGTGATCGCACATCAGAGGACAGAGAAATGAGGTCCCGATAGTGCCCCGATACTCATCTGTCTCCCCCGGTGCTCCTCGTGGCTCCCGATGGGTGCCGCCATCTTTTTTGGCAAAAACATGGTGGGCGCATGCACAGTGCGCCCGCCAGCCGGCACCTGAAAAATCTTTGGGGTCTCGGCTGCCAGGGGTAGCCGAGACCCCAAAGAACATGACCGAGGTCTTTTTTTACCGACCCCTGTTTTGCGATCGCCAGTAATTAACTGTTTACCGGGGGTCACAAAAAAAAGCTATCTGTCATTCTCTGTCCTCTGATGTGATCGCACATCAGAGGACAGAGAAATAGGGGGATTCGGGGACCCTGTTATACTTACCGGTGTCCCTGGATTCTCCTGTGTCCCCTCCTGTCCGCCGGCTTCTTTATCGGGAAAGAAAATGACGGGCGCATGCGCAGTGCGCCCGCCATGATCTGCTGGCCGGCAGCTAGAGGAGTTGTGGCTAAAATTAGGGTAAGGGTTAGGGTTGGGGCTAAATTTAGGGCTAGGGTTAGGGTTAGGGCTAGGGTTATGCTTCTTTCACACTTGCGTTGGTATGGGGCCGTCGCAATGCGTCGGCCCGACGTACCGATGCACGTTGTGAAAATTGTGCACAACGTGGGCAGCGGATGCAGTTTTTCAATGCATCCGCTGCCCAGTCTATGTCCTGGGGAGGATGGGGCAGAGTTATGGCCACGCATGTGCAGTCGGAAATGGCGGAGGCGACGTACAAAAAAAGGTTACATTGAACATTTTTATGTGACGACGTGCCGCCAAAACACAACGGAGCCAGTGCACGACGGATGCGACATGTGGCCATCCGTCGGCAATACAAGTCTATGGGCAAAAAAGGCATCCTGCGGGCATATTTGCAGGATCCGTTTTTTGTCCAAAACGACAGATTGCAACGGATGCCACACGATGCAAGTGTGAAAGTAGCCTTAGGGCTAGGGTTAGGGTTGGGGCTAAAGTTAGGGCTAGGGTTAGGGTTGGGGCTAAATTTAGGGTTAGAGTTAGGGTTGGGGCTAAATTTAAGGTTAGGGTTAGGGCTAAAGTTAGGGTTGGGGCTAGGGTTAGGGTTGGGGCTAAAGTTAAGGTTAGGGCTAGGGTTAGGGGCTAAAGTTGGGGTTAGGGCTAGGGTTAGGGTTGGGGCTAAAGTTAGGGCTAGGGTTGGGGCTAAAGTTAGGGCTAGGGTTGCAGCTAAAGTTAGGGTTAGAGTTGGGATTAGGGTTAAGGTTTGGATTGGGGTTGGTATTAGGGTTAGGATTTGCATTAGGGTTACGTTTGGGATTAGGGTTAGGTTTGGGATTAGGGTTAAGGTTAGGGTTGGGATTAGGGTTAGGGGTGTATTGGAATTAGGGTTAGGTTTGAGGTTAGCGTTGAGATTAGGATTAGGGGTGTGTTGGATTTAGGGTTTTGATTAGGGTTTTGGCTAGGGTTGAGATTAAGGTTGTTTTGGGGTTAGGGTTGTGATTATCGTTAGGGTTGTGATTAGGATTATGGATCGGGTTGGGATTAGGGTTAGGGGTGTGTTGGGGTTAGGGTTGGATTTGAAATTGGGGTGTTTCCACTGTTTAGGTACATCAGGGGGTCTCCAAACACGACAGCCAATGTTGCGCTCAAAAAGACAAATGGTACTCTCTCCCTTTGAGCTTTGCCGTGCGCCCAAACAGTGGTTTACCCCCACATATGGGGTACCAGCATACTCAGGACAAATTGGAAAACAACATTTGCTGTCTAATTTCTCTTGTTACCCTTGTGAAAATAAAAACTTAGGTGCTAAAAAATCTTTTTTGTGTAAAATTTTTATTTTTTTATTTTCACGACTCTGCATTCTAAACTTCTGTGAAGCACTTGGGCATTCAAAGTTCTCACCACACATCTAGATAAGTTCCATGGGGGGTGTAGTTTCCAAAATGGGGTCACTTGTGGCGGTATTCTACTGTTTAGGCACATCAGGGGCTCCCCAAGCGCGACATGGTGTCCGATCTCAATTCCAGCCAATTCTACATTGAAAAAGTAAAACGGCACTCCTTCTCTTCCAAGCTCTGCGGTGCGCCCAAACAGTGGTTTCCCCCACATATGGGGTATTGACATACTCAGGAGAAATTGCACAACAACTTTTGTGGTCTGATTTCTCCTGTTACCCTTATGAAAATCAGAATTTGTGGGCAAAAAGATCATTTTAGTGTAAACAAATGCGATTTTTTTTATTTTCACGGCTCTACGTTATAAACTTCTGTGAAACACTTGGGGGTTCAAAGTGCTCACCACACATCTAGATAAGTTCCTTAAGGGGTCTAGTTTCCAAAATCATGTCACTTGTGGGGGGTTTCCACTCTTTAGGGACATCAGGGGCTCTCTAAACGTGACATGGCATCCAATCTCAATTCCAGCCAATTCTGCATTGAAAAAGTCAAACAGCGCTCCTTCAATTCCAAGCTCTGCGGTGCGCCCAAACATTGGTTTACCCCCACATATGGGGTATCATCATATTCAGAAGAAATTGCACAACAAAATTTATGGTTAAATTTCTGCTTTTACACTTGTGAAAATAAAAAAAATGGTTCTGAAGTAAAATGTTTGCAAAAAAAAGTTAAATGTTCATTTTTTCCTTCCACATTGTTTCAGTTCCTGTGAAGCACGTAAAGGGTTAATAAACTTCTTGAACATGGTTTTTAGCACCTTGAGGGGTGCAGTTTTTAGAATGGTGTCACACTTGATCATTTTCTATCATATAGACCCCTGAAAATGACTTAAAATGTGATGTGGTCCCTAAAAAAATAATGTTGTAAAAATGAGAAATTGCTGGTCAACTTTTAACTCTTATAACTCCCTAATAAAAAAAAATTGTTTCCAAAATTGTGCTGATGTAAAGTAGACATGTGGGAAATGTTATTTATTAACTATTTTGTGTGACATATCTCTCTGATTTACTGGCATAAAAATACAAAGTTTGAAAATTGCAAAGTTTTAAAAATTTTCGCCATATTTCCGTTTTTTTCATAAATAATCGAAAGTAATATCGAAGAAATGTTACCACTATCCTGAAGTACAATATGTCACGAAAAAACATTCTCTGAATCAGTGGGATCTGTTAAAGCATTCCAGAGTTATAACCTCATAAATTGACAGTGGTCAGAATTGTAAAAATTGGCTCAGTCATGAAGTACCAAATTGGCTCTGTCACTAAGGGGTTAAAGTTGAACAACGCTTTAAAACGCTGCGTCTGAACTAAGCCTAAGTGAGAGAGGAAATTTTCAGTCTGGGGTTAAATATTTGGCCTTACAGGCAAGTCATTAACCTGCAAAGGATGTACCTTGACATATTTCCAAGCAAAACCCACTTTGGTTTCGTTTTCATATGTTTTTTGTGGCATCTTGAAAAATGGCAAGAATCTTGGAAAAAAATGATTAAAGCTGCTTACTAGGAGTCAGGAATGCTTCCAGGGGCGATCCCCATGATGTCCCTGTGTCACTTGAGCAGTATTTCAATCATTTTCAGACATTTGTAGACCTTAAAAGGACCCCCCGGGGGGATCACGGTAAAAATACTCAGGTCTCCCATAGACGTACATTGGGCTCGTTGTTCTGGCCGAGTACCCGAGTATTCCAATTTGCTTGACCTGAGCAATGAGCACCCGAGCATTTTAGTGCTCGCCCATCACTACTGACCAGACTATATTCTCCCAGTATTTCACAGACTTGTCAAAATGTTGTTGAGCAAACTTTAAACATGCTTGAATAGGTTTTTGCATACAGATCATGAAGGTTGAGTACATTACTTATAGTTTTTTGTTTTCTTTGAAACAATTGTATCTGCTGATTCCATGTCTTTCTGTAGCTCTCACAATGATTCTGAGATTGTTTATTCGCAACATATTGTATTTCATGATAGTGGTAAAATTTGTTTGAAATAACTTGAGTTTATTTCTAAAAATATTAGAAATTTGGTGAACATTTTGAAAACCTTTAATTTTAATGCCCTTAAACCAGCGAGCTATGTCGCACAAAATAATAAATAACATTTACCACATGTCTACTTAACATCAGCACAATTTTTGAACCATAATTTTATTTTAGTTACAATATCTGGCTGTACAGTAATGCTTAGACTTGGGAAGGAAGGAGTGCTGTTTGAGAACAAATTATTGTAGAATAGTTTGAGGATTCCATATACAGAGCCCCTAAATGCCAGAAGAGCAGAATCCCCCTCAAGAACCCCATTTTGGATTTTATCTATAGATGTAGTGACAATTTTGTCTCCATAAGTGATTTCCAGAAACAAGCAGCAGTGAAAAATGCAAACTGCCACTGCAGTGACCAGTACATTATGCCTAGCTCATGCTTCTGGAGACATGCACCCATAAATTAGGCAGGCTCTCATAGCTACAGAAATGCCAAAAGTTGTGTAGACACAATACGGGGCTCAGAAGGTAGGGGGGGCATTTGGATTTGAGAGCACAGAGATAGATTTCTATTTTGGGGGAGCGGAGCTATAGCGCTTTTTCAGAGACTTTGTACTACCAGTAATGTAAAAGCGCCTATATTTTGTAGCGCAGCGGGGTTGGTACAATGTGACAGATAGGCAGTGACCATAGTAAAGTAAAAAAAAGCCTCTTTAATGTCCAATGTACTCACAAATGGAAAACAAATAGTACCCTCTGGATCACATGACAGCCAGGAATCAAGACAGTCCGTATCCGAGACCAGTTGCCATGGGCGACTGCACCACCGTGTCATGAGGGGTGCCAGGCCCTTTGGCTTTGCTTGGCTCTGTGTTACTTCACACAGGCTGAGACTTGAAGAGCCACCTGTTCTGCAGTTTGCAAATGAAGACTGACACGCCCAACTCTTTGCTGTAGGGTCTTTAAATGGAATCTGTCGCCATGGGCCACTTGTAAAACTCGGCCTGGAGGGAGCAAACTGACCCACTTCCATCCTATAGATCACTCCAAAAATAAAAGCCCATGCCAAGTTTTGTTAAATGTGCCTTGGGCAAATAGCTTGGCCAAGACCAAACTTACTTTTATTTTACACTGCAATCCCAGCTATGCCTGTGATTCTGGCAGCCTCAATACACTTCTGTGCTCATCCTGGGTGATACATATCACCCCTCACATATAATACCTGTCACTGCCTCACAATTTCCTTAAACAAATTATGGACCTGAGTGGGGACTTGCTTTTTTGTGGTTTGAATTGAAGCTTTTATTGGGAACTTTTTACATAGCATTTTGGATCTCATTTATCCTGCGCTCTATGCTGAGCACTTATTTTGGGGTTTCCATCTAAATCTCTGAGTGATGTGATTCAGATGAAACACTCAAGGAATCCATTCACTATAATGAGGCAGCAGAGTAACTCTGAACTCTGGCCTCCGTTCAATGTTGTTCTTCTTTTCAGAGTTGCACAAAATTTTGGTGGACCGTGCTTTTATGCACGCCTAATAAAATGGATACTGCCAAATCACAGATCAGAAGGCGTCTGCAGTGCCTCCGTCTGCCTCATTTTTAGGAATATTCCTCCGGGGGTTCCATCTGAATCACGTATTTAAGAGATTTATATCTAAACCCCGGTGTAAGCACTCAGCGTAGTGCGTAGGATAAATGTGAACTAAGCCTTACTGCAATATTTGGGAGGCAGAATGAACAAATAACCATTAGGTGAAGAAATGGTTTTATTTTTTTATTTTCGGTCCTCATGTGGTATGAGTGATTAGGTGACTTAATTCTTCGGGTCAGTGCAATTACAGCAATACCAGATTTATATAAGATTTTTTTACAAACACAACTTTTTTCATCACCATACTTAGATAGCTATAGTTTTTCCATATTTCGGCAGACAGAGTCATGTGAGGGCTTGATTTTTGCAGGACTAGTTGACATTTTTATTTGTACCATTTTTGGGCACATTAAATTTTTTGATTGCTTTCTATTCAGATTTTTGGGAGGCAGAATGAAGGAAAACCAACAATTCAGGAACTTTTTTTGGTACTTTTTTCATTGTCATTCTGTGACTGGTAAAATTGATAAGGCAACTTTATTCTTCCAGTCACTCACTGCATTTACAGCTATACCACATTTAAATCTTTTTTTATGTTATTTTACATTTACTCAATAAAAACTATTTTATATAAAAAAGAATTGTTTTTGCATCGCTTTATTCTGAGAGCTATAACTTTTTTTATTTTTCCACTGATTGAGCTGTGTGGTGGTTTGTTTTTTTGTGGGAAAAGATGACATTTTCATTGGTACTATATTTTCTCCATTTGACTGTTTGATTGCACTTTATTCCACTTTTTGCTCAGCAGTTTGATGAAAAAGCAAAGTTTTTTGCTCCACATTTTTTCTTTATGGTGTGCACTGAGGAGGTTAACTAATATGACAGTTTTATAGGTCGGGTCTTTCCAGATGCAGTGATACCAATTATGTGTACTTTTTGTATTTACATATATATAAGTATAACGACCAAAAAGAGAAAGAGAGAGCGGCACAGCTCCAAAAAATAGAGAAAACCGGTGACAAACCAACGAGGTGTGTAGCAGTCTAAGAAATGAACCAGGAGGTGCAATCTGCAGAAAAATAGTCCATGACAATCCAGAAAAAAAGATAAGAAAGCAGATGCACTCACCAGATGCAGTTACAAAGCGTCCTTTATTTCAGTGCCAGCCGGCACATAATTCACGGCACGGGGGAGAGGGAAGTGGACAGGGAGAGTGCGACAGGTAAGACGACGGCCGTTTCGCGCTGCCTGAGAGCGCTTCTACGGGCTCTCAGGCAGCGCGAAACGGCCGTCGTCTTACCTGTCGCACTCTCCCTGTCCACTTCCCTCTCCCCCGTGCCGTGAATTATGTGCCGGCTGGCACTGAAATAAAGGACGCTTTGTAACTGCATCTGGTGAGTGCATCTGCTTTCTTATCTTTTTTTCTGGATATATATAAGTATTTATTGGCTTAATATTTTTTCTTAAGTCCCTGTATGGGACTTCCATTTTTATTTCTCTGATCACTCACTGGTCTCATGCATTGTAATACACATTCATTGTAATGCATGAGATCTGTCAGTTTTACACTGTCATATCACCTGTTAGACTCAGCTGCAGGCTGGCAAAACTGAAGGTCATCATGTGACCTCCGACTGGCAGGGTAATGCTCAGATCCCCAAAGATGTGATCACATCTCATCACGAGGGTGTTGGAGAGCTGGGTTAAGCAGTGCTCTCTCTCTGGTATCTCCTAAATGCCGTGATCACGGCATCTAGATGATAGCAAAGGGTTAATATTAGTGATGAGCGAGTGTACTCGTTGCTCGGGTTTTCCCGAGCACACTCTGGTAGTCTCTGAGTATTTGTAACTGCGCGGAGATTTAGTTTTTGTTTTACGGCTGATAGCCTACCTGAGTACATGCGGGGGTTGCCTGGTTGCTAGGAAATCCCCACATGTAATCAAGTTGTCTATCAGCTGTATATCATGCAGCTGAGGTGACGAAAACTACATCTCCAAGCACTAACAAATACTCGGAGATCACCCGAGCAACGAGTATACTCGCTCATCACTAGTTAACATCATTAGAACCTGATCACGATGATGTCATCTGTCAGAGCTACCAATTTGCACCTGAGGGTCCTGAGGGTCCTCAGCACTGCGCGACTGCTGACCATAGAGAAATGTTGATGCTGCACAAAGCCCAGCAAGCATCGATGTTTATCTACAGTGGGCACTCAGGAAGCGGTTAAGAACAATTTTGTTTCCAAGAAATAAAAACCATTACACTGTACAGAACAGTGTAAACATTTTTTTTACATATATGCTAGCCACCTTAGGGAGAGACCCAATTTGGGCTAAATGTAGCGGGACGAAAGAGACCGAAAAGCCCTCTACTTAAAGGAAATACATAGTGGATGCTTTCCTGAAATGGAAAGTACTTGCAAGCAGCATAATACAAAGAATAGCAGGTTTACCCAGAATCCTTTGCAGTAGGCGGAGCTATGCAAATCATCTCTTTCCACCCCTGTCTAATCCACAGCGCTTGGAACCGCCAAGCGTGCAATGCTGCGGATTAGTTTCTAAATTTACACAGCCAACCAATTCCTACCTGTGGACACATGTTTCGGGCTTTAGGCCCTCATCAGCACAGGGCTGGAATTGGTTGGCTGTATGGAGTGGGGCTCGGTGAGCAAGCGATACATATATGCTAGCCACCTTGGCGGTTCCAAGCGCTGTGGATTAGACAGAGGTGGAAAGAGATGATTTGCATAGCTCCGCCTACTGCAAAGGATTCTGGGTAAACCTGCTATTCTTTGTATTATGCTGCTTGCAAGTACTTTCCATTTCAGGAAAGCATCCACTATGTATTTCCTTTAAGTAGAGGGCTTTTCGGTCTCTTTCGTCCCGCTACATTTAGCCCAACTTGGGTCTCTCCCTAATGTGGCTACCATATATGTATCGCTTGCTCACCAAGCCCCACTCCATACAGCCAACCAATTCCAGCCCTGTGCTGATGAGGGCCTAAAGCCTGAAACACGTGTCCACAGGTAGGAATTGGTTGGCTGTGTAAATTTAGAAACTAATCCGCAGCGTTTTGCACGCTTGGCGGTTCCAAGCGCTGTGGATTAGACAGGGGTGGAAAGAGATGATTTGCATAGCTCCGCCTACTGCAAAGGATTCTGGGTAAACCTGCTATTCTTTGTATTATGCTGCTTGCAAACATTTTTTTTTACATATTCATACTATTACAATATATTGTTTAACATGTTAATTGGAAACTTACTTTTATAATGCTCTCCCCAGGTGTCATGTCTGTATAGATCTTGATATTATAGGAAATGTTGGAAAAAGTTGGCGTGTTGTCATTCGCATCAATAACTATGATGTTAACATTGACGGGATAACTTTCTTGGGTGCCATCTGAAGCCACTAGCTGTTAAAAAAATAGTTAAAATATTACTACATTTAAAAATATGTATGGTTATATGATAGGATAATCATAATTGAAATACTTTTGTCATTTACAATAGTTGAATCATACATATGTATTAACTACTATCATAACAAAAAATGATATTAATCCATGTCATGAATGAATAAACCACATAACCTTTTGTATAATTTAGCCTTTTTATCTTTATTGTTGATAAGTCCTTAAAATGAGTTATCCAGGACTTCATGCAGGCCAGACTGAATACAGAATATATTTGGTATAAATTTATGATTTAAACAGAACTATTGATGCATCCAAGTTTTACACTTCAAACACATAAAAGTAAAGCATTTTTTAAACAGGCCACTTTTTTAAGAAAAACAAATGTCTATCCTTGTGTTACGTAGACAGGCAGAATCCAACAGAGCAGTTCCCTTTGTTGTGACTCACAAAGGTTTATCTTAACAACACCTTAACAACCAGAGGTATTTTTGGTTTTGCATATTCATTTTTTTACTCCCCTTCTTCTCAGAGCCATAACTTTTATATATTTGGTCAAAATCACCATGTGAAGAGTTGTTTTTTGTGGGATGAGTTGTAATTTTGAACGACTTCATTGATTTTACCATGTTGTGCACTAGAAATCAAGAAAAAAATTCCAAGTGCGGTGAAATTGCAAAAAAGTGCAATCCCACGCTTGTTTCTTGTTTGGCTTTTTTACTAGGTTCACTAAATGCTAAAACTGACCTGCCATTATGATTCTTCAGGTCATTACAATTTCATATACACCAAACATATCTAGGTTCCTTTTCATCTAAGTGGTGAAAAAAAAAATCCAAAGTTTGTTAAAAAAAATGCGCCATTTTCCGATATCTGTAGCGTCTCCATTTTTCCGGATCTCTGGTTGGGTGAGGGCTTATTTCTTGCGTGGCAAGCTGACATTTTTAATGATACAATTTTGGTGCAGATACATTCTTTTGATTGCTCGTTACTACATTTTAATGCAATGTCACAGTGACCAAAAAACGTAATTCTGGCGTTTTGACTTTTTTTCTCGCTACGCCATTTAGCGATCAGGTTATTCCTTTTTTATTGATAGATCAGGCGATTCTGAACGTGGCGATAACAGATATGCATATGTTTGATTTTTTTATTGTTTTATTTTGAATGGGGCGAAATGGGGGTGATTTGAACTTTTGTATTGTTTTTATTTTTTTAATATTTTTAAAAACATGTTTTCTTAACTTTTGGCATGCTTCAATAGTCTCAATTGGAGACTAGAAGCTGCCACAACCCGATCAGCTCTGCTACATAGAGGCGATCTGATCAGATTGCCTCTATGTAGTAGAATTACTCACTTGCTATGAGCACCGACCACCGGGCGGCGCTCACAGCAAGCCAGCAGTGACAACCATAGAGGTCTCCAGGAGACCTATGGTTGTCATGACAATGAACCGGTGACCACAATCACGTGACAGGGTCACCAGTGGGTGTGTTTCTGGACCAATGGACAGAAGCATGACTTAAATGCCGCTGTCAGCATTGTGCTGCTGTTTCTTGCAGTTGCTCTACCGCTAGTGTATTCTCTCTGTACATTCCATTATTTTGGTGAGTGGTTTCCTAGCAGAAGCTGCTAAAATAGTGAGTATACCAATTCTTTTAACTTTCATTGTTTCTGAACCCTGAAGTAGTTTAAAGAAGTAGCCAAACACAAAACGTATGAACAGTAGTCTTTTTTTTTACATTGCTACTTTTTTTGGTGGTTTTGCAGTGCATTAAATATTTGAGGAAGAAAAGTGCATGTTTATACAACTTTATTTTGTCAAAAACTACACGTTTTCTATTGGTAACTGCTACAGGGAACTCTCTTGGGTATATGCACATGGCGTCATTTAGACAAAGACACCTACTCTTTCCTAGCTAAAGCCACTTCAGGAACCATTTTCGTGAGGCCGTTTTCTCAGTAGAGTTGCGATTGTTCTCGCTTTTACTTGATGCTAAGTATAGAGAGTAGGCAGCTACCTAGTAGAAGTTGACAGATGAATGAACATGTCACTTACTTTAACAGCTTGAAGGCTTCTAAACCCTGAAGAAGTTAAAAGATGTGACATAAGATGGAATACGTGCACATCAATGTCACTTTAATTTTATGGAGTGCGTTTCATGAGCACGCTTTAGCGAAATTTTGGAGAAGTTTTGCATTTCTTGAAGCATTTCCTGCAGTAGTTTAAATAAATTCAAGTGTTTTTGTAAATTTTTAAGAGGTTTTTGACTGAGCATTGCCTAGTTTGAAGCATTTTCCATTGGGAGCTGTTTAAGCATACGTGCACACAACATAAATTTCATGTTGGTCCACTTAGAAATTATCTCAAAAGGGGTTTAAAATAATGTTGAAAAGAATGAACATATGTATTGCATTGTGATACCAACTTGCTGTGCATATGTTACATCTTTTGGAGCTTCAAGGCTTCGAAAGCTGTGAAGCAGCTAAAGTGATATGACTATTCTTCTTTTAGTTTCCATTTGGAAGCTGCTCACCATTTACATATGCAGTAAAAAAGAATGCTGCAAAACCGATGAGAAACTGACAAGAAAAATGTCAAATAAATTGCTTCAGGAAAAACATTGCCAACATTTTCCTAAAGAATCTTCCAATGGCAATACTTAGCTGGTAAGCTGGAGTGTAAAGGACGTTGAAGAGAAGGAATATAAACCAGCTCACCCGTGATGCATGAGCTGAATTTCGGGAGCACGGACCCGCTGTGTCCAGGCGTGTAGAATCCAAAAGAAGAAAATGTCCCGCTGATTGTCACGATTGAGGGAGCTTAGTCTCCAGAAACGCGTTGAGATCCGTACCCATATAGTTTGTGCTGAAGTTTGTATCCTCCCTATTTAAGTTTGTAAATAAAGAAAACTTTTTTTCACGGATTCGGTGAAGCTGGACATTTTCTTCTTTTGGAGTGTAAAAGACGCCATGCCTACACATCCTTAATGAAATGGCATACAGTTTCTTATTTCCAACTTCTGAAAACCTTGTTTTCTAAAAACCTAAAGGATTTAAAAGCCTCAAAGACTAAACATATGAATAGTAAGATGTTTCTTTTTTCATAAAAATAAATAGGAAGATTCTTTTAAGGTTTTCTGAGAGTCTTTTCTGGTGCTTTTAGAAATGGAGCAACTCACAAATTACCAGGAAAAAAAGATGCAGCTGTTAAGGATATGAATTTGATGGGAGATATCCAAAATTAATGATTACAGACAAAATGGACGATTAGCTGAATATATAAGTATCACAGAGACTGATTAATGTGTCTACGTGCTCAAAATCATACCTGTCAGTAGTTTCAGAACACTTATGTAAACTTTGATTTGATAGCGTGTCCACTTTATATTAATAAAGAATGAGGTAATTCTTAGGAGGAAAACAGAATCATAAAAATAATGAATATTGATTAAAGCTCTCCTGAGGAAGGAGAAGTTAGGCGGTGTTACTAATATATCAGTGTGGCCATTGACAACCTATCAAAGAATGTACTTTCTGTTTATTAAACCAGATTTTCTGCTCGTGACTGTGTGTGCAATAACAAGTGTTCTTTATCCGTGTACATGTAAATCTCGCTGATATACAATTTTGCCACAGACATTTAAGAATATTCACACAGCATTAGTGTGACCCTAGACAGTGTGAACATACCCAAAAACTCACTGAAAAAATGTGAAAAACAGGAGAGTTTCCTTAAGCAGTTTCTTCTAGAAAAACTAATTGTTTTGGAACTTCTCAAAAACTCCACCTTTTTTTAACTTGCTTTTCTGGTTTTGTCCCAGAATTCTGTGGTCTACGAAATTACCCCAACTTCTTTATAAATTTAATACCTAATTGTTAAAATATTACCAGAAATTTGCAGCCTGCACACATTCATATACAAGTGCTTCTAAGGATCCTTTTTAAACGCTTAGGAAGCCTTTGCAGGTGTTTTTGTTAATTATTCTAATTTCCTGAGATAATGACTTTTTGGGTTTTCATTGGCTGTAAGCCATAATCATCAACATTAACAGAAATAAAAACTTGAAATAGATAACTCTGTTTGTAATGACTCTATACTATATATGCATTTCACTTTTTGTATTGAAGAACTGAAATAACATTATTCATAATATTCTAATTTTGTGAGAAGCAACTGTATCTTAAAATAAAAATATATTCCATTTTTTATGTACAAACATGACTCATTGTGTAGTGTTAAAATTGTTTTTCCTCAGTTGCTAAATGCAATCTTAAAGAAATCTTTCCCTCATTATGCCTTTTATCAAAGTTTATGAGTAATAGCTATTGTCAAATGTTTTATTGCCCACTGATGTCAGTAAATGTAATTTACAGGCAAGCAGTAAAATACTAGAGGGATATATTGATTATAGGAATAAAAATAAAATTGAATGCAACATATTTCACACATTTGCCACTGGCATTCATAGTAGTGAAATTGGTCTATTATTCCAACTGGTAGCAAAAGTAGATAAATCATTGTATTTCTTGTGTTTATCCCTGTTTACCTAGATATATAGTTTAATGCTGAAAAATTTTTCAATGCACAATGTACATATACTTGATCCATCAAGGATGTTTTTGGTACATGTTGAAAAATGTGAATATATTTAGAGGTTTATGAGATTAAAAATCATAGCTGCCTTCTTCTGAAAACAGCAGAACTATTATCCATAGGGTATATCCAGTATAACAACTCCGCCTTACAGCTCATTCAGATGTCAGTTTTTCACATACAAGTTATATCCTTTTTTCTCGGTAAGAACTAATATAAATTATAGTCTATGGCAGGGCTAAGGAAACTACGGCCTGTGAGCCACGTCCAATCCTTAGGTTGTGCCTGTCCGGACCGCAGGCAACCACAGACAAAGAGACCAGAATGAATGCTCCAGCAGACAGAGCATTCTGGAGTGTGCTGGTGGAGCTGCGGCACTGCAACTTGTAGTAAGGTGTCTGAGGAGGGTAGATGCATAAGGACTCTGAGGAGGAAGGAGAGGAGGCAAAGCCTCCAAAGTAAGCAGTGATGTCCACGGTGCTCAGCATTTATCGCTGTGTGCACCTGACCTGCATAGAGATACGCAGAGACGCGGGTCAGATGGCCACAGCATGCTGCCCTGACTCCTTCTCACTGATAGAGTCCTGACTTCTCACAGTGAGTGCGCCAGCTTCAACACAGAAAGTGAATTCACCCCAACTACATAAATCTGTCCTAGGTAAGAATAGATCAAGATTTTGAGCTTCAAACACATATGACATTAAACCTAAATTAAACACCAAAGTCAACCCCAGGTGTACCCAAATGGGATGAAGGAGGACAAGGAGTCAAGCACAAATATGCAAATATTGATCATATACAAAAGAATTGTGCAAATGAGACCATAAATAAATATAATATCCAAAAGTTTATTAGATAGCAAAATTATTAAAAATATATGCAGTCTCATGAATAGGGTTGAGCGAAACGGGTCGGCCATTTTCAGAAGTCGCCGACTTTTAGCAAAGTCGGGTTTCATGAAACCCGACCCCTGTGTGGGATCGGCCATGAGGTCGGCGATCTTCTGAATCTGGTATCGGAATTCCGATCCCGAGTTCCGATATGTTTGCAATATCGGAAATTGGTATCGGAATCCATATTTAAGTGTAAAATAAAGAATTAAAATAAAAAATATCGCTATACTTACCCTCTGACGTGCCCTGGTACTAACCGGCAGCCTTCCTTCCTTAGAATCAGCGCGTGAAGGAACGTAAGATGATGTCGCGGCTTGTGATTGGTCGCGCGACCGCCCATGTGACCCCTCACGCGACCAATCACAAGCCGTGACGTCATCTTACGTTCCTTCACGCGCTGATAATAGGAATATGCTCACCCTCGGACGCGCCCTGCTTCTTTCCGGCAGCCTTCCTTCCTAAGAATCAGCGCTTGAAGGACCTTCGGTTATGTCACGGCTTGTGATTGGTCGCATGAGCGGTCACATGGGCGGTCGCGTGACCAATCACAAGCCGCGACGTCATCTAAGGTCCTTCACGCGCTGATTCTAAGGAAGGAAGGCTGCCGGTTAGTACCAGGGCGCGTCAGAGGGTAAGTATAGCAATATTTTTTATTTTAATTCTTTATTTTACACTTAAATATGGATCCCAGGGCCTGAAGGAGAGTTTCCTCTCCTTCAGACCCTGGGAACCATAGTATCCCATTGCACTGCATTGGGTTTCGTGTTTCGGCCAACCCCGACCCTGACTTTTCTATAGGATCGGCCGATTTCACTCGACCCGACTTTTGAGAAAGTCGGGTTTCGTGAAACCCGACCCGATCCTATAAAAGTAAAAGTCGCTCAACCCTACTCCTGAATGCTCATAGCATGGGCACTACATGCTGTTTGGATTCTCCGGCACCGGGCAGATACATGATCGCAAGTATGCAATATGCTTCCAACCACATTCCGACTAGACATGTATGGAGTGAGGCAGCACACGTCTAGTCAGCACCTGACTGCATATATGCAAATCACATACTTGTGGTTATGTTCTAGGCGTGCTGTGGAATACAGTGACATTATGGAAATAAAAAATATTGTTATAATAAATTGTGGGGATGGGAGGAATGATATCTGCCAAATGATTGCTGCTGCAATTAGGATTACTGTGATAATAGCTAGGATGATGATTATATATGTTACTACCAATTTTACACCATTATTGTTTTCCATGTCAGTTTATCTCAGAAAGGTCAAATAAGTAACAAGATACTGTGTTAGCTGAACTATGCCTGCTCAGGCTTAAAAAAAAAGGAAAGGTTGATACAGAATGTAGAGTTTTTAACAAGACCTGGACTACAAAGTCTTTACTTAAGTGGTAAAGCTGTGTGCTTAGTTTGTGGAGGACAAGTTGCCATGTTTAAAAATGACAATTTGAATCACCACTACATAATGAAACATGCTGAGAAATATAGCAACTTATGTGATGCCGAGCAGACTTGGGCATCAGATGCTTTGCTAGCCAAGCTAAAAACCCAACAAGGACTTTTTACCTGACTTCACACATCCAAGGATGGAGCAGTCAAGACCAGTTATGTGAAGTTGCAAAGAAAGTAAGCTATTTTGAGATGGTGAGTTTACTAAATAGTGTTTGGTGGACTCTGCATAGCTAATATGCCCAAACAGGAAAAAGGCATTTGAGAATATGCCCCTCTACTGAAGAATTGGAAGAAGAATCGAGGACTTTGAGGTAAATCTGGAGCTTCAACCATAAAATAAAGTGGACAATTTAGACTTTTTCTCCTTGGCTTTGGATGAGAGCTGCAATATTTGTGACACAAAGTTGCTCATCTTTGTACATGGAATATCAAAAGACTTTAAGATTATGGAAGAGATGGCTGCAGTGTGGTCCATGAAAAGGACAATAACAGAGAGCGATATGTTCACAGAAGTGGATCAATGTTTGGACAAGTAGGGTCTGACTTGGGGCAAATTAACAGGTGATACAATGATGGTTCTCGAAATCTGACAGGGAAAAATGTTGGGCTTTTGAAACTGATGCAGGATAAAGTTGAGTCGCCCACCAGGGCCATGGGGTACTCGGTACCGGGTCCAGTACTTAAAGGGGATGTCACGGTGACGGCGACTTGGTCCATGGCCCTGGGCGCCCAAGTAAAAGTGAAAGGTCTTTTAAGGGACTTGTAATAAAGTTTGTGTTCGTGACTCCACCTCTGGTTCTCGGCCAGAGGGGACCGATGCTGCTTAAAGGGGTCCGCTGAGATGATGTTACTGCACCCACAGGTGAAGCAGGATCTCCAGGGCTCCCAATGTATATGGCAAGAGCGATGAATGCTGACAAATAAATGGAGGACACAAGGTTGAAACATCTTTACCTGGTCTATTGGTGGTAGCATGCCACAGTCCAGGGTACCAGGAACAGGTTGTGATATGGTCCGGCAGGCCTGGAGGCAAAGGTGGATCCCTCACCCAGGTGAGGTTCGTAAGCCTTCCTACTCGTGCTCATATGTGAGGTCCATGCTGCCTGTGGCTTTCTGGCAAAGTCCTCTCTCTCCTGTCCTGGGACAGTTACCCGTATGATGGGCACTGCAATCCTTTTCATAGGGTCTCTATAATAACCCGGGCTCCTAGTGTACTGCTTCACCTCCAGGTGTGGGTGCGGACAATTTACTTAAAGTCCTTTACCCTCCAGTTCTGCTGTGTGACCTGGAGTGCAACACAACCTCGGGCTCCCGATGCCCGGTTCCTGTGCTTCAGCTCAGAGGGTGCCCAGTCACAGTTCCCCCCTAAGCCCTTTCCTTCTCCTGTGCTTCTTTCCTCAGATGCTCACTACATTCCAACCCTTCAGGTTTATCTTCCTTTCATGGAGCTGCATCTCACACGTGGCTCAATGGCCCCACTCTCTGCTCACACTCCTCTCTCCTCCACTATCTCTGTACAACTAACTAACTCCTCTTCCAGACCAGAATACTTAAAGCAGAGGAAGATCCCTTGAATCAGGGTGCAGAACTCTCTCTTCTGGCCTGGATTCAGAATGTGTTGCATGTGGATGCTTACCTGATAGAGGAAATCCTCTGTTAGGTGTTGAGTTCCTGCCGCTGCACAGGGGAAATCTAGAACCATTTCCACTGTGGTCTCCCATTCTCCTCCAGCCGCAGTGGAGCCTGATCAGCAGAGACATGGGTCCCAGTATCAGGCTCAAGCTGATACTGTGCAGCTGGATACTGCTGTCCTTCCAGGCTCAGCCATCGTAACCAGTACTGATCAGTGGCGAGTGGGCGTTCCTGGGACTAAGTCCTGCTGTTCTTCTTCTGAGCATGCCCAAGGGATGACCTCCCATTGGAGGTCGGGGGTCACATGCTCAGGTCCTGTAGCAGCTCCTATTGGACCACTAGGAAGGTCCCGGAGAGCTTCCTCTATAAAAGCTTTGCATGGCCTTGTGTGGGGATGTATGCCTGTTCTGGTGATTGCTCCCTAACCCCTTAATGACCGGGCCAATTTTTACATTTCTGACCACTGTCCCTTTATGACTTTATAACTCTGGAATGCTTCAATGGATCCCGGTGATTCTGACAAAGTTTTCTCGAGACACATTGTACTTCATGATAGTGGTAAACTTTATTTGATATTACCTGCATTTATTTGTGAAAGAAAAACAGAAATTTGGCGAAAATTTTGAAAATTACGTAATTTTCCAACTTTGAATTTTTATGCCCTTAAATCACAGAGATATATCACACAAAATACTTAATAAGTAACATTTCCCACATGTCTACTTTACATCAGCACAGTTTTGGAAAAAAAAATATTTTGTTAGGGAGTTATAAGGGTTAAAAGTTGACCAGCAATTTCTCATGTTTACAACACCATTTTTTTTAGGGACCACATCACATTTGAAGTCTTTTTGAGGGGTCTATATGATAGAACATAACCAAGTGTGACACCATTCTAAAAACTGCACCCCTCAAGGTGCTCAAAACCACATTCACAAAGTTTATTAACCCTTCTGGTGCTTCACAGGAATTTTTGGAATGTTTTTAAAAAATTAACATTTTTTTCACAAAAAATTTACTTCAGCTTCAATTTGTTTTATGTTACCAAGATTAACAGGAGAAAATGGACCCCAAACATTGTTGTACAATTTGGTCTGAGTACCACGATACCCCATATGTGGTGGTAAACCACTGTTTGGGCACATGGCATAATTCAGAAGGGAAGGAGCGCCATTTGACTTTTCAATGCAAAATTGGCTGGAATTGAGATGGGACGCCATGTTGCTTTTGGAGAGCCACTAATGTGCCTAAACATTGAAACCCCCCACAAGTGACATCATTTTGGAAAGTAGACCCCCTAAGGAACTTATCCAGATGTGTGGTGAGCACTTTGACCCCAAAAAAATGCTTCACAGAACTTTATAATATAGAGCCGTAAAAATGAAAAATAATATTTTTTCACAAAAATGAACTTTTCTCCCCCAATTTTTTATTTTCCCAAAGGTACTAGAAGAAATTGTACAACAGAAGTTGCTGTCCAATTTGTCCTGAGTACGCTGATACCCCATAAGTGGGGGGGGGAACCATTGTTTGGGTGTATGGAAGAGCTCAGAAGGGAAGGAGCGCCATTTGGAATGCATACTTAGATGGATTGGTCTGCAGGCATCACATTGCATTTGCAGAGCCCCTGATGTACCTAAACAGCAGAAACCCCACAGGTGACCCCATATTGGAACCTAGACCCCCCAAGGAACTTATCTAGATGTGTTATGAGAACTTTAAACCCCCAAGTATTTCACTACAGTTTATAAATCAGAGCCGTGAAAAAAAATCATTTTTTTTCCTACAAAAATGTTTTTTTTAGCCCCCCAAATCTTTATTTTACCAAGGGTAACAAGAGAAATTGGACACAAAAGTTGTTGTCCAATTTGTCCTGAGTACGCTGATACCCCATATGTGGGGAGAACCACCGTTTGGACGCAAGGCAGGGCTCGGAAGGGAAGGAGCGCCATTTGGAACGCAGATTTAGATGGATTGGTCTACAGGCGTCACGTTGCATTTGCAGAGCCCCTGATGTACGTAAACAGTAGAAACCCCCCACAAGTGACACCATATTGGAACCTAGACCCCCCAAGGAACTTATCTAGATGTGTTGTGAGAACTTTGAACCCTCAAGTATTTCACTACAGTTTATAACGCAGAGCCGTGAAAATAAAAAATAATTTTTTCTTACAAAAATGTTTTTTTTAGCCCCCCCAATTTTAATTTTCCCAAGTGTAACAAGAGAAATTGGACCACAAATGTTGTTGTCCAATTTGTTCTGAGTACGCTAATACCCCATATGTTGGGGTAAACCCCTGTTTGGGCGCATGGGAGAGCTCGGAAGGGAAGGAGCACTGTTTTACTTTTTCAACACAGAATTGGCTGGAATTGAGATCGGAGGCCATGTCGCGTTTGGAGAGCCTTGATGTGCCTAAACAGTGGAAACCCCCAATTCTAACTGAAACCCTAACCCATACATACCCTTAACCCTAATCCCAATCACACCCCTAACCCGAACTCCAACACACCCCTAACACTATTCCCAACCATAACCCAAACCACACCCCTAACCCTTACACACTCCTAACCCTAATCCCAACCGTAAATGTAATCCAAACCCTAGCCCTAACCCTAGCCCTAACCCTAGCCCTGCCCTAACCCTAACCCCAGCCCTAACCCTAGCCTAACCCTAACCCTAGCCCTAATGGGAAAATGGAAATAAATACATTTTTTTCTTTTTTATTTTTCCCTAACTAAGGGGGTGATGAAGGGGGGTTTGATTTACTTTTATGGTGGGTTTTTTTTAGTGGATTTTTATTATTGGCAGCCGTCACACACTAAAAGACGCTTTTTATTGCAAAATATATTTTTTGGCATTACCAAATTTTGAGAGCTATAATTTTTTCCATATTTTGGTCCACAGAGTCATGAGTTCACATTTTTATCGGTAACATTTTCGGGCATGCGACATTTTTTGATCGCTTATTATTCCAATTTTTGTGAGGCAGTATGACCAAAAAACAGCTATTCATGAATTTCTTTGGGGGGGGGGGCGTTTATACCTTTCCGCGTTTGGTAAAATGGATAAAGCAGTTTTATTCTTTGGGTCAGTACGATTACAGCGATACCTCACTTATATCATTTTTTTATGTTTTGGTGCTTTTCTACAATAAATACTATTTTATAGAAAAAATAATTATTTTTGCATCGCTTTATTCTGAAAAACTATAACTTTTTTATTTTTTCGCTGATGATGCTGTATGGCAGCTCGTTTTTTGCGGGACAAGATAACGTTTCCAGCGGTACCATATTTATTTATATCCGTCTTTTTGATTGCATGCTATTCCTCTTTTTGTTTGGCGGAATGATAATAAAGCGTGTTTTGCCTCGTTTTTTTTTATGGTGTTCACTGAAGGGGTTAACTAGTCAGACAGTTTTATAGGTCGGGTCGTGACAGACACGGCGATACTAAATATGTGTACTTTTATTTATTTTTTTAAATTTAGATAAAGGAATGTATTTATTGGAACAATATTATTTTATTATTATTATTTATTTAGTTTTTTTTTTACACAAGTAAAAAATTTTTTTTAACTTTTTTACTTTGCCCCAGGGGGGGTGACATCACAGTAAAGTGACAGATCGCTGATCTGACAGTTTGCTGTGCACTGTGTCAGATCAGCGATCTGACATGCACAGCAGGGAGGCTTCCTGACGCCTGCTCTGAGCAGCCCCGTGGCCATTTTGGATCTGGGGCCTGCAGGGAGAGGAAGGTAGTAGACCCTCTGAGCAACGCGATCATATCACGTTGCTCCGAGGGTCTCAGGGAAGCCCGCAGGGAGCCCCCTCCCTGCGCGATGCTTCCCTATACCGCCAGAACACTGCGATCATGTTTGATCACAGTGTGCTGGGGGTTAATGTGCCAGGGGCAGTCCATGAACGCTCCTGGCACATAGTGCTGTGATAGTCAGCTGACACCCGGCTGCGATCGGCCATGCTCCCCCTGTGAGCGCAGCTGATTGCGCTGGATGTACTATCGCATCACTGAGAATGAAGTCCCAGGTCACCTTGACGGGATAGTACGTACAATGAGATTAAGGGATTAATCATTTCTATTCCTAGTGTTGTTAAATGCTCGCGAATGTTGGAGCTACCTAGTGCCTGACAGTGCCATCCTAAACACAAGAGCATGATCCTTACAGCATCAAACCAACAGTGACCGCCAGTGCAGCGCCATGCGCAATCAGTGCACTTTCCTAGCCCTAGTTAGTGTGGTTAGCGGCATCCGCCAGAGCGGCGCTGTACGCACTCTGTACGGTAATATTTAATTCGTCCTGACAACTGGTAACTGTAGGGTGCCAACTCCCGCTTGATCTCAGCATCTGACTCAGGCATGGGCTCAAAAGCCACCAAGGGTTAGAACGAGATCAATCACCAGCATAGTGGGGGTGAATTTCAGGGATCCCACTAGCGTCCATCTGCTGCACCCTGTGACTGCTAACACGGCACAGCATTTCCTTTGTTTCCCTATGACTCTGTGAAGCAACAGAGTTCACATCAGTTTATACCAAGTGATGGAACCCGTGTTTATTCTGGTGTAGTACCGCCATATAGGGCCGCCATTAACGAACAGCAGGTCCCATCTATGCACTGTGGACCCTAGGCTGCGAACGCACCTTTTACTATCTTTATATTTATTCGGTGCGTTCCACCAGCCCTAACATCCTGCTTGCCTCCAAGCATGATATCGCCCTGTTAGGGCTTGGGGAATGCACCGAATAAACATAGAGATAGTACAGACGTGTTTGCAGCCCGGGGTCCACCGTGAAGACGTGGAACCTGCTGCTAGTAAATGGCAGCACTATATGGCAGAAATATGCCTGAACTGACACGGGTTCCATCACCCGGTCTGTATAGGAGCGAACTCTGTTACTTCACAGAGTCACCGAGATTAAAGATAACTCTGTGCCCCGTTAACCTCACAGGGGAGCGAAGCTCACTAACAGAGCAGGTAGCGTACAGTGGTCTTACAGTCAGCAAAAGCACTCAAACAACTCCTCTCCAGAAGTGCTGGAATTCTAGTGGCTATACGCCAGCCCTAAATTCACCCAAACAATCTCCTCTCCAGAGGTGTCAGAAATCTGCACATGCAGACGCAGACCATAAAGTAGCAAAGCTCATGCACTCATGAACATAAGTTGATACTTATGTTGGCTCTGTGGCCATGTGAACCTTTTATACAGGAAGCTCTCCAGGACCTTCCTAGTGGTCCAATAGGAACCGCTACAGGACCTGAGCATGTGACCCCCGACCTCCAATGAGAGGTCGCCCCTTGGGCATGCTCAGTAGAGAAATAGCAGGACTTAGTCCCAGGAGAGTCTGGTCACTGCAGAACAATGCTGGTTACGATGGCTGAGCCTGTAAGATCAGCAGTTACCAAGCGCACAGTATCTGCCCGAGCCAGACGCTGGGACCGATGTCTCTGCTGAGCAGGCTCCACTGTGGCTGAAGAAGAATGGGACACCGCAGCGGAGATGGCTTAAGATTCCCCTTGTGCAGTGGTGGGAGCTCGACACCTAACATCGCCCTCCCCAAAAGGAAGGCAACATCACTGTAACAACCAGTTACCTGGGGTGTTACAAAGTGACTGAAATGAACCCTGAACAGAAATTAGTATTTTTACATTGCATTATTCATCAAGATTTGCTGTGTTAGTCAGTGCTAAAAATTAACCATGTTAATGATTTTGTAACTACCAAAATAGTTAACTTCATCAGGGCAAGAGCACTGAATCATGGACAGTTTGCTGCACTTTTGGAAGAGCAAGAGACTGTACATCGTGATATAGACTACCACACAGCTGTCCGATGACTCAGCATGGGGAAAGTGCTTAAAACAGTATGGGACTTGAGAGCAGAGAATCAAGAGTTCTGTAACAAGAAAGGGCATTATATCACAGAGCTGTCAGATCGCAGTGGTCACTATCTTACTATGCCCTGAATTGGACAAATATATTGTTTCAGTATTTATAGTATCCCCTGCTATAGGGCAAAGTGAGGATAAGCCGCCGTGGAGTTGGAATGCCAGTTTGTAAACCCCTTGGGTGCCAACCTCTGCTGGTAGGTAGGGATTGATTTAGTCTACTGCAGAGAAAGCATCCCTCTATTTGTTTGTATATTTATTTCTGGGTGTATCTCCATGTATGGTAAACTCATTTAATTCAGGTATCTACACGAACGGTCTAGGGAATTAGATTTTAATTTTGAAAGGGTATTCTTTGTTTGTAAGTCTAATGTAACATATGTTGACAAGCTTCTACTACATTTTACTATTGTAACATGTATTGTTACCAGTATAAACATCAAATCAAAACTGCATAAGTTACTGTTTTCAAAAACAAGAAAATATTCAGCTGAATTATATTAATCCGATTGGTTCAGTCCTCCACAACTATCTCAGCTCCTCATGTGGCTCTTTGACAAAATTTAATTGCCCACCCTTGTCTATAGAGTTACATGTCCATTTATTTTTGAGGAGAAAGTGGTCCAAACCAAAACATGGAGATGTGTCAGTTCAAAAGCAGCAGTAATGCTAAATCTGGAAGTATGGCAAAGCAGAGATTATCACGACATGTGGGCTGTGCTCAAGAAAAGGATGAGTCATGGAGGGATTATGCAAGGCTTTTTTTTTCAAGCTAAAACATTTTGACACTTGATCAGCACCTTTCTCAAGGTAAAAAAATGTCCAAATGACATTTGGCGACCTGAAACACATTGGTGAGAATAAAAGTCCTTGTTTATATACTCAGGATCTCATCCTTTCCGTGAGAGCAGCCCGCACATTGTGATAATCTCTGCTTTGACAAACTGCTGTGTAGACAATCTCCTCCAGCCATGTTGCTTCACCTATAACACGTAAGACTTCAACAAGTGCTGTGTCCTTAACCAACCCATACAGGTGAGCGCTACCATCACCCTCATTCCCATTTTCTTCTTTACTTTATTGCCCTATCTGATTGTTTTTACCCATCTAGATGTTCCCTAGATCTGGAAGTAAGCAGACATTTTCTAATCTCTTAGAATCACTTCATACATTAAGGTACCTTCACACTAAACAACTTCACAACGATATCGCTAGCGATCCATGATGTTGCAGCGTCCTGGTTAGCGATATCGTTGTGTTTGACATGCAGCAGCGATCTGGATCCTGCTGTGATGTCGTTGGTCGGAGCTAGAAGGCCAGCACTTTATTTCATCGCTGGATCACCTGCTGACATCGCTGAATCGGCGTGTGTGACACCGATTCAGCGATGTCTTCACTTGTAACCAGGGTAAACATCGGGTTACTAAGTGCAAGGCCGCTCTTAGTAACCCGATGTTTACCCTGGTTACCATCGTAAAAGTAAAAAAAAACAAACACTACATACTTACCTTCTGCTGTCTGTCCCCAGCGCTCTGCTTCTCTGCATTCCTCCTGCATCCTGTGTCAGCGTCGGCCAGCCGGAAAGCACAGCGGTGACGTCACCGCTCTGCTTTCCGGCCGCTGTGCTCACAGTCAGTGCAGGAGAGCAGAGCGCCAGGGACAGACAGTGGAATGTAAGTATGTAGTGTTTGTTTTTTTCACTTTTACGATGGTAACCATGGTAAACATCGGGTTACTAAGCGCGGCCCTGCGCTTAGTAACCCGATGTTTACCCTGGTTACCGGCATCGTTGGTTGCTGGAGAGCTGTCTGTGTGACAGCTCTCCAGCGACCAAACAGCGACGCTGCAGCGATCGACATCGTTGTCGGTATCGCTGCAGCGTCGCTTAGTGTGAAGGTACCTTTAGACTTCAAAACATCTCAAGGGTTTACTTTTTGAGATAATGAAAAGGAAGGGTATGTGCACACAATTGTCCAACTGATCAAGTCCGGCTTTCTCATTTCCCATTTTGATGAGGTACATATTGGAATTAGATGTTCCTGATTTGTTAAAAGATAAAGAGCTTGAAAAGGGGTCAAGAGTTTACAAGCATTTCCTTTTTGTGCTTGGACAAATAAGCCACAATTTTTTTAAATCTTAATTTCCTGGAATGCTGCCTACATTTCATATTATTAAATCTATTTAGGTGTTTGCTTTGGATATACCTTTGGCTTAATAATTTAAGATTGAGGATATTGGTCTATTCACTTTTCATTTACACAAATTAACCACCATTTTTTTTGCATTGGAATTTTCTGGACTGCCCCCTACATTTCATATTATTTTATCTTAAGAGTTGTGTTGGGTCGGAACTGATGAGTATTCATCGATTTACTGTTTTAAAACTGCTGATTTTTTTCTTCTTTTTATAGATAGATAGATACATAGATGCAGTTTATTTTATGACTTCTAAAATGTATGGTTTAATTGACATGTCCAATTACTAACCATACACTGTTATTTTAAGATGACACATTTCTGGCAGGGCTTCTTTGCTCTTTTATCCAATATAGACACCTCTGTGCATTTGATAAGCTACTTTCATTCAGAATTAGCCTCCTGTGACAAATAAACCTTGTCTATGCATGGCCGAGTCCCTTTATTACCCATTTTATTTTGTTTTCTTTCATTATTTATATCATTCATATTCAGAGCCAAGACTTTCTCAGAAACTTGATGAAAAAAACAACATTATTTATCATAGAAGCTTGGTATTTTTAACCAACATGTCAGAAGATGTATGACTGTACTCCATGCCAAGATGCACAGCTCATCCAATTTTAGATATTTCTATATTCACTCACTAGACTTTCTGGGAGTTAATATGAATTTGACAGACTTGACATTACTTTCTGGCAAGCATAGAAGTGCAACTTCATCTATCGAAGTATAATGATTTCTCAGCATATGAAAATGAAGAGGGATAGTCATTTTAATTTACCCTCCAGGCATTGGATCCTTAGTGTAATAGCTGAAGCGTAAATCACTGCATTAGCATTTAGTTTGTGACACATGCATTGATAACAATACAACAACACTGATTAGGAGGGAACCTTTCATTTCAACTTCTAATATATAAAAGACAACGAAGAAGTTTTTTTTACAGTAAAATGTCAAATCCGTCACAAAAGAATACAAAACTTTTTACCAAAGGATGAATATATATTCCTCTAATGAAGTTTAACTGAAATGAACCAAAAGAAAAAAATCAGAAGCAAAGTGTCAAGAAAAATTTAAAATGCCATTTCCCAGAAAATGTATACAAAGTGTTTGTCATTTTTAAATTCCTTAATCCAGAAAAAAGAGATAACTTGATGGAACCATTTTTTATTCCCTTTCCATTGTGTTAAATTGAAGTTAAATGCGCAAGCTGAAATTTGATGGAACAAATGAATAGTGAAAACCATTTAATTTACAAAATCTGTGCTTGCATATTTTTGCTGGGTCCTTTGATTGATTTTAAAAGGAAAATCTTTTCAAGGTTTCAATATGTCAAAGGCATTCTGACAATGTGTTAAAAATGCTGAACCTGAAATTCCATTAGCACAGTTAAATAACAAATTATGGAGAAAGATATTAAAATTGAAAGGTGAAGTTTTGCCTAGTGCTGTATTCTCTGGACACTTACACCACCACTGTTTGTACCTAGTTTGAAAGGTTTCACCTCTCCATAGGATAATACATATTTTGCTGATTGTGGAAACCTTTAAAAATTCTGAATGTACTGGAGGTCACACACAACCGCATAACCGCTATAGTCATAGTTTATAGGACTGCCAGAAATAAGTCAAATACAGCTCAAATTCATATTATTCAGACAGGGGTGTGTAGAAGAATCAGGATTGCGGGAGTCAAAATGGGGACTTTGGGTGATTAACAAGTTTTCAAATCTCCTTATGGTATTTAATAGGTTTCAACTTGGTACAAACCCTTTATTTTAAAATTTGGTCTCCATTTCCATAAACTTACTCAACCATCAACACATATTTCAAGGCATGGAGCAAGTACTATAAGAGCTGTGTCAACTTAGTACATGTAATAATAAGGCCAGTGTCACATGAGCATTGATTATCTCACGCGAGAGAATGGGGACAATTGTGCTAATGATGCTCAACTCAAATTTTGTCAGAGTTTGAGCCAAGCATCAGTTTTCTGTGATCCAATTCTCTCATGAAAGAATCTTATCACAGGTTCGGAGAAGACAGAGATCTTAATTTCTCAATTTAATCCATTGTCTGTGCTCACATAATTTGACATCCAAGTGCAATCCAATGTTTTATGAGCAATCATAGACTTGAAAAATTACACGTGATCTAATTGGTGGAGCCACTCGCAGCGTGCTGTGATTTTTTTTCTGATGCTGAATCGGCATGAGAAAAAAGTAGCAGGTCTGCACTGTCCCATAAAATATTGTTGGAATCGAGTGATATCCAACTAAACATGAGGTTGCACTATACAAAAATATTAACAGTTCTGGTATCTCCTTAAATTAGTGAATCATGTGTTAGGACTGGCGGAACGCACCAAGAGAGATGTTATAGATGGGTCCACTGTGCAGGTGAAACCTGCTGCTAGGAAATGACAGACAATATGGCGGTATTCAAAAGTATACACGCGTGGGTTAAACCTCACCCAGCGTGAAGAAAGCGATCCTGTTGCGTCACAGGACCGCGGTACCGCACATAGAGCGCGAGCAAGTGGTCAGCGAACTAAACCCCAACAGGGATTGTAGTCCGATTAGACCCTTGCTGGCACTACACCGCTACTGGGTGTGAAAGGAATTATATAATTAAGGCACCGAAGTGCGAACTGTGCCGTACTGGCAGGCACCACTAAGCACCCAGACGTGGGTCAGGAAGCGCACACTGGCGCGTGGCACCGCACTGGCGGTCACAGCAGTAGACGCTGACACGTGTGTGACACGTTGAGTGATAAGTCGGGCGCTAGATAGCAGCCATACTCCATACGCGAACAATCATACAATAGGGTAGGGGTATTTAAAGAACGACTTGCACTCACAACAAACACACGTATTAAATTGTACACTAGCGCATGGCCGTGCGGTCATGCGCAGTTTATATAGTTGCAGGACAGGAAGCGGCCACAGAAACTTTGCCCTTCCAAGACCTGCCAAGAGGACCAATAGAATGCGCTGCAGAGTCTGAGCACATGGCCCTCGATCTCCAACGGGAGATCTTGCCCTGGGCATGCTCAGTGTGCGCAGACAAGGACTTAGTCCCAGAAAAGTCCACTCGCTGCTGACCAGTATAGGCTTTACAGGCAGAAGCTGGAGAAGCAGCAGTAACTCTTCTCACAGAGTCAGACTGAGCGAGACGCTGGGATCGACGTCCCTGCTGAGCAGGCTCCACTGCGGCTGGAGGAGAATGGGAGACCGTAGCGGAGACGGATCGAGATTCCCCCTGTGCAGCAGAGGAAACTCGACTCCTAACATCATGTGTATCAAATTGGGCCCAATTAATAATTTACGAGTTTTTAAGTGCCCTTTATTTTTTGTACCAAATTCATCTACATTGTGGATTGTTCGCTGTGTGCAAAATGTATAAATTCTCCTTTTGTCTGTATTTGTTCTGTTTTTAGTCACACATTTCTGTAATGCTGCAAAATTTGCACTAAAATAATTGACATACATAAAATTGCTCCAAGGAATACTTGAGTACTGGCTCAAATTTGGTGACTTTTTAAAAAGTCTCAATTAATTAATTAGCCCAAAAAATGGACAACAAAAATCCCATCTACAATGCCAAAAGTAAAAGGGGAACACATAAAATAAGCTTTACGAATTAGGAGTTAATGAAAAGAGGGGAAAAACATTAAGAACTAGATGAAAAAAACTACAAATACAATAATAAATTGGGCCAATAGTCACATGTCCTAACTTATGTATTTGAGCTGTGATCATTTACTCTGGTTGATAAAAGAAAACTATCTGCAAGCAGGAAAATTACTGTTTGTCTTATAGCTGATTTTTCATTTTAGCTATGCTTTTAGTGAATAATTGGGATTAATGTTTGAAAACCTGATTTATTGATGTTACGACTGGTGGAACGCACCAAATAATAGAAAGGTAGTAATAGAATAGAACAGTAATAGAATATTAGAAAGGTGTGTTCGCAGCCCGGGGTCCACCATGCTGTGATGTTACCTGCTACCCGGTAATGGCAGACGCTATATGGTGGTATAATATATGAACACAAGCGGGTTAACGTCACCCGGTGTGAACAGAAGTGGACTCTGTTACTTCACAGAACCTCACCACCCAGGAATATAAATGCCATAGTCTGTTAAAGCTCATAGAGCAAGACAATGTGAGCGCTAGTGTACAGTCACAGGACTCTACCCCAAGGACATAGTATTAGAGCCCCTCAAGACCAACAAGCATTCGGCGCTGCAACTGCGGTGCCAGGGAACAACTAATAATAATAAATTAAGCGCACAGAGTGTATGCAGTTCCGCTCTGGCGGAAGCCACTAATCCCCTTAACTAGGGTCAGGACAGCGCATTATTTACGCACGGCGCCGCACTGATGGTTGCTGCTGATATGATGCTTGTGGCTAGTGCTGGATGGCACAGTCTGGCGCTAGTTAGCTCAATCACCCAAGTACATGCAATGACGCTAGAGAGGGGAATGATTAGGAGCTTTCACCAGAACAATCACACATCCAGACACACACGAGTTCAGTTTTATACTAGTGCATGGCTGAGCGGCCATGTGAGCCTTTTATAGACGTAGCCTTCCAGGACCTTCCTAGTGGTCCAATCGGAGCCGCTACAGAACCTGAGCATGTGACCTCTGACCTCCAATGAGAGGTCGTCCCACTGGCATGTTCAGTAGACTAAATGCAGGACTTAGTACCTGGAACGTCTGCTCACTGCTGATCAATGCTGGTTACAAAGGCTGAACCTGGGGTGGCAGCTATAACAAGATGCACAGTATCAGCTTGAGCCAGATGCTTGGACCGATGTCTCTGCTGAGCAGACTTCACAGCAGTGGGGAAGAATGAGAGATCGCAGAGGACATGATTCGAGATTCCCCCTGTGCAGTGGCAGGAACTCGACACCTAACATTATCCCCCCTCCTAGGGCCCTCCCCTCCTTGGACCTCGCTAGGCTAAAAGGCAGCAATGAGCTGAAGAGCCCAAATGCTCTCAATAGGCTCCCAGGTCCTGTCCTCTGGGCTATGACCCTTCCAATCCACCAGATAATACTTTTTGCCACATACCACCTTACACCCAACGGTAGCATTCGCCTCGTAATCGTCCATGGACAAGCCCAATGTCCCGGCAGATGACTCGGAAAATTGGGACATGTAGATGGGTTTTAGGAGGGACACATGAAAGGTGTCAGTGATACCTAGGCATGGAGAAAGGGCCAACCAATAGACCACAGGGTTGAGTTGTTCCATGACCTTGAAGGGGCCTATGTAACATAGTAACATAGTAACATAGTTAGTAAGGCCGAAAAAAGACATTTGTCCATCCAGTTCAGACTATATTCCATATTCCATCATAATAAATCCCCAGATCTACGTCCTTCTACAGAACCTAATTGTACGATACAATATTGCTCTGCTCCAGGAAGACATCCAGGCCTCTCTTGAACCCCTCGACTGAGTTCGCCATCACCACCTCCTCAGGCAAGCAATTCCAGATTCTCACTGCCCTAACAGTAAAGAATCCTTTTCTATGTTGGTGGAAAAACCTTCTCTCCTCCAGACGCAAAGAATGCCCCCTTGTGCCCGTCACCTTCCTTGGTATAAACAGATCATCAGCGAGATATTTGTATTGTCCCCTTATATACTTATACATGGTTATTAGATCGCCCCTCAGTCGTCTTTTTTCTAGACTAAAAAATCCTAATTTCGCTAATCTATCTGGGTATTGTAGTTCTCCCATCCCCTTTATTAATTTTGTTGCCCTCCTTTGTACTCTCTCTAGTTCCATTATATCCTTCCTGAGCACCGGTGCCCAAAACTGGACACAGTACTCCATGTGCGGTCTAACTAGGGATTTGTACAGAGGCAGTATAATGCTCTCATCATGTGTATCCAGACCTCTTTTAATGCACCCCATGATCCTGTTTGCCTTGGCAGCTGCTGCCTGGCACTGGCTGCTCCAGGTAAGTTTATCATTAACTAGGATCCCCAAGTCCTTCTCCCTGTCAGATTTACCCAGTGGTTTCCCATTCAGTGTGTAATGGTGATATTGATTCCTTCTTCCCATGTGTATAACCTTACATTTATCATTGTTAAACCTCATCTGCCACCTTTCAGCCCAAGTTTCCAACTTATCCAGATCCATCTGTAGCAGAATACTATCTTCTCTTGTATTAACTGCTTTGCATAGTTTTGTATCATCTGCAAATGTCAATATTTTACTGTGTAAACCTTCTACCAGATCATTAATGAATATGTTGAAGAGAACAGGTCCCAATACTGACCCCTGCGGTACCCCACTGGTCACAGCGACCCAGTTAGAGACTATACCATTTATAACCACCCTCTGCTTTCTATCACTAAGCCAGTTACTTACCCATTTACACACATTTTCCCCCAGACCAAGCATTCTCATTTTGTGTACCAACCTCTTGTGCGGTACGGTATCAAACGCTTTGGAAAAATCGAGATATACCACGTCCAATGACTCACCGTGGT
The DNA here is from genome assembly GCF_032444005.1 of Ranitomeya imitator. Lineage (NCBI taxonomy): Eukaryota > Metazoa > Chordata > Amphibia > Anura > Dendrobatidae > Ranitomeya > Ranitomeya imitator. The sequence continues at coordinate 780,037,040 of NC_091283.1, forward strand.
CCAGCCTATAGCTTACCTCTTCATAAAAACTGATTAGATTGGTTTGACAGGAGCGATTTCTCATAAACCCATGCTGATATGGAGTTAAACAGTTATTCTCATTGAGATAATCCAGAATAACATCCCTCAGAAACCCTTCAAATATTTTACCAACAATAGAGGTTAGACTTACTGGCCTATAATTTCCAGGTTCACTTTTAGAGCCCTTTTTGAATATTGGCACCACATTTGCTATGCGCCAATCCTGCGGAACAGACCCTGTCGCTATTGAGTCCCTAAAAATAAGAAATAATGGTTTATCTATTACATTACTTAGTTCTCTTAGTACTCGTGGGTGTATGCCATCCGGACCCGGAGATTTATCTATTTTAATCTTATTTAGCCGGTTTCGGCACCTCTTCTTGGGTTAGATTGGTGACCCTTAATATAGGGTTTTCATTGTTTCTTGGGATTTCACCTAGCATTTCATTTTCCACCGTGAATACCGTGGAGAAGAAGGTATTTAATATGTTAGCTTTTTCCTCGTCATCTACAACCATTATTTCCTCACTATTTTTTAAGGGGCCTACATTTTCAGTTTTTATTCTTTTACTATTGATATAGTTGAAGAACAGTTTGGGATTAGTTTTACTCTCCTTAGCAATGTGCTTCTCTGTTTCCTTTTTGGCAGCTTTAATTAGTTTTTTAGATAAAGTATTTTTCCTCCTATAGGTTTTTAGAGCTTCAATGGTGCCATCCTGCTTTAGTAGTGCAAATGCTTTCTTTTTACTGTTAATTGCCTGTCTTACTTCTTTGTTTAGCCACATTGGGTTTTTCCTATTTCTAGTCCTTTTATTCCCACAAGGTATAAACCGCTTACACTGCCTATTTAGGATGTTCTTAAACATTTCCCATTTATTATCTGTATTCTTATTTCTGAGGATATTGTCCCAGTCTACCAGATTAAGGGCATCTCTAAGCTGGTCAAACTTTGCCTTCCTAAAGTTCAGTGTTTTTGTGACTCCCTGACAAGTCCCCTAGTGAAAGACAGGTGAAACTGTACAATATTGTGGTCGCTATTTCCTAGATGCCCGACCACCTGCAGATTTGTTATTCTGTCAGGTCTATTAGATAGTATTTGGTCTAAAAGTGCTGCTCCTCTGGTTGGATTCTGCACCAATTGTGAAAGATAATTTTTCTTGGTTATTAGCAGAAACATGTTGCCTTTATGGGTTTCACAGGTTTCTGTTTCCCAGTTAATATCCGGGTAGTTAAAGTCCCCCATAACCAGGACCTCATTATGGGTTGCAGCTTCATCTATCTATGTAGCAAGGCACAAACTTAGTGGACTCAACTCGCAGCCTCATGTTGCGGGCTGAGAGCCACACCAAGTCACCAGGAGCAATGGTCAGAGCGGGGCGCTGGAGTGCATCGGCAGAGACTCTTATTCTCACCTTGGAGACCCGGATGGCATCCTGTGGGCGGTCACAAATGTCACGTGCCTCCACCGCCCAGTCTGCCATCCTAGAATCAGTGGATGAAATGGGCATGGGCACAGGGACACGCAGATGCTGGCCATAGTTAAGGAGGAATAGGGTCTGCCCAGTGGAGTCAGCTATGGCGTTGTTCAGTGCAAACTCCGCCCACAGAAGCAAGGATGCCCAGTCATCCTGCCTGACTGAAACAAAATGTCACAGCTATGTGACCAGGGTCTGGTTGGCCCTCTCTACCAACCCATTTGTCTCGGGATGGTACGATGAAGAGAAGTTCAGCTCAATGCTGAGTAGACGACAGCTTTCTCGAGAACTGAGATGCAAACTGGGGACCCCGGTCACTGACAATTTTGTCTGGCATACCAAGTAGGTGGAAAACATGCTTAATAAACAACGCCGCCAAGGCCCGTGCAGAAGGAACCCACGGAAGAGGCACCAAATTCACCATTTTGGAAAAATGGTTGCTGACTACCAAAATAACGGTGTAGCTACGAGACTTGGGTAAGCCCACCACATAGTCCATCCAGACCATTTCCCAGGGCCTGTCTGCCACCGGCAGGGGGTAAAGTAGCCCAGCAGGCTGTTGCTGAGGAGGCTGATTCTTGGCACAGGAGACACATGCCCGAATATAGTCTCCAACATCACGGGTCATATGCGGCCACGAGTACGTCCTCACTAGGGTTGAGCGACTTTTAGTTTTTTAGGGTTGAGTCGGGTTTCGCGAAACCCGACTATCTCAAAAGTCGAGTCGAGTGAAATCGGCCGATTATCGCGAAAAGTCGGTGATCGACCGAAACATGAAACCCAATGCAAGTCAATGGGGAAGCATAGTCGGCAGTGAGTAGAGGCCAGGAAAACACGTACAGTGCCCATTTTAATAGCAAAAACATCCATTCTTGTTACTTAAGCTTGTCAATCTTAATTTACCTTATAATAATAGTAAGGCATTGGAAATTGGGGGTCATTTGGCTAAAGTTATGGTGGGTAGGGATGGTTCAAGTATTTAGTGGGCCCAGGAAATCTGGACCACGTCATGGCAGTGGAGCAGGGAGAGGTAAGTATTTAAACTTTGCAAGTGCTATGATCCTGAGCAAGCAGGGGGGGCCCACTCGTTGGCATTGGCACTGGCACAGGGCCCCTCAAAGTACGGCGGTGTGTTTGCACGGTGGGGGCGCCTCCCACCGGCAGCAACACTTTTACGTACTATGATGGGCCCTGTGCCAGTGACGTCGCCAACGAGTTCCCCCCTTCGACCTGATGAAGGAACCTGCACTTTCATCTGCACCTTCCTCTTTGTCCCCGTGTAAGGTGGTATGGTATGCGGGAAGGGGAACCTGACTTTCAGCAGAGTCATATTCTGGCTGTGTAGCGTTCTGGGTCAATGTACCAGCAGACTCATCTATCACTGGCTGGGCAATGGGCAGGATGAGGAGGAAACACAGATATAGGCCCAAATAATAAAGTGGGCTAAATGCAGTTCAAAATTGGTAACAGGACTAACCAGTGGATTTGCTTTGTTCAGTGGAGTACAACTGTAATGAGACACAGTGAGTAGGCCCAAATCAGTAAGTAGGCTAAATGCAGTTCCAAATTGATAACAGAAGTAAACAGGCGGCACTGGTTTGTTCAGTGTAGGAGAGCATCAAGGAACGGCAGACACCGTTAGTAGGGCCAACAAAACAAGTAGGCCAAATGAAGTGTTATATTAAAAACAATTTAACGAGAGCCTGAAGATAGAAGCTAGGGAAAGGCAACCAGGAGAACACCTTGGAGCGGCAGACACCGTCTCTACAACCAAGACCCAACTTGTAGGCCTAATGCAGTATTGTTTCAACAACTACTTAACGAGAGCTTCAAGATATAAGCTAGGGAGAGGCAACCTGGAGAACACCTTGGAGCGGCAGACACCGTCTCTACAACCGAGACCCAACTTGTAGGCCTAATGCAGTGTTGTTTCAACAACTACTTAATGAGAGCCTGAAAATGGAATTTCAGGACAGGAAACCAGAAGAACAGCACGGAGCGGCATACACCGTTAGTAGGCCCCAACCAAACTAATAGCCCCACTGCAGTTGTTTGATTAAAAAACTATTTAACGAGAGCCTGAAGATTGAAGCTCAGGAAGGACAACCAGGAGAACACCTTGGAGCGGCAGACACTGTTAGTAGGCCACAACCAAACTAGTAGCCCCACTGCAGTTGTTCGATTAAAAAACTATTTAACAAGAGCCTGAAGATTGAAGCTCAGGAAAGGCAACCAGGAGAACACCTTGGAGTGGCAGACACTGTCTCTACAACCCAGACCCAACTTGTAGGCCTAATGCAGTGTTGTTTCAACAACTACTTAACAAGAGCTTCAAGATAGAAGTGAGGGAGAGGCAACAGAGAGAACACCTTGGAGCGGAAGACTCAGTTTGTAGACCACAACAAAACTTGTGGCCTCAATGCAGTTTTATAATTCTGACAAGCTGAAAATCAGCCTTTTTTTTTTTAAGAGGAGGACAGCTGTATTAAGTGGCGCAGACAGACACTGCTATTAGGCCTTACACCACAAAGTAGGCTCAATGCAGGTTGAAAAAAAGTTACATGGGTACACGGTTGGCATTGTTGTGCTCAGCGTAGGACAAATGGAAGGAGGGACCGCAGACAGACTTAGTAGGCCTAAAATTTTAAAAAATAGGCTCAAAGCAGTTTGAATTATCTTGCAGGGGTACACAGGCAGCATTGGTGTGGTCAGCGGAGGACGATTGGAAGGAGTGTCTGACACAGTTAGTACTCCCAAAAAATAAATAGATGTTAATGTCTCGCAAAACAACAAAACCAAAAAACAAAAGGGTGGCATACTTAGGTACAGGGGTGGGCTCCTCTGCTGAGTTTCAGACATAGTAATTTGGTGCTAAGTATTTACTGGTGTCAATATAGGACACTGACCCTGACTATTTTAACTAGCATCATACATGTCAACAAATTGGTATTGTCAGTGCCAGGCATTGAGGGATGTCAGCGCATAGACTAAACATTGGTGGAGCTGTGAGAGATAATTTTGCAAGTGGTAGAACAGTGTTTGAGCTGGGGGGGAAACTCTCTTGTGGCCGGCGGTACAGGCCCAGGGTCCCTCATGTTAGAACGGTGTGTCTGACATTGGTTGCACGCCACCACCGCCAGTGACACTTTATTGTACTATGAGAGACCCAGTGGCAGTGCCGTCAACCAAAAGCGGGCACACCCACCTCTTCAGACAAACGGCACTCTCACGGGTGCTTGCGCCAAGTGGCGAGACCACGGCCCCGTGGGGGGAGTTAGCCCATTTAGGGAGGTGTAAACATGTCGTATGCTGGACAAACAGCTGCTGCAAATTAAGAGATTGGAACAGTAAGACCAGTCCACAAGCAAGACCTTTTTATAGGAAAGCTAGGTGTCAGCCGGGAAAGGTGGGGCAAAATAATTCAAAATCCATGAGTGGTTCATTTTAATGAAGGTTAGATCATCAACATTTTGGGTAGCGAGACGAGTCCTTTTTCGGTCAATATTGAACCAGCACCACTGAATACTCTTTCTGATAGCACACTAGCTGCTGGGCAAGCAAGCTCCTGCAATGCATATTCTGCCAATTTAGGCCAGGTGTCTATTTTGGATGCCCAGTAATAAAATGGGAATGACGGTTGAGGGAGAACATCGATAAGGGATGAAAAATAGTTAGTAACCATACTGGACAAATGTTGTCTCCTGTCACATTGAATTGATGCTGCAGTACCTGTCTTGTCTGCGGTCATTGCGAAATCACTCCACAAAATGGTCAGAAAACCCCTCTGTCCAACGCCACTTCTGATTTGTGCACCTCTAACACCTCTGCCCTGTTGCCCCCTGCAGCTCGTGTGAGAACCATCACCGACGCTGTGTGCTGGGAATGCCTGAATCAAACGGTCTACCAGAGTTGCTTATTTGGTTGCTAATATTTGTTCCAGGTTCTCATGTGGCATGATATTTTGCAATTTGCCTTTATAGCAAGGATCAAGGAGGCAGGCCAACCAGTAATCATCATCGGTCATCATTTTAATAATGCGTGGGTCCCTTTTGAGGATACGTAAGGCATAATCCGCCATGTGGGCCAAAGTTCCAGTTGTCAAATCTGCGGGTGTGCTGGGATGAGGGGCAGTTTCAGGCAAATCTACGTCACTTGTCTCCCTCAAAAAACCTGAACCCGGCCTTGCAAAGCCACCAGTTTCTATTGGCCCAAGAGAAGCTTCCTCATTCAAAAAATACTCATCCCCATCATCCTCCTCGTCCTCCTCCTCTTTGCCCGCTACCTTGTCCTGTAGATTGCCCTGGCCAGACAATGGCTGACTGTCATCAAGGCTTTCCTCTTCCACAGCTGCAGATGCCAGCTCCTTTATGTGCGTCAAACTTTGCATCAGCAGACGCATTAGGGGGATGCTCATGCTTATTATGGCGTTGTCTGCACTAACCAAAAAACACTGAAGGACTTGACACAGGTCTTGTACCTTCGACTACTCCACACCTGACAACTCCATGTCTGCCATCCAACTGCCTGCCCGTGTATGTGTATCCTCCCACAAATACACAACAGCACGCCTCTGTTCGCACAGTCTCTGAAGCATGTGCAGTGTTGAGTTCCACCTTGTTGCAACGTCGATGATTAGGCGATGCTGGGGAAGGTTCAAAGACCGCTGATGGTTCTGCTTACGGCTGGAGTGTACGGGCGAACTGCGGATATAAGTGCAAAGTCTGCACACATTGAGGAGCAGGTCAGGTAACCCCGGATAACTTTTCAGGAAGCACTGCACCACCAGGTTTAAGGTGTGAGCCAGGCAAGGAATGTGTTTCAGTTGGGAAAGAGCTATGGCAGCCATAAAATTCCTTCCGTTATCACTCACTACCTTGCCTGCCTCAAGATGTACAGTGCCCAGCCATGACTGAGTTTCTTTCTGCAAGAACTCGGACAGAACTTCCACGGTGTGCCTGTTGTCGCCCAAACACTTCATTGCCAATACAGCCTGCTGACGCTTGCCACTAGCTGTCCCATAATGGGACACCTCGTGTGCAACAGTGGCAGCTGCAGATGGAGTGGTTGTGTGACTGCGGTCTGTGGACGAGCTCTCACTTCTGCAGGAGGACGAGGAGGAGGAGGAGGGGGGCGAATGCCTACAGCCAACTGTTTCCTAGACCGTGGGCTAGGCAGAACTGTCCCAATATTGCTGTCCCCTGTGGACCCTGCATCCACCACATTAACCCAGTGTGCCGTGATGGACACGTAACGTCCCTGGCCATGCCTACTGGTCCATGCATCTGTTGTTAGGTGCACCTTTGTACTCACAGATTGCCTGAGTGCATGGACGATGTGGTCTTTTACATGCTGGTGGAGGGCTGGGATGGCTTTTCTCGAAAAGAAGTGTCGACTGGGTAGCTCGTAGCGTGGTACAGCATAGTCCATCAGGGTTTTGAAAGCTTTGCTTTCAACTAACCGGTAGGGCATCATCTCTAATGAGATTAGTCTAGCAATGTGGGCGTTCAAACCTTGTGTACACGGATGCGAGGATGAGTACTTCCTTTTCCTAATGAGAGTCTCATGTAGGGTGAGCTGGACTGGAGAGCTGCAGATGGTGGAACTAGTGGGGGTGCCGGTGGACATGGCAGACTGAGAGAGGGTTGGAGATGGTATTCTTGCTGGTGCCCTACATGCAGGGTTTCCTACCACGAACCTAGTGATTCCCTGACTGCTTTGGCCTGGCGACAAAACCTGCACATTTACTGCAGGTGGTGCGGGAAATGGTGGGCTTACAGGGAGGGAAGGGATGTAGCGTTGCTGACTAGCTTCATTGGCTGAGGGTGCTACAACCTTAAGGGACGTTTGGTAGTTAGTCCAGGCTTGCAAATGCATGGTGGTTAAATGTCTACGCATGCAACTTGTATTTAGACTTTTAAGATTCTGACCTCTGCTTAAGGTAGTTGAACATTTTTGACAGATAACTTTGCGCTGATCATTTGGATGTTGTTTAAAAAAATGCCAGACTGCACTCTTTCTACTATCGGATACCTTTTCAGGCATTGCAGACTGAGCTTCTTTAACCGGAAGGCCACGCTGTCCTACAACTGGTTTTGGTTTTGCCACGCGTTTTTGGCCAGATACGGGCCCGGCTGATGGAACCTGTTGCGATGTTGATGCCTGCCGCGGCTCCTCCTCTTCCGCTTCAGAGCTACTGCCGCCTACACCCTGTTACATCAATGGCTGCCAATCGGGGTCAACAACTGGGTCATCTATGACCTCCTCTTCTATCTCGTGTGCAACTTTGTCAGTGTCACCGTGTAAGCCTGTGGTATAGCGTTCGTGACGGGCACCATAGTCTCATCAGGGTCTGATTCTGGATCAGTACACTGCGAGGACAATGTTCTGCTCTGAGTCAAAGAAACAGCATAGTAATCTGGCTGTGGCTGTGCATCTGTGCACTCCATGTCCGATTCAACTTGTAATGGGCATGGCCTGTTAACTGTTTCACTTTCTAACCCAGGAACGGTATGTGTAAAGAGCTCCATGGAGTAACCCGTTGTGTCGCCTGATGCATCCTTCTCTGTTGTTCTTGGTGAAGAAGACAAGGAAGTGACTTGTCCCTGACCGTGAACATCCACTAAAGACGCGCTGCTTTTACATTTAGCAGTTTCTGAAGAGGAGGCGAAAGAGCCAGAGGCTGAGTCAGCAAGGAAAGCCAAAACTTGTTCTTGCTGCTCCGGCTTTAAAAGCGGTTTTCCTACTCCCAGAAAAGGGAGCGTTCGAGGCCTTGTGTAGCCAGACGACGAACCTGGCTCAACAACTCGAGACTTAGGTGCTATATTGCTTTTCCCACGACCACCTGATGCTCCACCACCACTACCATCATTACCAGCTGGCAATGACCGCCCACGGCCACGACCTCTTCCACCAGACTTCCTCATTGTTTGAAAAACGTAACCAAACTAACGGTATTTGTTACTGTAAAACCAGTTACAAGGTGAACTCAAACTTCTGTTGGATTTATATATCCCTTTATAGGTGGGTGAGACTGCAGGGAAAATCAGGCCCAATGTATAACAGTACACAGCTTCAGTGGCTAACAGATATGCCACTAACAGGACTGACGCTGATGCAGACACTACCAATAAAAATCTCCCCCTTTTTATTTTTTCTGGGAGAATATTGAAGAAATGTGGCCCACTCTTATACAGTATATGTTCTGTGGCACAATTAGAGACAGATGCCACACACAGCACTGGCAATGAGGCAGAAGGCCCAGTATTACACACTAGGTTTAATGTGGCACAAAATTTGAGACAGGTGGCACACACGACTGGCGCTGAAGCAGAAATGCCAATCTTAATCTCCCACTATTTTTTTTTCAGGGAGAATTGAAAAGAAATCTGGCCCATTATTACACACTAGGTTTAATGTGGCACAAAATTTGAGACAGGTGGCACACACAGGACTGGCACTGAAGCAGAAATGCCAATCTTAATCTCCCACTTTTTTTTTTTCAGGGAGAATTGAAAAGAAATCTTGCCCAGTATTACACACTAGGTTTAATGTGGCGCAAAATTAGAGACAGGTGGCACACACAGCACTGGCAATGAGGCAGAATTGCCAATCTTAATCTCCCACTATTTTTTTTTCAGGGAGAATTTTAAAAAAAGCTGGCCCAGTTTTACACACTAGGTTTAACGTCACACAAAATTTGAGACATGTGGCACACACGGGACTGGCACTGAAGCAGAAATGCCAATCTTAATCTCCCACTTTTTTTTTCAGTGAGAATTGAAAAGAAATCTGGCCCAGTATTACACACTAGGTTTAATGTGGCACACAATTTGAGACAGGTGGCACACACAGGACTGGCACTGAGGCAGAAATGCCAATCTTAATCTCCCACTATTTTTTTTCAGGGAGAATTTAAAAGAAATCTGGCCCAGTATTACACACTAGGCTGAATGTGACACACAATTTGAGACAGGTGGCACACACAGGACTGGCACTGAAGCAGAAATGCCAATCTTAATCTCCCACTATTTTTTTTTCAGGGAAAATTTAAAAGAAATCTGGCCCAGTATTACACACTAGGTTTAATGTGGCACAAAATTTGAGACAGGTGGCACACACAGGAGTGGCACTGAAGCAGAAATGCCAATCTTAATCTTCCACAATTTTTTTTTCAGGGAGAATTTAAAAGAAATCTGGCCCAGTATTACACACTAGGTTTAATGTGGCAAAAAATTTGAGACAGGTGGCACACACAGGACTGGCACTGAAGCAGAAATGCCAATCTTAATCTCCAACTTTTTTTTTTTTTTCAGCGAGAATTGAAAATAAATCTTGCCCAGTATTACACACTAGGTTTAATGTGGCACAAAATTTGAGACAGGTGGCACACACAGGACTGGCACTGAAGCAGAAATGCCAATCTTAATCTCCCACAATTTTTTTTTCAGGGAGAATTTAAAAGAAATCTGGCCCAGTATTACACACTAGGTTTAATGTGGCACAAAATTAGAGACAGATGCCACACACAGCACTGGCACTGAGGCAAAATTGCCAATCTTAATCTCCCACTATTTTTTTTTTTATTTATGGGAGAATTGTCAAGAAATCAGGCCCACTGTTAGACTGTATGTTTTCTGTGCCAGAAAATGAGACACAGATGCCACACACAGGACTGCCACTGATGCAGATTTGCCAATTTTAATCTGCACCCTTTTTTTTTTCTTCAGGGAGACTAGTGAATAAATCTGGACCACTGTATTAGAGTATATTTTCTGTGGCAGAAAGTGGCTTGAAGAGATATAACAAAACAAAAAAAAAGGGACTGTCCTACAATTACTATCTCCCTGCAGTAATCTCAGCAAAGTATGGCAGGCAGCAATAACAAGGAGTGGACTGCTGCACAAAAAAGTCAAAAGTGTGGACAAACAAGATAGCTGTGCAGAAAGGAAGGAGCAACAGGATTTGTGCTTTGAAATAAGCAGTTGGTTTGCACAGCGGCGTACTAACAGCAATGCAGCTATCAGTGAGCCTTCTAGGGCAGCCCAATGAGCTACAGCGCTGAGGGAAAAAAATGTAGCCTCCACTGTCCTTGCAAACAAAAGGTGGTGTTGGACAGTGGAAATCGCTACAGCACAAGTGGTTTGGGGGTTAATGTACCCTGCCTAACTCTATCCCTGCTTCTGATGAAGTGGCAGCAACTTCTCCCTATGCTCAGATCAGCAGCAGTAAGATGGCGGTCGGCGGGAATGCCCCTTTATAGCCCCTGTGATGCCGCAGAAAGCAAGCCAATCACTGTAATGCCCTTCTCTAAGATGGTGGGGACTGAGACCTATGTCATCACGCTGCCCACACTCTGCGTCCACCTTCATTGGCTGAGAAATGGTGCTTTTCACATTATTGAAACGTGACTTTGGCGCGAAAGTTGTGTACCGCATGGCTGACCCCACACAGGGATCGGGTCGGGTTTCATGAAACCCGACTTTGCCAAAAGTCGGCAACTTATGAAAATGACCGACCCATTTCGCTCAACCCTAGTCCTCACCAGGAGCTCAGATGTCCTCTTGGTCCCAAAATGACCACCCACCCTGAGAGAGAACCTCTGGTCGCAAATTTGGTGATGCCCGGGGCACAGACTCAAGCGAGACTGGAACCACAGTTCTCATGCTCTCTGAAGGGACAATCAGCCGAGGCTCCTCCTCCTCTGATGACACTACGGAGCGAGAAAGAGCGTCAGAACAATGTTCTTCTCCCCAGAAAGAAAGTGAAGGGTGAAGTGGAACTGGGAGAAGAACAAGGACCATCTAGCCTGGTGAGAGTTTAGCCGCCGGGCAGTTTGTAAATAAACCAAATTTTTGTGGTCAATGTACACTTGGAAGAGACAGCAAGCCCCCTCCAGGAGGTGTCTCCAGTCCGAAAGGGCCAACTTCATGGCTAGCAACTCCCTGTCCCTGATAATTCCTCTCCACCGGTGTGAAGGTCTTGGAGAAGAATAAGCAAGGATGCTTCCACACCACCCAGGAATATAAATGCCGTAGCCTGTTAAAGCCCACAGAGCTAGGCAAAGTGAGAGCTAGTGTATACAGTAGTCACAGGACTCTACTCCAAGGACACAGGGTTAGAGTCCCTCTAGACCCACAAGCGCTCAACCGCAGAGGACATGGTTTGAGAATCCCCCTGTGCAGCGGTGGGAACTCAACACCTAACAATTGATTATCGGTTCAGTTTCAATTTCTTTTCAAAATTGCTCTTCAATCACAAGAATGGTATTGCATGTTGCATATTTGTATACAGAAATATAAAAGGATACCTGAGAGCCAAATTATAACTAAATGGAAATCTATTAGGATCCTTCACATCAATCATGGGTTTTGCAAACACAAAAATCATATTGCAAGTAGGGGCAGGGACCAAAGTGTAGGTGGCTGTAGAGTAAGGTTTGACACATTATTTCCATTATAGACTGACCAGATAACTAACATCTTATAAATAGTGTTGAGCGATACCTTCCGATATCCAGAAGTATCGGTATCATATTAGATTGTCCGATATCCCAAAATTATCGGATATCGCCGATACCGATACCCGATACCAATGCAAGTCAATGGGACACAAATATCGGAATGTAAATAAGCCCTTTCTGTCCTTCTACATCCTGTTCCAGAGGGGGGAAGAGTGTGGGCGGTGCGTGGGCGGACACTGTGCGTGTCTGTGTGTGTGGGCAGGGTCTGCGCAGGCCTGCTGGGGATCTGTACGGGCCTCTCGGGGGTCTGTGCATGCCTGTCGGGGGTCTGTGCGGCGTGCCGGGGGTCTGTGCGGCATGCCGGGGCTTTGTGCGGCATGTGGGGCTCTCTGCGTGTGTGCCAGGGCTCTTTGGGGCATGCCGGGGCTCTGTGCGGCGTGCGGGGCTCTGCGCGGCATGATGGAGCTCTGTGCGGCGTGCGGGGCTCTGTGCGGCGTGACAGGCTCTGTGCGGGCTGCCAGGGCTCTGTGCGGTGTGTCGGGGCTCTGTGCCTATGTGCAGGCATCGTCCGATGGGACTACAAGTCCCATCGGACGATGCCTATTACAGTGACAGTGATTGACACATTAGCCAATGATGGGACAGTAGTAGTCCCATCATCCGGGTAATGTGTTGAATGAAAAAAAAAAACCATACATACTACATACATACTGCATACATGCTACATGCATACGACATACATGCTACATACATGCTACATACATGCTACATACATGCTACATACATACATACATACTACATACAGTACATTCATACATTACATACAGTACATACATACAGACATACAGAACATCAAACATAGAGTTCATACTCACCATTACTTGTCACTTTGTTCCCGGAAGCCAGTGTCATCTGTAAAAAAAAAAAATGTGAAAATAACAAACAACCAATATACTCCCTGTCCGCAGAAATCCACGAGTGTCCCTCGATGATCTCCCGTGGAGATCGGCAGCATCAGCTGTTGCAACCGCTCTCCAGGGGCTCCAGCAACACAATGACCGGAGGAAGGTATCCTTCCGGTCTGTATTCCTCCGCCGCTGTAAAAAAATAGTCCCTAGTCTCACTTTTGGCATTGCTGTATGAGAAATTTTCCCATGCAGCAATTGCTATAAAGTTAGACTTTGTCCTAAGGTTACCTCTCAGTGATGCACTGTAGCGATGTGATATGGGGTAATAAGGGGTTAATTTCACCTTGCTATTGTAAGCTGACATTAAGCTGGGTTAATAACGGAGAGGCCTCAATCCATTATTAATCCACTAGTAGGAAAGGGTTAATAAAACACGCACACATTAGGAAAAAAGTATTTTAATATTCTTCATTTAAACATACTTACCATACTTAAGTGCCTGCAAAAAACGTAAAATAATAAACCGTATACTACCTGTCCACCGTAGTCCAATTTATAACGAGTGTCCCACGACGATCTCCCCTATAGCACAGTGACATCGGGTGATGTCACTGCTCTATAGGACCCTCAGTGACACACTGACAGGAGACAATGGCTCCTGCAGTGCATCACTGAGAGGTTACCTTAGGACAAAGTCTCACTTTATGGCAATTGCTATGTGGGAAAATTTCTCATACAGCAATGCCAAAAGTGGGACTTTTTTTTTACAGCGATGGAGGAATACAGTGCGGAAGGATACCTTCCTCCTGTCATTATGTTCCTGGAGCCCCTTGAGAGCGGTCGCATCAGCTGATGCTGCCGTTCTCTACGGGAGATCATCGTGGGACACTTGTGGATTTCTGCGGACAGGGATAATATTGGTTGTTTGTTATTTTCATTTTTTTTTTATAGATGACACTGGCTTCGGGGAACAAAGTGACAAATAATGGTGAGTATGTATTCTATGTTTAATGTACTGTATGTCTGTATGTATGTATTGTATGTAATGTATGAATGAACTGTATGTAGTATATATGTAGAATGTATGTATGTAGCATGTATGTAGCATGTATGTAGTATGTAACATGTATGTAGCATGTATGAACTGTAGCATGTATGTAGTATGTATGTATGCAGTATGCATGTAGTAAGTAGCATGTATGTAGCATGTATGTAGCATGTATGGATGTAGCATGTATGTAGCATGTATGTTGTTATTAGTATGTAACATGTATGTAGCATGTATGTAGTATGTAGCATGTATGTAGCATGTATGTAGTATGTATGCAGTATGTAGCATGTATGTAGTATGTATGTAGTATGTATGTGGAATGTATGTAGTATGTAGTATTTATGTAGCATGTATGTAGCATGTAGCATGTATGTATGTAGTATGTAGTGTGTATGCATTGTGTATGTAGTATGTAGCATGTATGTATGTATGTAGTATGTAGCATGTATGTAACATGTATGTAGCATGTATGTAGTATGTAGCATGTATGTAGCATGTTTGTAGTATGTAGCATGTATGTAGTATGTATGAACTGTAGCATGTATGTAGTATGTATGTATGTAGTATGTACGTAGTAAGTAGCATGTATGTTGCATGTATGTAGCATGTATGGATTTAGCATGTATGTAGCATGTATGTTGTATGTATGTCGTATGTAACATGTATGTAGCATGTATGTAGCATGTATGTAGCATGTCTTTAGCATGTATGCAGCATGTGTTTAGTATGTATGCAGTATGTAGCATGTATGTAGTATGTATGTAGTATGTATGTGGAATGTATGTAGTATGTAGTAATTATGTAGCATGTATGTAGCATGTAGCATGTATGTATGTAGTATGTAGCATGTATGTAGTATGTATGTAGTATGTATGTAGTATGTATGCATGTAGTATCTAGCATGTATGTAACATGTATGTAGCATGCATGTAGTATGTTGCATGTATGTAGTATGTTTGTAGTATGTATGTAGTATGTATGTAGTATGTAGCATGAATGTAGTATGCATGTAGTATGTATGTTTTTTTTTATTCAACACATTAGCCAGATGATGGGACTACTACTGTCCCATCACTGGCTAATGTGTCTATCACTGTCACTGTTGTAGGCATCATCCAATGGGACTGGTAGTCCCATTGGACGATGCCTGCACACAGGCACAGAGCCCGGGACGCCCGCACAGAGCCCTGCATGCCGCACAGAGCCCCGGCACGCCGCACAGAGCCCCGCACGCCGCACAGAGCCCCTGCACACCGCACAGAGACTCAGCACGCTGCACAGAGCCCCGACACACACGCACAGAGCCCCGCACGCTGCAGAGAGCCCCGCACACCGCAGAGAGCCCCGCACGCCGCACAGAGCCCCGGCATGCCGCACAGAGCCCCTGCATACACACACAGAACCCCACACACCGCACAGAGCCCTGGCACGCCGCACAGAGCCCCGGCACACACGCAAAGAGCCCCACACAGAGCCCCGGCACGCTGCACAGAGCACCGGCACACACGCGCAGAGCCCCGGCAGGCCCGCACAGAGCCCCGGCAGGCCCGCACAGAGTTCCCACACACACACACAGAGCCCCAGCATGCCACACAGACCCCCAGCAGGCATGCACAGACTTCCCCATGGTCACTCACAGACCCCACCCGCACACACACACGCAGTCTCTGCCCACACACCACCCACACTCCATTATAGTGCATCATTGCAGTACTTCTGATTCCGGTATCCAATATTGCAAAAGTATCAGAACTCGGTATTGGAATTCTGATATAGCGAATATCGGCCGATACCCAATATTTGCAGTATAAGAATGCTCAACACTACTTATAAACCAATATGCAGCCAATATATAAATTTAAATGCCTCCAAAATGTAGCAAATTAAAGCAAATAATATAAACAATAACAAAGCTGGATAAAAATCTGTATAAATATTTTTAATAATTCAGAAATAAATAGTTTGAAAGCACATAGGGGCAATTCATCAAGACTGGCATAGTACAACCTTGTGCTCTGCTATGCCAAATTCTTTAAGAGTCTCATGCTAGTTAATGAATTTTGTGCCTCTCCTAAGTGTCCTGCACCTCTGTGCACTGTGCTAAATGCTACCCCAGTCAGAAACTGGAGCGGATGTGTGCACACCACGAGTGGCTGTGTTCACACCACGAGTGGATGTGTTCATACCACTCTCCACGCCAGTTCCACTTGTTTGGACAAAATGTATAAAAAATGGCATGAAAATACCATAAGTCACAAAAATCTTATATTTTTAAAGTTTTCACACCCAATTTGTCGCATAAAAGCTTTGATGGATCTTGCACATGAGCCTCAATTTTCAAGGTATTACACCAGAAAATTAGGGTAAATACTTTGTGATGAGCAAGTATACTCATTGCTCGAGTTTTCCTGAGCACACTCGGGTGATTGAGTATTTGTTAGTGTCCGGAGATTTTGTTTTCCTTGCTGCAGCTAGATGATTTGCGACTACTAGACAGCTTGATTGCATGTGGTGATTCCCTAGCAACCATGCAACCCCCACATGTACTTACACTGGCTAATAGCTGTAAATCAAGCAGAATCAACAAAAACTAAATCTCCGAACACTAACAAATACTCGGAGACCAACCGAGCATGCTCGGGAAAACTCAAGCAACGAGCATACTCGCTCATCACTAGTGAATACTTTTTAAAAGTTGCAAAATTTTTTCATGATGCAAGGCTGTACAAAAATGTACTGACTTTCGGCATCTCAGTGCCATTATTGCATAGCTTCAAAAAGTGTGCAAAACTGGGGCATCATAGGACGTGACTTCCCCCACTCGTTAGATTCATCATGAGTGGTGGTTTTTCATATGCTGCAAATTTTGTGTACTTAAGTAATATTTGTGGTAAGATGCACACAGAGAAGCATGCCATATACTCTTCTTTTTTAATCAGACACCTCGCACTCCACCTTACCCTCTCATCAAGATCGGTGTGAAACCAATGGCCTTGATAAATCAGGTCCATAGAATTAAAAATCTATAGGACATTCTTATACATGATATACTGGTCATTCAAATTAATAACTAGTGGCCAGATACACTCAGCTTTTTATTGGAAAAAAACTATAAAACTAAATGGAATACCTATTAAGTAAAGCAAAATACCTACATAAATATAACTACATAAATTATATCACAATGAAAAGATGCAAATAATAATAAAACAGTACAAAAATGAACTCTCACATTCGCATATTCACTGGTAAGTGATTCAAAAATTAGATATTTAAAAATTGACCTTACCAACTCTAGCCAGGCCCCAGAAGAGGCTAATGCTATACACACAATGGGGCTCAGATTGTGCCCTACCAGGAATCCTCATAGTTCTTTTTGTGGAGTTTATTTGACTAGCATTTTATGTATATTTCATACTTATTTGGGTTTTCTCCAAACACTTTCTATAACCATTCATTTTGATTAAATCTGGGTGCTTCCTCGGACCTCTCTTTTGGTGTAAGGGTGCTGCAAGCTGTAGTCCCTCCCTAAATAGTTACTCTCTGTAATTCTCTCTGTGGTGCTGTCATGAATGACCGATAAAGACTTAGTTACTCACCGGTTAACAGTGTTTTTCGGCGTCCATGACAACACCCGTACATACCCTCCCATCTTTTTAAGTTCTGGGTGTACACCTCTTCCCTTTTTTATATAGTCCACTCGTGGTGGATAGTTAAGTTGTAATATTGTTGTATATAAATTATGTCATTAACCTTGGTGGTCCTCTTGTGCTCTGTAAACCAACTGATGCATGGGAGAGGTGCCACTCTTATGTATCTGTAGATTTCCTGTTCCTGAAGGGCGGATCCCCTCTCTCCGTGGTGCTGTCACGGACGACCGATAAAAATAGGATTACAGATATTTCAGGTGAACCCATCTGGGCACATTATCCAACTAAGCAATACCCTTTTCATCTGAGTATCATCTCCTCTTGTTTTGGAGGGATATTATCTGTTATCAGCCTCCTGAGGAACCTAATTATGGGGAAATGCATTGAGGCATTCCTAAGACATCAGTATTGAAGCAATGTTGAGGCATCAATAAACAATATCATCAAAGGTAAGTTCCTTTTTCATTGACATTAGATGTATAATTGTGAGGCTTTCCTGAGGTATCTATATATGAAGTAACTCTAGGCATAAACCATTGATATTTATTAGAGTGAATTTTCTTTTACATCTACATGTTAATATGATATGTATATCTTGAGTAAATGTTAAAGCATCTTGAGATAATAGTATTGTTTTTTTACTTCTGTTTTTTGATATTACATGCATTCCTGGTTACTGTAGGGTTGACTAGGGTGAATCAGGGAGAGCCACCATTGAGTGGGGGTGCCATATCGTCAACTTTAACTAGGAAGCCAACCTCCACTGGTAGGCAGGATATCTAAGGGACTCAATAGAGCTCAATAGTTTGAGGGTCATTTTATGCACTTTATAATGAAAAAAGTCTAGCACACTCCTCTGGATTTATTACTGTGTTATGGATTTGCATTAACCTGTGATTAACTGTCCTGAGACATATACAAGGGGATTATAGGGCCTAGCAGGGACAGCCGCCATTAAGCGAAGGCACCACTGTTGATTATTTATAGGGTTACAACCTCCACAGATAGTTAATTATTAACACATGCCCTACAGTATTTAAAAAATACTATAAACATACATTTCCTTCAGCGAAGCTGTAAGGCGAATTACTGAAATTAGGTGGCTTAAAGGAAAACACCAGCAATAGTTTAAAATCACTGTAAGATTTGTAATTTCTCTTGGTTCCACTTTTGACAAGATGATAACATGATGTTTATTTACTGTACTTATATAAGATTTCTGTGCCACCAAATTCCCATTTGTCACAGACTAGAGTCAATACACCAACATAAGCGGATGAGCGATGAGAAGAAAAATAAGGTCTGATGCTAAAAATAATATTCACATTGAAAGTGTCGGACCCAAGCTCTACAGTAATTCAAATGGTAATGTCATTTCCACCACCAAGGCTACAAACTAAGCACAATGATAGATTTATGCACACTCAGTCATCAATATGGCATGCTAAGTCATCATGTTAGAACTCTTCATATCTGAGTGATGTCTCACTGATGTGGAGATAAAAGAATGTATTTTTTTAGCAAAAATATGTGTTTGAAGAACATGGTTGAAGAATTCAAAAAGTTTTATTACATGATTAGATAGATATTCATAACTCTGCAGGAGAGCGAATATCCCTAATTTTGTTTCTGGCAGATTTGTTCAATTTGGCCACCACTTGGTTCAAATAAGTACGGCCATGCGCTAGTGTACATTTGTAAACGTGTGTGTGTTGTGAGTGAAATTCGCTCTTTAAATAACCCTGTATGATTGCTATCTAGCGCCCGACTTATCTAACAGCATGTTACACACTAATACAGAGTCTAGTTGCTGTGTCCGCCAGTGCGGCACCGTGCGCTTTCACAGTGCTTTCCTGACCCCAGCCTGGGTGGTTAGTGGCGTCCGCCAGTGTGGCACCGCACGCACTCTCGTGCATTCCTTTGTTATTATTTTGGTTACGCTGACACCCCAGTTGCGGTGTTGACCGCAAGTAGTCTACACAGACTCAGATCCCAAGTCTTAGGACTTAGCTCGGAGACTCCTTGCTTGTGCTCTTATGTGCGGTACCGCAGCCCTGTGACTTAACAGGGTTTGCTTCCTTCACACAGGGTGAAGTTAACCCGTGTGTATTCACATTATATCGCCATATAGTCCGTCATTACTTGGCAGCAGGTTCCATCTCTGCACGGTGGACCCCGGGCTGCGAACGCACCTTATTCTACCTTTCTTATTATTTGGTGCGTTCCGCTAGCCCTAACAAGGGGTGTGTTGGAGTTAGGGCTGTGGTTAGGACTGGGATTATGGTTAGGGGTGTGTTGGGCTGAAGGGTGTGTTGGGCTTAGGGTTGTGGTTAAGGTTGTGATTAGGTCTAGGGGTGTGTTGGGGTTAGTGGTGGAGCTGGAATTGGGGGCATTCCACTAGTTAGGCACATCAGGGGCTCTCCAAATGCAATATCACATCTGATCTCAATTCCAGCCAATTTTGCATTGAAAAGTCAAACAGTGCTCCTTCCCTTCTGAGCTCTGCCGTGCACCCAAACAGTGGTTTACCCCCACATATGGGGTATCAGCGTACTCAGGACAAATTGCACTACAACTTTTTGGGTCCAATTTCTCCTGTTTCCCTTAAGAAAATAAAACAAATTAGATCTGAAATAATTTTTTTTGTTAAAAAAAGTTAATTTTTTTTTAAACATTCAAAAAATTCCTGTGAATCACCTGAAGGGTTAATAAACTTCTTGGATATGGTTTTGAGCACCTTGAGGGGTGCAGTTTTTAGAATGGTTTCTCTTTTGGGTATTTTCTATCATATAGACCCCTCAAAGTTACTTCAAATGTGATGTGGTCCTTAAAAAAATGGTGCTGTAAAAATGAGAAATCACTGGTCAAATTTTAACCCTTATAACTCCCTAACAAAAAAAAATTGGTTCCAAAATTGTGCTGATGTAAAGTAGACATGTGGGAAACGTTACTTATTAAGTATTTTGTATGACATATCTATGTGATCTAAGGGCATAAAAATTTAAAGTTGGAAAATTGAGAAATGTACAAATTTTCGTACGTTACACTCCCAATAAATCCAACCTTTGCCCATTCTGTGGGGAAACGTGTGGCCAAGAGCTCGAGGTGTATAGAGCACTGGCTCACGAAACCCCTACAAGATTTACTATTACCAGAAAATTTTTCTAGCAGCGGGAGGCGAGATAGAGTCAGAACAGGGGTGGCTGTGGACTAGGTTGCTGCAGCCACACTAGCAGCCTGAACAGCAACTGTGGTAACATCCACAGCTGAGGTTGTACGCTCGAGAGCCGCCAACCTATCCTCCAGCTGCAGGATGTACTGCAAGGATTGCTGTTTGTCCGCCATTTACTATCCAGACCCTGGCGCTAGTATTATGTTAGGGTTGGCAGAATGCACCGAGTATATATATATGTATTAATAGGTGCGTTCGCAACCCAGGGTCCACTGTGCAGGAGAGGAACCTGCTGCTGGCAAATGGCGGCGCTATATGGCGGTATAAGCAAACTATGTTAACTTCACAGATTCGCTAGAAACAAGATGCTGTGCCCTGTTATCCTGACACAGGTACACAGCTACCAAACAGAGCAAAACTGTGGTCATGCAGTCAGAGAAACAGGCAAACAACTCCTCACCGGAGGTGCTGGTATTCTAGGGGCTTATTTCAGCCAAACCCTAACCACATCCAGACATGACCACACTGGCGCTTAGCTCATAGACTTTGGTTTGATACTAGCACATGTCCGTGCGGCCATAAAAACCTTTTTATAGCTGTAGCAGACAAGGACCTTCCAAGTGGTCTAATAGGAGCTGCTACAGGGCCTGAGCGTGTGACCCCCGACCTCCAATGAAAGGTCCTCCCATGGGCATGCTCAGTGTGTGCAGAGCAGGACTTAGTCCCAGAAAAGCCTGCACACCGCTGACCAGTGCTGGCTACAAAAGCAGAACTTGGAAAGGCAGCAGAGATGCTGGGACCGATGTCTCCGCTGAGCAGGCTCCAATGCGGCTGAAGCAGAATGGGAGACCGCAGCAGACATGGCTCAAGATTCCTCCTGTGCAGCAGCATCTGCGTGTCCCTGTGCCCATGCCTGTGTTGTCCACCGATTCTAGGATGGCAGACTGGGCGATGGAGGCACGTGACATTTGGGACTGCACACAGGATGCCATCCGGGCCTCCAAGGAGAGAAAGAGGGTCGCTGTCGATGCTCACCGGTGCCCCACTCTGAACTTTGCTCCTGGCGACTTGGTGTTGCTCTCTGCCCATAACATCAGGCTGCGAGTTGAGTCCACTAAGTTTGCGCCTCGCTACATAGGCCCCTTCAAGGCCCTGGAAAAAGTCAACCCTGTGGTCTATCTATCAGTTTTCCGAGTCATCTGCTGGGACATCGGGCTCATCCACGGATGATTACGAGGTGAACGCTATTGTTGGTTGTAAAGTGGTAAGAGGCAAAAAGTATTATCTGGTGGATTGGAAGGGTCATGGCCCAGAGGAGAGGAACTGGGAACCTATTAAGCACATTCGGGCTCCTCAGCTCATTGCTGCATTTGAGCATAGTGAGGCCCAAGGAGGGGTGGCCTTAGGAGGGGGGTAATGTTAGGTGTCGAGTTCCCACCACTGCACAAGGGGAATCTTGAACCATGTACTCTGCAGTCTCCCATTATTCCCCAGCTGCAGTGAAGTCTAGCAGAGACGTTGGTCCCAGTGTCTGGCTCAAGCTGATACTGTGTGTCTGGTTACAGCTGCCGCCCCAGTTTCGGCCTTTCTAACCAGCATTGATCAGCGGCGAGCAGACGTTCCAAGGACTAAGTCCTGCTTTTCGTCTTCTGAGCATGCCGGTGGAACGACCTCTCATTGGAGGTCAGAGGTCACATGCTCAGGTCCTGTAGAGGCTCCCATTGGACCACTGAAAAGGTCCCGTAAGGCTACATCTATAAAAGGGTCGTATGGCCACTCGACCATGCGCTAGTATAAAACTGAACTTGTTTGTGTGTGTGGATGTGTGATTGATCTGGTGAAAGCTCCTAATCATTCCCCTCCCTAGCATTGTTGCATGTACTTGAGTGATTGAGCTAACTAGCGTTAGACTGTGCCATCCAACACTAGGCACAAGCATACTGTGTCGTATTAGCAGCAACCGTTAGTGCGGCGCCATGCGCAATTAGGGCACTTTCCAGACCCTAGTTAGGTTGGTTAGTGGTGTCCGCCAGAGTGACGCTGCTTGCACTCAGTGTGCTAAATTTATTATTATAGCTTTTCCCTGGCACCGCAGGTGCCGAAAGCTAGTTTGTCTAGAGGGACTCTGACCCTCTTTCCTTGGAGTAGAGTCCTTTGACTTTACCCTTGTGCTCACTTTGCCTAGCTCTGTGAGCTTTAACAGGCTACAGCATTGATATCCCTGGGTGGTGTAGTCCTGTAAAGCAACAGAGTCTGCTTCTGTTCACTCCAGGTGACGTTAACCGTGTGTGTTCATCCATTATACCGCCATATAGCGTCCACCATTACCGGGCAGCAGGTAACATGACGGCACGGTGGACCCCGGGCTATGAACGCACCGTATTACTCCCTTTCTTTTATTTGGTGCGTACTGCCAGCCCTAACAGACTGTCCACCAATAATTGTCTTTTTCTTTCTTGTACCAAAGACTGCTCATCTACTCAGCTGACTCCCCAGTCACTCCATTTGGAGCAAGACCTTCAGTTGTCTCTCTTCTAGCTACAGCGCACATCTTAGCTGGTCACTCACAAGCTTAAACACTTGCCTCTGCTACATCCAGCATGGCAGACAACAGCACACACTGAACCCATTTCCTGGTTTCTAGCAAAGCAATGCAGGTGAACTCTTAATCAAGTGCTAGAATTTAGCACTCACCATCCTGACCTTGCTACATACCCTCCCCTTTGCCCAAAGGTAAGGGCTGAGCACCACCTGTCATCCACCATTTACGCATTTCACACAGGACTCTGCTTTCTACAGTTTACACTCAGAGCTCTGCTTTCTACAAACTACATGCAATGCTCAGCTATCTACAGACCACATGCTAAGCTCTGGTACCTACAAACTAAATGCAATGCTATGCAATGCTGTGTCACCTCTACATCATGCATGCAGGCTCTTCTGCCTGCAAAATACAGTCAGTTCAGTGCTACAAGCAACCTCACAACATGTGCACAAGTACCATACTGCTTTGCAGACACACAGCTCTACCAATGCTGACACACAATGCAGCGGCAAATTCACTGCACGCAGTACTACACATTGTTACTTTATGAGACACGATACTACCCCCATGTGCATATGCCGACCCGGGCCATAAGATAGTTCTGGATATCTACACGGACACACCTTAGCCCCATCCCAGGGACAAGCACATGCAGAAGTGTGGCCCTTACCAGGGTCACCAAACTTACTGAGTCCAAAAGTCCAGTCATTTGGGCACTATTACAGTCATCAGGAATTCCTGAGGCTCCTCACCAGGATGAGAAACAGCACTGCAGGCACGGTATCTCTCAGAAAATGGAGAGACAAATGATTTTTTTTACCGCTTTTTAATATTTTTTTTTCATCACATAAATAAAAACTATCATTGTTTTCTATCTCCATAATCATACTGACCTGACGAGTCATATTGGTGGGCAATTTTTACTGTATAGTTGACACTGCAAATATATAAAAAAAAAAAAACTATTGTGGACTTTTTTTGCAGTTATTCCTCAATAGGATTTTTATTCCAGTTTTCTAGTACATCACGTGGTAAAATTAATTTAGTCATTCAAAAGTGCAACTCATCCAGCAAGATAACAATCCTTGACATATAAAAAAAAAGTTGTTGCTCTTAGAAGAAGATGAGGAAAAAAGGAAAAGGCAAAAAGAGAAAATAGTCATGTCAGGAAAAGGTTAAATCTTCATTTTGCCTGAGAAAAATAAGCTACAATAATGATAAAGGATGTTGATGGTCCTTAGGTCTCACCCTCCCTCATTACACAAGTACACATTATCTAATCTGCTTCATCCAATAAGCATTCGAGATTATACAGCTTGGAGTTATAAAATCTGCATAAAGTGATAATATGGTTCAAACACTCACTTGCCTAATATTTCTGCACCCAATATCTCTACATACTGTACCTGTGTCTTTAGTTCAAAACATGTATTTGTAAATTTGATTTGACATTTTTGTTATACATTATATACAGAATATTTCTATAGGCCTATGGTAAACTCTTGAGCTCTGTGTCAGTCATGCAAACTGGGTTTGCTGGAGTAATTTAATTTGAAATAAACCTGACATAATGTAATTTACCTATAGAACAGAAATATTGTATCAGAATGTCAGTTTTAATGAAACATAATGTGAGATTGGTTATTTTTTTGCGCACTTCTTCAGCATTAAATAATTGCTATGGTTTGCGAAATTATGTAACTTAACTCTTTGTGAATGTCCAATTGAATAATGTATTATAATATAGAGATTAATTCTAAATGCTATTATTAAAGAACTTTGAACGCAATAATGAATTGAACTAAACTATAGAATAAAGTGCAGTTATTGCAATATGTATTTGTGTAGTGAGATTCAGATTTTTATTACAAAACTCCATAATCATAGAGTTAAATAAAATAGGTTGATTGTTTGAAGATAGTCATTTAGATTCGGATGAACCCAGTAAAAGCTTAACCCCAAGTTTGATGACTTATCATGGAGTAGAAGTCCGCCCATTCCCTTACCAATCTTGGCCAGTATTCTCTGCACCTGCCGTAGTTCAGCTATATTGTTATGCACTGTACCACAGCATCTTAGACTGAATTCCAGAAATAACTTTTTATTTGTCGTTGGTCGACTATATGGATTTTCAATTTAGATTTATTTAATTTTATTTGAACATGTGGATACATTTGTTGGCTTTGTCATTTCCAAGCATGGTCTGACTAGTGACTTGAATAGAGGCAAATCTATGTTCTAATTATGAGCATCAATGCCTCTTTCAATGCATCCAATAATTTTATTATGTAACTGAATCGAAACCATACATCGAAAATTATGTCCAACCTATTGGGTTAAATTAAAGGGATATTTAGGATACAAAAAATAGTAATCTGAAAATGCATTTCAATCTCAAATTTATCACCAATCCTGCGAAAAGCTGAACATTTTTGTAACTAGATTATACATTTAAGTCTATAAATATCATCCCTATACCCATCTTGTTGGATCCAACACTATTTGATAAATTGTCTTTAGTTATTGTCAAACACCTTTCTTTGCTGAACCTTCAGGATTCTGTTCCCAAATTTCAATTAGCATGGTTGAAGTCTCTCATAATAATTACTCCACCTTGATTTCCTATCTCATTCATTTGCCCTATGAGTACATTTTCTGATGCTTCCATTTTACTTGGAGACTTGCAACAAACTCCAAACAGTATTTTAATTCTTTCATCATCCACATATTTTCATTTGAAGAGATTCTATGTTGATAGATGCTGTGACATAGGTGAGTTCACCACCATCAAGGGGCAGATAAAGAAGCAGTAAATGACTCCAGTGCTGCCCTACAGCTTCTAACACCTCAAATGAATCGGCATCAGGGGGTGATGACTGAAGCAGTGAGTGACACAAGTGCCACCCACAGTTGTCGATTCATTTGAAGGTGGTGCTAGAACCTGTGGGGCAGCACTGGTGTCACTGCATCTATTTCCACCCCCTGATGATAGCTTGTTCTACTGATAGAAGATGTGGCAGCGGAAATTTAAGCAAAGTCAAGGCGCAGTGCTCATCTCTCCAACAACTTCAGAGGACGGTGATGTAGCTGCAGCTCCACTCCATGATAACGTTCTGTTCCAGGAATGGCAATAGACGCCGCAGGGGAATGAGTGCAGCCCCAACCTTCTGTGACTTCCTGTTTCATACTCCTCTCAAATGAAATGTCACAGGAAGTGAAGTAAAAATATATATTTAGAGATTAACTAGATAGAGAGACGTGTAGGATAATAAAGCTAATTATAAAAGTGGGTCTGATTAAATCCTGCACATTTATTAAGAAAAATGGAGTGCTGCCTTCTTTTTTGAACTTTATGGACTTTGGAAAACCAGTGGACAGGTTGCCTGGAGGCTTTGCACCCAGAGATAAGTAGAAGTGTTGTGCTGTTCCTTTTTTATGAATAATATAATTATAAAAGTGGTTAGGATGTAAAGGTAGATATTTCGACATAATATTTTAGTTGAATATTTAATAAAATTATCTGCAGTCACCTGTATAGTGATTTTAATCCCTTACTCAAATTTTGGTCTGCGGCATTGGCTCTCCACTTAGGTATGATGCCTATCAGTGTCTATCAGCAGATTTATTGTGTGCTTGTTTCTAGACTTTATTAGCCACCATAAGTTAAGGTACCGTCACATTAAGTGACGCTGTAGCGATATAGACAACGAGCCGATCACTGCAGCATCGCTGTTTAGGTCGCAAGGAGACGTCAAACACCGGCAACATCTGAACGATGCAGGAGCGATCCAGTGACGTACTTATCGCTCTCGCTGGTTGCTCGCTCCATGAAAAACCATTGCAGGCATCGTTGCTTTTGCTGTCAAACATGACGAATAACGCCGACCTGACGACGAAATAAAGTTCTGGACTTCTATCTACGACCAGCGATGTCACAGCGGGATCCTGATTGCTGCTGCGTGTCCAACACAACAAGATCGCTATCCAGGACGCTGCAACGTCACGGATCGCTGTCATTCTCGTTGGAAAGTTGTTCAGTGTGAAGGTACCTTTAGCTTTCTACAAGCTTTTCTAGTTTTTGGGCATTCAGCACAACACTACTAGGTGAGTTAAACATTTACTATTTTTATCTCATTGACTCTATCCGGTGCCTGATGTAAGTCCTACCATGGGAATGTATCACCTTAGATATCACAATCAATACCAACCATGGCACCTAAGTGCTTAAGCAAGTGCTGTATATTTTCTGCACAGGTAATGCATACCAGATCATTAGATGACATTTAAGCATGTCTGCAGAAGAATCATCATATTACACACGGATATGCCTCGGTTTCATGGCAATATCTGCATGCCAACTAGTAAACGGATTTTATGTCCCATGTGGACAACTTTTTTTGTGGTGCATGTTTCTTGCATCATTAATGATACATTTTAAGTCCACCTCCAACTAAAACTCAAGCTTTTTCAAAATCATCATATTGATTCAAAAATCTATATACATAGGGTGACATATTCAGCAAATACTAAAAATTTAGTGGATATATGTGGAAAAGCACATAAAAGTTACTAAAAACATATAACAATTTTCCAAGAACTGTGTGCAGGAGACACTGTTCATTGAACTTGAGATCATGCGGGTACATATCATGCAGATAAAGAGACTATATTTCAAGATGTTGTAAATAGGAGAGAATTTTGTCTACACCCAAGTTACAAACTCTGCTATACAAAAGCTGAACTATAATAATTTGCACTTTAACCACATAAATACTTTTACTTTGTGCAGTTGGGCAAATTTTGAAGGATCCCAATAAAATAATTTTAACCCCTTAATGACCGCCAATACGTCTTTTAACTGACCTGAGATATAAGAGAATAGCCTCCCCATACAGATGACAATCCAGCATCTGTCGGTTGTACACTATAGCTGACAACTTGCTGTACCAGCCATGATCAGTATTTGCACCATCTAAATCTGTTTAACCCCTTAGATGCTGCTGTCAATAGTGACTACATCATTATAAATGGTTAACAGTGTGTGGGGGCTTCTTCTTTGTCACAATTGGTGCCCTCAGATCATGATTTTGTTGTCCTGATGTTTGCCATGGCAATTCATGACCAAATAGTGGCCTTAGAGTCTGACGGCTGTAGTAATCTGTTTAGAAGTTAGCAACATTTAGGTGGTAAAAATACACATTTTCATTTCTGTCATACCACTTTGCATTAATTCCTGTAAAGCACCTGAAGGGTTAATAAACTACCTGACAGCAGTTTTCAATATGTTTAGGGGTGCTGTTTTTAAAATGGTATCACGTTTGTGGGTTTCCCAATATATGGGACCCCTAAAGTCACTTCAAACATGGATAAGTCCCTAAAAAAATAAATTTTGTAAATTTCTTTGAAAAAATGAAAAATTGTTGCTACATTTTTAAACCTCCTAAAATGCTAACAAAATAAAATAACATTTTACAAATGGTGCTGATGTAAAGCAGGCATGTGGGAAATGTTATTTATTAATGGTTTGCTGTTGTATGACTATCTGGATTAAAGGGATAATCATTCAAATTTTTTAACATTTTTCTAAAATTTTTGATATTTTTTATAAATAAACACAAAAAATGTTGAACAAAATTTACCATTATCATAAAGTATAATGTGTCACGAAAAAACAATCTCAAAATCACTGGGATTTGTTGAAGCGTTGCAGAGTTATTACCACATAAAGTGACACTGGTCAGATTTCAAAAATTTGGCTCGGTCACTAAAGGGTTAAAATGTATTTAACCCTTGAAAAAAACAAGTATATCAATGGCATGAATGTCAGAAACCTGTCATTTAGTCATTGTGTCCAAATGTAATATCAAAACTAATTCAGACCTTGCCTCAAACTGAAACTGTAAAATATATATAAAATGGTTTTGGATATTAGCAAAAAGGATTCCCTTGATGTGGAGCGTTAACACTTTCTTTTTTTCTAGCACAAATCTGTATTTATAATAAGTTTTGCCACAATTTTACATTAAACATGGCATAGTGGTACAGAAAGTACGTAGCCATTTTGCAGTGGTAATTGTGCTTAGCTAAGAAATAAAATATTTTCTGACTTAATTCTGATCCCCTTACTGCTCCACATATGGAGGCTCAATAGTCAGCATTGTTGCCTGGGGTTCTAAATTATTATCCAACTAAGGATAACATCTGCATGGATACAAAATGCATGAAAATTATGCCAACATTTTGACACAAGTTACTGGCAAAATAAGCCAATCAATAGGTAGTCTACACTTCCACGAAAGTGTCTAAAGATGTGCCAAATCTATCAAACAGTTAAACAGCATGGATCAAAGTGCAATATTTGGCACATTTTGAAACAATCTACTATAATTTTACTATGTCTAAAAATTTGACGGTAAATTTTCAAACCTCTATAAAAATATATTATGAAACTAATTAGAACATGGTAGATTCAAGTTTGTAAGTAAGAAGTGACATTTTAATATATGTAACACTAAAACAAACGAGATGCCCTAAAACCGTTAAAGGTTTCATGGAGCATATTGGAAAATGTATTAGATCTCAAAAAATTGAATTTTAAAGAGTAATTCTATCTCAGATATTAGCAGTATATACTATCAATGCATCTTAGGCTTGCAGTTATTTAAAAATGATGCTACAAATCTTGTCATCGTGAATGGAGTGTGCACTGTGCTCTTACTATTTTCAGAACTCCCTTAAGAATTAACACCGAGAGCTGAACGTAATGTACTCTCAGTAAGGCGTCATTCAGACATCCATGTTCTACATACATGTTGTTTCTGTTTCTTTTTCACAGATAGAACATGTACCAATATAACCTTTGGGGCTTTTCACATGTCCATGTTTTTTCACAGACCGTGGGTTCATGTTCATTCTTCTCCACTATCATAACTGAAAAGTAGTGATGAGTGAGCACTAAAATGCTTGGGTGCTCGTTACTTGAGTCGAACAAATCATAATGCTTGGGTGCTCGACCTGAGTAACGAGTATAACGGAAGTCAATGGGAAACTCAAGTATTTTTCTGGCAGCCCCCATTGGAGGTCTAGAGGGGGTCT
Organism: Ranitomeya imitator; assembly: GCF_032444005.1. Lineage (NCBI taxonomy): Eukaryota > Metazoa > Chordata > Amphibia > Anura > Dendrobatidae > Ranitomeya > Ranitomeya imitator. Next base: position 780,067,416 of record NC_091283.1, read on the forward strand.
ATAAATTACTGAAAAACAATGGAAACAGCAATGAAATGGCATGGGAACAGCATAGGGAATACTCCTGGAAGGATCTCTGAATCCAAGGTCGCTCCAGGGAACAATGTTGTCAGAGTATTATGCCACTTTTACGGACTGATAATAAACAAATAAAACCACACTTAAAATAGATTTGACTGGAAAAAGTTTTGAGAAACATTCTTTCAAGGATAATGAATTGTATTTAAGGCAAAATAAATAAGAGAAAAGAATACTCCTCCACACCTTGGGCTAAGTTCACACACAGTATTTTTGCTGCGTTTTTGCATGTATACTTTGCTTTCAATGGTGAAAAAACATTCCACAGGAAATGTATTTTATCATTTTAATACCTTATCTGGCCATGTGGTCTGAGAGACATGATCAGACACATTGAAAGTCTTTCTTTTTTTTGCAGGGCCGTAAGCTGGCCATCACTATTTGTACAGCGCTTCTGATTGGTCGTGTGCCGCTCATGTGACCGCCACGCGACCAATCAGAAGCCGCGACGTCATTCTCATTCACTAAACTCCTAATTCTAAGAATTGAGGACCTGCGAATGACGTCACGGCTTCTGATTGGTCGCGTGGCGGTCACATGGGCGGCACGCGACCAATCAGAAGCCGGGACGTCATTCGCAGGTCCTAAACGCGCGCATTTTAAACAAAGAAGCAGCGTGATGTCCAGGGGCCGCCGGACAGGTGAATATATCAATATTTTTTATTTTAATTCTTTATTTTACACATCCCTATGGATCCGATACCGATACTCGATACCACAAAAGTATCAGATCTCGGTATCGGAATTCCGATACCGCAAGTATCGGCCGATACCCGATACTTGCGGTATCGGAATGCTCAACACTAGTTATGGGTCTTCCACCAAGACAATGACTCCAAATATACTTCAAGAACCAACCAGAAATAGATGGAAACAAAGCACTGGAAAGTTCAGAAGTTGTAACTCCATCTCCAGTGCTATAAAGTCCCTCACCACTACCTCATACATATATTTGCTAAAGAGAATATTTGAATGGACACATTAAATCCTTTAATTTTGCCTGCTTTGATGAATTTCTGAGTGCAAAACACCGTAAAAATCATGAATCAGTCATTGAGTGCATGGAGAACAACAGCAGGAAGGCTTACAATTTGTAAGGCAATAATCTCTAACTAGAAGCCAGTCCATTATTCCTACTTTTGAATTAGAATTTTTGTTTTTTTGTGGAGTAACCCAATTAATGCTGTCATCTTTGATGACTTTCTGAGTACAAATGAAGGTAAAAAATATGAATTATTCAACGAATGCATGGAAAAAACAGCAGCAAGGCTTACAATTTAAAACCCAATAATCCCTGACTAGATGCCTGTCATAGGCTATATGTACTGCCACACCTCTCCATAGACGAATTACAGATAAGTGTGGTATTATTATGACAAAATAGAATCTATTTGAATTAGCCCTGAAAAAGGCAATTAGCTAAATGTAACAGCATCAAGGAATATTATTTCATCAACCCTGCTGGGGAATATAGTAGAAAGATTTTCATCTACTCAGCCTGATATGGAGGATACCAGGCTCTTCTGTGCTTACTGTACAAGCTCTCCTGTCCTGACTGTGAAATCCTGTATACAGTTTGAGAACTCCCTATGTGACACCTACCTGACAGCCCACAACAAGGCACGGCATCATATACTAATAGAATCCATTGGATCATTTGGTTTAATTTTGTTTTACCTCAAATTGAAGGTGGATCCACAGAAAAGCATTTTTTCTAATTACTAAGGAATGGGTAAAGTGTATGAACTAAGTGCAAGGGATGCCAAAAACAGATGGGATAAAGGTAGTGTGGGTAGTACCATCAGTTGCGCATGCAGCAAACTCCAGTTCCTCCTCATCATTAGCATCACCCATTATAATTTCTTGATCTATCTCAGCTTGCTCCTCCTGCATAGCCTACTCTTTATTTGTCAGCAGCAAGCCTTTTAGTTGACAGAGACATAAGATGGTGATGCAGATTATGGTTTCATCACCGCTCACCATCTTAGTCAAGTTCTCATAGTATTGGATAACTGCACAGATGTCAGATATCCATGTCCACTCATCAGCTCTGATGTGTGGAGGCTGACTGGAATACCGATGTGCATGATGTAGCTGGTTTTCAACAATTGCCGTCTGCTGCTCACAAAGCCTTGCCAACATATGTAATGTTGAGTTCCATCATATGGTGACATTGCACACCAGTCGTTGAGCAGTAAGTTGAAAATGCTGCTGCAGCACTGCTAGGGTGGTGGCAGCTGTAGCCGACTTGTGGAAATGGGCACACATGCATCGTATTTTCATAAGTAGTTCAGGCAGTTCTTGGTGGGTTTTGAAAAATCGCTGAATCGCTAAGTTGAGCATGTGGGCCAGGCATAGTATGTGTGTGTGAGTTTACCAAGCTTCAGAACTGCCACTAGGTTACAGCCATTGTCACACATGACCATGCCTGTTTGTAGGTTCAGGGGTGATAGTCACAGATCAGTCTGGTCTGTTAGACCATTCAACAACTCTGCAGTGGTATGTGCTTTGTCACCTAAGCAGATTAGCATCAGCACAGCTTGTTGCTGCTTGGCAAAGGCTGTGCTGCAGTGATTCCAGCTTTCAACTGATGTTGACATTTGTGAGATGGAGGATGAGGATGAGGAGATGCAGGAACTGCTGTAGATAGTGAGGTCAACCCTGATTGAACCAAGGCCCCCAATCCTCGGTGTCGGTATCTCATGTTTTCTCCCAACGTCCAAATGGGTCCCAGCTTCCACAATGTTCACTCAGTGTGCCGTCAGGAAAATGTAACATCCCTGGACACAAGCACTTGTCCAGGTGTCCTGAGTTCAGTGGATCTTCCCAGTCACAGCATTAGTCAGGGCACGGCTGAATTTCTGGGACATGTGCTTGTGTAAGGCGAGAGAAATAGAGGTGGCTGAGAACCAAATACCGAGGGATGGCTGCAGCTATAAGGTTGGGGAAAGGTTCTGTCTCCACAAGCCTAAATGGCTACATTTCCAATGCAAGCAGTCTGGAAATGTGGCCATTTAGTATTTTAGCCTGTGGGTGGGTGGCTGGGTATTTACACTTGCATTGCATTGGAATGGGGTAGGAACAACTGAATGATGCACTAAGACAAGGACGTGGTTGCTGATGATGATTGCAAGTGGGCAACGACAGGTGCAGGGTGGGAGGCATCTTCACCTACATCATGGACAGGGGATTGATGGATGTCACCCATAGACACCTTCTGGACCCTGGCATTTGTCCCAAGTAGTCAGGTGCTTTGCTTACATGTGGCTGAGCTTGGAGGTGGTGGTCAGACTTCTAGTTGTGCTGCCCTGCTGATGCTGGCATGGCAGATGTTGCAAATGGCCTTTGTTGGGTTACCTTAACTGTACTGTCTTTAAAAAAAACCCAGACTTGTGAACACCTAAACCTTGGCTTGGAACATAACCCTTGCTGGTGCTCTGGAGATCAGTTGACCACCTTGTGTCTCTTCATGCCACTTGTGGTGCTGCAGATGCCTTCCCCTGTGTGCTTCTGGCCTCACTCTCTATATTACCTTCCCCATTTGGGTCAGTGACTTCATCGTCCACCACCTCATCTTTCTCTTCTGCCCCCTTGTCCTCCTTCTGACTTGCTGACATAACAACACCACTTCCTGGCAATTGTGTCTCATCATCGTCCAGCTCTTGCTTTGCTTGCATTTGCATATGCCTGAGCATGCAGGTGGTGGTCAGGCTGCTAGTTGTGCTGCCCCTGCTGATGCCGGCCAGGCAGATGTTGCAAATAGCCTTTTTTGAGTTAAGTGGACTGTCTTTAAAAAAGTGCCAGACTTGTGAACACCTAAACCTTGGCTTGGCAACTTCACCTGCATTGGTGCTCTGGGGATCAGTTGCCTGCCTTGTGTCTCTGGCCATCCCACTGCCTCTTTCTGCCTGTTGTGGTACTGAGGATTCCTCCCCCTGTGTACTCCTGTGACTTCATTGTCCACCACCTTGTCTTCCTCTTCTGCTCCCTGTTTTTTCTTCTGACTTTCTGATATAACAACACTACAATTGCTAGCAATTGTGTCTCATCATCATTCAGCTCTTGCGACAGTTATTGAATTTTCCGACCGTCGAGTTCTTGAGAGAGTGACTACTCAAATATTTGAACATCGCTACATGTGATCTCCTCATGTCCCTGTTGGAATGGGTGGGGTAAGAGGCCAGAGTCTAGAAATGAAAATGTGAACAGCTCTTCGGAGTGTCCAAGTGTGGAATCGCTTGTCTCTGTCATTGGACATGGTTGGAGGAAGGAGGAGCAAGGTGAGGATTAAGTAATCCAGAATCACGACTACTGAGACTGGATTATGTGGTAGACAGGATGGTTCTGGCAAAGCGACTGAAAGGATTATCTGCTATCAATCCAACAACATTTTCACACCGGTCTGGCGTCAAGAGTTTTGTTCTGCGCCCTCCCTACAAAGTGGGACAGGAAGCTATATCGACATCATGTGTGTGTTTGTTGTGCTCACACGCAGGCAGTTTCACCTTATAACCCAAGAGAGAAAGTGGAGTTCAAGTCCAAAGATTTTTTGTTTCAACTTGCCCACACCTTCGGCCTCTACTCTCAAAATCAGCATTATGTCCACTTCCCCATCCCTTTCCAGGGCGTCTTGCACATTTTAAAATATGACTGCTATATCTCTGTTGAGAAAACATTGCAGACAGTATTACAGTGCCAGCAATATCTGCCCACTGCAGATGGATGTATAGGACTGTAGGATCAATATAGCAATGCTATTTGAAACCATAAGTTTTTTCTGTGTGTTTTGAGACTCAAGCATGATAAATGCTGTAGAAAATGTCACTGCTGAAAAAAATTGCAGTATTGGGGTATGTTTCCATATTCAGGAAACCTTCAAGATTTGCTGTGGATTGGACATTATGTTATGTTATGATGTTACAGCATAGTGGAGGGGATTTTATGAAATCCTGTCTCCTCTATGCGTGCAGGGCCACATTCAGTGGACATGTTGCCTAACCGGACATGCTGCGCGCCTTTCCAGGCCGCAGCATGTCTATTTACGGAGAGTCTGCACAAGATAAATAACCCAGTCTATGAATACGATGCAATGATTCCGCATGTGTTCAATGAATACATCCGGAATCACCGGGCATACAACAGGGGGCAGCACTGTGTCCAAAGCGCCGCCAATACGCCCAGTGGAAACATTCCATTACAATGGCAGCAAAATGTGCTAACTTCAGATGGACGTATAAGACTGCTGTATCAATATAGCAATGCGATTTTTTTTAGCAAAAGTTTTTTTGGGGTGTTTTTTTGAGGCTATAGCACGTAAAATGCCATATAACATTTCATAGCTGAAAAAATAATGCTGCATTACAATGCCAGGCAACTTTGCACACCTCAGATGGCTGTATGAGACTTCAGTATAAATATAGCAATGCAATTTTTAACAAAGTCTTTTTTAAGGTGGGGTTTGAGGCACAACTGTAGCACGCCAAAATGCTGAATAAAATTTTACAGCTCAATAAAAGGCTGTATTACAATGCCAGGCAAACTTGCACACCTCAGACAGACAAATTAGACTGGAGTATAAATATAGCAATGTGATTTTTTCAACAATTTCAATATAATTAGTGTCATTATCAGCAGGAGCTTATCAATACAGGACAAGATGATCTGAGGCCATCTATTCGAACCACACCATCACCACTTATTAGCTCTGTGTCAATATAAATTATTTACAGAAAGCTGCCAATCAGTGATGTGAGGAAAGTTACACAGGACTCAACATTTCGAGCAATGCTAAAGTACAGCACAGAAAACTGTGATTTTATCACAACTACTGCACTCATTAAACAAAGTGATACACAGCTGGAATTATGGTCTCTTTCGCTACATCATGCTTTTATCACATTATATAGCTAAAGCTTGCTAGTCAGTTTCACACTATTTTCCTCTGGATCACAATGGACGGACTGACCGTGTACACATATATATAAAAGGCTGTAAGTTCAATTCAGGAGAACTTAGTTCAGTCTTGGCATTGGCGTTTGTAAACAGTGAGTGAAATATGCTTATGTGAATCCAGCCTAAGTGTGGGTTTTACATGTTAGTTTCACATTTATTAGATATTTGTAGCATAACGAGTAAATTTGCCAAAAAAGTCTGAACAGTTTAATTACATGTAGGTACAAATATCAAGATTACCAGAATGTGGCTAAACTGGCCATCTGGTACATCTTTTGTTTAGGCTAAGTTTCAGAAATGTATGGCAAAACTTAATGTATTTTTAAGTGCTTAATCTTCACTGTCTTATACCCAGCATAAGGCTAGGTTCCCATTGCGTTATGGTGGTACGTTTAACAGACTACGTTACACTGCGGCATAATGCGGTGTAACGTAGTCCATTAACGCCGCCATTGCTTGTAATGGCGAACGCATCGCTAGTGCACGCCCACATTGGGCGTGCGCTAGCTATGTGCCGTCATTTGAGTGACGGACCTCGAACGCTGCTTGCAGCGTTTGCGGTCTGTTCCTCACTAGTGCAGATCGGGGATCTGCGCTAGCGGGATCAGCAAATGCGATCCCTTTTGGAACATTGCATTAGCGCAGTCCGTAGCGCTATGCGCTAAACGGACTGCCCTAACGCAATGTGAACCTAGCCTTAGCTATAGTGTCAATGTTTGATCAAAGGAAGCTTAAAAAGGCATGGGAGTGTATGTATGGGTGAGGTTATGCCAGACATTGCAGCACATCTTCATTCTTTTAACTATGAGCAAACTGGAGTGTCGGGCACAGCTGCTTGTAATGCATTATGTTTGTCAATTCATAACTGATGAAAACACAAATGTACTCACTGAAAACGTATAAAGCTGCTGGCGTTCACGATCAACCGGCTGAAGCAATGTGAGATGTCGAGTGATACCGGTTTGCGTCACTGTGAAAACTGTACTGTAGTCTGTTAAGTATAGGTACAGCTGAGGATCTTTTGTCTGTAAAATAAAGCAGAGTACATGTAAGCACAATTCAGTCATTTACAGTATCAAGAGCCAAATGTGCATTATATAGTATTCTACATGGCTGCTATTCTATAAAACTGTTTTTACAAATTTTAGTCAATTCTAAGGGGGATGTGAAGTTACATAAATATAAAACAATTTATTAGGAGTCCTTTGCTAGATGCTCTTTCTAATTTACATTGGCTGTATAACAGGAGCATAATGATTGGTCCATGTGGGAGAGGGGCCCTCCAATGCCAATTTCTTTTGGATGTGCATCCCCAGATGAACATTCTGATGATAAAAAGGGGACCCGTTGGCTGCCTGCACTGCAATAAACACTGCCCGGCCAATCAGAGGCCAGCAGGAGGTGTCTGCTTGCCCGTGTCAGGCGGCACAAGCCAGTGAGGATATGTGCGGCCCACAATGAAGTCAGTTCTGGCTTCTACACTGGTTATAGAGGAGGACATTGCATGTCATAGGAGAATGTGCTGGAAATGAACCGATGGGGCTCAGGGTGAAGGGGTCATTAATAATTATACTAGGAAGGTGCCCAAGATTGGGTACATTTTTATAGCATGGGGGGTTGTTATTACTGAAGGGGCCAGGATGAGGACATTATTACTGGAAGAAGCCCAGGATGAGGGATATTGTCATAGGAAGGGGCTAGGATGGGGAAATTATTACAGGAAGGAGCCTGGAAGGGAAATTTATTATATGGGGCAAAAAAATATATTTTTATAGCATTTAGAAAACTACAAGGGAATATACATTTGACTAACATGCAGGTGGGAGTACATGCCAAATTTTTTATTGGGGTACATCAGACTAATTACTAAACTGTTGTTGACTAAGATTTGTCCTAGGTACTTACAATGGCTTGTAGTTATTTAAGCATGATAGTGTTAAGATTAGAGATCATTAGTATGTAATAAAAATGATGTTTCAAGGAAATAAGAAATTTTAATTTTAGACATGAAATCGGACCAATTATCACGAATATATGGATTTAAGAATATCTAATAATATTGGCAAGACTAAAATGTTTACTTAATAATTAAGCTGGTATTTTATCTTCTTACACCAGAATAATTTATTTATTTACCAAAGTTGGTATCCTAAAAAGAACTTGTCGGTGTCACCATGTTAAATTGTGTAATAAAAATTCTGGAGCATCTTTTCCCAAAACTATGCATTATGCTAATGATTTACTTCTCTTCCTAAAAAATGAATAAATTGACAATCAGGTTAGGGTTGAGCGAAACGGGTCGTTCATTTTCAAAAGTCGCCGACTTTTGGCAAAGTCGGGTTTCATGAAACCCGATCCGACCCCTGTGCGGGGTCGGCCATGCGGTACGCGACTTTCACGCCAAAGTCGCGTTTCAATGACGCGAAAAGCGCCATTTCTCAGCCAATGAAGGTAAACGCAGAGTGTGGGCAGCGTGATGACATAGGTCCTGGTCCCCACCATCTTAGAGAAGGGCATTGCAGTGATTGGCTTGCTGTCTGCGGCGTCACAGGGGCTATAAAGGGGAGTTCCCGCCGACCGCCATGTTACTGCTGCTGATCTGAGCTTAGGGAGAGGTTGCTGCCGCTTCGTCAGAAGCAGGGATAGCGTTAGGCAGGGTCCATTAACCACCAAACCGCTTGTGCTGTAGCGATTTCCACTGCCCAACACCACCTTCGGTGTGCAGGGACAGTGGAAGCTACATTTTTTTTTTTTTCCTTCAGCGCTGTAGCTCATTGGGCTGCCCTAGAAGGCTCCCTGATAGCTGCATTGCTGTGTGTACGCCGCTGTGCAAACCAACTGCTTTTTTCAAAGCACAAATCCTCTTGTTCCTTCCTTTCTGCACAGCTATCTTTTTGGTTTGTACACACTTTTTATTTAATTTGTGCATCAGTCCACTCCTTATTGCTGCCTGCCATTCCTGGCTGAGATTACTGCAGGGAGATAGTAATTGAAGGACACTCCCTGTTTTTTTTTTTTTTTTTTTGTGGGAGATTAAGATTGACATTTCTGCTAGAGTGCCATCCCTGTCTGTGTCATCTCTCACTCAGTGGGCCATAGAAAGCCTATTTATTTTTTTGCTTGATTTGGGTTATAAAATCTACCTGAAAAAATCACTACATCAATCAGTGGGAGAAAAATATTGGCCTCAGGGCTTGTGTGCCACTCTTGACTCCTGTGTGCATCATCACTCACTCAGTGGGCCATAGAAAGCCTATTTATTTTTTTGCTTGATTTGGGTTATAAAATCTACCTGAAAAAATCACTACATCAATCAGTGGGAGAAAAATATTGGCCTCAGGGCTTGTGTGCCACTCCTGACTCCTGTGTGCATCATCACTCACTCAGTGGGCCATAGAAAGCCCTTTTTTTTTTTTTTTTGCTTTATTTGGGTTCTAAATTCTACCTGAAAAAATCAATAAATCAATCAGTGGGAGATTAATATTGGCCTTTGGGCTTGTGTGCCAGTCCTAAGCGTGCCATCTCTCTCTCTCAGATAGTGGGCCATAGAAAGCCTATTTATTATTTTTTTTATTGGGTTTATAAATTTTCCCTGGAACAAAAAAAAAAAAAGTGGGAGATAAATATTGGCCTCTGGGCTTGTGTGCCACTCCTGACTCCTGTGTGCGTCATCTCTCACTCAGTGGGCCATAGAAAGCCTTTTTTTGTTTTATTTGTTTTCTAAATTCTCCCTGAAAAAATCATTTTATTTTATTTGGTTTCTAAATTCTTCCTGAAAAAATCATTTTATTCTATTTTTTTTTCCTAAAGTCTCCCTTGAAAAAAAACAAAAAAACAAATCAGTGGGAGATTAATATTGCCCTTTCTGCTTGTGTGCCAGTCTTGACTCCAGGGTGTGCCATCTCTCTCTCTCTCTCCAATTGTGGGCCATAGAAAGCCTATTATTTTTTTAGCTTGATTTGGGTTCCAAAATCTACCTGAAAAAATCACTACATCAATCAGTGGGAGATAAATATTGGCCTCTGGGCTTGTGTGCCACTCCTGACTCCTGTGTGCGTCATCTCTCACTCAGTGGGCCATAGAAAGCTTTTTTTTGTTTTATTTGTTTTCTAAATTCTCCCTGAAAAAATCATTTTATTTTATTTGGTTTCTAAATTCTTCCAGAAAAAATCATTTTATTCTATTTTTTTTTTCCTAAAGTCTCCCTGAAAAAAAACAAAAAAAAACAAATCAGTGGGAGATTAATATTGCCCTTTCTGCTTGTGTGCCAGTCTTGACTCCTGGGTGTGCCATCTCTCTCTCTCTCTCCAATTGTGGGCCATAGAAAGCCTATTATGTTTTTAGCTTGATTTGGGTTCCAAAATCTACCTGAAAAAATCACTACATCAATCAGTGGGAGATAAATATTGGCCTCTGGGCTTGTGTGCCACTCCTGACTCCTGTGTGCGTCATCTCTCACTCAGTGGGCCATAGAAAGCCTTTTTTTGTTTTATTTGTTTTCTTAATTCTCCCTGAAAAAATCATTTTATTTTATTTGGTTTCTAAATTCTTCCTGAAAAAATCATTTTATTCTATTTTTTTTTTCCTAAAGTCTCCCTGAAAAAAAACAAAAAAACAAATCAGTGGGAGATTAATATTGCCCTTTCTGCTTGTGTGCCAGTCTTGACTCCTGGGTGTGCCATCTCTCTCTCTCTCTCCAATTGTGGGCCATAGAAAGCCTATTATTGTTTTAGCTTGATTTGGGTTCCAAAATCTACCTGAAAAAATCACTACATCAATCAGTGGGAGATAAATATTGGCCTCTGGGCTTGTGTGCCACTCCTGACTCCTGTGTGCGTCATCTCTCACTCAGTGGGCCATAGAAAGCCTTTTTTTGTTTTATTTGTTTTCTAAATTCTCCCTGAAAAAATCATTTTATTTTATTTGGTTTCTAAATTCTTCCTGAAAAAATCATTTTATTCTATTATTTTTTTTTCCTAAAGTCTCCCTGAAAAAAAAAAAAAATCAAATCAGTGGGAGTTTAATATTTACATTTGTGCTTCAGTGACAGTCCTGCGTGTGTGGCATCTCTCTCATTTGTTGCCACCAACAACAGAGTGTGTAACATTGTGCCTGATTTTCGTTGTGGTCTCACTCACCTGTAAAGGGGTAGCTAAATCATACTGAACTTATAGCTCACCGTGTAATTTGTGTGACAGCAACAAAGACCGTTAGTTTGTTTACGTTTTTAAAACAATGAGGAAGTATGGTGGAAGAGGTCGTGGCCGGGGGCGTTCATTGTCAGCTGGTAATGAGGGTAGTGGTAGTGGTGGAGCATCAGCTGGTCGTGGGAAAAAAAATATTGCACCTAAGTCTGGAGCTGTGGAGCCAGGTTCATCGTCAGGCTACACAAGGCCTCGAACGCTCCCTTTTCTGGGAGTAGGAAAACCGCTTTTAAAGCCGGAGCAGCCAGAGCAAGTTTTGGCTTATCTTGCTGACTCAGCCTCTAGCTCTTTTGCCTCCTCTCGTGAAACTGGTAAATGTCAAAGCAGCGCGTCGTTAGTGGATGTTCACGGTCAGGGACAAGTCGCTTCCTTGTCCTCTTCAGCAAAAACAACAACAGAGAAGAATGCAGCAGGCGACACAACGGGTTACTCCATGGAGCTCTTTACACATACCGTCCCTGGCTTAGAAAGTGAAGCAGTTAACAGTCCATGCCCATTACAAGTTGAATCTGACATGGAGTGCACTGATGCACAGCCACAGCCAGACTACTATGCTGGTCCTTTGACTCAGACCACAACATTGCCCTCGCAGGGTAATGATCAAAATCAGACCCTGATGAGACTATGTTGCCCCATCACGAACGCTATACCACCGACCGACACGGTGACACAGACGAAGTTGCACACGAGCTACAAGAAGAGGTAATAGATGACCCAGTTCTTGACCCCGATTGGCAGCCATTGGGGGAACAGGGTGCAGGCGGCAGCAGTTCTGAAGCGGAGGAGGAGGGGCCGCAGCAGGCATCAACATCGCAACAGGTTCCATCTGCCGGGCCCGTATCTTGCCCAAAACGCGTGGCAAAGCCAAAGCCTGTTGGAGGACAGCGTGGCCATCCGGTTAAAGCTCAGTCTGCAATGCCTGAAAAGGTATCCGATGCTAGAAAGAGTGCAGTCTGGCATTTTTTTAAACAACATCCAATTGATCAGCGCAAAGTCATCTGTCAAAAATGTTCAACTACCTTAAGCAGAGGACAGAATCTGAAAAGTCTCAATACAAGTTGCATGCATAGACATTTAACCACCATGCATTTGCAAGCCTGGACTAACTACCAAACGTCCCTTAAGGTTGTAGCACCCTCGGCCAATGAAGCTAGTCAGCAACGCAACATCCCTTCCGGCAGTGTAGGGCCACCATTTTCCGCACCACCTGCAGTATCTGTGCAGGTTTCTTTGCCAGGCCAAAGCAGTCAGGGTCAGGGAATCACCAGTTTCGTAGTAGGAAACACTGCATCTAGGGCACCGGCGGCAACAATACCATCTCCCACCGTCTCTCAGTCTGCCATGTCCACCGGCACCCCCGCTAGTTCCACGATCTCCAGCTCTCCAGTCCAGCTCACCCTACATGAGACTATGGTTAGAAAAAGGAAGTACTTAGCCTCGCATCCGCGTACACAGGGTTTGAACGCACACATAGCTAGACTAATCTCGTTAGAGATGATGCCCTACCGGTTAGTTGAAAGCGAAGCTTTCAAAGCCCTGATGGACTACGCTGTATCACGCTACGAGCTACCCAGTCGACACTTTTTCCAGAAAAGCCATCCCAGCCCTCCACCAGCATGTTAAAGAGCGCATTGTCCATGCACTCAGGCAATCTGTGAGCACAAAGGTGCACCTGACAACAGATGCATGGACCAGTAGGCATGGCCAGGGACGTTACGTGTCCATCACGGCACACTGGGTAAATGTGGTGGATGCAGGGTCCACAGGGGACAGCAAGTTTGGGACAGTTCTGCCTAGCCCACGGTCTAGGAAACAATTGGCTGTAGCCGTTCGCACCCCCTCCTCCTCCTCTTCGTCCTCCTGCAGCAGCGAGAGCTCGTCCTCAGACCGCAGTCGCACAACCACTCCATCCGCAGCTGCCACTGTTGCACACCAGGTCTCAGATTATGGGGCAGCTACTGGCAAACGTCAGCAGGCTGTATTGGCTATGAAGTGTTTGGGCGACAACAGACACACCGCGGAAGTTCTGTCCAAGTTCTTGCAGAAAGAAACGCAGTCGTGGCTGGGCACTGTAGATCTTGAGGCAGGCAAGGTAGTGAGTGATAACGGAAGGAATTTCATGGCTGCCATCTCCCTTTCCCAACTGAAACACATTCCTTGCCTGGCTCACACCTTAAACCTGGTGGTGCAGTGCTTCCTGAAAAGTTATCCGGGGTTATCCGACCTGCTCCTCAAAGTGCGTGGACTTTGCTCACATATCCGCCGTTCGCCCGTACACTCCAGCCGTATGCAGACCTATCAGCGTTCTTTGAACCTTCCCCAGCATCGCCTAATCATAGACGTTGCAACAAGGTGGAACTCAACACTGCACATGCTTCAGAGACTGTGCGAACAGAGGCGGGCTGTTATGTTTTTGTGGGAGGATACACATACACGGGCAGGCAGTAGGATGGCAGACATGGAGTTGTCAGGTATGCAGTGGTCGAAGATTCAAGACATGTGTCAAGTCCTTCAGTGTTTTGAGGAATGCACACGGCTGGTTAGTGCAGACAACGCCATAATAAGCATGAGCATCCCCCTAATGCGTCTGCTGATGCAAAGTTTGACGCACATAAAGGATCAGGCGTCTGCAGCTGAGGAAGAGGAAAGCCTTGATGACAGTCAGCCATTGTCTGGCCAGGGCAGTGTACAGGACGAGTTAGCGGGTGAAGAGGAGGAGGAGGACGAGGAGGATGATGGGGATGATTATATTTTTAATGAGGAAGCTTTTCCGGGGCCACTGGAAATTGGTGGCGCGGCAAGGCCGGGTTCTGGTTTTTGGAGGGACACAAGTGACGTGGATTTGCCTGAAACTGCCCCTCAACCAAGCACAACCGCAGATTTGAGAACTGGAACTTTGGCCCACATGGCGGATTATGCCTTACGTATCCTCAAAAGGGACACACGCATAACTAAAATGATGAATGATGACGATTACTGGTTGGCCTGCCTCCTTGATCCTCGCTATAAAGGCAAATTGCAAAATATAATGCCACATGAGAACTTGGAACTAATATTAGCAACCAAACAATCAACTCTTGTTGACCGTTTGCTTCTGGCATTCCCTGCACACAGCGCCCATGATCGTTCTCACACGAGCTGCAGGGGCCAGAAGACCAGAGGAGTTAGAGGGGCAGAAATCAGAAGTGACGTTGGCCAGAGGGGTTTTCTGACCAGGTTGTGGAGTGATTTTGCTATGACCGCAGACAGGACAGGTACTGCAGCATCAATTCAAAGTGACAGGAGACAACATTTGTCCAGTATGGTTACTAACTATTTTTCATCCCTTATCGATGTTCTCCCTCAACCGTCATTCCCATTTGATTACTGGTCATCAAAATTAGACACCTGGCCAGAATTGGCAGAATATGCATTGCAGGAGCTTGCTTGCCCGGCAGCTAGTGTCCTATCAGAAAGAGTATTCAGTGCTGCAGGTTCAATACTAACAGAAAAAAGGACTCGTCTGGCTACCCAAAATGTAGATGATCTAACCTTCATTAAAATGAACCACAACTGGATTTCGAAATCTTTTGCCCCACCTTGCCCGGCTGACACCTAGCTTTCCTATGAAAAGGTCTTGCCTGTGGACTATTCTGAATGCCTTTTCCAATCTCGTAATTTTCTGCACCTGATTGTCCAGCATACGACATGTTTACACCTCACTAAATGGCCAAACTCCCCACACGGGGCCGTGGTATCGACACTTGGCGACAGCACCCGTGAGAGTGCAGTTTGTCTGAAGAGGTGGGTGTGCCCGCTTTTGGTCGACGGCACTGCCACTGGGTCCCTCCTAGTACAATAAAGTGTCTCTGGCGGTGGTGGTGCGCACCCAACGTCAGACACACCGTTGTAATATGAGGGGCCCTGGGCCTGTACCGCCGGCCACAAGACAGTTCCCCCCCCCAGCTCAAACAGTGCTCTACCACTTGCAAAATTATCTCACAGCTCCACCAATGTTTAGTCTATGCGCTGACATCCTTCAATGCCTGCCACTGACAATACCATTGTATTGACATTTTTGTTATGTTAGGCCTTCGATGCCTGTCTGCGGTCACTCCTTCCACTAGGCCTCCACTGACCACACCACTGCTGCCCGTGTACCCCTGGAACCAATTTAAAATTGCCTACAGCCATGTGTTATTATTTTAGGCCTTCGATGCCTGTCTGCGGTCACTCCTTCCACTAGGCCTCCACTGACCACACCACTGCTGCCCGTGTACCCCTGGAACCAATTTAAAATTGCCTACAGCCATGTGTTATTATTTTAGGCCTTCGATGCCTGTCTGCGGTCACTCCTTCCACTAGGCCTCCACTGACCACACCACTGCTGCCCGTGTACCCCTGGAACCAATTTAAAATTGCCTACAGCCATGTGTTATTATTTTAGGCCTTCGATGCCTGTCTGCGGTCACTCCTTCCACTAGGCCTCCACTGACCACACCACTGCTGCCCGTGTACCCCTGTAACCAATTTAAAATTGCCTACAGCCATGTGTTATTATTTTAGGCCTTCGATGCCTGTCTGCGGTCACTCCTTCCACTAGGCCTCCACTGACCACACCACTGCTGCCCGTGTACCCCTGGAACGAATTTAAAATTGCCTACAGCCATGTGTTATTATTTTAGGCCTTCGATGCCTGTCTGCGGTCACTCCTTCCACTAGGCCTCCACTGACCACACCACTGCTGCCCGTGTACCCCTGGATCCAATTTAAAATTGCCTACAGCCATGTGTTATTATTTTAGGCCTTCGATGCCTGTCTGCGGTCACTCCTTCCACTAGGCCTCCACTGACCACACCACTGCTGCCCGTGTACCCCTGGAACCAATTTAAAATTGCCTACAGCCATGTGTTATTATTTTAGGCCTTCGATGCCTGTCTGCGGTCACTCCTTCCACTAGGCCTCCACTGACCACACCACTGCTGCCCGTGTACCCCTGGAACCCACATCAGAAAATATAAAAATAAGTATTTTGCTTATAAAAAAGAAAATACTGGAGAGATATCAAATGCAGACATTTTAACATTAAAAACAAACACATACAACAAAAATCTGGTACAGTACTAAAAATGGCCACCAGCTACAATACCTTTCTCCTGCAAGTAGTTAACTGAAAGGTTTTTTCAATTTTAAACACAGATATGGCATCCACAGAGTGTTGTCCTGTCGCGTCTTCTTTATATTATTGCCAAGAAGATGCAAAACAATGAAAATAATAAAATCATTATTTACCAAAAAAATAGAGTAAGTCAAAACCACATTGCAAATAAACATTCATTACAAATAAAGAAGCAGGGCGCGTCCGAGGGTGAGTATACACCTAATAAGAATATAATCAAACTCGGACGCGCCCTGCTTCTTTCCGACAGCCTTCCTTCCTAAGAATCAGCCCTTCCGTGGTGTAGAGAGAGGGTTTGTTACACTCCAAGGTGTTCCCCAGGTTGCCTTTCCTGAGCTTCGATCTTCTGGCTCTCGTTTAGTAGTTGTTGGAAACTACGCTGCATTAGGCCTACAAATTGGGTATGGGGTGTAGAGAGATGGTGTGTTCCACTCCAAGGTGTTCTCCAGGTTGCCTTTCCTGAGCTTCGATCTTCCGGCTCTCGTTTAGTAGTTGTTGGAAACTACGCTGCATTAGGCCTACAAATTGGGTATGGGGTGTAGAGAGATGGTGTGTTCCACTGTAGAGAGATGGTGTGTTCCACTCCAAGGTGTTCCCCAGGTTTCCTCGCCAATGCTTCGATCATCATGCTCTCGTTTAGTAGTTGTTGGAAACTACGCTGCATTAGGCCTACAAATTGGGTATGGGGTGTATAGAGATGGTGTGTTCCACTCCAAGGTGTTCCCCAGGTTTCCTCGCCAATGCTTCGATCATCATGCTCTCGTTTAGTAGTTGTTGGAAACTATGCTGCATTGGGCCTACAAATTGGGTATGGGGTGTAGAGAGATAGTGTGTTCCACTCCAAGGTGTTCCCCAGGTTGCCTTTCCTGAGCTTCGATCTTCCGGCTCTCGTTTAGTAGTTGTTGGAAACTCCGCTGCATTGGGCCTACAAATTGGGTATGGGGTGTAGAGAGATGGTGTGTTCCACTCCAAGGTGTTCCCCAGGTTTCCTCGCCAATGCTTCGATCATCATGCTCTCGTTTAGTAGTTGTTGGAAACTACGCTGCATTGGGCCTACAAATTGGGTATGGGGTGTAGAGAGATGGTGTGTTCCACTCCAAGGTGTTCCCCAGGTTGCCTTTCCTGAGCTTCGATCTTCCGGCTCTCGTTTAGTAGTTGTTGGAAACTACGCTGCATTAGGCCTACAAATTGGGTATGGGGTGTAGAGAGATGGTGTGTTCCACTGTAGAGAGATGGTGTGTTCCACTCCAAGGTGTTCCCCAGGTTTCCTCTCCAATGCTTCGATCATCATGCTCTCGTTTAGTAGTTGTTGGAAACTACGCTGCATTAGGCCTACAAATTGGGTATGGGGTGTAGAGAGATGGTGTGTTCCACTCCAAGGTGTTCCCCAGGTTTCCTCGCCAATGCTTCGATCATCATGCTCTCGTTTAGTAGTTGTTGGAAACTACGCTGCATTGGGCCTACAAATTGGGTATGGGGTGTACAGAGATGGTGTGTTCCACTCCAAGGTGTTCCCCAGGTTGCCTTTCCTGAGCTTCGATCTTCCGGCTCTCGTTTAGTAGTTGTTGGAAACTACGCTGCATTAGGCCTACAAATTGGGTATGGGGTGTAGAGAGATGGTGTGTTCCACTCCAAGGTGTTCTCCAGGTTGCCTTCCCTGAGCTTCGATCTTCCGGCTCTCATTTAGTAGTTGTTGGAAACTACGCTGCATTAGGCCTACAAATTGGGTATGGGGTGTAGAGAGATGGTGTGTTCCACTGTAGAGAGATGGTGTGTTCCACTCCAAGGTGTTCCCCAGGTTTCCTCGCCAATGCTTCGATCATCATGCTCTCGTTTAGTAGTTGTTGGAAACTACGCTGCATTAGGCCTACAAATTGGGTATGGGGTGTAGAGAGATGGTGTGTTCCACTCCAAGGTGTTCCCCAGGTTTCCTCGCCAATGCTTCGATCATCATGCTCTCGTTTAGTAGTTGTTGGAAACTACGCTGCATTGGGCCTACAAATTGGGTATGGGGTGTAGAGAGATGGTGTGTTCCACTCCAAGGTGTTCCCCAGGTTGCCTTTCCTGAGCTTCGATCTTCCGGCTCTCGTTTAGTAGTTGTTGGAAACTACGCTGCATTAGGCCTACAAATTGGGTATGGGGTGTAGAGAGATGGTGTGTTCCACTGTAGAGAGATGGTGTGTTCCACTCCAAGGTGTTCCCCAGGTTTCCTCGCCAATGCTTCGATCATCATGCTCTCGTTTAGTAGTTGTTGGAAACTACGCTGCATTAGGCCTACAAATTGGGTATGGGGTGTAGAGAGATGGTGTGTTCCACTCCAAGGTGTTCCCCAGGTTTCCTCGCCAATGCTTCGATCATCATGCTCTCGTTTAGTAGTTGTTGGAAACTACGCTGCATTAGGCCTACAAATTGGGTATGGGGTGTAGAGAGATGGTGTGTTCCACTCCAAGGTGTTCCCCAGGTTTCCTCGCCAATGCTTTGATCATCATGCTCTCGTTTAGTAGTTGTTGGAAACTACGCTGCATTGGGCCTACAAATTGGGTATGGGGTGTAGAGAGATGGTGTGTTCCACTCCAAGGTGTTCTCCAGGTTGCCTTTCCTGAGCTTCGATCTTCCGGCTCTCGTTTAGTAGTTCTTGGAAACTACACTGCATTAGGCCTACAAATTGGGTATGGGGTGTAGAGAGATGGTGTGTTCCACTCCAAGGTGTTCCCCAGGTTTCCTCGCCAATGCTTCGATCATCATGCTCTCATTTAGTAGTTGTTGGAAACTACGCTGCATTGGGCCTACAAATTGGGTATGGGGTGTAGAGAGATGGTGTGTTCCACTCCAAGGTGTTCTCCAGGTTGCCTTTCCTGAGCTTCGATCTTCCGGCTCTCGTTTAGTAGTTCTTGGAAACTACACTGCATTAGGCCTACAAATTGGGTATGGGGTGTAGAGAGATGGTGTGTTCCACTCCAAGGTGTTCTCCAGGTTGCCTTTCCTGAACTTCTATCTTCAGGCTCTCATTAAATTGTGGCTAAACGGAACAACTGCATTTGGCGTACTAGTTGGTTTGGGGCCTACTATCGGTGTCTGCCACTCCTTGCTGTTCTGCTGGTTTCCTGTCCTGAAATTCCGTTTTCAGGCGCTCGTTAAGTAGTTGTTAATGTTAGACTGCATTTGGCCTACTAGTTGGGTTGGGGCCTACTATCGGTGTCTGCCACTCCTTGCTGTTCTCCTCCACTGAACAAAGCTGTGCCGCCTGTTTACTACTGTTGCCAATTTTGAACTGCATTTCGACTACTTACTGATTTGGGCCTACTCTCTGTGTCAGCCTCTCATTCCAGTTGTCCTCCACTGCAATGCCCCCTGATTAGTCCTGTGTTACCAATTTTGAACTGCATTTAGCCCACTTTATTCTTTGGGCCTATATCTGTGTTTCCTCCTCATCCTGCCCATTGCCCAGCCAGTGATAGATGAGTCTGCTGGTACATTGACCCATAACGCAACATTTCCCGTGCACGCTACACTGCAAGATTGTGACCCTGCTGAAAGTCAGGTCCCCCTTCCCGCATACCATACCACCTTACACGGGGACAAACAGGAAGGTGCAGATGAAAGTGCAGGTTCCTTCATCAGGTGGGGGGAGGAATACTAGTTGGGGACGTCACTGGCACAGGGCCTCTCATAGTACGCAAAAGTGTTGCTGTCGGTGGCGCCCCCGCCGTGCAAACACACCGCTGTACTTTGAGGGGCCCTGTGCCAGTGCCAATGCCAACGAGTGGGCCCCCCCTGCTTGCTCAGGTTCACAGCACTTGCAAAGTTGAAATACTTACCTCTCCCTGCTCCACTGCCGTGACGTGGTCCAGATTTCCTGGGCCCACTAATTACTTGAACCAGCCCTACCCACCACAACTTTAGCCAAATGAACCCCAATTTCAAATGCCTTCCAATTATTATAAGGTAAATTACGCTTGACAAGCTTCATTAAGAAGAATGGATGGTTTTGACATTAAAATGGGCACTCTAGGTGTTTTCCTGGCCCCCACTCACTGCCGACTATGCTGCCCCATTGACTTGCATTGGGTTTCGTGTTTCGGTCGATCCCGACTTTACATCATAATCGGCCGATTTCACTCGACCCGACTTTTGAGATAGTCGGGTTTCGCGAAACCCGGCTCGACTCTAAAAAGGTCAAGGTCGCTCAACTCTAAATCAGGTATTACCAGATGCACCTCCACTCTCTGATATAGTCTAATCAGGGCTCACTATGTGGGAGAACATCCATTTAACAAAGAGAATAATAATAATCTTTATTTTTATACAGCGCTATCATATTCCGCCGCGCTTTACAGTTTGCACACATTATCATCGCTGTCCCCAATGGGGGTCACAATCTAAATTCCCTATCGGTATGTCTTTGGAATGTGGGAGGAAACCAGTGCTAACCACTGAGTTATTAGTTTAGTTATAAATATTCACAAGGAAAAATAAGGGACTAGCACAAAGCACAGGTGTAAGAAAAATGCTCCACAGATCGTATTGCTCCACAAATATGCCTGGAAAGCTGAACTACATTTTTCCTAATCAACTTTTGATAAGCCATTTCTACTGGCTAATGTTTTTTTTTATTTTAGTATTTGACTGCTTGTTTTATTTTCCTAGTAACATACTATATTCTGTGTATAGCTGAGATCTCATGTTTTCATCAATTTTATAAAATCATGACTAAAACATTTCGGCTTTACTGTGATCACGGCTAAAACCTGAAGTTTAACTGAAATATGTCAATGCATCTAAAAAAGCTAAATATTTTCCACAAGTGTATTGCATAATATGGAAAAATATTGAAAAACATTACCAGTCCCAAAGCAGTATTAACCCCTTCCTGACATTTGCAGTACATCATGATCAGGAAGGACTTCCCAAGCAATGCAGTGCATGTATGTCATGGTGGTCACCCACACACAGGGGGCTGTGAGTTGGTGATCACCGTCAGCTGTCAGCTGATTCGGACAGCTGACACCCAGCTCTCAGTCCCAGGAACGATGCCCGCGATGCTCCCAGCACTTTAACCCCTAAAAGCTGCAATTGGTATGATTGAAGCATTTAGAGAACAGGCAGAGTGACAAAAGACCCTCTGCCCTTATATTAGAGACTCTGTGACATCATCACAGAGTCCCGATCATTGCCATGGTGACCCATGACATCCTGGTCTCCAGGCACTAGCAAGTTAGTTAGATCATGCACGGTGCCTGATTTAACAAACTTGTGAATGCAGCACTGACAGGTAGAGCAATGCTGCTATAGCACTCCATACCTCCTTAGTCTTGCCACATTCCTAAGCAGTACTGTATAGCCTCAATTGAGTTATTTCTATATTCATCAGAAATTGTGTGACAAATTTTTGGTGCCATTTTTACCCATTTCCCCATGTGAAAATATAAAATCTGGGGCTAAAACAAAATTTTGGTGGTAAAAATATAACTATTTTTTTCTTTATTGCCCAATATGTATAAAATTAGGTGACCCACGTGTATTGTCAATATGATCACTACACCCCTAGATTAATTAATTGAGAGGTGTAGTTGGCAAAATGGGGTCTCTTATTGGGGTTCTGCTGGTCTGGCACCCCAGGGACTCTGTCAATATGACATGACACCCTCAAGCCATTCCAGCAAAATGTGAACTCCAATATGGCGCTTCTTTCCTACTGAGCTTTTTCATTGTGTCTCAAAAGTAGTTTTGACCACATATGGCGTAGTGGTGTACTGTGGAGAAAATGCATAACTTTGGGATCAAATTTTCTACTGCTATCCTTTTGAAAAAAGTTGGCACTAAAATAACATTTTTGTTGGAAAAATGTGATTTATTTTCATTGCTCTGCGTTATACACATCTGTGAAGCATCTGGGGATTCAAGGTGCTCACCACACATCTAGAAACATTATGGGGTCTAGCTTCCAAAATGTTGTCACTTGTAGGGGTTTTCCAATGTTTAGACACATCAGTCGCTCTCAAAGCAAGACATGACACCGGGAGACCATTACATCAATGTCTGCATTCCAAAACATCACTCCTTCTTTTCTGAGCCCTGCCATGAGCCTAAACATCCTTTTACCTCCACATATAGATATATGTGTACTCAGAAGAAATTGCTCAACAAATTTTCACTGTACCTCAAAAGTAGTTTTCGACCACATATGGGATATTAGCATACCCAGGGAAAGTTAGACAACAAGTTTTGGGTTCCATTTTCTCCTTTTACCCTTGTGAAAATCAAAAAAATTGGGACTAATATAACATTTTTGTGGGGAAAATTAGATTTTTTTATTTTCACGGGTCAATGTTATAAACTTCTGTGAAGCACCTGGGGGTTCGAGGTGCTCATCACACATCTACATAAGTTCCCTGAGGGGTCTAATTTCCAAAATAGTGTCATTTTGGGGCAGTTTCCACTGTTTAAGCACATCAGAGGCTCTCCAAATGAGACATGACATCCAATAATTAATCCAGCAAATTTTACATTCAAAAAGTCAAATGACACTTCTTCCCTTCTGAGCCATGCTGTGTGCCCAGACAGTGGTTTTCCCCAACATATATGGTGTCATCATGCTCATGAGAAATTGGTCAACAAATTTCGATTTATTGTTTTTTCCTGTTATTCTTCCAAATATATTGGGTCTAAATTAAAATTTTTGTGACATAAATTTAAATGTTCATTCGCTGGTCAACTTTTAACCTTTATAACTTCCTACCAAAAAAAAAAATATGTTTCAAAAATTGTGCTGATGTAAAGTTGAGCTGTGATAAATGTTATTTATTAACATTAATAAATGACATTTATTTTGTGTGATATAACTCTTTGATTTAAGAGTATAAAAATTAAATATTGAAAATGTCACAATTTTCAACATTTTTGTCAAATTTCCATTTTCTTTACAAATAAACATAAGTCATATCGAATAAATGTTACCACTATCATAGATTACAATATATCTTGAAAAAACAGTCTCAGAATCAGTGGCATCTGTTGAAGCGTTCCAAAGTGATGAGAATTGTAAAATTTGTCCTGGTCATGAAGGTGTAGACAAGCATGAGAGTGAAGGGAAGAATGGGTTATATTTGCTTCAAGCCAATGTGCAGGACTGCAAAATTACTGGAAATGTGAAAATACAGTTATTGCTATACAAGATGTCACACCAGATACTGAAGAAAAATGGTCACATGTTATAATCACTTATATAAATGTAATATTGGATGATTTTCCTCAATAAAAAATGTCTAGTATTTTGACTCAATTGTTTGATTTGGTTCTCTTTACTTTTAGAACTTCTGATGTAGTTTTTCATTAAATTTATGCTGAAATATGGAAAATTCTAAAGGATTCAAAAACTTTCAAATATAATTAACATATCTCTCAGTAATTCCTACTGGGACCTCACCAGATAGATCAAGAAAATGTTTTTGCCTGACCAAAGCGATTATTGGAAGAGATGAGTGAATCTGCCAAAATATGGCATATTAGCTCAAATTTGGAAAGGAAATTTGTATCAAATGTGTTCAGTTCAAATTGAATTTGCAGAAAAAACACAACATTGATGCTATTTGTGAACACAGACTAGCTGCTCAAGGAAAGCAGATTTGATTTCATAAAAACTCCTGACGGTTGTACATCTAAAACACTATGGAACTTTGTGATTTGGGGGTATTTTTTTTCTACAAGCTGCTATGTGAGGCATGGCAAAAAATGCAGTTTCATTTTAAAGTGCAGAATTAAATCTTTTCTAGTACAACTAAAAAAACACTAAAAATGCTGCTTTAAATCTGCACCATAAACACATTACATAGGGTGGAAAATTCATAAAAAATACAGCAAAATGAAATAAATCCAAAAAAGATTGCTTTTATGTGATGTGGTGCCAACACCTGCATAAAACATAAAGATTAACAGCAGTAGAAAAAATTTTGCTTTACACTACGTGTGAACATGACCTCAGTGCTATATGTTCATTCAAAATTTTTGTGCGTTTAATAGAGAAAAAAAATTAATCACAACATGTTGTTACACTGTTTACTGATCAAAATATATAATCTATTCAATGTATTGTACAGATTGTTATGATTACAGTGATGCCAAATATGTCTGTGTTATTTGCTCATTTGCATTGATTATTTATTTTTAAGTGTGTTACAAATGTTAATATTGGAACAGTTTTTCATTATTTTTTAGGAAGAAAAAAAATGTCTGACGTCTAGAATACAGCTAAATAAAAATGCCCTGGTATATATATATATATATATGTATATATATATGTATATGTAGCTCTAGGTACCAGTACAATTTGCCTGTAATTCAGAAGAATGCAATGCACTTTTAAGTAGAGAAAATTGACTACTCTAGTCAGTATAGGCTACGGCTCATTGGCTTTGCAACTGCCTACAATGATTTTGGTTGAATGTTGAAATCCCAATGAGACCAGACTTCAAGAGAAGATTGAGTGTCACGGTTTCACTTCTCAGTGTATCTGGGATGCAGTTACTGACAGCTCAGCCAACCAATCTGGTACAGGTGTGTGCTGAAGCTTTCAGTACTTTGATTGACATCTCAGCTATCCTATCTGGTACAGGGGTGGGTGGAGATATCAGTGAGTTGATTGACAGCTCGACTATCCAGTCTGAGAATGGGAGGCGTCAGCTGTCTCCAAGTGTTCATTATCCCAGGTGATGGCCATACTACTTAATACTACTTAACTGAGCTGTTTCTCCCAGACGTCTGCCAGATGT
This sequence comes from Ranitomeya imitator, assembly GCF_032444005.1. NCBI lineage: Eukaryota > Metazoa > Chordata > Amphibia > Anura > Dendrobatidae > Ranitomeya > Ranitomeya imitator. The sequence goes on from NC_091283.1 coordinate 780,092,576, forward strand.
ACACTCAGCTAGTGAGGTTTGTGCCCCATGTGCCTTGAGTTCTGTAAGCTTGATCTTTTGCTGCCTGACCTTAGACTTCGTTCTCACCATCAGACTGTATAACCCCTTCTGCTCTGATCTGTTATCCTCCTGATATTCTGATCTCGGAACTTTACCTGACCACGCTTTTGTCTCTTCCTTCTGCTAATGACATACCCTCCTGGCTTCTGACCTTGAACTCCTTGACTATTCTAACTCACAGCTTGGCTGTGAGAAGTGACTAGCATCACAATGAATTATTTAATTAAATGTGAGAATGTAGATATAAGAGAGATGGTAGCCCTATTCCCCTAGAATCACGGTAGGAAAAACTATGGATCAGTGAAGAAGGAATGAGTCGCATTGCACAGAGAGAGTGGAAATCACTCAGGTTATTAACCTGACCAGGACAGCAGGACAGCTCCTTCAAACCAAGACTTTCCATCTGAATCTTGGATGGTTAGGAGCTACGTCAAATCAACATTTCCTTTAAAGTTGCTTGGTGAGTTGCAGGCTTGTAGGAATCTTGATGTCATATTTATATACAGTATGTGTTCAAAAAGTTATATGGAGTAAAGAAAAGAGCCTGAAACTTCCCACAAATTGATATATTTAGTAGACTTGATGCAATCTTTCCTTCTCCACTTAGTTTTTATCTTGTGGCTCACTGTGCTTATTTTTTTTTAACAAAACAGATTTGTTGCAAAAGCAGCAACCCACTCAGATAAAAAAGACTATCTATGATTTGCAAGATAGGAACTATCAGGAAATAAAGATGTGAAAAAAATTACACTGCTTGGTAAAAATTGATAGTTATGGGAATGATCTTTTTCACCTCGAGGTATATTTTATAGCAAACTTTTATTTAACTCAAAATCAATTTATTTTGAGTCACAAACTTTCTGCATTTTCAAAAAGCAAATAAAATATTACATGTAGCTCAAAGACCACATCATCTACAGTAGTTGTAGGAAATGCTGGTAAAATGTAAACAATATGGAGAGCTTTAGCCCCTTAGTGACCGGGCTAATTTTTTTTTAAATATGACATCTGTCACTTTATGTAGTAATAACTCTGGAATGCTTCAACATATCTCATTGATTTTGAGATTGTTTTTTCGTGCCACATTATAATTTATGAAAATAGTAAATTTAAGTTGATATGTACTACATCATTTTGTTATAAAAATATCAGAAATTTGACCAAAATTTTAAAAAATTTGCAATGTTCAAATTTTTAATGATTATCCCTTTACTCCAGTCATGCTACACAAACACATTTATAAATAATATTTCTCTAATGTCTGCTTTACACCAGCACCATGCAGCAGCTATTTTTCGTTTTTTCTAAGAAATTTACAAAGCTTTTTTTTTTTTAGGGACACCCAAAAGTTAAACCATTTAAAAAAAAAAAAAACACACCCTTCAATGTATTAAAAATTGCTTTCAGGTAGTTTATGAACCCTTCAGGTGCTTTTCAGGAATTAATGCAAAGTGGCATAACAGGAATGAAAAAGCAGAAGTTAGCGACACTTATGTGGTAAAAATCTAAACAATCCACTATAGCTAGCAGCCATTATCTGGCTATGAACTGTAATGGCAAACATCAGGACCACATGATCAAGATCTTAGGGTGCCAATGGGGTTGAAGAGGAAGCACCTACACTCTGTTAGCCATTTAGACGCTGTAGTCATTATTGACAGCATCATCTAAGGGGTTAAACGGCCATGGCAGGTGCCAATGGTGACAGTGATCATAGCTGATGCAGCAAGTTGTCATCTACAGTATACAACTGACAGCTGCAGGATTGTCACGTGTCGGAGAATACTATTCTCTTATATCGCAGGTCAGTAAAAAGACGTATTGGTGGTCATTAAGGGGTTAGATAGCACATATGTAAGCAATGTCAGCATCCTAAGATCACATCATCTAGGGGAAAATGGCCATCAGAATGGACCCCAACTCCAGATTGACCGACTCAAATGCTACTGTCAGAGATTTATAGCGACATTTAAGTAGTTAACAAAAAACTGCAAAGCATGCTCAATCAAGTCCCATATACAGTACAGAGCAAAAGTTTGGACACCTAATCATTTAAAGATTTTTCTGTGTTATTATGGCTATGAAAACTATGAATTAACACATGTGGAATTATACATAAATGTATTTGCGCTGAAGATACCATCAGTTATAGAAGAACTATTAATAGAAAGACTTCCTGCAGCGAATAATATATATCACACTATGTCCGTGCAGTTACCTTTTTTCAGAGCACAAGTTGACGATCGTCATACAGCGCTGTTGTCCAATTAAAGTCCTTGTAGTTAATAGATTGTCATATCCAGGTATTCATAACACATGTCTCCCGACCATATGCGCAAAGATAGTACTTGCTGTTCCCAAAAATTATTATGGGGAATGGGTAGTAACCTGTCCCGGCCGGTGACAGGCACCCCTTACCTTGTGGAGAACGCTCCCAGATCCTCAACGGTAGCCTGCGCTTACAAAGACAAATTGCCGGCAAGGTGCAGTAGAACTGCAGGACCTTGTGTGACGTCACATGCACGTGATACCTCACGTGATCGGCTTACGGAATGCACCTAGGACCAAAACTTCTATCCGACGCGTTTCGGATGGTCCGGTGCATAACAGAGGTGCTTATATATAATGTAACATATGGAAGCGCTGTGTCTAATTATTGAAAGCAAAAAGTTCAATTTCGCTATTAAGGCCATTCGGCATCAGTGTATTCATTTCAAAAATCCACTTGCTCTCCTCTCTTGACATCTGGTGGATAAAGTTACCTTTCCGTCAGCTTTTTTTCACTATTTTAATCCCAGTGACAACAATGTTCTACTGCACCTTGCCGGCAATTTGTCTTTGTAAGCGCGGGCTACCGCTGAGGATCTGGGAGCGTTCTCCACAAGGTAAGGGGTGCCTGTCACCGGCTGGGACAAGTTAACACCCTTTCCCCATAATAATTTTTGGGAACAGCAAGTACTATCTTTGCGCATATGGTTGGGAGACATGTGTTATGAATACCTGGATATGACAATCTATTAACTACAAGGACTTTAATTGGACAACAGCGCTGTATGACGATCGTCAACTTGTGCTCTGAAAAAAGGTAACTGCACGGACATAGTGTGATATATATTATTCGCTGCAGGAAGTCTTTCTATTAATAGTTCTTCTATAACTGATGGTATCTTCAGCGCAAATACATTTATATATTGCTTATTGTGTTCTTACACTCACTATTGGACAATTTGGGTAGTTGCGTCAGATTATTTGCTGCAGGAGTACCAGCTAAATAAATTTTTTCGTGCAGCACCCTTAGTTGCTTTTAAACATGTGGAATTATATACTTTTTCTTAAGTATATAATTCCACATGTGTTAATTCATAGTTTTTATGCCTTCAGCGTGAATTTACAATTTTCATAGTCATGAAAATACAGAAAAATCTTTAAATGAGAAGGTGTGTCCAAACTTTTGCTCTGTACTGCATAAAAAAATAATTATTCATTACTATTGCACTAGTGACAACCTTTAGAACTCCAAAGAATAGGCTATGTACAGCAGAACAGATAATAGTATAGCATAAAATACAGAGAATCAAACAACCAATAAGTATGAGGTCATGTTCCCACTTAGGGTATTTCTTTCAGTAGAATTGAATTCCACTTAGATTTTTACAAAAAATACATATTCTCCAGAATAGATTTTTTGTCATTCACTACACACACAATCAAGAAAATGACAGCTAGCTGAACAATAGACGGCTGGTAAAAGGCTAATGAAAATGAACAAACAATACTCAGGCCACCTCTGCTGTTCACTTTCCTCATACTGATCTTGTTGTCTCTTCTAATTGCAACAATGCACTGAAATCCCAGGCCTCTTCACACTTAGCCGGGACTTCCAGCCACAACCAGGCCTAGGATGTGTCTATGAATGTGTGTCATAAGGTCATGAAGTGCCCCGGAAACTTATTGGGTGCATTCAAGGCCATGACTTCTGGCCACAACTAGGTTCAGGACATCTCAAAAGGTTGCTACATTGCTTCATGAACTTACAACATGCATATTTGGCCTAGTCACAGGTTTCAGAAAACAGTGGCAGTATGTAAAAGCAACTTGGACCATATGGGACAGATACAGTATGTAACAGCGAAGGTGGCTGGAGAGGAGAGTGGTAAGGTGCATGTAAAGAGGCATTTACTTCACAAAGAATAAATTCACTCTGTGAATCAAATTTACTGGTAAAAATCATGCAATTTCACCAATTCAAATATCGTCAAATCAGATAATTTTTTAACAGAAAAGCCTAGGTAATGAAGAGGCTTACCTATCAAAGATGAGGACAAACTGTTACATGTACCATTCCAAAGGGTATTAAAATGATGTTCCTAATTCACATCACCCTATTCAGTTGTAATTGTGTACATGTTCTGCAAACAACTCTTAGACCAGAAAAAGGTTGTGCTTTTTTTTCGCCTTTTAACGGCTTTTGTATATTTTATGGATCTCCACTGTGTTGATATTTTTGCAGTACCTCAGTATATTAACCCCTTTCCGACATCGAACGTAATATTCCGTCAATTTCCCCTGGGCCTATTTGACCAGGGACGGAATATTATGTCATCGCGATTGCCCGAAAACAAGGGGGTGCGCGGACGATCGCCGCCAGGTGTCAGCAGATTCTGACACCCGACCCTAGGTGCCTGGTGTGGTCACAGACGGCTCCCAGCACTTTAGCACTCCCAACATGATTGCAGCATTCCGAAAGCCGGCAGAGGGCTGCCTTTGGATCAGAGGCCCAACGGTGTGACTCGGGGTCCCGATCATTGCCATGGTGACTCGATGTCATCATGACAACATACAGGTCACCAGACCTAGAAAACTTGCTGATCATGACCAGTGCATGATGGGCAAGTTTGTCTGTCAGTGCAGAGGTGACAGTTTCTATAGCATGAAGATACAGCTTCATCTCCATGCTATAGAAGTGATCAGCCTGCCAAAAATGATTGTCCCATATTGGGACAAAGTAAAAAAGTTAAACAATATTTTTAAATAATTGTTAAAAATATTTATAAAACATAAAAAATAATAATAAAAAAATCTAAATATATTCTATCTGTAAATAAATATTTGAATCAAAAAAATATAAACAATAAATGTACCCATATTTGGTCCGCAATGACCCAACCTATAAAATTGTCCCACTAGTTAACACCTTTCATGAACACCATAAAAAAGGCAAAAAACAATGCTTTATCATCATACCACTGAACAAAAAGTGGAATAACATGAGATCAAAAAGACAGATATAAGTAAACATAAAACTACTTAAAAATGTATCTTGTACTGCAAAAAACTAGCTGCCATAGTGCTCCATCAGCTGAAAAATAAAAAAAATTATAGCTCGCACAATAAAGCATTGCAAAAAATAATGATTTTTTCTATAAAATAGTTTTTATTGTATAAAAGCACCAAAATATAAAAAAAGATATAAATGAGGTACCGCTGTAATCATACTGACCTGAAGACAAAACTGCCTTATCAATTTTACCACACGCAGAATGGCATAAGCCCCCTCCAAAAAGAAATTCCTGAAATGCTGGTTTTTGTTCATTCTGCATCCCAAAAATAGGAATAGAAAGCGATCAAAATATGTCATGTGCCTGAAAATGGTACCAATAAAGACGTAAACTAGTCTGAAAAAAAAAACAAGCCCTCACATGACTCTGTCGGCCAAAATATGGAAAAATTATAGCTCTCAAAATGTGGTAATGCAAAAACTATTTTTTGCAATAAAAATCATTAGTGATGAGCGAGTGTACTCGTTGCTCGGGTTTTCCTGAACACGCTCGGGTGATGTCCGAGTATTTGTTAGTGTTCGGAGATTTAGTTTTCATCACAGCAGCTGAATGATTTACAGCTACTAGACAGCTTGATTATGTGTGAGGTTTCCCTAGCAATCAGGCAACCCTCACATGTACTCAGCCTGGCTAATGGCTGTAAATCATTCAGCTGAGGCGACAAACTTAATCTCCGAACACTAACAAATACTTGGAGATCACCCGAGCGTGCTCGGGGAAATCCGAGCAATGAGTACACTTGCTCATCACTAAAAATCATGTTTTAGTGTGTGACAGCAGCAAAACATAAAAACCCGCTATATAAGGTCTCTTTCACACATCCTGATATTTCCGGTACCGCAGATGTCAGTGTTCGTGTGTGTAATACTTGCGGCACACATGTGTCATGTGTGTGCCATATCAGTACCACAAGGACGGGTGCCAGGAAAGAAGTGTTACAGTAAATGCTGTTCCCAGCTGCCGGGTGCAGAACACGGCTCTCATCATTCTCCCCTGCTCTGCCGGTGATCGGTGCAAACAGAGGAGAATGATGAGACTTATATTTAAGTGATAAAAGAGACAACAAGTGTCGGCTAATGGGACTATTACTCCCATCAGTCTACTCCTGATTCAGCTAATAATAATGACAGCAGGAACGGCTGATGTGGGCATTGATCAGCCGCTGCCTGCACTATAAATAAATGAATGAAAAAAAACGGCGTTGGTTCCCTTGTATTTTCTGTAATCACAGTTTTATGCACTTCTGAAAAGAAGGACACTGCTGACCAGAGGCCAGGCGGAGTGCAGAGTAAATCTGCTGCCTCAATATAGTGAATGGATCCCTCAGATGTTTAATCTGAATCACATCACTCGGAGATTGAGAACATTATGTAAAATGTTCCCAATAAAAGTTTTAACTCAATCCACAAAAAAGCAAGTCCCCACTCAGGTTCCCCATATGTTAACGGAAATTTAGGGGGCTTCCACATTAATGGTAGCACATAGGCTCTGGAAAAGCGAAATGGCTCCTCACTCGCCAAAAGAAATGCAGCAAATACTCCGCTCCCAAATCCAAATGCCCCCTTCCCTTTTGAGCCCCAAAATATACCTTAACAACATATTGTGACCACGTTTGAAATTGGAGCAATGAGAGCTGATCTAAGTTACAGGTCATGCCTCCAGAAGCACCAGTTGGGCATAATGTACTGGTGACTGCAATGCACTGTTCACTGGATTATACTGCTCACTACAATGGCTGTTTGCAATTTTCACTCTGCAACATTCATTGCCGCTTGTTTCTGAAAAATACCCATTAAATCAAAATCATCACTACACCAGTAGATAAATTCCCCAAGGAGTATAGTTTCCAAAATGGGGTTACTTGAGGGGGATTCTGCTCTTCTAGCAATTAGGGGCTCTATACATGGTACTCGCAAACTGTTTGTCACGGAGCTTCTGCGACAGAGAGGTTCCAGAGTACCGCAGCGTTCTGGGCCTCATTCACACATGACGAACAGAAGCTCTTCTCCTGAATTCTGACCTGGCTGTCCTTTGCCAGCAGGTCAGGAGTTAAACCTAGTTGCTGAAGTTGCTGAGAGCTTGGTCTCTCAGCTGAATTGATTTTTGTAATCTCCTCTCCTATATAGACTCAGCTTTGTCTACAACTGTTGTCAGTGATCAGTTCAGCTGCCTGGCTTGGAGGTTGAAGGAGCGTAGTGTATTAGGAGCTTGGAGGTTTATTTACAGAGACTGGTGTCTGCTGTTTTGGTTGCATGTTAACCTGTTTTCCTTCATAGTTTTTTCCTTCTCTTTCCTTCTATGTGTTACCTCTGTGGTTGTGTGAGCATTTGGTGAGTTTGAGACTTTTAGTTACCTTGTCTGTATACCCTGTTAATTGTTGTATTTATACATTAGTGCAGTCCACCTCCTTTGGGGAGTGAGGGGGCCATTGATAGGGACTGCACAGGAGACAGGGATATGCTGGCGGCTCAGGCCTCCTAACTAGAGTTGAGCGACCTTGACCTTTTTAGAGTCGAGCCGGGTTTTGCGAAACCCGACTATGTCCAAAGTCGGGTCGAGTGAAATCGGCCGATTATGACGTAAAGTCGGGATCGACCGAAACACGAAACCCAATGCAAGTCAATGGGGCAGCATAGTCGGCAGTGAGTGGGGGCCAGGAAAACACCTAGAGTGCCCATTTTAATGTCAAAACCATCCATTCTTCTTAATGAAGCTTGTCAAGCGTAATTTACCTTAAAATAATTGGAAGGCATTTGAAATTGGGGGTCATTTGGCTAAAGTTGTGGGGGGTAGGGCTGGTTCAAGTAATTAGTGGGCCCAGTAAATCTGGACCACGTCACGGCAGTGGAGCAGGGAGAGGTAAGTATTTCAACTTTGCAAGTGCTGTGATCCTGAGCAAGCAGGGGGGGGCCCACTCGTTGGCATTGGCACTGGCACAGGGCCCCTCAAAGTACAGCGGTGTGTTTGCACGGCGGGGGCGCCTCCCACCGGCAGCAACACTTTTGCGTACTATGAGAGGCCCTGTGCCAGTGACGTCGCCAACTAGTATTCCTCCCCCCACCTGATGAAGGAACCTGCACTTTCATCTGCACCTTCCTCTTTGTCCCCGTGTAAGGTGGTATGGTATGCGGGAAGAGCAACCTGACTTTCAGCAGGGTCACAATGTTGTTGTGTAGCGTGCACGGGGAATGTTGCGTTATGGGTCAATGTACCAGCAGACTCATCTATCACTGGCTGGGCAATGGGCACGATGAAGTGGAAACACAGATATAGGCCCAAAGAAGAAAGTGGGCTAAATGCAGTTCAAAATTGGTAACACAGGAATAACCAGGGGGCATTGCAGTGGAGGACAACTGGAATGAGAGGCTGACACAGAGAGTAGGGCCAAATCAGTAAGTAGTCGAAATGCAGTTCAAAATTGGCAACCGTAGTAAACAGGCGGCACAGCTTTGTTCAGTGGAGGAGAACAGCAAGGAGTGGCAGACACCGATAGTAGGCCCCAACCCAACTAGTAGGCCAAATGCAGTCTAACATTAACAACTACTTAACGAGAGGCTGAAAATGGAATTTCAGGACAGGAAACCAGGAGAACAGCAAGGAGTGGCAGACACCGATAGTAGGCCCCAAACCAACTAGTACGCCAAATGCAGTTGTTCCATTTAACCACAATTTAATGAGAGCCTGAAGATAGAAGCTCAGGAAAGGCAACCTGGGGAACACCTTGGAGTGTAACACAACCTCTCTCTACACCACGGAAGGGCTGATTCTTAGGAAGGAAGGCTGTTGTAAATAAGCATTGCGCGTCCGAGGGTGATTATATTCTTATTCGGTATCTACTCACCCTCGGACGCGCCATGCTTCTTGATTTGTAATTAATGTTTATTTGCAATGTGCTTTTGACTTACTCAATTATTTTTTTAATTATTGATTTTATTAAATTAATAGTTTAACATCTTATTGGAAATAATTTAAAGGAGACGCGACAGGACAACACTCGGTGGATGCCATATCTGTGTTAACAACTCCAAAAAACTTTCAGTTAACTTCTTGCAGGAGAAAGAAATTGTAGCTGTTGGACCTTTGTAGTACAGTTCCAGATATTTGTTGTGTGTTTGTTTTGATTGTTAAAATGTCTGCATTTGAGATCTCAACACGATCTTATTTTTTATAATCAAATTAATTTTTTAAATATTTTATTAGGTTGGTTCAAGGGGTACACGGGCCGCAGTAGACAGGTCAGTGGAGGCCTAGTGGAAGGAGGGACCACAGACAGGCATCGAAGGCCTAAAATAATAACACATGGCTGTAGGCAATTTTAAATTGGTTCCAGGGGTACACGGGCAGCAGTGCCCTGGTCAGTGTAGTAGTAGTTGAAAGAATGGACCGCAGACAGGCATCGAAGGCCTAAAATAAAAAAATTGGGCTGGCTGTAGGCAATTTTAAATTGGTTCCAGGGGTACACGGGCAGCAGTGGTGTGGTCAGTGGAGGCCTAGTGGAAGGAGTGACCGCAGACAGGCATCGAAGGCCTAAAATATTAACACATGGCTGTAGTCAATTTTAAATTGGTTCCAGGGGTACTTGGGCAGCAGTGCCCTGGTCAGTGTAGTAGTAGTTGAACGAATGGACCGCAGACAGGCATCGAAGGCCTAAAATAAAAAAATTGGGCTGGCTGTAGGCAATTTTAAATTGGTTCCAGGGGTACACGGGCAGCAGTGGTGTGGTCAGTGGAGGCCTAGTGGAAGGAGTGACCGCAGACAGGCATCGAAGGCCTAAAATAATCACACATGGCTGTAGGCAATTTTAAATTGGTTCCAGGGGTACACGGGCAGCAGTGGTGTGGTCAGTGGAGGCCTAGTGGAAGGAGTGACCGCAGACAGGCATCGAAGGCCTAAAATAATAACACATGGCTGTAGGCAATTTTAAATTGGTTCCAGGGGTACACGGGCAGCAGTGGTGTGGTCAGTGGAGGCCTAGTGGAAGGAGTGACCGCAGACAGGCATCGAAGGCCTAGAATAATAACACATGGCTGTAGGCAATTTTAAATTGGTTCCAGGGGTACACGGGCAGCAGTGCCCTGGTCAGTGTAATAGTAGTTGAAAGAATGGACCGCAGACAGGCATCGAAGGCCTAAAATAAAAAAATTGGGCTGGCTGTAGGCAATTTTAAATTGGTTCCAGGGGTACACGGGCAGCAGTGGTGTGGTCAGTGGAGGCCTAGTGGAAGGAGTGACCGCAGACAGGCATCGAAGGCCTAAAATAATAACACATGGCTGTAGGCAATTTTAAATTGGTTCCAGGGTTACACGGGCAGCAGTGGTGTGGTCAGTGGAGGCCTAGTGGAAGGAGTGACCGCAGACAGGCATCGAAGGCCTAAAATAATCACACATGGCTGTAGGCAATTTTAAATTGGTTCCAGGGGTACACGGGCAGCAGTGGTGTGGTCAGTGGAGGCCTAGTGGAAGGAGTGACCACAGACAGGCATCGAAGGCCTAAAATATTAACACATGGCTGTAGTCAATTTTAAATTGGTTCCAGGGGTACTTGGGCAGCAGTGCCCTGGTCAGTGTAGTAGTAGTTGAAAGAATGGACCGCAGACAGGCATCGAAGGCCTAAAATAAAAAAATTGGGCTGGCTGTAGGCAATTTTAAATTGGTTCCAGGGGTACACGGGCAGCAGTGGTGTGGTCAGTGGAGGCCTAGTGGAAGGAGTGACCGCAGACAGGCATCGAAGGCCTAAAATAATCACACATGGCTGTAGGCAATTTTAAATTGGTTCCAGGGGTACACGGGCAGCAGTGGTGTGGTCAGTGGAGGCCTAGTGGAAGGAGTGACCACAGACAGGCATCGAAGGCCTAAAATATTAACACATGGCTGTAGTCAATTTTAAATTGGTTCCAGGGGTACTTGGGCAGCAGTGCCCTGGTCAGTGTAGTAGTAGTTGAAAGAATGGACCGCAGACAGGCATCGAAGGCCTAAAATAAAAAAATTGGGCTGGCTGTAGGCAATTTTAAATTGGTTCCAGGGGTACACGGGCAGCAGTGGTGTGGTCAGTGGAGGCCTAGTGGAAGGAGTGACCGCAGACAGGCATCGAAGGCCTAAAATAATAACACATGGCTGTAGGCAATTTTAAATTGGTTCCAGGGGTACACGGGCAGCAGTGGTGTGGTCAGTGGAGGCCTAGTGGAAGGAGTGACCACAGACAGGCATCGAAGGCCTAAAATATTAACACATGGCTGTAGTCAATTTTAAATTGGTTCCAGGGTTACACGGGCAGCAGTGGTGTGGTCAGTGGAGGCCTAGTGGAAGGAGTGACCACAGACAGGCATCGAAGGCCTAAAATAATAACACATGGCTGTAGGCAATTTTAAATTGGTTCCAGGGTTACACGGGCAGCAGTGGTGTGGTCAGTGGAGGCCTAGTGGAAGGAGTGACCGCAGACAGGCATCGAAGGCCTAAAATAATCACACATGGCTGTAGGCAATTTTAAATTGGTTCCAGGGGTACACGGGCAGCAGTGGTGTGGTCAGTGGAGGCCTAGTGGAAGGAGTGACCACAGACAGGCATCGAAGGCCTAAAATATTAACACATGGCTGTAGTCAATTTTAAATTGGTTCCAGGGGTACTTGGGCAGCAGTGCCCTGGTCAGTGTAGTAGTAGTTGAAAGAATGGACCGCAGACAGGCATCGAAGGCCTAAAATAAAAAAATTGGGCTGGCTGTAGGCAATTTTAAATTGGTTCCAGGGGTACACGGGCAGCAGTGGTCTGGTCAGTGGAAGTCTAGTGGAAGGAGTGACCGCAGACAGGCTTCGAAGGCCTAACATAACAAACTTGGGCTGGCTGTAGGCACTTTTAAATTGGTTCCAGGGGTACATGGGCAGCAGTGTATGGTCAGTGGAAGTCTAGTGGAAGGAGTGACCGCAGACAGGCTTCCAAGGCCTAACATAACAAAATTGGGCTGGCTGTAGGCACTTTAAATTGGTTCCAGGGGTACATGGGCAGCAGTGTATGGTCAGTGGAAGTCTAGTGGAAGGAGTGACGGCAGACAGTCTTCGAAGGCCTAACATAACAAAATTGGGCTGACTATAGGCACTTTTAAATTGGTTCCAGGGTAACACGGCCAGCAGTGGCCTGGTCAGTGTAGTAGTTGTAGAAAGAAGGGACCGCAGACAGGCTTCGAAGGCCTAACATAACAAAAATGTCAAAACAATGGTATTGTCAGTGCCAGGCATTGAAGGATGTCAGCGCCTAGACTACACATTGGTGAAGCTGTGAGAGATAATTTTGCTAGTGGTAGAGCACTGTTTGAGCTGGGGGGGGAACTGGCTTGTGGCCGGCGGTACAGGCACAGGGCCCCTCATATTACAACGGTGTGTCTGACGTTGGGTGCGCACCACCACCGCCAGAGACACTTTATTGTACTATGAGGGACCCAGTGGCAGTGCCGTCGACCAAAAGCGGCCACACCCACCTCTTCAGACAAACAGCACTCTCAAGGGTCCAAGCGCAAAGTGGCGATAGCACGGCCCCGTGTGGGGAGTTTGGCCATTTCGTGAGGTGGAAACATGTCGTATGCTGGACAATCAGGTGAAGAAAATTACGAGATTGGAAAAGTCATTCAGAATAGTCCACAGGCAAGACCTTTTCATAGGAAAGCTAGGTGTCAGCCGGGCAGGGTGGGGCAAAAGATTTTGAAATCCAGTTGTGGTTCATTTTAATGAAGGTTAGATCATCTACATTTTGGGTAGCCAGACGAGTCCTTTTTTCTGTTAGTATTGAACCTGCAGCACTGAATACTCTTTCTGATAGGACACTAGCTGCCGGGCAAGCAAGCTCCTGCAATGCATATTCTGCCAATTCTGGCCAGGTGTCTAATTTGGATGCCCAGTAATCAAATGGGAATGACGGTTGAGGGAGAACGTCGATAAGGGATGAAAAATAGTTTGTAACCATACTGGACAAATGTTGTCTCCTGTCACTTTGAATTGATGCTGCAGTACCTGTCCTGTCTGCGGTCATAGAAAAATCACTCCACAACCTGGTCAGAAAACCCCTCTGGCCAACGCCACTTCTGATTTCTGCCCCTCTAACACCTCTGGTCTGCTGGCCCCTGGAGCTCGTGTGAGAACGATCACGGGCGCTGTGTGCAGGGAATGCCAGAAGCAAACGGTCAACAAGAGTTGATTGTTTTGTTGCTAATATTAGTTCCAAGTTCTCATGTGGCATAATATTTTGCAATTTGCCTTTATAGCGAGGATCAAGGAGGCAGGCCAACCAGTAATCGTCATCGTTCATCATTTTTGTAATGCGTGTGTCCCTTTTGAGGATACGCAAGGCATAATCCGCCATGTGGGCCAAAGTTCCCGTTGTCAAATCTGCGGTTGTGCTTGGTTGAGGGGCAGTTGCAGGCAAATCTACGTCACTTGTGTCCCTCAAAAAACCAGAACCCGGCCTTGCCACGCCACCAATTTCCCGTGCCCCCGGGAAAGCTTCCTCATTAAAAATATACTCATCCCCATCATCCTCCTCATCCTCCACCTCCTCTTCGCCCGGTACCTCGTCATGTACACTGCCCTGACCAGACAATCGCTGACTGTCATCAAGGCTTTCCTCTTCCTCTGGTGCAGACGCCTGATCCTTTATGTGCGTCAAACTTTGCATCAGCAGACGCATTAGGGGGATGCTCATGCTTATTATGGCGTTGTCTGCACTAACCAGCCGTGTGCATTCCTCAAAACACTGAAGGACTTGACACATGTCTTGAATCTTCGACCACTGCACACCTGACAACTCCATGTCTGCCATCCTACTGCCTGCCCGTGTATGTGTATCCTCCCACAAAAACATAACAGCCCGCCTCTGTTCGCACAGTCTCTGAAGCATGTGCAGTGTTGAGTTCCACCTTGTTGCAACGTCTATGATTAGGCGATGCTGGGGAAGGTTCAAAGAACGCTGATAGGTCTGCATACGGCTGGAGTGTACAGGCGAACGGCGGATATGTGCGCAAAGTCCACGCACTTTGAGGAGCAGGTCGGATAACCCCGGATAACTTTTCAGGAAGCACTGCACCACCAGGTTTAAGGTGTGAGCCAGGCAAGGAATGTGTTTCAGTTGGGAAAGGGAGATGGCAGCCATGAAATTCCTTCCGTTATCACTCACTACCTTGCCTGCCTCAAGATCTACAGTGCCCAGCCACGACTGCGTTTCTTGCTGCAAGAACTCGGACAGAACTTCCGCAGTGTGTCTATTGTCGCCCAAACACTTCATAGCCAATACAGCCTGCTGACGTATGCCAGTAGCTGCCCCATAATGGGAGACCTGGTGTGCAACTGTGGCAGGTGCGGATGGAGTGTTTGTGCGACTGCGGTCTGTGGACGAGCTCTTGCTTCTGCAGGAGGACGAGGAGGAGGAGGAGGAGGAGGGGGTGCGAACGGCTACAGACAACTGTTTACTAGACCGTGGGCTAGGCAGAACTGTCCCAAACTTGCTGTCCCCTGTGGACCCTGAATCCACCACATTTACCCAGTGTGCCGTGATGGACACGTAACGTCCCTGGCCATGCCTACTGGTCCATGCATCTGTTGTCAGGTGCACCTTTGTGCTCACAGATTGCCTGAGTGCATGGACGATGCGCTCTTTAACATGCTGGTGGAGGGCTGGGATGGCTTTTCTGGAAAAAAAGTGTCGACTGGGTAGCTCGTAGCGTGGTACAGCGTAGTCCATCAGGTCTTTGAAAGCTTCGCTTTCAACTAACCGGTAGGGCATCATCTCTAACGAGATTAGTCTAGCTATGTGGGCGTTCAAACCCTGTGTACGCGGATGCGAGGCTAAGTACTTCCTTTTTCTAACCATAGTCTCATGTAGGGTGAGCTGGACTGGAGAGATGGAGATCGTGGAACTAGCGGGGGTGCCGGTGGACATGGCAGACTGAGAGACGGTGGGAGATGGTATTGTTGCCGCCGGTGCCCTAGATGCAGTGTTTCCTACTACGAAACTGGTGATTCCCTGACCCTGACTGCTTTGGCCTGGCAAAGATACCTGCACAGATACAGCAGGTGGTGCGCTAAATGGTGGTCCTACACTGCCGGAAGGGATGTTGCGTTGATGACTAGCTTCATTGGCCGAGGGTGCAACAACCTTAAGGGACGTTTGGTAGTTAGTCCAAGCTTTCAAATGCATGGTGGTTAAATGTCTATGCATGCAACTAGTATTGAGACTTTTCAGATTCTGACCTCTGCTTAAGGAAGTAGAACATTTTTGACAGATGACTTTGCGCTGATCAATTGGATGTTGTTTAAAAAAATGCCAGACTGCACTCTTTCTAGCATCGGATACCTTTTCAGGCATTGCAGACTGAGCTTTAACCGGATGGCCACGCTGTCCTCCACCAGGTTTTGGCTTTGCCACGCGTTTTGGGCAAGATACGGGCCCGGCAGATGGAACCTGTGGCGATGTTGATGCCTGCTGCGGCCCCTCCTCCTCCTCTGCTTCAGAACTGCTGCCGCCTGCACCCTGTTCCCCCAATGGCTGCCAATCGGGGTCAAGAACTGGGTCATCTAATAACTCTTCTTGTACCTCCTGCGCAACTTCGTCTGTGTCACCGTGTCGTTCGGTGGTATAGCGTTCGTGATGGGGCAACATAGTCTCATCAGGGTCTGATTCTTGATCAGCACCCTGCGAGGGCAATGTTGTGGTCTGAGTCAAAGGACCAGCATAGTAGTCTGGCTGTGGCTGTGCGTCAGTGCACTCCATGTCAGATTCAATTTGTAATGGGCATGGACTGTTAACTGCTTCACTTTCTAAGCCAGGGACGGTATGTGTAAAGAGCTCCATGGAGTAACCCGTTGTGTCGCCTGCTGCATTCTTCTCTGTTGTTGTTTTTGCTGAAGAGGACAAGGAAGTGACTTGTCCCTGACCGTGAACATCCACTAACGACGCGCTGCTTTTACTTTTACCAGTTTCACGAGAGGAGGCAAAAGAGCTAGAGGCTGAGTCAGCAAGATAAGCCAAAACTTGCTCTTGCTGCTCCGGCTTTAAAAGCGGTTTTCCTAATCCCAGAAAAGGGAGCGTTCGAGGCCTTGTGTAGCCGGACGACGAACCTGGCTCCACAGCTCCAGACTTAGGTGCAATATTTTTTTCCCCATGACCACCTGATGCTCCACCACTACCACTACCCTCATTACCAGCTGACAATGAACGCCCCCGGCCACGACCTCTTCCACTAGACTTCCTCATTGTTTTAAAAACGTAACCAAACTAACGTTATTTGTTGCAGTCACACAACTTACACGGTGAGCTATAACTTCAGTATGATTTAGCTACCCCTTTACAGGTTGGTGAGACCACAGCGAAAATCAGGCCCAATGTTACACACTCTTTTTTTGGTGGCTGCAAATTAGAGAGATGCCCCACACGCAGGACTGTCACTGAAGCACAAATGTTAATATTAATGTCACACTATTATTTTTTTTTTATTTTTATTTTTTTCAGGAACACTTTAGAAACCCCCCCAAAAAAAAAACATTGATTTTTGCAGGGAGAATTTAGAAAACAAATGTAACAAACTATATGCTTTCTATGGGCCACTGAGTGAGAGATGACGCACACAGGAATCAGGAGTGGCACACAAGCCCAGAGGCCAATATTTTTCTACCAATGATTGATGGAGTTATTTTCTCTGGTAGATTTTGGAACCCAAATCAAGGAAAAAAAATATAGGCTTTCTATGGACCACAATTGGAGAGAGAGAGAGAGAGAGAGATGGCACACCCAGGAGTCAAGACTGGCACACAAGCAGAAAGGCCAATATTAATCTCCCACTGTTTTTTTTTTTTTTTTTTTTTTTTTCAGGGAGACTTTAGAAAAAAAAATAATAAAAAAAATATGATTTTATCAGGAAGAATTTAGAAACCAAATAAAATAAAATGATTTTTTCAGGGAGAATTTATAAAACAAATAAAACCAAAAATAGGCGTTCTATGGCCCACTGACTGAGAGATGACGCACACAGGAATCAGGAGTGGCACACAAGCCCAGAGGCCAATATTTTTCTACCAATGATTGATGGAGTTATTTTCTCTGGTAGATTTTGGAACCCAAATCAAGGAAAAAAAATATAGGCTTTCTATGGACCACAATTGGAGAGAGAGAGAGAGAGAGAGAGAGAGAGAGATGGCACACCCAGGAGTCAAGACTGGCACACAAGCAGAAAGGCCAATATTAATCTCCCACTGTTTTTTTTGGTTGATTTTTTTTTTTTTTTTTCAGGGAGACTTTAGAAAAAAAAATAATAAAAAAAATATGATTTTATCAGGAAGAATTTAGAAACCAAATAAAATAAAATGATTTTTTCAGGGAGAATTTATAAAACAAATAAAACCAAAAATAGGCGTTCTATGGCCCACTGACTGAGAGATGACGCACACAGGAATCAGGAGTGGCACACAAGCCCAGAGGCCAATATTTTTCTACCAATGATTGATGGAGTTATTTTCTCTGGTAGATTTTGGAACCCAAATCAAGGAAAAAAAATATAGGCTTTCTATGGACCACAATTGGAGAGAGAGAGAGAGAGAGAGAGAGAGAGAGAGATGGCACACCCAGGAGTCAAGACTGGCACACAAGCAGAAAGGCCAATATTAATCTCCCACTGTTTTTTTTGGTTGTTTTTTTTTTTTTTTTTCAGGGAGACTTTAGAAAAAAAAATAATAAAAAAAATATGATTTTATCAGGAAGAATTTAGAAACCAAATAAAATAAAATGATTTTTTCAGGGAGAATTTATAAAACAAATAAAACCAAAAATAGGCGTTCTATGGCCCACTGACTGAGAGATGACGCACCCAGGAGTCAAGACTGGCACACAAGCAGAAAGGCCAATATTAATCTCCCACTGTTTTTTTTTTTTTTTTTTTTTTTTTTCAGGGAGACTTTAGAAAAAAAAATAATAAAAAAAATATGATTTTATCAGGAAGAATTTAGAAACCAAATAAAATAAAATGATTTTTTCAGGGAGAATTTATAAAACAAATAAAACCAAAAATAGGCGTTCTATGGCCCACTGACTGAGAGATGACGCACACAGGAATCAGGAGTGGCACACAAGCCCAGAGGCCAATATTTTTCTACCAATGATTGATGGAGTTATTTTCTCTGGTAGATTTTGGAACCCAAATCAAGGAAAAAAAATATAGGCTTTCTATGGACCACAATTGGAGAGAGAGAGAGAGAGAGAGAGAGAGAGATGGCACACCCAGGAGTCAAGACTGGCACACAAGCAGAAAGGCCAATATTAATCTCCCACTGTTTTTTTTGGTTGTTTTTTTTTTTTTTTTCAGGGAGACTTTAGAAAAAAAAATAATAAAAAAAATATGATTTTATCAGGAAGAATTTAGAAACCAAATAAAATAAAATGATTTTTTCAGGGAGAATTTATAAAACAAATAAAACCAAAAATAGGCGTTCTATGGCCCACTGACTGAGAGATGACGCACACAGGAATCAGGAGTGGCACACAAGCCCAGAGGCCAATATTTTTCTACCAATGATTGATGGAGTTATTTTCTCTGGTAGATTTTGGAACCCAAATCAAGGAAAAAAAATATAGGCTTTCTATGGACCACAATTGGAGAGAGAGAGAGAGAGAGAGATGGCACACCCAGGAGTCAAGACTGGCACACAAGCAGAAAGGCCAATATTAATCTCCCACTGTTTTTTTTTTTTTTTTTTTTTTTTTTTCAGGGAGACTTTAGAAAAAAAAATAATAAAAAAAATATGATTTTATCAGGAAGAATTTAGAAACCAAATAAAATAAAATGATTTTTTCAGGGAGAATTTATAAAACAAATAAAACCAAAAATAGGCGTTCTATGGCCCACTGACTGAGAGATGACGCACACAGGAATCAGGAGTGGCACACAAGCCCAGAGGCCAATATTGTTCTACCAATGATTGATGGAGTTATTTTCTCTGGTAGATTTTGGAACCCAAATCAAGGAAAAAAAATATAGGCTTTCTATGGACCACAATTGGAGAGAGAGAGAGAGAGAGAGAGAGAGAGAGAGAGATGGCACACCCAGGAGTCAAGACTGGCACACAAGCAGAAAGGCCAATATTAATCTCCCACTGTTTTTTTTGGTTGATTTTTTTTTTTTTTTTTCAGGGAGACTTTAGAAAAAAAAATAATAAAAAAAATATGATTTTATCAGGAAGAATTTAGAAACCAAATAAAATAAAATGATTTTTTCAGGGAGAATTTATAAAACAAATAAAACCAAAAATAGGCGTTCTATGGCCCACTGACTGAGAGATGACGCACACAGGAATCAGGAGTGGCACACAAGCCCAGAGGCCAATATTTTTCTACCAATGATTGATGGAGTTATTTTCTCTGGTAGATTTTGGAACCCAAATCAAGGAAAAAAAATATAGGCTTTCTATGGACCACAATTGGAGAGAGAGAGAGAGAGAGAGAGAGATGGCACACCCAGGAGTCAAGACTGGCACACAAGCAGAAAGGCCAATATTAATCTCCCACTGTTTTTTTTGGTTGTTTTTTTTTTTTTTTTTTCAGGGAGACTTTAGAAAAAAAAATAATAAAAAAAATATGATTTTATCAGGAAGAATTTAGAAACCAAATAAAATAAAATGATTTTTTCAGGGAGAATTTATAAAACAAATAAAACCAAAAATAGGCGTTCTATGGCCCACTGACTGAGAGATGACGCACCCAGGAGTCAAGACTGGCACACAAGCAGAAAGGCCAATATTAATCTCCCACTGTTTTTTTTTTTTTTTTTTTTTTTTCAGGGAGACTTTAGAAAAAAAAATAATAAAAAAAATATGATTTTATCAGGAAGAATTTAGAAACCAAATAAAATAAAATGATTTTTTCAGGGAGAATTTATAAAACAAATAAAACCAAAAATAGGCGTTCTATGGCCCACTGACTGAGAGATGACGCACACAGGAATCAGGAGTGGCACACAAGCCCAGAGGCCAATATTTTTCTACCAATGATTGATGGAGTTATTTTCTCTGGTAGATTTTGGAACCCAAATCAAGGAAAAAAAATATAGGCTTTCTATGGACCACAATTGGAGAGAGAGAGAGAGAGAGAGAGAGAGATGGCACACCCAGGAGTCAAGACTGGCACACAAGCAGAAAGGCCAATATTAATCTCCCACTGTTTTTTTTGGTTGATTTTTTTTTTTTTTTTTCAGGGAGACTTTAGAAAAAAAAATAATAAAAAAAATATGATTTTATCAGGAAGAATTTAGAAACCAAATAAAATAAAATGATTTTTTCAGGGAGAATTTATAAAACAAATAAAACCAAAAATAGGCGTTCTATGGCCCACTGACTGAGAGATGACGCACACAGGAATCAGGAGTGGCACACAAGCCCAGAGGCCAATATTTTTCTACCAATGATTGATGGAGTTATTTTCTCTGGTAGATTTTGGAACCCAAATCAAGGAAAAAAAATATAGGCTTTCTATGGACCACAATTGGAGAGAGAGAGAGAGAGAGAGAGAGAGAGAGATGGCACACCCAGGAGTCAAGACTGGCACACAAGCAGAAAGGCCAATATTAATCTCCCACTGTTTTTTTTGGTTGTTTTTTTTTTTTTTTTTTCAGGGAGACTTTAGAAAAAAAAATAATAAAAAAAATATGATTTTATCAGGAAGAATTTAGAAACCAAATAAAATAAAATGATTTTTTCAGGGAGAATTTATAAAACAAATAAAACCAAAAATAGGCGTTCTATGGCCCACTGACTGAGAGATGACGCACACAGGAATCAGGAGTGGCACACAAGCCCAGAGGCCAATATTTTTCTACCAATGATTGATGGAGTTATTTTCTCTGGTAGATTTTGGAACCCAAATCAAGGAAAAAAAATATAGGCTTTCTATGGACCACAATTGGAGAGAGAGAGAGAGAGAGAGATGGCACACCCAGGAGTCAAGACTGGCACACAAGCAGAAAGGCCAATATTAATCTCCCACTGTTTTTTTTTTGTTTTTTTTTTTTTTCAGGGAGACTTTAGAAAAAAAAATAATAAAAAAAATATGATTTTATCAGGAAGAATTTAGAAACCAAATAAAATAAAATGATTTTTTCAGGGAGAATTTATAAAACAAATAAAACCAAAAATAGGCGTTCTATGGCCCACTGACTGAGAGATGACGCACCCAGGAGTCAAGACTGGCACACAAGCAGAATGGCCAATATTAATCTCCCACTGTTTTTTTTTTTTTTTCAGGGAGACTTTAGAAAAAAAAATAATAAAAAAAATATGATTTTGTCAGGAAGAATTTAGAAACCAAATAAAATAAAATGATTTTTTCAGGGAGAATTTAGAAAACAAATAAAACCAAAAATAGGCGTTCTATGGCCCACTGACTAAGAGAGAGAGAGAGAGATGGAACGCTTAGTACTGGCACACAAGCCCAAAGGGCAATATTAATCTCCCTTTTTTTTTCCAGGGAGAATTTCTAAAACCCCCCAAAAAAAAAAAATAGGCTTTCTATGGCCCACTATTTGTGAGAGAGATGGCACGCTCAGGACTGGCACAGAAGCCCAGAGGCCAATATTAATCTCCCTTTTTTTCTGGGAGAATTTATAAAACCAAAAAAATATTTAAATAGGCTTTCTATGGCCCACTATTTGTGAGAGAGATGGCACGCTCAGGACTGGCACAGATGGCACGCTCACAACTGGCACACAAGCCCAGAGGCCAATATTAATCTCCCTTTTTTCAGGGAAAATTTATAAAACCAAAAAAAAAATTAAATAGGCTTTCTATGGCCCACTATTTGTGAGAGAGATGGCACGCTCAGGACTGGCACAGATGGCACGCTCACAACTGGCACACAAGCCCAGAGGCCAATATTAATCTCCCTTTTTTCAGGGAAAATTTATAAAACAAAAAAAAAAAATTAAATAGGCTTTCTATGGCCCACTATTTGTGAGAGAGATGGCACGCTCAGGACTGGCACAGATGGCACGCTCACAACTGGCACACAAGCCCAGAGGCCAATATTAATCTCCCTTTTTTTCAGGGAGAATTTATAAAACCAAAAAAAAAATTAAATAGGCTTTCTATGGCCCACTATTTGTGAGAGAGATGGCACGCTCAGGGCTGGCACAGATGGCACGCTCAGGACTGGCACACAAGCCCAGAGGCCAATATTAATCTCCCTTTTTTTCAGGGAGAATTTATAAAACCCCAAAAAAAATAAAATAGGCTTTCTATGGCCCACTATTTGTGAGAGAGATGGCACACTCAGGACTGGCACACAAGCCCAAAGGCCAATATTAATCTCCCACTGTATTTTTATCAGGGAGAATTTATACACCCCACAAAAAAAAATACAGAAAAATGAAAAGGCTTTCTATGGCACACACAGGGATGGCACTCTAGCAGAAATGCCAAATTGCCAATCTTAATCTCCCACCAAAAAAAAAAAAAAAAAAAACACAGGGAATGTCCTACAATTACTATCTCCCTGCCTGCAGTAATCTCAGCCAGGTATGGCAGGCAGCTACTATCTCCCTGCCTGCAGTAATCTCAGCCAGGTATGGCAGGCAGCAATAAGGAGTGGACTGATGCACAAATGAAATAAAAAGTGTGGACAAACAAAAAAGATAGCTGTGCAGAAAGGAAGGAACAAGAGGATTTGTGCTTTGAAAAAAGCAGTTGGTTTGCACAGCGGCGTACACACAGCAATGCAGCTATCAGGGAGCCTTCTAGGGCAGCCCAATGAGCTACAGCGCTGAGGGGAAAAAAAAAAAAAAAAAACTTCCACTGTCCCTGCACACCGAGGGTGGTGTTGGACAGTGCAAATCGCTGCAGCACAAGCGGTTTTGTGGTTAATGGACCCTGCCTAACGCTATCCCTGCTTCTGACAAAGCGGCAGCAACCTCTCCCTAAGCTCAGATCAGCAGCAGTAAGATGGCGGTCGGCGGGAACGCCTCTTTATAGCCCCTGTGACGTCGCAGACAGCAAGCCAATCACTGCAATGCCCTTCTCTAAGATGGTGGGGACCAGGACCTATGTCATCACGCTGCCCACACTCTGCGTTTACCGTATATACTCGAGTATAAGCCGACCCGAGTATAAGCCGACCCCCCTAATTTTGCCACAAAAAACTGGGAAAACTTATTGACTCGAGTATAAGCCTAGGGTGGAAATGCAGCATTTACCGGTGAATTTCAAAAATAAAAATAGATCATTATTTCCCCATAGCTGTGCCATATAGTGCTCTGCACCGTTCATATTTCCCCATAGGTGTGAACCATATAGTGCTCTGCACCGTTCATTGTGCCCCCTAGCTGTGCCATATACGGTGCTCTGCACCGTTCACTGTGCCCCATAGCTGTGCCATATACGGTGCTCTGCACCGTTCACTGTGCCCCATAGCTGTGCTGTGCCATATACGGTGCTCTGCACCATTCACTGTGCCCCATAGCTGTGCTGTGCCATATACGGTGCTCTGCACCGTTCACTGTGCCCCATAGCTGTGCTGTGCCATATACGGTGCTCTGCACCGTTCATTGTGCCCCATACATAGCTGTGCTGTGCCATATACGGTGCTCTGCACCGTTCACTGTGCCCCATAGATGTGCCATATACGGTGCTCTGCACCGTTCACTGTGCCCCATAGCTGTGCTGTGCCATATACGGTGCCCTGCACCGTTCATTGTGCCCCATAGCTGTGCTGTGCCATATACGGTGCTCTGCACCGTTCATTGTGCCCCATACATAGCTGTGCTGTGCCATATACGGTGCTCTGCACCGTTCACTGTGCCCCATAGATGTGCCATATACGGTGCTCTGCACCGTTCACTGTGCCCCATAGCTGTGCTGTGCCATATACGGTGCCCTGCACCGTTCATTGTGCCCCATAGCTGTGCTGTGCCATATACGGTGCTCTGCACCGTTCATTGTGCCCCATACATAGCTGTGCTGTGCCATATACGGTGCTCTGCACCGTTCACTGTGCCCCATAGCTGTGCTGTGCCATATACGGTGCTCTGCACCGTTCACTGTGCCCCATAGCTGTGCTGTGCCATATACGGTGCCCTGCACCGTTCACTGTGCCCCATAGCTGTGCTGTGCCATATACGGTGCCCTGCACCGTTCATTGTGCCCCATAGCTGTGCTGTGCCATATACGGTGCTCTGCACCGTTCACTGTGCCCCATAGCTGTGCTGTGCCATATACGGTGCTCTGCACCGTTCACTGTGCCCCATAGATGTTCCACATAAATTTGTGCCGCCGCTGCCGCAATAAAGAAAAAAAAACACATACTCACCTCCCTTGATTGCAGCTCCCGGCGTCTCGTTCCGGCGCCTCCATCTTCCCGGCGTCTCTGCTCTGACTGATCAGGCAGAGGGCGCCGCGCACACTATATGCGTCATCGCGCCCTCTGCCTGATCAGTCAGAGAGCAGAGACGCCGGGAAGATGGAGGCGCCGGCCGGGAAGATGGATCGGCGCCCGGCGGCTGGAACGAGGACAGGTGAATATGCTATACTCACCTAGTCCTGGCGATCCTCGCGCTGTCCCCTCCTGTCTTCGGTGCCGCAGCTTCTTTCTCTATCAGCGGTCACCGGCACCGCTGATTAGAGAAATGAATAAGCGGCTCCGCCCCTATGGGAGGTGGAGCCGCTTATTCATTTCTGTAATGAGCGGTCCCACGTGACCGCTGAAGAGAGGAAGAAACTGCAGCGCCGAAGCCCGTGGGACGGCAGGGACAGCGCGAGGATCGCTGGGACTAGGTAAGTATACCCCAGCGCCCTCACCCCCTCACCCGCCGACCCCACCGCTACCGTGACTCGAGTATAAGCCGAGGGGGGCACTTTCAGCCCAAAAATTTGGGCTGAAAATCTCGGCTTATACTCGAGTATATACGGTACCTTCATTGGCTGAGAAATGGCGCTTTTCGCGTCATTGAAACGCGACTTTGGCGCGAAAGTCGCGTACCGCATGGCCGACCCCGCACAGGGGTCGGATCGGGTTTCATGAAACCCCGACTTAGCCAAAAGTCGGCGACTTTTGAAAATGTTCGACCCGTTTCGCTCAACCCTACTCCTAACCATCATAGGTACCCCTGAGATAAGGGAAAGTCAGGGCCCCATTATAGTGGCAGGGACAGGAGCAGGTCCCAGTACGCCGTCCTTCTCCTTTATTGCCGTTAACGACGTGACACTGTTCTGGGGAAATCTGCCCTCCAGGAGGCAAATAGCGCTCTGTTGCCCCCAAGTCTCTCCGTATGGCTAAGTAGAGATACATATAGGGTATTTCCACATTCAGTAGAAATTGTGGGACAAATTTTGGTGCCATTTTTACCCACGTCTTGTGTGAAAATGTAAAATCTTTGGCTAAACAAAATTTTGGTGGTAAAAATTTTGTTATTTTGTCTTCACTGCTCAATGGTATAAAATTCGGTGATACAACCATGGTGTCAATATGATCAATGCACCCATATATAAATTAATTGAGAGGTGTAATTCATAAAATGGGGTCATTTATGGGGAGTTCTGCAGTTCTCGCACCTCATGGGCTCTCCCAGTGGGTCATGGCACATGCACACCATAACGGTAAAATCTGGCGCTCCTTCCCTTCTAAGCTTTGCACTGTGCCTGAAAAATAATTCCTGATAACAAACTGACCTCAGTTTGTTGTAAAAAAAAATTCCTATTAGCCCTTTCAAAAATTAAAAACTTAGGGCTAAAACAACATTTTAGTGGTAAAAATGTAATTTATTCTCTCTTCACCACTCAGTCGTATAAAAATCTGTGAGGCAAATGGGGTGTCAATATGATCACTGCACCATGAGATGAATTCATTGGGGAGTTTAGTTTGTAAAATGAGTTCACATTTAGGGTTTTCTGTTGTTCTGGCACATCAGGGGCTCTGCCAATGTGACATGGCACCCTCAAACCATTCCAGCAAAATCTGAACCCCGATATGGCACCTCTTCCCTTCTAAGCTTTGCACTGTGACTCAAACATAGGATTCCCCTTCATATGGGGGTATCAGTCTACTCAAAAGAAATTGTACAACAAATTGTATGGTGCAATATCTCTTGTTACCCTTTTGAAAATGCAAAATTTAGGGCCAAAATAACATTTTTGTGAAAAAATGGGATTTTATTATTTTCACAGCTCAACGTTATAAACTTCTGTTCAAGGTGCTCACGAGCATCTAAATACATTCCTTGAAGGGTCTAGTTTACAAAATGGCATGAATTTTGGGGGGTTTCCACTATTTAGGCTCTCCAACTGCAACATGGTGTCCGATCTCAGTTGCAGCCAATTGAAAAAGTCAAACGGCGCTCCTTCCCTTCCGAGCTCTGCCATGCACCCAAACAGTGGTTTACCCCCACGTACAGGGTATCAGCATACTCAGGACAAATGGATCAACAACTTTTGAGGTCCAGTTTCTCCTGTTACCCTTGGGAAAATAAAAAAATTGAGGGCAAAGAGATCATTTTTATGGAGAAAATATGATTTTTCATTTTCATGGCTCTATGTTATAAACTTCTGTGAAGCACTTGGGGGTTCAAAGTGCTCTCCACACATCTATATAAGTTGTTTGGGGGTATAGTTTCCAAAATGGGGTCACTTGTGGGGGGTTCCCACTGTTTATGCACATCACGACTGTTAGGGACTGGCGGAACGCACCAAGTATAAGACGATATGAAACTAGGTGCGTTCGCAGTCCGAGGTCCACCGTGCAGGTAAAAACCCTGCTGCTAGTATAGACGGACTATATGGCGGTACTATAAGAATACACACATGGGTTAACCTCACCCTGCGTGAAGGAAGCGACCCTGTTGCGTCACAGGACCGCGGTACCGCACATAGAGCGCAAGCAAGACGTCAGCGAACACAACCCCAAGACTCAGGATTGAAGTCCGATTAGACCACTTGCTGGCACAACACCGCAACTGGGTGTATAAGGTAACTATAATAATAATAAATAAAGGCACGAGAGTGCGTGCGGTGCCGCACTGACGGACGCCACTAACCACCCAGGCTTGGGTAAGGAAAGCGCAGAGAAAGCGCACCGCGCCGTAGTCGGGCACTAGATAGCTACCATCATCCGCGAGCAGTCAACAACACTAGGGAGGGATACTTAGGAGCTTTCATCCATCGACATACATCCATCTACACACACACATAATATCAAGACAATACTAGCGCATGGCCGTGCGGTCATGCGCAGTTTATATAGTTGCAGCACAGGAAGCTGCTACTGAAGTTTTGCCCTTTCAGGACCTTCCTGGAGGACCAATGGAATGTGCTGCAGTACCTGAGCATGTGACCCTCGATCTCCAACGGGAGATCTTGCCCTGGGCATGCTCAGTGTGTGCAAATAAGGACTTAGTCCCAGAGAAGCCCGCTCGCCGCAGATCAGTGCAGGGTACAACAGGAGAGCCAGAAAAGGCAACAGTAACCCTTTGCACAGAATCAGTCCCAGCAAGACGCTGGGAGCGACGCCTCCGCTGAGCAGGCCCCACTGCGGCCGGTACAGAATGGGAGACCGCAGCAGACAGGGATCGAGATTCCCCCTGTGCAGCAGAGGAAACTTGACTCCTAACAACGACCTCTCCAAACACGACATGGCGTCCTATCTCATTTCCAGCCAATTTTGCATTGAAAAAATGAAACAGCGCTCCTTTCCTTCCGAGCTCTGCCACATATGGGATATCAGCATACTCAGGACAAATGTCAAAACAAAGATTGGGGTCCAATTTCTCCTGTTACCCTTGGGAAAATAAAAAAATTGGATCTGAAGTAATTTTTTGTGAAAGAAAGTTGAATATTTTTCTTTAAACATTCCAAAAATTCCTGTGAAGCACTTGAAGGGTTAATAAACTTTTTGAGTGTGATTTTGAGCACCTTGAGGGGTGCAGTTTTTAGAATGGTGTCACTGTTGGGTATCTTCTGTCATATATACCCCTAAAAGTGAATTCAAATGTGATGTGGTACCTAAAAAAATGGTGCTGTAAAAATGAGAAATCGCTGGTCAAATTTTAACCCTTGCAACTAACTTATAGCAAAAACAAATTTTGGTTCCAAACTTGTGCTGATGTAAAGTAGACATGTGGGAAATGTTATTTGTTGAGCTTTTTGTGTTGCATATCTCTGTGCATTATGGCATGAAAATTCAAATTTGGAAAATTGCGACATTTTCTAAATTTTTTCCAAATTTCCATTTTTTTCACAAATAAAGGCAAGTCATATCAAAGAAATTTTACAACTATCATGAATTAAAAAATGCTATGAGAAAACATTCTCAGAATCACAAGGGATCCATTTAAGTGTCCCAGAGATATTACCTCATAATAGTAATAGGACAATGGTCGGAATCTTAAAAATTGGCCTGGTTATTAACGTGCAAATGGGGTAAAGGGGTTAAAAAATTAAAGTTGTGCCTTTTTGCCCTAAAAAACTTTTAAGAATCCTAATAAAATATAAGTTGTGGTTAAACACTTCTTATCTCTTGACTGCTAAAGTTATGTTGTACCAACGAGGATGTTGTATAATGCTTGGACTTATCACTAGGGTTGAGCGAAACAGATCGGTCATTTTCATAAGTCGCCAACTTTTGGCAAAGTCGGGTTTCATGAAACCCGACCCGATCCCAGTGTGGGATCGGCCATGAGGTCGGGGATCTTCACGCCAAAGTCGCCTTTCATATGACGCATTCAGCGCCATTTCTCAGCCACTGAAGATGGACGCAGATTGTGGGCAGCGTGATGACATAGGTCCTGGTCCCCACCATCTTAGAGAAGGGCATGGCAGTGATTGGCTTGCTTTCTGCAGCGTCACAGGGGCTATAAAGGGGCGTGCACGCCGACCGCCATCTTACTGCTGCTGATCTGAGCATAGGGAGAGGTTGCTGCCGCTTCGTCAGAAGCAGGGATAGCGTTAGGCAGGGTACATTAACCCCCAAACTGCTTGTGCTGTAGCAATTTCCACTGTCCAACACCACCTTTTCTTTGCAGGGACAGTGGAGGCTAGATTTTTCTTCATCTTTTCTTCAGTAGCTTATTGGGCTGCCCTAGAAGGCTCCCTGATAGCTGCATTGCTGTTTGTACGCCGCTGTGCAAACCAACTGCTTTTTTTCAAAGCACAAATCCTGTTGCTCCTTCCTTTCTGCACAGCTATCTTGTTTGTTTGTCCACACTTTTGTGTGCAGCAGTCCTTTTTATTGCTGCCTGCCATACTTTTCTGAGATTATTGTAGGGAGATAGTAATTGTAGTACAGTCCCTTTTTTATATATATATATATATATATATATATATATACAGTGGGGCAAAAAAGTATTTAGTCAGTCAGCAATAGTGCAAGTTCCACCACTTAAAAAGATGAGAGGCGTCTGTAATTTACATCATAGGTAGACCTCAACTATGGGAGAGAAACTGAGAAAAAAAAATCCAGAAAATCACATTGTCTGTTTTTTTAACATTTTATTTGCATATTATGGTGGAAAATAAGTATTTGGTCAGAAACAAAATTTCATCTCAATACTTTGTAATATATCCTTTGTTGGCAATGACAGAGGTCAAACGTTTTCTGTAAGTCTTCACAAGGTTGCCACACACTGTTGTTGGTATGTTGGCCCATTCCTCTATGCAGATCTCCTCTAGAGCAGTGATGTTTTTGGCTTTTCGCTTGGCAACACGGACTTTCAACTCCCTCCAAAGGTTTTCTATAGGGTTGAGATCTGGAGACTGGCTAGGCCACTCCAGGACCTTGAAATGCTTCTTACGATGCCACTCCTTCGTTACCCTGGCTGTGTGCTTTGGATCATTGTCATGTTGAAAGACCCAGCCACGTTTCATCTTCAATGCCCTTGCTGAAGAAAGGAGGTTTGCACTCAAAATCTCACGATACATGGCCCCATTCATTCTTTCATGTACCCGGATCAGTCGTCCTGGCCCCTTTGCAGAGAAACAGCCCCAAAGCATGATGTTTCCACCACCATGCTTTACAGTAGGTATGGTGTTTGATGGATGCAACTCAGTATTCTTTTTCCTCCAAACACGACAAGTTGTGTTTCTACCAAACAGTTCCAGTTTGGTTTCATCAGACCATAGGACATTCTCCCAAAACTCCTCTGGATCATCCAAATGCTCTCTAGCAAACTTCAGACGGGCCCGGACATGTACTGGCTTAAGCAGTGGGACACGTCTGGCACTGCAGGATCTGAGTCCATGGTGGCGCAGTGTGTTACTTATGGTAGGCCTTGTTACATTGGTCCCAGCTCTCTGCAGTTCATTCACTAGGTCCCCCCGCGTGGTTCTGGGATTTTTGCTCACCGTTCTTGTGATCATTCTGACCCCACGGGGTGGGATTTTGCGTGGAGCCCCAGATCGAGGGAGATTATCAGTGGTCTTGTATGTCTTCCATTTTCTAATTATTGCTCCCACTGTTGATTTCTTCACTCCAAGCTGGTTGGCTATTGCAGATTCAGTCTTCCCAGCCTGGTGCAGGGCTACAATTTTGTTTCTGGTGTCCTTTGACAGCTCTTTGGTCTTCACCATAGTGGAGTTTGGAGTCAGACTTTTTGAGGGTGTGCACAGGTGTCTTTTTATATTGATAACAAGTTTAAACAGGTGCCATTACTACAGGTAATGAGTGGAGGAAAGAGGAGACTCTTAAAGAAGAAGTTACAGGTCTGTGAGAGCCAGAAATCTTGATTGTTTGTTTCTGACCAAATACTTATTTTCCACCATAATATGCAAAAAAAATGTTAAAAAAACAGACAATATGATTTTCTGGATTTTTTTTTCTCAGTTTGCCTCCCATAGTTGAGGTCTACCTATGATGTAAATTACAGACGCCTCTCATCTTTTTAAGTGGTGGAACTTGCACTATTGCTGACTGACTAAATACTTTTTTGCCCCACTGTATATATATATATATATATATATATATATATATATATATATATATATATATAATATCTTCAAGCCACTTTCTGCCCCTGAAACTGTGTAGTGTAAAACAGTGGGCATGTATTTTTCTGCACTGTCCCACGCCTAAAAAGGGAGATTTGTATTGCCAATCAGTGCATCTGCACCAGTCCTGTCTGTGGTATCTCTGTCAGTCATTTTCTGCCACAGAAACTATACTGTAATACAGTAGGCCTGATTTATTCACTAGTCTCCCATATAAAAAAGGTGAGATTAATATTGGCAAATCTGTGCATCTGCGCCAGTCCTGTCTGTGGTATCTGTCAGTCATTTTCTGCCACAGAAACTATACTGTAATAGAGTGTGCCTAATTTATTCA
This sequence comes from Ranitomeya imitator, assembly GCF_032444005.1. Lineage (NCBI taxonomy): Eukaryota > Metazoa > Chordata > Amphibia > Anura > Dendrobatidae > Ranitomeya > Ranitomeya imitator. The sequence continues at coordinate 780,124,287 of NC_091283.1, forward strand.
CTAGTCTCCCATATAAAAAAGGGGAGATTAATATTGGCAAATCAGTGCATCTGCCCAAGTTCTGTCTGTGGTATCTGTCAGTCATTTTCTGTCACAGAAACTATACTGTAATGCAGTGGGCCTGATTTATTCACTAGTCTCCCATATAAAATGGGTGTGCATCTGCGTCAGTCCTGTTAGTGGCATATCTGCCAGCCTCTTTCTGCCAATCAAACTGTGTAGTGTAATACAGTGGGCCTGATTTTTCTGCTGTCTCCCACACATAAAGAGGGAGATTTGTGTTGCCACTGAGTGCATCTGCGTCAGTCCTGTTTGTGGCATATCTGTCAGTCACTGTCTGCCACTGAAGCTGTGTACTGTAATACAGTGGGCCTGATTTTCCCTGCAGTCTCACACACCTATCAAGGGAAATTTCTATTGCCACTAAGTGCATCTGCGTCAGTCATGTTAGTGGCATATCTGTCAGCCACTGTCTGCCACTGAAGCTGTGTACTGTAATACAGTGGGCCTGATTTTCCCTGCAGTCTCACACCTATAAAGGGAGATTTAAATTCACAACAAGTTTGCGTACACCTTCTAACTGGTTTTACAGTACCATATAACGGTAGTTAGTTTGGTTACATTTTTCCAAGAATGAGGAAGTCTGGTGGAAGAGGTCGTGGCCGTGGGCGGTCATTGCCAGCTGGTAATGATGGTAGTGGTGGTGGAGCATCAGGTGGTCGTGGGAAAAGCAATATAGCGCCTAAGTCTCGAGTTGTTGAGCCAGCGTCATCGTCTGGCTCACAAGGCCTCGAACGCTCCCTTTTCTGGGAGTAGGAAAACCGCTTTTAAAGCCGGAGCAGCAGGAACAAGTTTTGGCTTTCCTTGCTGACTCTGCCTCTTGCTCTTTCGCCTCCTCTTCGGAAAGTGCAAAATTTAAAAGCAGCGCATCGTCAGTGGATGTTCCCGGTCAGGAACAAGTCGCTTCCTTGTGTTCTTCACCCAGAACAACAGAGAAGAATGCGTCAGGCGACATAACGGGTTACTCCATGGAGCTCTTTACACATACCGTGCCTGGGTTAGAAAGGGAAATTGTTAACAGGCCATGCCCATTACAAGATGAATCGGACATGGAGTGCACAGATGCACAGGCACAGACAGATTATTATGCTGTTCCTTTGACTCAGATCACAACATTGCCCTCGCAGTGCACAGGACTTGAAGAGGAGGTCATAGATGACCCAGTTGTTGACCCCGATTGGCAGCCATTGGGGGAACAGGGTGCAGGCAGCAGTAGCTCTGAAGCGGAGGAGGAGGAGCCGCAGCAGGCATCAATATCGCAACAGCTTTCATCTGGCAGGCCCGTATCTGGCGAAAAACGTTTGTCAAAACTAAAAACAGTTGTAGGACAGCGTGACCATCCGGTTAAAGTAGCTCAGTGTGCAATGCCTGAAAAGGTATCCGATAGTAGGAAGAGTGCAGTCTGGCACTTTTTTAAACAAGATCCAAATGATCAGTGCAAAGTCATCTGTAAGAAATGCTCAAGGACCTTCAGCAGAGGTTAGAATGTGAAAAATTTAAATACAAGTTGCATGCGTAGACTGTAGAGTTGCGGGCGCCCCTTGAGGAAGGTACCATACCGAAACGCGCGTCGAGGTGGACGGGTGTCCCTGTGTTTTGTGCCATTTATACTAGGTAATGTGCATTCATATATAAATTTCATTATTAGATTCGCCGGTATTGCAGCTATGAAACATATGTATTGGATTATCCATTGATTTCTGGCACGGCTATCATAGCTGCATAGGTCGGTGGCTGTCAACATTATTGCATTTTGCATTGTATATTCTGTGGATTATCTGCATGCAATTACCTTTTCTAGGGATACACCATACCTTGGGCATGACTTGATGCTGTTGGCATCCTGTGTCACCTTTTTAGATCCATTTGTGTCAGGTGTATTTTGTTGAATTTTTATTGATGATAATAAAGTGTTTATAGTTCTTGATTCCATGACTACCGTGTGGTGTTTGAGGTCCTTTGGGTTTAGTTTTGCAGTTATCCACATATATCCATATTTTGGTGGTGTTGGGGTAAATTTTTCGGGTATATATACATGTTTATCACATTTTGTGATATTTTAGGCCCCCACCACCAATAATGTTCATCAGAATATTTCTTTAACACTGTAAGGGCCACTTCCTGGTCACACAGAGCGCATCATGACCTAGACAGTCTGCAGAGCGTTGACATCACTGAGAAGAGGACCAAATGATGCTGATGCCAGAGACAGCGGCGGTAGGTGAGTATATTAATACACTCGCACTACACACCGTACACATACATGATTTTGTGCAAAAATATTGTGACATTTGGTGTTTTCATATCAGTTTCAGCTAGCTCTGTCAAAGTGGATAGAGCTAGGTGGGATGGGAGCAGGGCTTGGCATGCCAACACCCAATTGTTTAATTGATGATGAGCTATGGTATGGCTTGCACCACATATCTTGGTCCAGTCCTAGCCTGAGAAAACATTTGAGGTGAGGCGCACCAAGGCTCATGTTAGTTTTAGGCCGGGGTCACACTTGCGAGTGTGATGTGAGAAATTCACGAGAGTCACTCGCATCAATACCCGGCACTCAGGTAATACTGTATATGAGTTTCACTTTTTGCATTGAAGAACTGAAATAAATTAACTTTTTGAAGATATTCTAATTTTCTGAGAAGCACCTGTATGTTAAGTGCAGTGATAATAAGAGCTCGCTGACACTGCTACAATATGCAGGATTTAAAAATTGTTACATCAATGCCCGTACATGCCACAGCAACATGCTTTTGGGGTGTCAGTGGATTGTTATGACAGTTAGATCTGCCATTTTGTACACCTATCACACCCTTCCAAAGTAATAGAGAGTTAGCCTGACAAGCATAGTAAACTGTAATACAGAAATATGCATGTGCCTTATATGAGCAATGAAATCCATGCATGGTCAGAGTCATAAGGGGGACTGAAAGAATGACATAAAAGTAAAAAAAAAAAACTTGTTTAAAAATTACAATAAAAAATTATTTTGTATGTGAATTATATAATAAAAAACATAACAAAAACTATATTGTGATTTAATGTGTATACAAACATTGTAAACATTTTAAAATGCCAGTTGCATTATTTGTTAATTACACCTAGCAAAAAAATGGATGAAAAATTTTTAAAAATTGTACGCACCTCCCATTAGTGCCAAAAATATGATTATTCAACAAATTTGCATTCAGTGTTACTGAAGGAAAAACATTGCCTCTCAAAATATGATAAAAGAAAACATGACATTTTATTAAAAGTGTTTTATTTTGCAGAAGAAGTATAACATTTGTAAAAAAAAAACATAAAAGTTTGATATAGCCATTTTCATATTGAAACAATAAGTTAACCTGTCATTTACAATACAATGCACATTGACAGTTGTAAAAAGGGAATGCATTGAAATAAACCATTGCCGAAATTGTAAATTTTCTGTTTAATTTACTCCTTCACTCCACTAGTGTTGAGCGATACCGTCCGATACTTGAAAGTATCGGTATCGGATAGTATCGGCCGATACCCGAAAAATATCGGATATCGCCGATACCGATATCCGATACCAATACAAGTCAATGGGACACCAAGTATCTGAAGGTATTCTGATGGTTCCCATAGTCTGAAGGAGAGGAAACTCTCCTTCAGGCCCTGGGATCCATATTAAGGTGTAAAATAAAGAATTAAAATAAAAAATATTGATATATTCACCTCTCCGGCAGCCCCTGGACATCACGCTGGTAACCGGCAGGCTTCTTTGTTTAAAATGAGCGCCTTTAGGACCTGCGAATGACGTCGCGGCTTCTGATTGGTCGCGTGCCGCTCATGTGACCGCCACGCGACCAATCAGAAGCCGCGACGTCATTCGCAGGTCCTTAATTCCTAGAATTAGGAGTTTAGTGAATGAGAATGACGTCGCGGCTTCTGATTGGCCCACTCCTCAAGAGCAAACTGTTCCAGTTGTCTTGTGTTTGAAGGTTGCCTTTTCCAGATGGCATGTTTCAGCTCTTTCCAAAGATGTTCAATAGGATTTAGGTCAGGGCTCATAAAAGGCCACTTCAGAATAGTCCAATATTTTCCTCTTTGCCATTCTTGGGTGTTTTTAGCTGCATGTTTTCAGTCATTAACCTGTTGCAAGACCCATGACCTGCGACTGAGACCAAGCTTTCTGACACTGGGCAGCACATTTCTCTCTAGAATCCCTTGATAGCCCTGAGATTTCATTGTACCCTACACAGATTCTAGACCACAGAAGAAAATTCAGCTCACCACCTGCAATTCCACATTTCTGGAGCACGGGGAGCAACTAGGCAGGGTACAACATCCAATGGAGTAATCAGAAAAATCCAGCTCACAGATGAAATCCAAAAAAAGTGATTTTATTATCCAAGGTACCTGAAGCAAAGATTAAAAATGCGTCAAAAGATGCCTGTATTCTCTTTTTTGTGAGCACACGATTTTAACCTCATACTTGCTTCACAGTAGGGACAGTGTTCTTTTCCTGATATGCTTAATTTTTCAGTCTGTGAACATAGAGCTGATGTGTCTTGCCAAAAAAGCTCCATTTTTGTCTCATCTGTCCATTCTCCCAGAAGCTTTGTGGCTTTTCAACATGAAGTTTGGCAAATTCCAGTCTGGCTTTTGTTATGATTTTTCTTTCATCAATGGTGTCCTCCTTGGTAATCTCCCATGAAGTCCACTTTGGCTCATACAATGATGGATGGTGTGATCTGACACTGATGTTCCTTGAGCTTGATGTTCACCTTTAATCTGTTTAGAAGTTTTTGGGGGCTCTTTTGTTACAATTTGTATTACCCATTTCTGATTTGTCATCAATTTTCCTCCTGCGGCCACGTCCAGGGAGGTTGGCTACAGTCCCATGGAACTTATATTTCTGAATAATATGTGCAACTGTAGTCACAGGAACATCAAGCTGCTTGGAGATGGTCTAATAACTTTTACCTTTAACATGTTTGTCTATAATTTTCTTTCTAATCTCCTGAGACAACTCTTTCCTTCACCTGGTCCATATTGAGTGTGATACACATCATGTGACCAAACAGCACAGTGAGTATCTGTAGCCGTATATACAGGCCCACTCACTGGTTCCTAGATTGTAGACATTTGTGATGCTAATTAGTGGACACACCATGATTTAACATGTCCCTTTTGTCACATTATTTTCAAGGGTGCTATCATTTCTGTCCAGGCCTATTTCATGAGTTTTATTTTTTTTTTTTAAACTCTGTGGAAGCACTGTTGAAAAGCAATGTCTGACTTTCATTTGTCCATTTTCATAGATTTTTAAATTATTATTACTTTTGTCAGATTCAAGATATTTCTGTGACCATTGTGGGTTTTTCTGTAATTAAAGGAGGGGTACCAACAATTTTGAGACCACGTGTGCATGTGAACATTGTTTTATGTCTCATGATAGTCAGGACTATGCTAACTGGGTTACATATTAAGCTATTCCTCCATATGAGGCTCTTAAAAAGAATCTGTCAGTAGTTGCATGACTTATAAGCCTCCTTACCCTGGCGTGTCAGGCCTGTCATTCGCCATAACGAAATACTTAACACCTTAAAGCCCAGTCAGAAGTCTCTCATACAGCCAAATTAGATCTCATGCTTTGCATGAGAAGGGGCAATATCCTGAAATATGTGTCTGAAAATTGATTTTTTGGTTTGACTTTTATTTAAGCTGTAGCAAAGCTCTTTAAAGGGTTGATATTAACTTTTAGGATTACTGCTTCCAATAATTAGCCCTAGAGTTCAAGTCATCTTCCTCTCTAAAGAACCAATTTGCATAATTAATCCTATAGACTAGCACATTTCGAGTCCATACATGTATGGAAAGTCAGAATTGGGAGCATTGAGCTGGCTCACAGGGTGACCCCATCCAACTCCTGGCAGGTAATGGCTATGTGTTACAGCCAGAAGCTTCCTTTAACAATGACAAGTGGAATCTGCTACTGTCACACATGCACCAGCATGAGGGTCTCATCATTCTATATGACCATCAGCATGCCTGTGATGTGATAGCAAATCGCCGATGGGTTGCTAATACAGTCAGAGGTATCTCCGTAATCATACTGATGAGGAGAATCATATTGTAAGATAATTTTTACAATAAAATGAAAATGTACACCTTAAAGCAATTTAAAAAAAAAACATCAGAAATCAGTTTTTTTTTCTCAGTTTTTCTCCACTTGAATTTATTTTCCCATTTTCCAGTACCATATGTGGTAATGTTAATTGTGTCATTCAAAAGTACAACTCAAATTGTAAAAAAAAACCCTCATAATAAATTTATGTGGACAGAAAACAAAAGAGTCATGGAAGATGGGGAGGAAAAAACAAAAATGTTAAAATGGATATTGGTTGTGAAGGGATTAAACAGTTTGCTGTTGGCTTTGACACATCTGGTCAGCCAGGAGATGGACTTGAGTTTGCTAAGAAGCCTTTGCTGCTCATCTGTTTCACTGAGACCATAGCTCCTGCTGTCAACATGGAGAAGGGCTTAGGTCTGCTGGAGAATCTTTAGGCTATGAGCGTTGAGTATTTACTTGCAGAAATTTCTGCAAGGTTTTTGCATCTCTCGGCAAAAACGCCTTTTTTGACGCATTTATTGCATCCGTTTTTGGACAGCATTGAATGCTTTTTTTAAGCTAAATAAAAATATTTAAAAAAAAAAGTTTTGTGATGTAGTTTCTTGGTTCAACACCACCTTTTTCATATTGATGCAGTGGCATCAGAGTAATGGGATTAGGGCTTGGTGTCAGCAGCTGTCATTGACACCTATCCCTAGGCTTAGGGCCCCTTCACATTTAGCGACGCTGCAGCGATACCGACAACGATCCGAATCGCTGCAGCGTCGCTGTTTGGTCACTGGAGAGCTGTCACACAGACCGCTCTCCAGCGACCAACGATGCCGGTAACCAGGGTAAACATCGGGTAACTAAGCGCAGGGCCGCGCTTAGTAACCCGATGTTTACCCTGGTTACCATGCTAAAAGTAAAAAAAAACAAACACTAGATACTTACCTACAGCCGTCTGTCCTCCAGCGCTGCGCTCTGCTTCTCTGCTCTCCTCCTGTACTGTCTGGGAGCCGGAAAGCAGAGCGGTGACGTCACCGCTCTGCTTTCCGGCTCACAGCCAGTACAGGAGGAGTGCAGAGCGCAGCGCTGGAGGACAGACAGCGTTAGGTAAGTATCTAGTGTTTTTTTTTTTTTTACTTTTAGCATGGTAACCAGGGTAAACATCGGGTTACTAAGCGCGGCCCTGCGCTTAGTTACCCGATGTTTACCCTGGTTCCCAGTGAAGACATCGCTGGATCGGTGTCACACACGCCGATCCAGCGATGTCTCCAGGGAGTCCAGCGACGAAATAAAGTTCTGGACTTTATTCAGCGACCAACGATCTCCCAGCAGGGGCCTGATCGTTGGTCGCTGTCACACATAACGATTTCATTAACGATATCGTTGCTACGTCACAAATAGCAACGATATTGTTAACAATATCGTTATGTGTGAAGGTACCTTTAGTAATGAAAAGATGTCAGCCCAACACCCTCATTAGTAAACCAATACGTAAACACAAGCACACACACAAACACACACACAAACCTACACATACATTGTCACCAGCCTATGTAGGAGCGCTAACAGAATTAACATACATAGACTGTAACCAATCTGCAACTGTTAATTTAAAAAAAAAAAATGAAAAAAAATTGTGTGGGCTCCCGCAAAATTATAATAACCAGCAGAAGGAAAGCCGACAGCTGAGGGCTGATGTTAATATTCTGGGAAGGAGCAAATAGCCATAAAGGTTCCCAAGCTATTAATATCAGCTCACAGCTGTTAGCTTAGCCTTTATTGGCTTGTTTACAGGGGAACCCAGAAAAAAATTGACATAGGGTCCCCCTAAAAAATCTAACCAGCAAAAACTAGGCAGACAGCTGAGGGTTGTTATTAATATCCTAGGAAAGGGCCATGAATATTGGCTCCCCCCAGACTAAAACATCAGCTCTTAGCCACCCCTGAAAAGGCGCATCTATAAGATGCACCAAATCTGGTGCATAGCCTTGTCCTTCACAGTTGCCCTGTAGTGGTGGCAAATGAGGTTCATATTTTATGCAGTTAATAGCCTTCTGTGTCTGTTACTGCTACATACTTAGGCAGTTAACTGGTTCATGCAGCTTTACATGAACACCCGAGCCTTACACTATGGCTGGTCCGAATAACTAAAGCAATTGTTACCATCCACCTCTCGTGTCTCCCCTTTTCCTCATAGTTTGTAAGTTTGCGAGCAGGGCCCTCATTCCTCCTGGTATCTGTTTTGAACTGTATTTCTGTTATGCTGTAATGTCTATTGTCTGTACAAGTCCCCTCCATAATTTGTAAAGCTCTGCGGAATATGTTGGCACTATATAAATAAAAATTATTATTATTATATTTGTGGGGTTGATGTCACCTTTGTATTGTTAGGTGACATCAAGCTCACAGGTTATGAATAAAATATAGAAAAAGAGAAGAAATGTGTAATTAAAATTTGACCTTTATTCCAATGTCTAAACATTCTTACAATAATATTGAGTCACAGATAGTAATGACCCACTAATTCCAACATATGAATCAATGTAGGAGATGTACTGTTAATCAAAAGGGATTTTGACTATTGTCCCCCAAGATTACTAGTCAAATATTTCCCCGGTGTGGCAGTCTGCCCTTAGAAAAAGCCGGTATACCATCGAAACGCACGTTAGGGACACATGTCCAACAATAGAATCAATGTTAGGTAGTCAGGAATTCAATTAACAAGTACTCAGCAGATTAGCTAGACCACTAGTGCAGTCTGCACAGCAGTGTATCACAGTCTGTCATGGTGATTGCACACTCTCATCTAAGTTTGAGATCAGCTGGTGCGTGCTGCAGACTGCTACATCGGTGATCGCACGCTGAACTCGGCATGTGTCTTACCTTGCTGAGATCAGCTGGCATGTGCTGCTCCACACATATTGTGATCACGCCGTCGGTCTGGAGCGATAAATAGACGTTACCGTTGTCATCGCATAAATTCACAGGCAGTGGCTCAGAGGCAGAGTTCAGGGGCAGAGTTGTGTGCATGCTTCACCATGCGGATAGCCTCTTTGCAGGCACTGATATACAATTAGAGTATCTGTGACTGTATATGTAAATTACATTTAATTGCTATTGCTGGTAAGAAGCATTACCGAATGAGCTAAGCAGCGCTTAATATTCTGCCGCTGCATTATAATTTACATTTAGCCCAATTCCCTTGGGATAACATTTATTAATTTCAAACTTAGGGAAAGTTTGTCTGTTGTGGTTTAGACTTAAGACTGCTTTTATTCTATGTGGTCATAGGTTAAACCATAGGATTGGAGTTTTTTATGCAAAAATTTATTTGACCGACACATTATATGATTCTTATGCCCTATTTCCTGACATAATTATAGGGGATATATTTGACTAGTAATTTTGGGGGACAATAGTCAAAATCCCTTTTGATTAACAGTACATCTCCTACATTGATTCATATGTTGGAATTAGTGGGTCATTACTATATGTGACCCAATATACATTCTTTGGGTCACATATGTGGTAGTTAAACATTTCTTCTCTTTTTCTATATTGAATTCATTGCTATTTTGGTGGTGTACACCTATGTGTAATTTTATCTTGTGAGAATGGATGTAGCATAAGAAGCTCACGGGTTAGTAATGGAGAGGCATCTATATAAGGCTGGCTTCACATTTGTGTTTTTTGCCGCTGCGTTTTAGCGCAAAAACGCATGCGTTTTTTTTCCTATACTTAACATTAAAAACGCATGCATTTTTTGCATGCGTTTTGCCGCGTTTTGCCGCCGCATGCGTCTTTTCTATGCATGCGTTGTGTTGCAGAAATGCAACATGTAGTAATTTTTAGCGGCATTTTTTAGCGGCAAAAAACGAATGCGTTTTTTTGCGCCAAAAAATGTATTGCTGTCTATGTAAACGCATGCATTTTTAAGCACATGCGTTTGCATGCGTTTTTAAATGCATGCTTTTTAATAAAAAACACAAGAATACACACTGATAAGACAACCCCCAACCCTAACCCTAACTAACCATAAGGGATCCTAAACCGAACCCTAACCATAAGGGATCCTAAACATAACCCTAACCCTAACCCTAAGGGTTAGGGTTAGGGTAAGAATCCCTTAGGGTTAGGGTTAGGGTTAGGGTTAGGATCCCTTAGGGTTAGGGTTAGGGTTAGGATCCCTTAGGGTTAGGATCCCTTAGGGTTAGGGTTAGGATCCCTAGGGTTAGGGTTAGGATCCCTTAGGGTTAGGTTTAAGGTTAGGGTTTGGGTTAGGATCCCTTAGGGTTAGGATCCCTAGGGTTAGGATACCTTAGGGTTAGGGTTAGGGTTAGGGGTAAGGTTAGGGTTAGGATCCCTTAGGGTTAGGGTTAGGGTTATGGGTAGGGTTAGGGTTAGGATCCCTTAGGGTTAGGGTTAGGGTTAGGGGTAGGGTTAGGGTTAGGATCCCTAGGGTTAGGGTTAGGATCCCTTAGGGTTAGGGTTAGGGGTAGGGGTAGGGTTAGGGTTAGGATCCCTTAGGGTTAGGGTTAGGGTTAGGATCCCTTAGGGTTAGGGTTAGGGTTAGGGGTAGGGTTAGGATTAGGATCCCTTAGGGTTAGGGTTAGGGGTAGGGTTAGGGTTAGGGTCCCTTAGGGTTAGGGTTAGGGGTAAGGTTAGGGTTAGGGGTAGGGTTAGGGTTAGGATCCCTTAGGGTTAGGGTTAGGGGTAGGGTTAGGATCCCTTAGAGTTAGGGTTAGGATCCCTAGGGTTACTAGGGATCCAGATCCAAACCCTAACCCTAACCCTAACCCTAGCTATTTCTGTTTATAGTGGGTTTTCTTGTTGATTTTGATGATTGGCAGCTGTCACACACTCATCATGCGTTTAAAAAACGCATGAAAAAATGCATGTAAACGCGTCAAAACGCCACATTTGTATTAAAACATGCAAAAACGCATGCGTCAAAAAAACGCAGCGTTTAAACGCGTTTACATGCGTTTTTTCACCAAATGCGTTTGCGTTTAAAACGCTGTGTTTTTAAATGCAAAACCAGCCTAAGACACCTATCCAATAGTAACTCCATAGTGATATTGTATAAAAACACACCCAGAATAAAGTCCTTTATTTGAAACAATGATACAGACTCCTTTAATGAATCTTAATTAAACCATAGTCACTGAATGCCTAATCGATCGAAATCCTCTCCTGCAACAAAAATAAAATAACAAACCACAATATTCCTCACCTGACTGCAGAGAAGATAATCCATAATGTCCCACGACGATCCTCATGACTTTGAGAGCAGTCACTGATGTGACTACTCTCAAAGACAGTTGGCGATTCACGGACAGGTGGTAATCGCTGCCAAGTGTATCACTGAGCTGAAGTGAGAAAGTTCTCATGCAGCAGTGTCATAAGTGAGAGCACTGAAGCTGATAAGCTGATGGACTCCGGTGAACTCTCTCACAACAACTCAGTGATACACTATGAGAGCAATTACCTCCTGTCAGTGTAACGCCAGTGGCCAGGCAGAGCAGTCACATCTCTAGATGTGATTGTTCTACACATAAGATTGCTGTGGGACACTCGGGGGTAGGTGGACAGGTGAGTATATGGTAGTTTATTATTTTATATGTTAAGGTGAGTATAATGTGCTTTTTTGTTTTTATTTGAACATGTATATAATTATTTTACATTTTTTTAACTGTGAGTGCAGGCATCGGCAGATGAAACTACGTCTCCCATCAGCAACACCTGCTATCACTGTTAACAGTCATAGAAGGCATAGCCCAATGGGAGCAGTAGTCTCATCAGCCCACACATGCTGAACTGCAGTAAGTTTTTTACTGTAGGTCACCACTGTGGGTCACAGTCACAGCTGTGGGGTAATGAGGACATCTGACAGCATGACCCCGGAGTGCTCTGACTGACAGTCTTACCGGTGGTAGCGTTACTGCCGATAAAAACCACCGCGCAGGTGTTTCACATACTGTTACTGTTACAGTGCGCTGGAAACACATCAGAAGCCGGTTAAAAATGCAAACAAAAACTCAGCAAATTCGCAAATATTTTAATACCTGCATTTTTGCTGCAGATTTGACTGACTCAATTGAAGTCAATGGGTGAAAAACACTGCAGAAACGCATAAAGAATTGTCAGTCTGCAGAAAAAAATGCACTGTAAATACTCAAAGGAAGTTTACTGATCATATGCAAAATACTACAGGATTGTTATTGAATTAGTTTGCATAAGGATTCCGTAGCGTTTTTGGCCTGTTTTCGCATGGAAAAAACTCAGCAAAAATGTATCAAAAGCACACTGTGTGTGCACAGCCTTACAGTTTGTATTTGTCACTGAGACTGCAGTCATGCCTCAATGTGCTAGGGAATTCCAGCTGTTGTCTGTGGGGAGTATCTGCTTTTTGCATTTGTTGCTGAGATTGCAGTCATCTGGTAGCTAAGGACTCCCTCCCCATCAGCAGTAATATCCTTCTACACCACACTCACACAGACTATGATAAGGATTAATAGGGGGGCTCTAAGGCTGCATTCACACATTGTGGCAGAAGTGTGTTTTTTTTTTTTAAAGTGATAGTCGACCCCAGGGATAGACATAAAATGTACAATTTCCAGAAAATCCATTTAATGTGTTTCTACTTTATTTTTTATTTTAAATCATTTACAGTACAGACCAAAAGTTTGGACACACCTACTCATTTAAAGATTTTTCTCTATTTTCATGACTATGAAATTGTACATTCACACTGAAGGCATCAAAACTATGAATTAACATATGTGGAATTGTATACTTAACTAAAAAGTGTGAAACAACTGAAATTATGTCTTATATTCTAGGTTCTTCAAAGTAGCCACCTTTTGCTTTGATGACTGCTTTGCACACTCTTGGCATTCTCTTGATGAGCTTCAAGAGGTAGTCACCGGAAATGGTTTTCACTTCACAGGTGTGCCCTGTCAGGTTTAATAAGTGGGATTTCTTGCCTTATAAATGGGGTTGGGATCATCAGTTGTGTTGTGCAGAGGTCTGGTGGATACACAGCTGATAGTCCTACTGAATAGACTGTTAGAATTTGTATTATGGCAAGAAAAAAGCAGCTAAATACAGAAAAATGAGTGGCCATCATTGCTTTAAGAAATGAAGGTCAGTCAGTCCAAAAAATTGGGAAAACTTTGAAAGTGTCCTCAAGTGCAGTGGCAAAAACCATCAAGCGCTACAAAGAAACTGGCTCACATGAGGACCGCCCCAGGAAAGGAAGACCAAGAGTCACCTCTGCTTCTGAGGATAAGTTTATTCGAGTCACCAGCCTCAGAAATCGCAGGTTAACAGCAGCTCAGATTAGAGACCAGGTCAATGCCACACAGAGTTCTAGCAGCAGACACATATCTACAACAACTGTTAAGAGAAGACTTTGTGCAGCAGGCCTTCATGGTAAAATAGCTGCTAGGAAACCACTGCTAAGAACAGGCAACAAGCAGAAAAAACTTATTTGGGCTAAAGAGCACAAGGAATGGACATTAGACCAGTGGAAATCTGTGCTTTGGTTTGATGAGTCCAAATTTGAGATCTTTGGTTTCAACCACCGTGTCTTTGTGCGATGCAGAAAAGGTGAACGGATGGACTGGTTCCTATCGTGAAGCATGGAGGAGGTATGATTGTGTGGTGGTGCTTTGCTGGTGACTCTGTTGGGGATTTATTCAAAATTGAATGCATACTGAACAAGCATGGCTACCACACCATCTTGCAGCGGCATGCTATTCCATATGGTTTGCGTTTAGTTGGACCATCATTTATTTTTCAACAGGACAATGACCCCAAACACACCTCCAGGCTGTGTAAGGGCTTTTTGACCAAGAAGGAGAGTGATTGGGTGCTACGCCAGATGACCTGACCTCCACAGTCACCAGACCTGAATCCATTTGAGATGGTTTGGGGTGAGAGAAGGCAAAAGGGCCAACAAGTGCTAAGCATCTCTGGGAACTCCTTCAATATTGTTGGAAGACCATTCCCGGTGACTACCTCTTGAAGCTCATCAAGAGAATGCCAAGAGTGTGCAAAGCAGTCATCAAAGCAAAAGGTGACTACTTTGAAGAACCTAGAATATAAGACATAATTTCAGTTGTCTCATATTTTTTTTTAAGTATATAATTCCACATGTGTTACTTCATAGTTTTGATGCCTTCAGGGTGAATGTACAATTTTCATAGTCATGAAAATACAGACAAATCTTTAAACTTTTGGTCTGTACTGTACATTATAAAATTCTGTCTGCTACTAGACACCACAAAAGGGGGTAATTGATTTATGCCACAACCCTTAAGGTACCGTTACACTAAACGACTTACCAACGATCACGACCAGCGATACGACCTGGCCGTGATCGTTGGTAAGTCGTTGTGTGGTCGCTGGGGAGCTGTCACACAGACAGCTCTCTCCAGCAACCAACGATCAGGGGAACGACATCGGCATCGTTAAAACTGTCTTCAACAATGCCGAAGTCCCCGGGTAACCAGGGTAAACATCAGGTTACTAAGTGCAGGGCCGCACTTAGTAACCCGATATTTACCCTGGTTACCATTGTAAAAGTAAAAAAAAAAAAAAAAAAACACTACATACTCACATTCCGATGTCTGTCACGTCCCCCGCCGTCAGCTTCCCGCACTGACTGTGTCAGCGCCGGCCATAAAGCAGAGCACAGCGGTGACGTCACCTTTAGCGCGGTATCATCCTGTTTTACTAATATCTTTTTTATTTAATCACTTTTTTCTGGCCACAATGTTGCTGAATTCGTGTAGAAATGAATTGCAAAATATCTATAGTCTAGAGAATATCATTTAAAAAAATTTAAGTAGAATTCAATTCTACTCTAATAAATTTGTTAATTTCCACACTTTAACAATTGTACTTTAGGGACTTAGACTTAAAGTAAGTTCTGTACCACATTTGTTTTGAAGGGTCCACTGACAATTCTGTCTGATTAGGTAGTAAGTTTAGTGTTTAATGAATCACTATTTTTGCTGTCACAATGGAATGAACTATATTGAAATTTCAACATACAATATACACAACCTGTAAGCACTGTTGTGATTAGGGATGAGCTTATCCATGGAAGTTTGGGTTCTGGTACTCGACCAAACTTTAGCCCACATTTTGGTTCTGGTACCATAACTGTACCTGAACTTCATCGTGAACATGAACCCCACTGAAAACAACTGTACCTGAGCTTTGGAGCTGGAAAAAATCTCTGTCTTTAAGTTCAGGTTCGCTCATCTCTACTTGTTATCTATAGTACAGAAGATCCAGCCCTGCTTGGTGTCTTCTAATATAAGCAGAAGCCGCCATATTAATGGGAGCAAAGTCTACATGTACAACTGGAAGAATAAGTTCTACCTGGGATATGTCTTTCTCTATGAGGTACAGGTACTGTATATTAAATTTCAATTCACAATTAATTTACTTTACTTTAAAAACTTCAAGTATAACAATCTATCATTAATCTCTAAATCTTAAAAGTTAGAACTATTTTATTTAACACATTATAACATTAATGGAGTATCTTCGTTTTCAAATATTAACAGGCTCCATTTAATCAGTTACCAAGAGCTTTCTCATTTTACCACTTCATATTACGCCAACCATCCCAATTAATTTTAATGAATTGATTTTTAAGACAAGAAGCTGGTTGTAGATTTGACAAACTTCCAATAGATGAGTGCTTAAAATTTTCCCTCAACTCTCAGTCAACTAATGATCACTGAAACTTTAAACAAGATGACAGCATTTGAGATCCTTTAAGCAATGTGATTTAATAAAATTACATGGTAAAATATTTTTGCTTGTGCCCAATATTTCATAAATACATAATGTTAATTGTCCTATTATGCAACAATCAAACAGCTATGTACACATAGTGATTTTCTAATACTCTAGTTGCTTTAAAGGAGAATATTGCATTTTTTTCATTATATAAATATATATGAGCCATGTATAGTTGAATAGTTGATAGAGGTAAGAAGCTTGTTGTTTGTTATACGAAGTGATTGATCGCAATTATTCATTCCAAAGGGTGTACAACCAAATATTAAGTTGACGATGCCATCAATTTTGTCCAGTCTATCTTTGGCGTTTTGTTTGAAATTATGTCCAATTTGCCTTTTATTATTTGTTTTTTTGCACTGTTCCAATACACACCAAGGAAATAAGCGTGTCTATAAAAAAAAACATGTGTAACTGCAATAATTTGGAAAAATTTCAAGGGTGCTAGCAATTTTGGCTATATACTCGTATATATATATATATATATATATATATATATATATACTAGATGGTGGCTCGATTCTAACGCATCGGGTATTCTAGAATATGTATTTATGTATGTATATAGCAGCCACATAGTATATAGCGCAGGCCACGTAGTATATAGGAGCCATGTAGTATATAGCAGACAAATACTACGTGACCTGTGTTATATACTATGTGGCTGCTATATACATACATATTGTAGAATACCCGATGCGTTAATACAGGCCACGCAATATATAACAGTGGCCACGCAGTATATAACACAGCCACGTACTATATAACACAGACCACGCAGTATATAGCAGCCACACAGTATATAACACAGGCGACGTAGTATATAACACAGGCCACGCAGTATATAACACTGGCCACATAATACAGTATATAGCACAGCCCACGCAGTATATAACAGCCACGTAGTATATAACACTGCCCACGCAGTATATAGCAGCCACATAGTATGTAACACTGCCCACGCAGTATATAACAGTGGCCACGTAATATATGGCACAGCCCACGCAGTATGCAGCTCAGCCCACAAAGTATATCACACAGCCCACATAGTATATAACACTGCCTATGTAGTATACACTATGTTCCAACTTATTATGCAGATGACATTCTTCTCTGATTTTCCTAAATGGTCAGTGCAAATGACAGTCAGTCTAATAAAAGTCATCACCCGTTAGAGTATACATCGAATTTTATTGAAGAAACCTCCCAATGATAACAGTGTAATCTCCAAAATGAATAAAAACTCAAAATGCAGTGTTCCAAATTATTAGGCACAGTAGAATTTGTAAACATTTGATATGTTTTAAAGAACTGAAAATGCTAATTTGTGGAATTTGCAGCATTAGGAGGTCACATTCACTGAACAAAAAAGCTATTCAACTCCAAAACATCCTAACAGGCCAAGTTACATGTTAACATAGGACCCCTTCTTTGATATCACCTTCACAATTCTTGCATTCTTGAGTTTTTGGAGAGTTTCTGCTTGTACGTCTTTGCATAAAGTCAAAATAGCTGCTGTTTTGATGTGAACTGCCTCCCACCCTCATAGATTTGTCATGATGATACTCCAAAGGTTTTCTATAGGGTTGAGGTCAGGGGAAGATGGTGGCCACACCATGAGTTTATCTCCTTTTGTGCCCATAGCAGCCAATAACTCAGAGGTATTATTTGCAGCATGAGATGGGGCATTGTCATGCATGAAGAAGATTTTGCTCCTGAAGGCACGTTTCTGCTTTTAGACCATGGAAGAAAGTTGTCAGTCAGAAACGCTATTTACTTTACAGAGGTCATTTTCACATCTTCAGGAAAATTAAAGGGCCCACCAGCTGTTTCCCCATGATTCCAGCCCAAAACATGATTTCTCCACCTCCTTGCTGACGTCGCAGCCTTGTTGTGACATGGTGGCCATCCACCAACCATCCACTACTCCATCCATATGGACCATCCAGGGTTGCTCGACACTCATCAGTAAACAAGACTGTTTGAAAATTAGTCTTTATGTATGTCTGGGCCCACTGCAACCGTTTCTTCTCATGAACACTGTTTAGGGGTGGCCGAATATTAGGTTTATGCACCATAGCAAGCCTTTGAAGGATCATACACCTTGAGGTTCGAGGGACTCCAGAGGCACTAGCAGCTTCAAATTACTGTTTGCTGCTTTGTAATGGTATTTTGGCAGCTGCTCTCTTAATCCAATGAATTTGTCTGGCAGAAACCTTCCTCATTATGCCTTTATCTGCATGAACTCTTTCTGTGCTCTGTTTCCATCACAAATCTCTTCACAGTATGATGATCCCAAAGTTTTTGTGAAGTATCTAATTTTTTCATACCTTGTCCAAGGCATTGCACTATTTAACGCTTTTCAGCAGCAGAGAGATCCTTTTTATTTCTCATATTGCTTGAAACCTTTGGCCTGCTTGATAATGTGGGACATCATTTTTAAGTAGTTTTCCTTTAATGAGAATCACCTGGAAAACTAATTCTCACATGTGTTTAATATTGATTTCAGTTATCTATTGAGCCCTGAGACACAATACCATCCACAAGTTTATTTGAAAAACAAAACAATTAAATCTTTATGACACTTAAATCCAATTTGCATTATAATTTGGAACACAGTGTATAGCAGCCACGCGGTATGTAACACAGCCCACGTAGTATACAGCAGTGTGGGCACCATATCCCAGTTAAAAAAATTATTAAAATAAAAAATAGTTATATACTCACCCCTGGGATCCAGCAAAGCTCCGGCGATACAGGTGTGGCTGCCGCCATCTTCCATGCCCAGGATGCATTGCGAAATTACCCAGATGAATTAGCGGTCTCGCAAGACCGCTAAGTCTTCTGGGTAATTTCGCAATGCATCGTCGGGAACAGCAGAAGATGGCGGCAGGTGTGTGCGGCTCGGAGGACTACGGAGGGTGAGAATAGCAGGTTTTTTTTAAATTATTTTTAACATTACATTTTTTTACTATTGATGCCGCATAGGCAGCATCAATAGTAAAAAAGTTGGTCACACAGGGTTAATAGCAGCGGTTACGGAGTGCGTTACCCGCGGCATAACGCGGTTCATTACCGCCGGCATCAACCCTGTGTGAGCGGTGACTCGGAGGGAGTATGCGGGTGCCGGGCACTGACTGCGGGCATTAAGGAGCGGCCATTTTCTTCTGGACTGTGGCCGTCGCTGATTGGTCGTGGCTGTTTTGACGCGACCAATCAGCGACTTGGATTTCCATGACAGACAGAGGCCGCAACCAATGAATATCCGTGACAGAAAGAAGGAAAGACAGAAAGACGGAAGTGACCCTTAGACAATTATATAGTAGATATATATATATATATATATATATATATATATATATATTGTGAGGCAGTGACCCCTGATACAGCTGGGGGGTGCTGTTTGTTCTCCCCAGGATGCGCACAGAGGTGTAGTGAGGCCATGAGGGGGCGTTGTAGTCGCAGGTGTAGCTGTGATTACAATTGTTAAAATCCCTGTAGTATAGAGACATTTTAGAGTTGAGTCTGAGGAGTCTCAGGTGTGTTAAGTCGAGAGTGAGGCCTGACAACCCACATCATACACAGTGGTGCTGCTGTCCATGATTACTGGTCACAGATATGGACAGGTGTTATGCCCAGAGGTGAACCGGAGGTAGACTGTCCTGTGCCCAAAGAAAGGACTGGTGTGTGCCACAGCTGCAGACAGGAGGATGTCAAGGTCTGTGTACAGCTGTGAGTGCAGACTGCGATACAGCAATGCAGGACACCCACAAAACTAGTCAGAGGAGGACTAGCATGTGTAGTGACTGCAATCTAAAGGATGCTGTTATGAACTGGTGTGAATTGAAGACTCACGTTATATGCATTGAAGTTATATGCTTGGAACGTTTTCTGTGTGAAGATGACGCATTAAAGAGACTTCTATATTTGAACTTTGTGGGTCACTGCCTCTTCACTTCTACTGCTGCCTTGCATGTGGTGGAGAATGCGGGCAATGTGAATTAAGGCATACACCAGAGAGTGCTGCAGATCGTTGTGCAAGTCTGCTGGAGAAATAGAGGAACTTTTGGAGCAGGTTGTGCTTAATCAGAAAAGTCTTAAGCAAGAGGGGCTGCAGTTTCAGTGATCGCAGCAAGAGGTTCTGCAGCAGCAGGAGCTGCAGTTGCAGCAGCAAGAGGTACTCCAGTGAAAGCTAGCAGAGCTTAAGCATGGTAAAGAGGAGACCCCATAAAGTGAGGGGTGATCATTGGGTGTACCAATAGTCCTATGTAGGGTCTCAATCTGCCACGTCTCAAGCAAATGACTTATTGCAGTTGGTGGAGGAATGGCTCCAGCCTGAGTTTTTTTCCCCATTCGAGATGATGTAGAGAATCGGGGCTGACCAGATGGTGAAGGCTCTGATGGCTGCCATGCAGCGTTGGGTCGGGCTAATGGACCTAGGCACCCTGGAACTGCTGATAGAATCTGCCATCAGTCTATGTGTTCCCAGCCAGTATCTGCCATCACTACGGGCACTGTTGGTAACAAACCACGATTGTGCCAGGTACTCATGAACGGGTGCGGAACAAAGGCTCTCCTGGACTTGGAAAGTAAAGTGACTCTGGTCCATAGGTCCCTTGCTGCCGGGGACAACACCAAAGAACAGAAAGTGGAGGTGATGGGTATCTACGGGGAAATCGAGAAGTACCTGAACGTGGAGGTCAATTTTTCTACACCATGTGGGCACATTAAACATGTGGTGGGAGTGACTAAGACCCTTCCATATGGGACTGTGTTGGGGAGAGACTTGCCCCTGTTTTGGTCCCTGTGGGAGACAAGGGTCAATCCTCTCATGGAAAATGTTGTGCTGGATGTAGAACACAAAGATGGTGAGATATCTGTGATAGAGTTCGACAACCTAGGGACAGAGTGTAATCCTGATAGGCTCCCCCTAGAGATTGGGGCAGTAGAGGTCATGGGGACCCCATTGAACCCTGAGCTGGAGGTGTTCCCTGGTAAGTTTGGGACAGCTCAGATCCATGGTCCCACATGGAGATGCAGGTATAAAAAACGCAGGTATGAGAAGAGCCGGGAGTATATGGTTACAGAGGCGACTGGGGACATGTGCACGTGGAACCCTCTGGCACCAGCCAAGGATAGGGCCGGGGGTCAGGGTAAATTAGATAGAGCACTCGCTAGACAGCAGTGTCGAAAGGCTCAGGTTCGAGTGTGACGTAATACACACATATGCTCAGAGTTCCCGGCAAGGTCCACGGCGTTTCAGCATGACACAGTCACCGCGGCACGGGTAAGGGTACAGAGTAAACAGTACCAAGGGTCTGAAGGCCAATATTTAGGTGACAGGATGAGCTGCGGGGTTAGTGAACCCAAAATAAACAAGGTCGAGACCACCCAAAACCGACCCAAACCTAAGGTAAAATATGAAAGTGAGCATATCGACAGTAACAGACACCAGGGTGGAGGGTGGTCCTATAAGAAAGTATGGAGGAGAAATGCAAAGGGGAAGGATGCATGCACCGATCGATGGTTCCGGTCCTTATTTTGGTTTCTTAGTGTAGTGTCGGACGGGGATATCATAGAAGCATGCAAATGCCCTGCCAAGAAGGAGAGTGATGGGGTGCTATGCCAGATGACCTGGCCTCCACAGTCAACAGACCTGAACCCAATCAAGATGGTTTGGGGTGAGCAGGACCGCAGAGTTAAGGCAAAAGGGCCAACAAGTGCTAAGCATCTCTGGGAACTCCTTCAAGATTGTTGGAAGACAATTCACAGTGACTACCAAGAGTGTGCAAAGCAGTCATCAAAGCAAAAGATGGCTACTTTGAAGAACCTAGAATACAAGACATAATTTCAGTTGTTTCACACTTCTCTGTTAAGTATATAATTCCACATGTGTTAATTCATAGTTTTGATGCCTTCGGTGTGAATGTACAATTTTCATAGTCATGAAAATACAGAAAAATCTTTAAATGAGAAGGTGTCACAGTCTGCACAAAGGAACAGCGCTCCACCGGGTGTATAGATCAAAATGAATCCTTTATTCAGCCATTAAGCACAAGCGACGTTTCGACCATATGCTGGTCTTTTTCAAAAAGACCAGCATATGGTCGAAACGTCGCTTGTGCTTAATGGCTGAATAAAGGATTCATTTTGATCTATACACCCGGTGGAGCGCTGTTCCTTTGTGCAGACTGTGACGTGTTACCCAGATGGGTTCCCTGGATATGGAACGAGCGCCCGAATAAGGGAGTGCTGTCGGTCATCTACGTTTGGTTTAAATGAGAAGGTGTGTCCAAACTTTTGGTCTGTACGGTAGTGTATGAGGTAAAGTCAATCTTATGCAGTCAAAGTGTTAGAAATTTCATGTACCTTGGAACTTGTGGAATCTTGAATTGTATTTGAACTTCTGCAGGAGTAATCTGATTGTGCAGTTGAAGTCCCAACGTTGTAGAGTAATTGCTGTCTCACCTCCGGAGGTCAGCAGTGTGTAGATAAAGTCAGTAGAGCGCTGTCCCGAAGTTGTAGAGTAATTGCTGCCTCACCTCCGGAGGTCAGCGGTGTGTAGATAAAGGCAGTAAAGCACTGTCCCGGCAGGGAACAGATGCTTAATATCTGATGTGTGAGGTGGGCACATCTTCCGTGTGGTGTGTGATCAAAAGAACAGCAAGGACCTGTTTGACGTTGCAGACCACGTGAGATCAGGTGACTGGTATTCTGTACAGAGCAGCAAATAGACCAGAAGACAAGAAGGTCTCATATTACAATGAAAGTTTAATGTTTTCTGCATCATATCTATAATATCCGAGCTTGACAGAGCTGAGGGAGGAGTGCATGATCTGATGAGACCCCATTATAATAAGTCATTTACTGAATATCATTGTCAGACCCCAAGAGAAATGTAACAGGAGTGGTGGAACCACTGTGCCATGATCCGAGGGGAGCCTGGAGGGGTCTGTCGAGGTGAACACCTGACTCTTCGCCAGAGCCCCTGAGATTGGGGTTAGATTCGGCACCTGATGTACACCAGGTGACCCCAATGGGGCAGGAAGATGGAACAGCCAAGAAGGGAAGTTCTTGAAGGCATGGCAAGAACACAGGAGTGGCAGGTTCTGGTAGGCACGGTTGTTATACAGGCAGGCACTGGCAAGTGCAAGAAGATATGGGGCAGCACGGTGGCGCAGTGGTTAGCACAGCAGCCTTGCAGTGCTGGAGTCCTGGGTTCAAGCCCCACTAAGGACAACATCTGCAAAGAGTTTGTATGTTCTCTCCGTGTTTGCGTGGGTTTCCTCTGGGCACTCCGGTTTCCTCCCACATTCCAAAGACATACTGACAGGGAATTTAGATTGTGAGCCCCAATGGGGACAGCAATGTGTGTAAAGCGCTGTGGAATATGTTAGCGCTATATAAAAAAATAAAAATAAAGATTATTATTATGTAATAATTATAAGGGTACTACGGAATCTGATAGCATGGGATAAAGCCAGTCTGAGAGCAAAGTTGCAGCAAAAGATGTATTTACTCAAAAACAGAAATGTAAACAGAACTAACAGATATTTCTACAATTGTAACGAGGTCCTCAGCTCTATATAGAAAGGCACAGCAAACAGAATAGCGAACAAAACATGGTACAGATATTACTGCAATAGTAACGAGGTCCTCAGCTCTATATAGAAAATCACAGCAAACTGAGTAGCGGGGCGCGACCGCTAATGTGAACCAGTCCAGCAAGGAAATTATGTGGAAGCAAACAAGACACTTAAACGAGGAAGTCCAATAAAGTTATAGTGCAAATGCACACAGTACTTAAATGATGAAGTCCAGCAAAACTTGCTCACACATGTGCACAGTACTTTTTAGTAGGAGTCCAATTGTTCACAGATGGTGCGTCATGTGAATGACGTCCTGGAAAAGAGAGGACGAGGGGAGAAAGAGGGAGAGCGCTATCTAAGCGTAGTAGATGAGTACATCTTTCTTGGAGAGAAAAGCACAGCTTGAATCTTGCTCACCTGGTGTGGTTGTGCAAAGAGGCACAACACTGGTAACAGTTTGGTACACAAAGGAAATCCTTCCACTGGTGTACTGCACGTCGCAGCAGTTCCAGAGGCGAGAGGTAGCTGAATGGGATGAAGCAGACCACCGAGTAATAAGCAGCAGAAGCCGGGAGTTAGCCAGCAAGCAGGCAGATGCTCAGGAGCCAGCAGCACAAAATACTCAAGCACCGGTGAACACAAGACCCGGACTTAAATAGTCAGGACAGACAGGAAGTTCCAT
Source organism: Ranitomeya imitator (assembly GCF_032444005.1). Taxonomy (NCBI): domain Eukaryota; kingdom Metazoa; phylum Chordata; class Amphibia; order Anura; family Dendrobatidae; genus Ranitomeya; species Ranitomeya imitator. Next base: position 780,148,528 of record NC_091283.1, read on the forward strand.
GACAGGGCGAGATCCAAGACTCCATCTTGGATCAGGGCGAACAGACACCAGGAATGTCCAGAATCCTTACAAGATAAGGCTGATATACTGGTGGGCACAGCAATTTCAGGCAGGTACTGCTAATATACAGACAGATGCTGGCTGGTATATCTGGTGTACAGGTAGACACAGCAAGTGCAGGCAGGCATGGCTGATATACAAGAAACTACAACAAGTTAAGGCTGGTACACAATCTGACAGGCAAGTGCTGGTGGGTACAGGTGAAATACAGGAACACAAGGCAAGTAAGGTGTGGAGACACGAAAGGGGGGGGGGGTTGGCGGGCACCCAGGTCCACTAGCCAAAACCACATGGACCAAGGATCGTCCCACCGAATGCCCACTCTCCCTTTTAACATGGGCATTATACTACTCAGACAACAAAGGGTGAGTGTAAAACACTGTTGTCATACTTTATTGAACCACAAAACAAGCAGATAACATGTAGAACAGTCCTAGCAAGTTGGTGCACATTACAAAGTCTCACCCTTCCGCTAACTCGCTGGGATAATGGCAGTGGTAACTTTGGAGCTACCAGGGTTGACTACCCCACCTGCGGCATGCACACAGAGAGTAGGTAACGACAAGCGTAGGAAGATGACTGTCCATTCAGGTACAAGGCCAGTTGACCAGAGGGTCACAACCGGGCTTCAGCTTCCAGGGTCAACTACCCCACCTGTGTCACAAACACACAGAAGAGACAGCGACAATCTTAGGAAGATGACAGTCCATTTAGGTACAAGGCCAGTGGACCCGAGTGTTACACACTGGCTTCTCCGAACATCTCCATGGAGCCATGCAACCAGCGGTTTTCAATCCTGGCTTTCTCCAAACTTATCCATGGTTCAGCAATGGTCATTGAATCAGATTTGTATTCTTCCAACTGGGGCCAAGAATCTCTGACTGTCTCTCTCTCTGTCTCTTTGTCTGTCTATGCAGAAGCATGTAACCTATTTATATAGATCAAGTAGCATTACTTGATTATTTAATCCATTTGCATATTTTTTCCTCCTCTGTTTTTGACATGAACAAATTATTTGGCCTACACAATGCATAACTAGCATATCAGTATTCATCACTAGTTATCAAGGATAAGAGCACACTATGTTAAATCAAATATTAGTTTCCAAGTAAATATTAACAGCTTACATAAACACAAGACTCTTTTCTTGACCAGCCAGAAAGAAATGCTTAAATTAAAAAAAATCAACATATAGATAACAGCCTATTCTTTCTGGCTTGCTAAAAATAGTTGTCTGGTTAATTAAGATACAATATTGTGTCTCCACATATGGGTAGACAGGTACAGGACTGGTAAACTAATTGGTGGGTGCAGGGGACCTGAGAACTACCAGAACTAGTAAGCGTGCAGACTACTGATATTGCATCTCCTATCAGGTGGATGTGTCTTTAACACTAGAACTACTGATGGAGTCATTTTGACTCCTTTCGTTTTTTATTTCTCTTCTGTGACTACATTTTTCAGAATTCCGGCTTGAAACTCGGTGACTTTTCCTCAAATATGATGTGAAAAAAGATTTTGTGAGAATAAATAATTTTGGTAAAAAATTTGCGCGTTTTTTTCAAAATTTACCAAGAACTACTGAAGGGAGTCATTTTGACTCCCTACTATATTTTGAGGTCCTTTTGTCACTAAATGTTGCTATAAAGTTTTGTGCATAATTTTTTCACTCTGTCTTATTTACCCTGATGTTCATATAGATGTAGTTCAATTTACATGTCAACTTTTCACATTTTCCTTGTGTTTTACCTGCTTGTATTACTGTGTAATGCTGAACAAAATAGCTTGTTTACTCTAGGCTCTTATCTTATGCTAATGAAGGGTGGTGTTTTTCTAAGGTCCTAGCAGGAGAGAGTATTCTGGATAGTAACTTTACTTTCAGTTCAGCTGAAGAGACAAAGAGAACAGACGCAGACATACGAGCTCTGAAGACTCATACAGGTATGAATTGTTATGAAATAGTTTAGCTGTCTGTCAACTGATTCAGCCCACCTACTTTTGAAGGTGGCAGAACAGTTATTATTTCTTTTAGTTTTCATTTCATTTCTATTTTTCAGCAGGGAACTATATAGAATTATGGAATTTGTGAGGAATATGGAGAGAAGACGTTTGATAAAGCCTCAGGATATTCTGGCTACTTTGCAATCCATACCGGAGGATGAATCGGAATCCGAATTGCAGGAACATGTATTTGATTCTGACAGTGATGAAGATTTCATTCCTCAGAACATATCACGTGAATCTGAAGACTCAGAAGGAACAAATCCAGAAGGTAAGTAGTTATGTGTATTTATTTGTTCTTCCACACACTGAGTTAGGGCCTGTGCACATTCTTGCCGCAATACAGGCCGTACCTGCCCGCTCATGCCTGAAGCTCCGCTCCGAACCCCGGGCTGGAGCCGCTGTCAGGGACAGAGCAGCGCTTGCTTATGCACGAGCACGGCTCCGTCCCAGACAGCGGCTCCAGCCCGGGGTTCGGAGCGGAGCTTCAGGCATGAAACTCCGCTCTGTACCTGAGCGGGCAGGTACGGGCCGGATTGTGGTGAGAATATCCGGTCAGATATTCCGCCGCTAATCCAGCCAGTGTGCACGGACCCTTACAAAACAAAAATTCTAAATATTCATCAACTTTTTTCCAGATATTCCAAGCACATCAACTGGGGATCGGGCTCATGCAGTTATGTTGCCTCGTGACCATCCTCCTGGTCGTGGACAGAAAAAATCAGCAAAACGTCCCAGAAATGAAAGAACAACAGATAACGATGGCGGCGAAGGTAATGCAACAACAAACACCAGAGAAGGCGAATCTGAAGGAATACTAGTTTCAGCGGATGGTATTCAATGGAAACCTGTTGAAATTGGACAACACTTGCCTGGTAGGCGTGACAGCCAAAATATTCTTCGAGAAGCACCTGGCCCTACAGGATACGCCAGAAGAAATATCATTATCGATAGTCCTTTGAGCGAATGGCGTTTATTTTTTGATTCATATATATTGACACATATAAAGAACTGTACGCTTGCAGAAGCATGCAGGAACAATAATTTACAGTTTACTCTATCTGATGAGGAGCTAGATGCATTCATTGCGATATTCTATGCTCGTGGAATATCTGGCACGAACCGTCACTCGATTTGCAGTATTTGGTGTAATGACTGGGGAATACCGTTTTGCAAAGCGACAATGTCTAGGGACCGCTTTGTTGAAATTATGAGGTTTCTCAGATTTGATGAGAAATCTACTCGATCGGAGAGACTGCAAACGGACAAGTTTGCTCTATTTTCTACTGTGTGGGACAGGTTTATTGAAAATTGTATTGCGTGTTACAAACCTGGCCCATACATAACGGTGGATGCTTCCAAACCAGATAAATATGGCCACAAATATTGGCTAGCTGTTGATAAGGAGAGCAAATATCTGGCAAATGGCTTCCCTTATCTAGGCAAAGATGACACACGCCGTGCTGAGGACCGTTTAGCTGACCATGTGGTAATGAAGTTATTGGACCTGTTTTTGAAAAAAGGTCGCAATGTTACAACCGATAATTATTTTACTTCATTAAAATTAGCTAAACAGCTAAAAAGCAAAGGAACAACCATCGTGGGAACACTGAATAAGATAAGGCGAGAAGTGCCTAAAGAAATAAAATCCATGAAAGAGGAATTGTACAACACTAAAGTGTTTAGAAATGAAGACAATTTTACACTTACAGTATATCAAGGAAAGCCCAACAAAAATGTTGTCATTTTGAGTTCCGTCCATCCAGATGTTGTTGTTGCGTCTGATTCCGCTAAAAAAACTCCAGAAACGGTAAAGTTTTACAATGAAACAAAATATGGAGTAGATGTAGTGGATCAGATGGCACGAAAATATACCACACGAACATCCACAAGGAGATGGCCTGTTCATGCATTTGGAAATGCCTTAGACTTTGCGGGTATAAATGCATGTATAATATTCAAGGAGATTACCCACCAAAAAATGTCACGCAAGGCATTTTTGCAAACGCTTGTGAGAGAGTTGAGTGGTCCTTATGTCACAGATAGGGAAAAGGGTTCCACGTCCCAAGTTTCTACATGTTCAGAAGTGATGGTTCAAACAAAATTTTGCCAGATCAAAGAAAAGTGCAAGAAAAATAGATCTGTCGGCAATTGTAAGACTTGTGGTAAGTCTTTGTGTGGGCAATGTACTGCCATAAATCAAAGGCAATGCCTAAAATGCAAAACACCAAATGTTTAGAAGGTGAATTCTGCGCCATATTTTCATTTTTATGCTCCTCCACCTACATTTTCTCTGCTTTTTGTTCTTCAGTTGTTTATATGTGTGCATTTGAATAAAAAAAAATGTTTGAAAAACGTCTATTATAATTATTGTTATTTTCTGTAGAAAAATAAGAAAAGCAGAAAAAAAAACAATCAAAAGCATTACTGTTGGATCTCACAATAATAATACATTACAAAAAATATAATTATTAATAAATAACCACAAATGAAACTCTAAAAATAAACGAAAACAAGCAAGGAGTCAAAATGACTCCTTTCAGTAGTTCTAGGCGGGGTCACGAGTCCAGTAGTCCTAGTGTTAATAATAAGTGTCTCCCAGCCATTGGGGACTCTTTAGGAAGATGTGCACTACCCCTTTAAGAAGGAGGGAGCTCACATGCCCTAAGCACAGTGCCCAGGGATCTTCAAGCAGTGCCATGCAGCGTTGGGTCGGGCTAATGGACCTAGGCACCCTGGAACTGCTGATAGAATCTGCCATCAGTCTATGTGTTCCCAGCCAGTATCTGCCATCACTACGGGCACTGTTGGTAACAAACCACGATTGTGCCAGGTACTCATGAACGGGTGCGGAACAAAGGCTCTCCTGGACTTGGAAAGTAAAGTGACTCTGGTCCATAGGTCCCTTGCTGACGGGGACAACACCAAAGAACAGAAAGTGGAGGTGATGGGTATCTACGGGGAAATCGAGAAGTACCTGACCATGGAGGTCAATTTTTCTACACCATGTGGGCACATTAAACATGTGGTGGGAGTGACTAAGACCCTTCCATATGGGACTGTGTTGGGGAGAGACTTGCCCCTGTTTTGGTCCCTGTGGGAGACAAGGGTCAATCCTCTCATTGAAAATGTTGTGCTGGATGTAGAACACAAAGATGGTGAGATATCTGCGATAGAGTTCGACAACCTAGGGACAGAGTGTAATCCTGATAGGCTCCCCCTAGAGATTGGGGCAGTAGAGGTCATGGGGACCCCATTGAACCCTGAGCTGGAGGTGTTCCCTGGTAAGTTTGGGACAGCTCAGATCCATGGTCCCACATGGAGATGCAGGTATAAAAAACGCAGGTATGAGAAGATCCGGGAGTATATGGTTACAGAGGCGACTGGGGACATGTGCACGTGGAACCCTCTGGCACCAGCCAAGGATAGGGCCGGGGGTCAGGGTAAATTAGATAGAGCACTCGCTAGACAGCAGTGTCGGAAGGCTCAGGTTCGAGTGTGACGTAATACACACATATGCTCTGAGTTCCCGGCAAGGTCCACGGCGTTTCAGCATGACACAGTCACCGCGGCACGGGTAAGGGTACAGAGTAAACAGTACCAAGGGTCTGAAGGCCAATATTTAGATGACAGGATGAGCTGCGGGGTTAGTGAACCCAAAATAAACAAGGTCGAGACCACCCAAAACCGACCCAAACCTAAGGTAAAATATGAAAGTGAGCATGTCGACAGTAACAGACACCAGGGTGGAGGGTGGTCCTATAAGAAAGTATGGAGGAGAAATGCAAAGGGGAAGGATGCATGCACCGATCGATGGTTCCGGTCCTTATTTTGGTTTCTTAGTGTAGTGTCGGACGGGGATGTCATAGAAGCATGCAAATGCCCTGCCAAGAAGGAGAGTGATGGGGTGCTATGCCGGATGACCTGGCCTCCACAGTCAACAGACCTGAACCCAATCAAGATGGTTTGGGGTGAGCAGGACCGCAGAGTTAAGGCAAAAGGGCCAACAAGTGCTAAGCATCTCTGGGAACTCCTTCAAGATTGTTGGAAGACAATTCACAGTGACTACCAAGAGTGTGCAAAGCAGTCATCAAAGCAAAAGATGGCTACTTTGAAGAACCTAGAATATAAGACATAATTTCAGTTGTTTCACACTTCTCTGTTAAGTATATAATTCCACATGTGTTAATTCATAGTTTTGATGCCTTCGGTGTGAATGTACAATTTTCATAGTCATGAAAATACAGAAAAATCTTTAAATGAGAAGGTGTGTCCAAACTTTTGGTCTGTACGGTAGTATATGAGGTAAAGTCAATCTTATGCAGTCAAAGTGTTAGAAATTTCATGTACCTTGGAACTTGTGGAATCTTGAATTGTATTTGAACTTCTGCAGGAGTAATCTGATTGTGCAGTTGAAGTCCCAACGTTGTAGAGTAATTGCTGTCTCACCTCCGGAGGTCAGCAGTGTGTAGATAAAGTCAGTAGAGCGCTGTCCCGAAGTTGTAGAGTAATTGCTGCCTCACCTCCGGAGGTCAGCGGTGTGTAGATAAAGGCAGTAAAGCACTGTCCCGGCAAGGAACAGATGCTTAATATCTGATGTGTGAGGTGGGCACATCTTCCGTGTGGTGTGTGATCAAAAGAACAGCAAGGACCTGTTTGACGTTGCAGACCACGTGAGATCAGGTGACTGGTATTCTGTACAGAGCAGCAAATAGACCAGAAGACAAGAAGGTCTCATATTACAATGAAAGTTTAATGTTTTCTGCATCATATCTATAATATCCGAGCTTGACAGAGCTGAGGGAGGAGTGCATGATCTGATGATACCCCATTATAATAAGTAATTTACTGAATATCATTGTCAGACCCCAAGAGAAATGTAACAGGAGTGGTGGAACCACTGTGCCATGATCCAAGGAGAGCCTGGAGGGGTCTGACGAGGTGAACACCTGATTCTTCGCCAGAGCCCCTGAGATTGGGGTTAGATTCGGCACCTGATGTACACCAGGTGACCCCAATGGGGCAGGAAGATGGAACAGCCAAGAAGGGAAGTTCTTGAAGGCATGGCAAGAACACAGGAGTGGCAGGTTCTGGTAGGCACGGTTGTTATACAGGCAGGCACTGGCAAGTGCAAGAAGATATGGGGCAGCACGGTGGCGCAGTGGTTAGCACAGCAGCCTTGCAGTGCTGGAGTCCTGGGTTCAAGCCCCACTAAGGACAACATCTGCAAAGAGTTTGTATGTTCTCTCCGTGTTTGCGTGGGTTTCCTCTGGGCACTCCGGTTTCCTCCCACATTCCAAAGACATACTGACAGGGAATTTAGATTGTGAGCCCCAATGGGGACAGCAATGATAATGTGTGTAAAGCGCTGCGGAATATGTTAGCGCTATATAAAAAAAAAAAAATAAAGATTATTATTATGTAATAATTATAAGGGTACTACGGAATCTGATAGCATGGGATAAAGCCAGTCTGAGAGCAAAGTTGCAGCAAAAGATGTATTTACTCAAAAACAGAAATGTAAACAGAACTAACAGATATTTCTGCAATTGTAACGAGGTCCTCAGCTCTATATAGAAAGGCACAGCAAACAGAATAGCGAACAAAACATGGTACAGATATTACTGCAATAGTAACGAGGTCCTCAGCTCTATATAGAAAATCACAGCAAACTGAGTAGCGGGGCGCGACCGCTAATGTGAACCAGTCCAGCAAGGAAATTATGTGGAAGCAAACAAGACACTTAAACGAGGAAGTCCAATAAAGTTATAGTGCAAATGCACACAGTACTTAAATGATGAAGTCCAGCAAAACTTGCTCACACATGTGCACAGTACTTTTTAGTAGGAGTCCAATTGTTCACAGATGGTGCGTCATGTGAATGACGTCCTGGAAAAGAGAGGACGAGGGGAGAAAGAGGGAGAGCGCTATCTAAGCGTAGTAGATGAGTACATCTTTCTTGGAGAGAAAAGCACAGCTTGAATCTTGCTCACCTGGTGTGGTTGTGCAAAGAGGCACAACACTGGTAACAGTTTGGTACACAAAGGAAATCCTTCCACTGGTGTACTGCACGTCGCAGCAGTTCCAGAGGCGAGAGGTAGCTGAATGGGATGAAGCAGACCACCGAGTAGTAAGCAGCAGAAGCCGGGAGTTAGCCAGCAAGCAGGCAGATGCTCAGGAGCCAGCAGCACAAAATACTCAAGCACCGGTGAACACAAGACCCGGACTTAAATAGTCAGGACAGACAGGAAGTTCCATGACAGGGCGAGATCCAAGACTCCATCTTGGATCAGGGCGAACAGACACCAGGAATGTCCAGAATCCTTACAAGATAAGGCTGATATACTGGTGGGCACAGCAATTTCAGGCAGGTACTGCTAATATACAGACAGATGCTGGCTGGTATATCTGGTGTACAGGTAGACACAGCAAGTGCAGGCAGGCATGGCTGATATACAAGAAACTACAACAAGTTAAGGCTGGTACACAATCTGACAGGCAAGTGCTGGTGGGTATAGGTGAAATACAGGAACACAAGGCAAGTAAGGTGTGGAGACACGAGGGGGGGGGGTTGGCGGGCACCCAGGTCCACTAGCCAAAACCACATGGACCAAGGATCGTCCCACCGAATGCCCACTCTCCCTTTTAACATGGGCATTATACTACTCAGACAACAAAGGGTGAGTGTAAAACACTGTTGTCAAACTTTATTGAACCACAAAACAAGCAGATAACATGTAGAACAGTCCTAGCAAGTTGGTGCACATTACAAAGTCTCACCCTTCCGCTAACTCGCTGGGATAATGGCAGCGGTAACTTTGGAGCTACCAGGGTTGACTACCCCACCTGCGGCATGCACACAGAGAGTAGGTAACGACAAGCGTAGGAAGATGACTGTCCATTCAGGTACAAGGCCAGTTGACCAGAGGGTCACAACCGGGCTTCAGCTTCCAGGGTCAACTACCCCACCTGTGTCACAAACACACAGAAGAGACAGCGACAATCTTAGGAAGATGACAGTCCATTTAGGTACAAGGCCAGTGGACCCGAGTGTTACACACTGGCTTCTCCGAACATCTCCATGGAGCCATGCAACCAGCGGTTTTCAATCCTGGCTTTCTCCAAACTTATCCATGGTTCAGCAATGGTCATTGAATCAGATTTGTATTCTTCCAACTGGGGCCAAGAATCTCTGACTGTCTCTCTCTCTGTCTCTTTGTCTGTCTATGCAGAAGCATGTAACCTATTTATATAGATCAAGTAGCATTACTTGATTATTTAATCCATTTGCATATTTTTTCCTCCTCTGTTTTTGACATGAACAAATTATTTGGCCTACACAATGCATAACTAGCATATCAGTATTCATCACTAGTTATCAAGGATAAGAGCACACTATGTTAAATCAAATATTAGTTTCCAAGTAAATATTAACAGCTTACATAAACACAAGACTCTTTTCTTGACCAGCCAGAAAGAAATGCTTAAATTAAAAAAAATCAACATATAGATAACAGCCTATTCTTTCTGGCTTGCTAAAAATAGTTGTCTGGTTAATTAAGATACAATATTGTGTCTCCACATATGGGTAGACAGGTACAGGACTGGTAAACTAATTGGTGGGTGCAGGGGACCTGAGAACTACCAGAACTAGTAAGCGTGCAGACTACTGATATTGCATCTCCTATCAGGTGGATGTGTCTTTAATAATAAGTGTCTCCCAGCCATTGGGGACTCTTTCGGAAGATGTGCACTACCCCTTTAAGAAGGAGGGAGCTCACATGCCCTAAGCACAGTGCCCAGGGATCTTCAAGCAGTGCGACAACCCCAGGCAGCAGCTGGAGGGAAAGGAAGTGAAGGACAGGGTCTGTGGCAGTGATTGAGTTAGTTTCCCCGCATGAAGAAGAGGATAAATGTGCAGGGACACCAGTGCTACTGTACTCCCCCTTTATACCACCTCTTCTTCAAGGGTGCAAAAAATCTCTCCAGGATGAAAAGAGCATGGATGTTCTCCCTGTGCTCCCACAACCTCTCCTCAGGACCGGACCCATTCCAATCCACAAGAAAAAAGGGGTTTCCTCAAACTCTTTTTGTGGTTAGAATACTCTTTACCTCAAAAATATTTTCATCACTGACTAGAGCAGAAGTGGCACCAGGATCTTTGAAGAAGGAACTGAGGATGATAGACTTGAGGAGAGACTCATAAAATTAACTGGGGATACGTAAAGAGGCCTCGAGTTTGAGCTTGTAAGCTACAGGATTTATGTGTCTGAGAATCTCGAATGGGAAGTGAAGACCCTACTTTATAAGAGGGTAGCTTGAGATGGACATATTTTGACGAAAGGCAAACCTTATTCCCAAGATGAAAAAAAGAAGATTTCATTAAAGTGTTCTCGGTGACCTTCTAGATCTTAGAGAAGACCTTAAGGAAAGTTGCATCAATAGGAATGTCAGTGGTAGCAGACACAGGAAGCAGAATATTGGGGTGTTGACCATACACCACAAAAATGGGAATTTAGCTGACAATTCATTCATATCATTATTGTATGAGATTTCGGCCCAAGGCAGGAGTTCAGCCCAATCACTGAGATGAGCATTAACAAAGTGCCACAGGTAGTTGGTCAGAATCTGGTTAACTATCCTACATGGCTACTGGACTGCTGATAGTAGCCTTAAGAGAAGTCCAAGGTGACCTTCAGTAGTTTACATTTAGACCTCCTGAAGCGGGATGTAAACTGGACACCTCTATCAGGGACAATATGGAGAGGTAACCCATGGAGACAAAAAATATGTAGAATGAACTTCTCAGCAAGTACAGGAACTGAAGAGAGTCCGGACAGTGGAATAAAAAGAACAATCTTAGAGAAGCGATCCACCATTACCCAGATGATGGTACTTCTGGACGATACTGGAAGACAGGTGATAAAGTCCATCACAATGTCCTTCCAGGAAGCAGATGGTACAGGCAAGGAAAGTAATCAGCCGGTCGGAAGCTGTTTCGGAGTCTTATTTTGGGAACAGGAGGGACAGGCTGAGATGAAATCTGCAATATCCTTATGCAATGGCGGCCACCATTCATGCCTTGAAATGAGAAGAGCTGTTTTTTTCTGTCCAGCATGACTAGCCAATTTGGACAAGTGACCCAAATGAAGCATTTTTCCAGGTGGGATCCAAGACAAGTTCAGTGGAGTGACAGTAAGCATTTTGGAGGCCTCAATGATGCGCTGAGGCTCATTCTCCTTGTCAGAAAACAGAAAAGATCTGGAAAGGGCATGCACATTGATGTTCCTATCTGCCGGCTGGAAGTGGAGGACAAAATCAAAGCAGGGTAAAAACAAAGAATACGTTATTCAACATGGATTTAGGTGCTGTGCGAAATGAAGGTAGGCCAAGGTCTTGTGATCCATATAGATAACAATATGAACTGCTCCCTCAAGTAGAAAGCACCATTCCTCCAGAGCCAGTTTAATCACCAACAGTTCTCGATTGACAATAGAATAATTGCTTTCTGGACTGAAGAAGACTTTAGAGAAGAAATCACAGTTCACAATATGGCCAGAAGGAGATTTATGGGTGAGGACGGCTCCATCACCAGAGGTGGAGACATCCACCTCCAAAAAGAATTGTTTATTGTTGTCCAGTGGGTGCAGCACTGGAGCAAAGGCGAAGGCCTGTTTTAAGGAGACAAAGGCACTTTCAACCTCTGGAATCCACACCCTGGAGTTACCACCCTTGTTTGTTAGGGCAAAGATTGGGGGATGAATTGATGATGGTAATTGCCAAATCCCTGGAACCACTGGATTACATTCATTCCATCAAGAGGATGCCACTTCACAACAGTGGATACCTTCTTGGAGTCCATTCTTAGTCCTGACTCAGAGATGAAGTATCCAAGGAACATAAGAGAAGTTTGCTCAAAGGCACACTTTTAAAAGTTTGTGTGCAAACAGTTCTGCATTAGTCTCTGCAGAACCTGGTGTACATCCCTCTTGTGTGTGGGCAGATTGGGAGAGAACACTAAAGAACACTAATAGTTTGTCTAGGTAAACAACCAAACACTAGTAGAGAAAATCCCACAAGATATAGTTCACCAATTCTTGAAAGGCTGCTCGGGCATTACAAGGCCCAAATTAAATTACATGATATTCATAATGACCATCCCGAGTTAAAGGCAGTCTTCTGTTTGTCCCCTGGTGTATTTGGGTCAGGTTAAAAGCCCACCGCAGGTCAAATTTGGCAAAGACTCTGGAGCCTTTGAGACGATCAAACAGCTCTGATAAGAGGCAGTGGACATTTATTTTTGACCATTATTAGATTGAGATCCTTATATTCTATGCAAGGACGAAGTGAACTATCCTTTTTCTTTACAAAGAAGAATTTGGCTACAGCCGAGGAGGTAAACTTCCAGACAAATCCTCTGGCTAGATTCTCCTTAATGTATTCGGACATGGCTGGGGTCTCAGCCTGGGACAGTGGATAGATACAGCCACATGGAGAAAATAAGCCAGGAAGAAGGTCTATCGGGCAATTGTATGGCCTTTGTGATGGTAGTGTCTCGGCATCCTTTTTATCGCAAACATCTGTTTATATCCAAGCGGGAGGCATGTCAGGGGTAATTTGATGGGGTTATAGGATGTTTCGCCCCTGGGTACATTTCGGCCCCGCAGATTTCGTCCCCAGTATTTGGCCCCCAGGATGTTTCGTCCCCACACATATCAACCTCACACATTTCGCCCCCAGCAGTTCACCTATTTCGCCCCCAGCAGTTCGGCCCCCGGATGTTTCGCACCCGGATGTTTCACCTACAGCATTTTCTCCCTGGATGTGTCGCCATCTGATGTTTCGCCCCTAGCATTTTGACCCCACATGTTTCACCCTCAGCTTTTGGGGACAACATGCAGGGAACCAAACATCTAGGGCTGAACATACCTGTGGGTAAAATATACAGGACCTCAATTGCTGGGGATTCCTGTGGCTGCCTTTTCAGCAGCTCACCCATTTTCTCTTCTGGCTGGCCTTAAAGGAGTATTATCACCCTAGAACACAAAAAAACTGACATACTTACCTGTCGCAGCTGCAGCTCCTTGGGTCACGGAGTGCAGTCTCGTGGTTCTCCGTGACGTCTTCTTCGGCTTCCAGCTGTCTTTTCATCTTGCCTGGATCCCTGATCCATGAAGCATGATGAATGCCGCAGTAGTGAGGCCGAATGTCTCCTGGCCGCTCACCGACATGACGTCACTCCTGCCCCATTCATCAGTCAATCCAGGGGGCAGGATGCCTCTCCTGTCACCTAGACACTGATGCACATGCGCAGTTCCCCGATGAGATCAGGTAGAAGAACAGGATGCTGGGAAGAAGGAGAGGACTTGTGGTGGCCTCTGGATCCAGCATGGCTATCGCCACTCCACACAGCCAGGAGATGATCAGGCAAAGATGAGCAGAAGTCCTCTAGGTAAGTACCAGGAGGGGAAGATTGGCAGCATGCTTACCGTAACATGATTGCTGAAAGCATGCTGCCTTATTTTGCTGTTTGGCATGAGAATGCCCCTTTAATGCAGGCTATGTATGGAAGCAGGGGGACTGTTGACTGAGTACAGGATTAATTCCACCAACCATCTCTGCAGAACTGAGATATTGGCTTTGCTGAACTAAAGTGGTTGTTATCCAGCTTCTACAGAACCTCTTTATCAGGTCTTCAGAAGGGGGGGTCTGGGATTAGCCCTCATAGAACACTCTGCCAGTATACCAAAGAGTGGAGCAGCAGATAAAAGTGGTATTCTCACTTCAGGATCCCTTTTCCTATTGATGCCCATTCCTCAGATTAGGCCAAGAATAGGGTCCAGTTGTATTCTGCATTGAAGCAGCTGTTTATCAGTAGCTTTCAGCACCAAAGACAAGGACAATTGACTGGAAGCTGCAGCCATAGAAAGTGAATTGCTGTGGAAGCTGAGTGATTTTTTGTGCTAGTACACCTCTCTCTTTGTAGAGATTTTAGACACTGCTATATTCTGATATAAAGATGGAATAAGAGCTAGTCTAATGTAACTTGCAGGACACCTGACATGAAAATTGCTACATCGGCAACAAAACTTGCAAACAAGCAGGTCAGTGCTGGGTCATGTAAAAGTTCACAAAATGTTTTGATTTTAGAGTGGTTTACATTCCCCACCTAAATCAGCCCTCATTCACACTACATTTTTTTAATCTGTTTATTTTTTGTGTTTTGTTTTTGCAACACAAGAACGTTTTAGAAACGTTTTGGAAAGGTCTTGTTAAAATTGCGGGCAGAATGCTCTGACACTATAATTCAAAAAGTTGTGAGGTGTACAGATGGAAACAGATGATTTAACATGTCACAAAAGTGCAGCACTCCGTACAGTACTTTTGTGACACGTGGATTGATGATGGACAGGAATTCATGAACCACAAGGACAAACTGGCAAAACATCCAAACACAAAATTCTAGGGGCAAAACAGGGTACAAACATCCAGGGTGAACTGCCGGGGGCAAACTGCTAGGGGCGAACCATGGATGGCGGACTGGAATTCATGAACCACAAGGGTACAAACATCTAAGGGCGAACTGCTGGGGGCGAAACATTGATGACAGAAGGGAATTCATGAACCACAAGTGTACAAACATCCGGGGGCGAACTGCTGGGGGCAAAACATTGATGATGGATGGGAATTCATGAACCACAAGGGTACAAACATCTGAGGGCGAACTGCTGGGGGGATATGTGTGGGGGTGAAACATCCTGGGGACAAAATGTGCGAGAGCGAAATGTACCCGGGGTGAACTGCTGGGGGCGAACTGCTGGGGGCGAACTGCTTGGAGTAAAACATCCAAATCCCATTCGATGGAGTAGCCGGAGGTCTGGTAGAATGAATGGGGAAAAGGCACCTCTACTGACAAGCCGGACACCAAGGAAGTGCTTCTCCGGATCTCCAATCTAAAACAGACTCGTGTTTTCGTAGCTATGGTAGGCCCAGGAGCAGGAGATGGAACAGACCACACAGTTCATAAAGAGAGGTTATCTCCGAGTGCAACATTCCTACCTGAAGTTGCACTGGTGGAGAAAGGCTGATGGGAATAGTACTCTGATCAGTAGATGCCTCTGTGAGTGGCGAGAAACTTTGCTACCGGTCAAAGCTGCTGGCTGGGAACTGCAGCTCTCTGACTGGTGATAATAATCTTACTGCCAACCAGAGCTGCCGGTGTTTCTTGCACTGTCATGCAGATTCATGAAGAAGTCTGTATTCGGGGTCCATGCCTGAACAGTAGGTGAATGTGAGAAACTGAGTCCCCCTGTACATTAGAATATAAGGCATGTGTATCAGGATCAAGAGGTGTTCGTAACAAGTTGGTGGAGGCAGTCATGCTGATTCATGGAAGAAAAAAATCTATATACATACACACATATTAAATATGCTTCTACTTTGTCTCATCTACTACTGTATGTGTGTACAAATACTGTTGTGAATTCTGTGGCAGAGCTCCCTCCTGTGGTCACAAGTGGTACTTTGGCTGATTCTCTCTGGGAGCTTCCGTTTGTGGAGGAAAGTGGTACTGCGGCTTCTGAGTTTCCTCCCTCAGGTGATCTGGTGAGGTCGTTAGGTGCTTCTCTACTTAACTCCACCTAATGCTTTGATCCATGCTTCCTGTCAATGTTCCAGTGTTGGACTTGTTTTTCCCTGGATCATTCCTGTGGCCTGCTGCTCTGCATAGCTAAGTTCTTCTTTGCTATTTGTTTGCTATTTTTTCTGTCCAGCTTGTCTAATTGTTTTGCTGGAAGCTCTGGGACGCAAAGGGTGTACCTCCGTGCTGTTAGTTCGGTACGGAGGGTCTTTTTGCCCCCTTTGCGTGGTTTTCTTTAGGGTTTTGTGTAGACCGCAAAGTTATCTTTCCTATCCTCGCTCTGTTAAGAAAGTCGGGCCTAACTTTGCTGAATCTATTTCATCCCTACGTTTGTCTTTTCATCTTAACTCAGTCATTATATGTGGGGGGCTGCCTTTTCCTTTGGGGTATTTCTCTGAGGCAAGGTAGGCTTATTTTCTATCTTCAGGCTAGTTAGTTTCTCAGGCTGTGCCGAGTTGCATAGGCAGAGTTAGGCGCAATCCACGGCTGCCTCTAGTGTTGTTTGGAGAGGATTAGGGATTGCGGTCTGCAGAGTTCCCACGTCTCAGAGCTCGTTCTATTATTTTGGGTTATTGTCAGATCACTGTATGTGCTCTGACCGCTATGTCCATTGTGATACTGAATTGCCTATCACAACAGTACAGGAAGCCAAAAGTGCTAATGATTCTCAATAGAAGGAAAAAAGAAGTTCTGAGACCATTTTTTTTTCTTTGCACTGTGTTTTGCCTTTTTTTTCCCCTAGACATTTGGGTGGTTCAGGACACAGGTGTAGCAATGGACATTAAAGGTCTGTCTTCATGTGTGGATCAGCTCACGGCAAGAGTTCAACATATTCAAGATTTTGTGGTTCAGAATTCTTTGTTAGAACCGAGAATTCCTATTCCAGATTTGTTTTTTGGAGATAGAACTAAATTTCTGAGTTTCAAAAATAATTGTAAACTATTTCTGGCTTTGAAACCTCGCTCCTCTGGTGACCCAGTTCAACAGGTTAGGATCGTCATTTCTTTTTTGCGTGGCGACCCTCAGGACTGGGCATTTTCTCTTGCGTCAGGAGATCCTGCATTAAGTAATATCGATGCGTTTTTCCTGGCGCTTGGATTGCTGTACGATGAGCCTAATTCAGTGGATCAGGCAGAAAAAAATTTGCTGGCTCTTTGTCAGGCTCAGGATGAGTTAGAGGTATATTGCCAGAAATTTAGAAAGTGGTCCGTGCTCACTCAATGGAATGAATCTGCGCTGGCAGGTATATTCAGAAAGGGTCTCTCTGAAGCCCTTAAGGATGTCATGGTGGGATTTCCTATGCCTGCTGGTTTGAATGAGTCTATGTCTTTGGCCATTCAGATCGGTCGACGCTTGCGTGAGCGTAAATCTGTGCACCATTTGGCGGTATTACCTGAGATTAAACCTGAGCCTATGCAGTGCGATAGGACTATGACCAGAGTTTAACGGCAAGAACACAGACGTCTGAATGGGCTGTGTTTCTACTGTGGTGATTCCACTCATGCTATCTCTGATTGTCCTAAGCGCAGTAAGCGGTTCGCTAGGTCTGCCACCATTGGTACAGTACAGTCAAAATTTCTTCTGTCCGTTACCTTGATCTGCTCTTTGTCATCGTATTCTGTCATGGCGTTTGTGGATTCAGGCGCTGCCCTGAATTTGATGGACTTGGAATATGCTAAACGTTGTGGGTTTTTCTTGGAGCCCTTGCAGTGTCCTATTCCATTGAGAGGAATTGATGCTACGCCTTTGGCCAAGAATAAGCCTCAATACTGGACCCAGCTGACCATGTGCATGGCTCCTGCACATCAGGAGGTTATTCGCTTTCTGGTGTTGCATAATCTGCATGATGTGGTCGTGTTGGGGTTGCCATGGCTACAAGCCCATAATCCAGTATTGGATTGGAAATCCATGTCGGTGTCCAGCTGGGGTTGTCAGGGGGTACATGGTGATGTTCCATTTCTGTCAATTTCGTCATCCACCCCTTCTGAGGTTCCAGAGTTCTTGTCTGATTACCGGGATGTATTTGATGAGCCCAAGTCCGATGCCCTACCTCCGCATAGGGATTGTGATTGTGCTATCAATTTGATTCCTGGTAGTAAATTCCCAAAAGGTCGACTGTTTAATTTATCCGTGCCTGAGCACACCGCTATGCGCAGTTATGTGAAGGAATCCCTGGAGAAGGGGCATATTCACCCGTCATCGTCGCCATTAGGAGCAGGGTTCTTTTTTGTAGCCAAGAAGGATGGTTCGCTGAGACCTTGTATAGATTACCGCCTTCTTAATAAGATCACTGTTAAATTTCAGTACCCCTTGCCATTGTTATCTGATTTGTTTGCTCGGATTAAGGGGGCTAGTTGGTTCACCAAGATAGATCTTCGTGGTGCGTATAATCTGGTGCGAATTAGGCGAGGCGATGAATGGAAAACTGCATTTAATACGCCCGAGGGTCATTTTGAGTATCTAGTGATGCCATTCGGACTTGCCAATGCTCCATCAGTGTTTCAGTCCTTTATGCATGACATCTTCCGAGAGTACCTGGATAAATTCCTGATTGTGTACTTGGATGACAGTTTCATCTTCTCGGATGATTGGGAGTCTCATGTGAAGCAGGTCAGAACGGTTTTTCAGGGCCTGCGTGCTAATTCTTTGTTTGTGAAGGGATCAAAGTGTCTCTTTGGTGTGCAGAAGGTTTCATTTTTGATGGACTTGGAATATGCTAAACGTTGTGGGTTTTTCTTGGAGCCCTTGCAGTGTCCTATTCCATTGAGAGGAATTGATGCTACGCCTTTGGCCAAGAATAAGCCTCAATACTGGACCCAGCTGATCGAGGTGGATCCTGTTAAGATCCAAGCCATCCATGATTGGACTCAGCCGACATCTCTGAAAAGTCTGCAAAAGTTCCTGGGCTTTGCTAATTTTTATCGTCGCTTCATCTGCAATTTTTCTAGTATTGCCAAACCATTGACCGATTTGACCAAGAAGGGTGCTGATTTGGTCAATTGGTCTTCTGCTGCTGTGGAAGCTTTTCAAGAGTTGAAGCGTCGTTTTTCTTCTACCCCTGTGTTGTGTCAACCAGATGTTTCTCTTCCGTTCCAGGTCGAGGTTGATGCTTCTGAGATTGGAGCAGGGGCTGTTTTGTCGCAGAGAGGTTTTGATTGCTCAGTGATGAAACCATGCGCTTTTTTTTCCAGGAAATTTTCGCCTGCTGAGCGAAATTATGATGTGGGCAACCGAGAGTTGCTGGCCATGAAGTGGGCATTCGAGGAGTGGCGTCATTGGCTTGAAGGAGCTAAGCATCGCGTGGTGGTATTGACTGATCATAAGAACTTGACTTATCTCGAGTCTGCTAAGCGTTTGAATCCTAGACAGGCTCGTTGGTCGCTGTTTTTTGCCCGTATTGACTTTGTGATTTCGTACCTTCCGGGCTCTAAAAATGTGAAGGCGGATGCTCTGTCTAGGAGTTTTGTGCCCGACTCTCCGGGTTTATCTGAGCCGGCGGGTATCCTCAAGGAAGGAGTAATTGTGTCTGCTATCTCCCCTGATTTGCGGTGGGTGCTGCAAAAATTTCAGGCTAATAAACCTGATCATTGCCCAGCGGAGAAACTGTTTGTCCCTGATAGGTGGACGAATAAAGTTATCTCTGAGGTTCATTGTTTGGTGTTGGCTGGTCATCCTGGAATCTTTGGTACCAGAGAGTTAGTGGCTAGATCCTTTTGGTGGCCATCTCTGTCGCGGGATGTGCGTACTTTTGTGCAGTCCTGTGGGATTTGTGCTCGGGCTAAAGCTGCTGTTCTCGTGCCAGTGGGTTGCTTTTGCCCTTGCCGGTCCCGAAGAGGCCTTGGACACATATCTCTATGGATTTTATTTCAGATGTTCCCGTTTCTCAAAAGATGTCAGTCATTTGGGTGGTCTGTGATCGCTTTTCTAAGATGGTCCATCTGGTACCCTTGTCTAAATTGCCTTCCTCCTCTGATTTGGTGCCATTGTTCTTCCAGCATGTGGTTCGTTTGCATGGCATTCCAGAGAATATCGTTTCTGACAGAGGTTCCCAGTTTGTTTCGAGGTTTTGGCAAGCCTTTTGTGGTAGGATGGGCATTGACTTGTCTTTTTCCTCGGCTTTCCATCCTCAGACTAATGGCCAGACCGAACGAACCAATCAGACCTTGGAAACCTATCTGAGATGCTTTGTTTCTGCCGATCAGGATGACTGGGTGTCCTTTTTGCCTTTGGCTGAGTTCGCCCTTAATAATCGGGCCAGCTCGGCTACCTTGGTTTCGCCATTTTTCTGCAATTCTGGGTTCCATCCTCGTTTCTCTTCAGGACAGGTTGAGTCTTCGGACTGTCCTGGTGTGGATACTGTGGTGGACAGGTTGCAGCAGATTTGGACTCATGTACTGGACAATTTGACTTTGTCCCAGGAGAAGGCTCAACGTTTCGCTAATCGCAGACGCCGTGTGGGTCCCCGACTTCGTGTTGGGGATCTGGTTTGGTTATCTTCTCGTCATATTCCTATGAAGGTTTCCTCTCCTAAGTTTAAACCTCGTTTCATTGGTCCGTATAGGATTTCTGAGGTTCTTAATCCTGTGTCTTTTCGTCTGACCCTCCCAGATTCTTTTTCCATACATAACGTATTCCATAGGTCATTGTTGCGGAGATACGTGGCACCTATGGTTCCATCTGTTGACCCTCCTGCCCCGGTTTTGGTGGAGGGGGAATTGGAGTATATTGTGGAGAAGATTTTGGATTCTCGTGTTTCAAGACGGAAACTCCAGTATCTGGTTAAATGGAAGGGTTATGCTCAGGAAGATAATTCCTGGGTTTTTGCCTCTGATGTCCATGCTCCCGATCTTGTTCGTGCCTTTCATGTGGCTCATCCTGGTCGGCCTGGGGGCTCTGGTGAGGGTTCGGTGACCCCTCCTCAAGGGGGGGGTACTGTTGTGAATTCTGTGGCAGAGCTCCCTCCTGTGGTCACAAGTGGTACTTCGGCTGATTCTCTCTGGGAGCTTCCATTTGTGGAGGAAAGTGGTACTGCGGCTTCTGAGTTTCCTCCCTCAGGTGATCTGGTGAGGTCGTTAGGTGCTTCTCTACTTAACTCCACCTAATGCTTTGATCCATGCTTCCTGTCAATGTTCCAGTGTTGGACTTGTTTTTCCCTGGATCATTCCTGTGGCCTGCTGCTCTGCATAGCTAAGTTCTTCTTTGCTATTTGTTTGCTATTTTTTCTGTCCAGCTTGTCTAATTGTTTTGCTGGAAGCTCTGGGACGCAAAGGGTGTACCTCCGTGCCGTTAGTTCGGTATGGAGGGTCTTTTTGCCCCCTTTGCATGGTTTTCTTTAGGGTTTTGTGTAGACCGCAAAGTTATTTTTCCTATCCTCGCTCTGTTAAGAAAGTCGGGCCTCACTTTGCTGAATCTATTTCATCCCTACGTTTGTCTTTTCATCTTAACTCACAGTCATTATATGTGGGGGGCTGCCTTTTCCTTTGGGGTATTTCTCTGAGGCAAGGTAGGCTTATTTTCTATCTTCAGGCTAGTTAGTTGCTCAGGCTGTGCCGAGTTGCATAGGCAGAGTTAGGCGCACTCCACGGCTGCCTCTAGTGTTGTTTGGAGAGGATTAGGGATTGCGGTATGCAGAGTTCCCACGTCTCAGAGCTCGTTCTATTATTTTGGGTTATTGTCAGATCACTGTATGTGCTCTGACCGCTATGTCCATTGTGATACTGAATTGCCTATCACAACAAAATACGTGTTTAAATACAGGAAGGGCTTACATGACTGAGAAAAGGTCATCACGTGTAACCTATTTCACAGTATAGATCCAGAAAAGGGCAAAATAACCCACACTCTAGTAATTCTTACAACCTCTTTTTAATCTGCTTCTTAAAATACTTCTTGGCTATAGTATGACAATAACAATGGACCCCTGGATCATAAACCTGTACCTTACAATCCACCAAAGAAACTTATAACGTTACTGTATGTCACACAAAAAAGGCAAGAATGAAACTCTGGCACAAGATTTATCTCTTGCAAGCGCTGTTCAGTCCATGAGAATAATCGCTGTCAGTGCAATAATTTCTTGTATATGCCTAATTAGGATGATACTTTGCTTTGCATATACATTGTGTAATGTATTTTCCCTTAAACAGAATCTGTCAACATGATTTCACACTCTAAACATTAAATATCTGTATCTAGCTTTTTTTCAGAGACCAGCAATACCTTCACATGGGTAGCCCATTCATTCATTTTTGAGGAATAAGTATTTGAATTGATCTGCAAATGAGGCTGGAGGTCTGAAGCCTCTGTCACTTCAACTCTATTCTCCGACCAACCTCTTCTTGCTTGACTGATGACTCCTTTGCCTGAAGTAATACAGCACAGAGGCTGTCAATAAAGCAGGAGGAGGTGGCTGTGGGCAGAATGACAAGCTTTGGACCTTCATGTAGTTCTTCAGCTTCATTTACTGATGATGTAACTTTTTACAGTTGGAAAAATCTTGAATAATATCAATGATTGCTCTGGTTATGATCAGCACAACTCTTTCCAAATTCTTTCGACTGTAATGCTGCATCATACCACAGCTCAAACTATTGATTTATGGGAAGAAATAAACATGTTTCATTTTATGAAAATGTATCCACATAAGTGGATACACTAACTATTCTCAGGTTAAAAAGGTGGTCTGGTACCTAGAATGCATTTTCTAAATATCTAGCTAATACCTAAATGTGCTTTTTTTTACTGTATTTCAAGTCATGTTTTGTTCGACAAAGGTATCAAACAGGATGTCACAAGAGACTGGGGCTACATTCACTTCCCACAGAGTCCATTGCCCCTTCAGGAACATGTACTGGATCCTGGTTGATATATCCTGTGGGAGATGTGAGTGCAACGCTGGCACTCTGCTTCTAACTTCGCCACTGCCGTAGCTTCTATAGCTTCTAACTGTGAAAGACGTTGCCAGAGGGTAGAGACAGAATCGGTGAGTGACATCAGCACCGCCCTCTGATGCTAATTCATTTGATGGCAGCGCTAGAAGCTGTGGGGCAGTGCTGGTGTCACTCACTGATTGTATCTTCACCCCCTGATGATGTCTTCTTTCACAGAAGCTAGGGTGGTGGAGATGGAAGCAGAGAGTTGGCAATGCACTCTCATCACCCAAGATTCAAGATGTCTTCAGAAGGTGAACTCCCAGTCTATTATTTAATATTAGGTTTGACAGTGATCCCTTATTCAAAGCTGTTCCCCATGCTTTAGACCTATAGATAGAAGATAACTTAATTTATTGGAATACCCCATTAATACTGAATTATAAACCATTTTGTATTTTATCATAGTCTGTCACATCTACAAACAGCTTCTCTTTTGCTATAGAAATGAAGAACATTGATAATTATATATAATTATTTAAAATGTATCTGATTATAAGAATAAATACATGGAATAAAATTGATATACATGCATATGGTTAATACGACAAAAAAAAGAGATGGAAACAATGTGCAAATCATGCAAGAGTAAAGAAAAAAAAAGTAAATCACACTTGCATACATACTGGAGAAGCGCCAGGAGCAAGCTAAAAGCAAAACAAAGCATTATGAACATTAACATCTAGAAATACATAAATGCAAACAACAAAATAAAAATAACAAGCACAACATAGAGACCATAGGGGATCACAAATACAGAACACACAAATCTGGCTAGTTTAAACTGAACAAACTTGCAAGTTGACATTTTGTAATGATGGGCTGTTATTGACCCTTTGACATTTACAGGTGCAATGGTATAATCATTCCTATTCTCTATACATATATACATTAGAATGAAACAAAAATGTTATTTCTTCAACTATATAATATAATATGTCCTTGAGAGTGAATGGTAGATAATTATCTTTCATTATAATTATTTTAAATTAGGCTGTTCATAAATGTCTCAAATTAAACTGGTCAAAAAGCATACATACAATTAAAAAATTCAAATGTTTTAAACTGAATACTTTTTGTACAATATAAGTAACTGAATAGCTGAATAGATCTAATGAACTGAATAGCAGCGTAGTCTTGGGCTGTAATTGCAATTCCTGCACATTAATTCTAAGAAAGTTATGTCACTGTAAAGTTATGTTTAGATGAAAAAAATTAAATGGTGCACTATAACTTAAAATTTATTTTGCTCTTAAAGTGATAATAAATAAAAAGGGTGGTCTCATGCCCATAGCCATTTACTATGTGTACTATTAGGCTACAATAATATCAAAGAAAGAAACGAAAAGCTTAATAACCCTTCTTTAAATAGATTGTCTATAATTAGTCTTTAAGCCAATAGTGAAAAAAACAAAACAAAACAAAAACTGGCGCAGACTCTCAATTAAACGGTCAGCAAGACGGAAACAAATACCCGTCTTTTGATTCATCTGAGTCCTCTCTGCATTCCACCTGGAACCAGTGATGTATATCAATATTCCCGGTTCATATGCGCCATGATTTTGTTAAGATATATGTCTCCACCCCACCTCATATGTTAATTGCCATATAACAAACATTAAAAACATCCTGGCACAACATATTTAGTCTGAGATCTATATATATCATTTGATTTATCTCGCATCCCAGATCCTTATATAGAAGGAGATATCAGAGGAGCAATTTCTCCTTACTATAAGACACTGGCCTTTCAGAATCGACCCAGACTCCATCAATTTTTTGGATGTTACGATTAGGAAGGATGAGGGGGGTCATCTGCAAACCAGTGATTTTAGGAAACCAGCCTCTACCAACAATTTACTCAGATGGAGTAGTCATCATCCGCTCGGCCTCAGGAGGGGGATTCTGAAAGGCCTGTATCTGAGAGTAAGGAGAAATTGCTCCTCTGATATCTCCTTCTATAGAGAGACAAGTGACCTCCAAGATAGGTTCATTGAAAGAGGCTATCCAATGAGCATTTTTCATAAAACATTTAAAGAGGTCGAACCTATATCACGAACCCAACTCCTTCAATCTAGAACAAAGAATGACTCGGGGTCCCTCCTGAGGCTGATAGGGAACTTTGATGACTGCTCACATGAAGTGAGGGGTATTATCAGTAAATATTGGGATATTTTATTGGCTGATATGGATATTAAAGAATTTTTGCCACAAATACCTGTCATTACTTACAGACGGGAAAGATCAATTAGAGATCAACTGGTCCATAGTATATTTAACCCCCCTAAAAAGATCAGTACCTGGCTGGATAAAAGTCAATTTGGTAAATAGATTCTTCAAAAGGAACTCCGATGGATTCACACGTTGAATACTGTATCTCCTGCGGGCCTTAATGAGCAAATGAATTATGGTTTTTATGACTCCCTGTGATGTTGCACGTTTGAACCCATTTAAAGCCTGCCTTTGTCTATCGACCAAAATGGGTCAATCAATTATAACTATATTTTCCAATTATGAGGGAACTTATATTGATTGGGCTGTCAGGATATGTACCTGACATAATTTTGCAGCCCCAAATGTTCAAATATATGATCTTGTTGTACGATTCTACGATTCTAATGATGGATTATGTAATCTTGTATTATGTACTACAGTGGCAAACTCTAAATAAGGATCTGGGATGCGAGATAAATCAAATGATAAATATAGATCTCAAACTAAATATGTTGTGCCAGGATGTTTTTAATGCTTGTTATATGTCAATTAACATATGAGGTGGGGCGGAGACTAGGGTTGAGCGAAACTGATCGGACATTTTCATAAATCGCCGACTTTTGGCAAAGTCGGGTTTCGTGAAACCAGACCTGATCACACTGTGGGATCGGCCATGAGGTCGGCGATCTGCGCGCCAAAGTCACATTTCGGATGATGCTTTAAGCGCCATTTCTCAGCCAATGAAGGTGCACGCAGAGTGTGGGCAGCGTGATGACATAGGTCTCGGTCTCCACCATCTTAGAGAAGGACATGGCAGTGATTGGCTTGCTTTCTGTGGCGTCAGAGGAGCTATAAAGGGGTGTGCACACCGACCGCCATCTTACTTCTGCCGATCTGAGCATAGGGAGAGGTTGCCGCAGCTTCGTCAGAAGCAGGGATATACTTAGGCAGGGAATATTAACCCCCAAACCGCTTGTGCTTTAGCGATTTCCACTGTCCAAAACCACCTTTTCTTTGCAGGGACAGTGGAGTTTTTTTTTGGTGCATCAGCTCTGTAGCTTAGGCTGCCTTATAAGGCTCCCTGATAGCTGCATGCTGAGTGTAAACCAACTGCTTTTTTCAAAGCAAAAATCCTGTTGCTTCTTTCTGCACAGTTATCTTGTTTCTTTGTCCACACTCTTTTTGTGTGCAGCAGTCCTTTTTATTGCTGCCATACTTGTCCTTTGATCATTGTAGGGAGATTGAAATTCTACTACAGCCCTTGTATTTTTCTATATATCTGGCAGCCACGTTCTGCCTTTGACATTGTGTGTTGTCATACACTTGGGCCTGTTTTTTCCTGCAGTCTCCCACAAAAACAAAAAAAAGGCTGCTTTAAATTGCCACTAAGTGGATTAACGTGAGTTCTGTTTGTTGTATATCTGCCATCCATGTTCTGCTTTGTACAGTGTGTGTAGTTTAACCCACAGGGCCTATTGTTACCTGCAGTCTCCCACAAAAACAAAAAAAGGCTGCTCTAAATTGCCACTAAGTGGATTAACGTGAATTCTGTTTGGCGTATATCTGCCAGCAACGTTCTGCCTTGTCCATTGTGTGGTCTAATACACAGGGCCTGTTATGTCCTGCAGTCTCCCCCCAACAAAAAAAGGGAGCTTTAAATTGCCACTAAGTGGATTAACGTGAGTTCCATTTGGCGTATATCTGCCACCCACGTTCTGCTTTGTACAGTGTGTGTAGTTTAACACAGAGGGCCTGTTACCTGCAGTTCCCACAAAAACAAAAAAAAGGCTGCTTTAAATTGCCACTAAGTGGGTTAACGTGAGTTCTGTTTGGCGTATATCTGCCACCCATGTTCTGCCTTGTCCATTGTGTGGTGTAATACACAGGGCCTGTTTCTTTCCTGCATTCTCCCCCCAACAAAAATAAAAGGGAGCTTTAAATAGTCACTAAGTGGATCTATGTGAGTTCTGTTTGGCGTATATCTGTTAGCCACGTTCTGCCTTGTACATTGTGTTGTGTAATACACAGGGCCTGTTTTTTCCTGCTGACTTCCCACCAAAAAAAGAGAGATATAAATTCTCCAATAGTTAATATACACCTTCTACCTTGTTTAACAGTAGCATATAACGGTTGTTATTTTGGTAACATTTCAGCAAAAATGAGGAAGTCTGGTGGAAGAGGCCGTGGCGGTCGTTGCCAACTGGTAATGATGGTGGGGGTGGTAGTGGAGCATCTGGTGGTACTGGGAAAAGCAAGATAGCACCAAAGGCTCGAGGTGTAGAGGCAGCGTCATCGTCTGGCTACACAAGGCCTTGAAGACCCCCTTATCTGGGAGTAGGAAAACAGCTTTTAAAGCCAGAGCAGCAGGAACAAGTTTTGGCTTTCCTTGCTGACTCAGCCTCCAGCTCTTTCCCCTCCTCTTCAGAAGCTTCAAAATCTAAAACCAGCGAGTTGTCAGTGGATGCTCCATGTCTGGAAAAAGTTGCTTCCTTGTGTCCTTCACCCAAAACAAAAGTGAAGGATGCGGCAAGCAACACTACACTTTACTCCATGGAGCTCTTTACACACACCATTCCTGGGTTAGAGAAGGAAATAGTAAAAAGCCCATTACAGGAAGAATCGGACATGGAGTGCACAGATGCACAGCCACATCTTGATTATTATGCTGTTCCATTGACTCAGCTCACAACTTTGCCCTCGCAGTGTACTGAGCCAGAATCTGACCCTGATGAGACTATGGTGCCCAGACCCGAACGCTATAGCACCTTACTCGGTGACACAGAGGACGGTGCACATGACATTGAAGAGGAGGTGATAGATGACCCAGTTGTTGACCCTGATTGGCAGCCATTGGGGGAAGAGGGTGCCACAGCCTGTAGCTCAGAAGTGGAGGAGGATGATCTGTAGCAGCCATATATATTGCAAAAGTTGTCATCTGGCAGGCCCGCATCAGGCCCAAAACGTGTGTCAAAAACCACAACAGGTGTAGTACAGCGTTGCAATCCGATCGCAGTAGCACGGCATGCAAAGCCTGAAAAGGTATTCCATAGTAGGACGAGTGCAGTGTGGCAATTTTTTAACCAAGATCCGAATGATCAGTGCACAGTTATATGTAAGAAATGCTCCAAGACCTTTAGCAGAGGGCAGAATGCTCTAAATTTAAATACAATGTGCATGCGTAGACATCTAACCAGCAGGCACTTGGAAGCATGGACTAACTATCAAACGTCCCGTACTGTTGGTGCACCTGCTCCTATTGAAGCTAGTCAGCAACGCAACATTGCTTCCCTAACTGGAAGCCCACCGGTTATGACACCACCAGTAGCAAATGTGGAGGTATTGTCACAAGGCCAAAACAGTCAGGGAATTGCAAGGTTCTTGGTTGGAAACACTGTCGGTAGGCCCACATGAAGAATACCATCACCAAGCCTCTCTCAATCTGCCATGTCTACCACCACCCCCGCTAGTTCCACCATATGCAGCTCTCCAGTCCAGCTCAGCCTACAAGAGACTCTCGATAGGAAAAGAAAGTACTCTTCCTCTCATCCGCGTACACAGGGTTTGAACGGCTACATAGCTCGTTAGAGATGATGCCCTACCGTTTGGTTGAAAGCAAAGCTTCAAAGCCCTGATGGCCTACGCAGTAACATGCTATGACTTACCAGTCGACACTTCTTTGCGAGAAAAGCCATCCCAGAACTACAACATGTCAAAGAACGCATTGTCCATGCACTCAGGCAATCGGTCAGTTGAAAGGCGCACCTCACAACAGATGCATGGACCAGTAGGCATGGCCAGGGACGTTACGTGTCCATTATCGCACACTGGGTTAATGTGGTGGATGCAGGGTCCACAGGGGACAACAATACTGGCACAGTTCTGCCTAGCCCATAGTCTAGGAAACAGTTGGCTGTAGGCGTTTGCTCCTCCTCCTCCAGAAGCGAAAGCTCGTCCACAGAGCGCATTCGCATGACCACTCCATCCGCAGCTGTCAGTGTTGCACCCATGGTGTCCCATTATGGAACAGCTAGTGGGAAGTGTCAACAGGCTGTGCTGCAAATGAAGTATTTGGGTGACAACAGACACACCGCTGAAGTACTGGCCGAGTACTTGCAGCAAGAAACTGAGTCATGGCTGGGCAGTGTTCATCTTGAGACAGGCAAGGTAGTCAGTGATAACGGGAGGAAGTTTATGGCTGCCATAGCCCTTTCAGAACTGAAACACATACCTTGCCTGGCTCACACATTGAACCTGGTGGTGCAGTGCTTCCTCAAGAATTACCCAGATTTACCAGCTCTGCTCCTGAAGGTGCGCAGACTTTGCTCCCACATCTGCCGGTCGCCAGTACACTCCAGCCGTATGCTTAACCATCAGCGATCGCTGAATCTTCCCCAGCACCGCCTAATAATCAACGTGGCAACAAGATGGAACTCCACACTGCACATGCTTCAGAGGCTGTGCGAACAGAGGTGTGCTGTCATGTATTTGTGGGAGGATACACATACACGGGCAGGCAGTTGGATGGCAGACATGGAGTTGCCTGGTGTGCAGTGGTCGAAGCTCCAAGACCTCTGTCAAGTCCTTCAGTGTTTTGAGGAATGCACACGGCTGTGTGGACGACACCATCATAAGCATGAGCATCCCACTAATGCGTCTGCTGATGCAAAGTTTGACGCACATCAAGGAGCAGGCGTCTGCGGCCAAGGAGGAGGGAAGCCTTAATGACAGTCAGCCATTGTCTGCTCAGGGAACTTTCCTGGATGAGGTGGTGGACGAAGAGGAGGAGGAGGATGATGGGGCTGAATATTTATGGGAGGAGGATGCTTCACAGGGGGCAATAGAAACTGGTGGCATTGCAAGGTCAGGTACAGGTTTTTTGCGGGCCACAAATGATGTAGATTTTCAAGAAAGTGCTCCTCAACCCAGCACAAGCAGTGAATTGACACCTGGAACTTTGGCCCACATGGCAGAGTATGTCTTGCGTATCCTAAAACGGGACCCCCGCATTATCAAAATGATGACCAATGATGATTACTAGGGTTGAGCGAAACGGGTCATTCATTTTCAAAAGTCGCCGACTTTTGGCAAAGTCGGGTTTCATGAAACCCGATCCGACCCCTGTGCGGGTTCGGCCATGTGGTACGCGACTTTCGCGCCAAAGTCGCGTTTCAATGACGCGAAAAGCGCCATTTCTCAGCCAATGAAGGTAAACGCAGAGTGTGGGCAGCGTGATGACATAGGTCCTGGTCCCCACCATCTTAGAGAAGGGCATTGCAGTGATTGGCTTGCTGTCTGCGGCATCACAGGGGCTATAAAGGGGCGTTCCCGCCGACCGCCATGTTACTGCTGCTGATCTGAGCTTAGGGAGAGGTTGCTGCCGCTTCGTCAGAAGCAGGGATAGCGTTAGGCAGGGTCCATTAACCACCAAACCGCTTGTGCTGTAGCGATTTCCACTGCCCAACACCACCTTCGGTGTGCAGGGACAGTGGAAGCTACATTTTTTTTTTCCCCTCAGCGCTGTAGCTCATTGGGCTGCCCTAGAAGGCTCCCTGATAGCTGCATTGCTGTGTGTACGCCGCTGTGCAAACCAACTGCTTTTTTCAAAGCACAAATCCTCTTGTTCCTTCCTTTCTGCACAGCTATCTTTTTTGTTTGTCCACACTTTTTATTTAATTTGTGCATCAGTCCACTCCTTATTGCTGCCTGCCATACCTGGCTGAGATTACTGCAGGGAGATAGTAATTGTTGGACACTCCCTGTTTTTTTTTTTTTTTTGTGGGAGATTAAGATTGACATTTCTGCTAGAGTGCCATCCCTGTGTGTGCCATCTCTCACTCAGTGGGCCATAGAAAGCCTATTTATTTTTTTGCTTGATTTGGGTTCTAAAATCTACCTGAAAAAATCACTACATCAATCAGTGGGAGAAAAATATTGGCCTCAGGGCTTGTGTGCCACTCCTGACTCCTGTGTGCATCATCACTCACTCAGTGGGCCATAGAACGCCCATTTTTTTTTTTTTTTTTGCTTTATTTGGGTTCTAAATTCTACCTGAAAAAATCAATAAATCAATCAGTGGGAGATTAATATTGGCCTTTGGGCTTGTGTGCCAGTCCTAAGCGTGCCATCTCTCTCTCTCAGATAGTGGGCCATAGAAAGCCTATTTATTATTTTTTTTATTGGGTTTATAAATTTTCCCTGGAACAAAAAAAAAAAAGTGGGAGATTAATATTGGCCTCTGGGCTTGTGTGCCAGTCCTGAGCGTGCCATCTATCTCACAAATAGTGGGCCGTAGAAAGCCTATTTATTTTTTTGCTTGATTTGGGTTCTAAAATCTACCTGAAAAAATCACTACATCAATCAGTGGGAGAAAAATATTGGCCTCAGGGCTTGTGTGCCACTCCTGACTCCTGTGTGCATCATCACTCACTCAGTGGGCCATAGAAAGCCCATTTTTTTTTTCCTTTATTTGGGTTCTAAATTCTACCTGAAAAAATCAATAAATCAATCAGTGGGAGATTAATATTGGCCTTTGGGCTTGTGTGCCAGTCCTAAGCGTGCCATCTCTCTCTCTCAGATAGTGGGCCATAGAAAGCCTATTTATTTTTTTTTTATTGGGTTTATAAATTTTCCCTGGAACAAAAAAAAAAAAAGTGGGAGATTAATATTGGCCTCTGGGCTTGTGTGCCAGTCCTGAGCGTGCCATCTCTCTCACAAATAGTGGGCCATAGAAAGCCTATTTATTTATTTTTTTTGGTTTTATAAATTCTCCCTGAAAAAAAAAAGGGAGATTAATATTGGCCTTTGGGCTTGTGTGCCAGTCCTAAGCGTGCCATCTCTCTCTCTCAGATAGTGGGCCATAGAAAGCCTATTTATTTATTTTTTATTGGGTTTATAAATTTTCCCTGAAAAAAAAATAAAAAGTGGGAGATTAATATTGGCCTCTGGGCTTGTGTGCCAGTCCTGAGCGTGCCATCTCTCTCACAAATAGTGGGCCATAGAAAGCCTATTTATGTTTTTGGTTGATTTGGGTTCTAAATTCTACCTGAAAAAATCACTACATCAATCAGTGGGAGATAAATATTGGCCTCTGGGCTTGTGTGCCACTCCTGACTCCTGTGTGCGTCATCTCTCACTCACTCACTCATCTTATTTGTTTTCTAAATTCTCCCTGAAAAAAATCATTTTATTTTATTTGGTTTCTAAATTCTTCCTGAAAAAATCATTTTATTCTATTATTTTTTTTTCCTAAAGTCTCCCTGAAAAAAAACAAAAAAACAAATCAGTGGGAGATTAATATTGCCCTTTCTGCTTGTGTGCCAGTCTTGACTCCTGGGTGTGCCATCTCTCTCTCTCTCTCTCCAATTGTGGGCCATAGAAAGCCTATTATTTTTTTAGCTTGATTTGGGTTCCAAAATCTACCTGAAAAAATCACTACATCAATCAGTGGGAGATAAATATTGGCCTCTGGGCTTGTGTGCCACTCCTGACTCCTGTGTGCTTCATCTCTCACTCAGTGGGCCATAGAAAGCCTTTTTTTGTTTTATTTGTTTTCTAAATTCTCCCTGAAAAAATCATTTTATTTTATTTGGTTTCTAAATTCTTCCTGAAAAAATCATTTTATTCTATTATTTTTTTTTCCTAAAGTCTCCCTGAAAAAAAAAAAAAAAAAAAAATCAGTGGGAGATTAATATTTACATTTGTGCTTCAGTGACAGTCCTGCGTGTGTGGCATCTCTCTCATTTGTTGCCACCAACAACAGTGTGTAACATTGTGCCTGATTTTCATTGTGGTCTCACTCACCTGTAATGGGGTAGCTAAATCATACTGAAGTTATAGCTCACCGTGTAAGTTGTGTGACAGCAACAAATACCGTTAGTTTGTTTACGTTTTTAAAACAATGAGGAAGTCTGGTGGAAGAGGTCGTGGCCGGGGGCGTTCATTGTCAGCTGGTAATGAGGGTAGTGGTAGTGGTGGAGCATCAGCTGGTCGTGGGAAAAAAAATATTGCACCTAAGTCTGGAGCTGTGGAGCCAGGTTCGTCGTCAGGCTACACAAGGCCTCGAACGCTCCCTTTTCTGGGAGTAGGAAAACCGCTTTTAAAGCCGGAGCAGCAAGAGCAAGTTTTGGCTTATCTTGCTGACTCAGCCTCTAGCTCTTTTGCCTCCTCTCGTGAAACTGGTAAATGTCAAAGCAGCGCGTCGTTAGTGGATGTTCACGGTCAGGGACAAGTCGCTTCCTTGTCCTCTTCAGCAAAAACAACAACAGAGAAGAATGCAGCAGGCGACACAACGGGTTACTCCATGGAGCTCTTTACACATACCGTCCCTGGCTTAGAAAGTGAAGCAGTTAACAGTCCATGCCCATTACAAGTTGAATCTGACATGGAGTGCACTGATGCACAGCCACAGCCAGACTACTATGCTGGTCCTTTGACTCAGACCACAACATTGCCCTCGCAGGGTAATGATCAAGAATCAGACCCTGATGAGACTATGTTGCCCCATCACGAACGCTATACCACCGACCGACACGGTGACACAGACGAAGTTGCACACGAGCTACAAGAAGAGGTAATAGATGACCCAGTTCTTGACCCCGATTGGCAGCCATTGGGGGAACAGGGTGCAGGCGGCAGCAGTTCTGAAGCGGAGGAGGAGGGGCCGCAGCAGGCATCAACATCGCAACAGGTTCCATCTGCCGGGCCCGTATCTTGCCCAAAACGCGTGGCAAAGCCAAAACCTGTTGGAGGACAGCGTGGCCATCCGGTTAAAGCTCAGTCTGCAATGCCTGAAAAGGTATCCGATGCTAGAAAGAGTGCAGTCTGGCATTTTTTTAAACAACATCCAATTGATCAGCGCAAAGTCATCTGTCAAAAATGTTCAACTACCTTAAGCAGAGGACAGAATCTGAAAAGTCTCAATACAAGTTGCATGCATAGACATTTAACCACCATGCATTTGCAAGCCTGGACTAACTACCAAACGTCCCTTAAGGTTGTAGCACCCTCGGCCAATGAAGCTAGTCAGCAACGCAACATCCCTTCCGGCAGTGTAGGGCCACCATTTTCCGCACCACCTGCAGTATCTGTGCAGGTTTCTTTGCCAGGCCAAAGCAGTCAGGGTCAGGGAATCACCAGTTTCGTAGTAGGAAACACTGCATCTAGGGCACCGGCGGCAACAATACCATCTCCCACCGTCTCTCAGTCTGCCATGTCCACCGGCACCCCCGCTAGTTCCACGATCTCCAGCTCTCCAGTCCAGCTCACCCTACATGAGACTATGGTTAGAAAAAGGAAATACTTAGCCTCGCATCCGCGTACACAGGGTTTGAACGCCCGCATAGCTAGACTAATCTCGTTAGAGATGATGCCCTACCGGTTAGTTGAAAGCGAAGCTTTCAAAGCCCTGATGGACTACGCTGTACCACGCTACGAGCTACCCAGTCGACACTTTTTTTCCAGAAAAGCCATCCCAGCCCTCCACCAGCATGTTAAAGAGTGCATCGTCCATGCACTCAGGCAATCTGTGAGCACAAAGGTGCACCTGACAACAGATGAATGGACCAGTAGGCATGGCCAGGGACGTTACGTGTCCATCACGGCACACTGGGTGAATGTTGTGGATGCAGGGTCCACAGGGGACAGCAAGTTTGGGACAGTTCTGCCTAGCCCACGGTCTAGGCAACAGTTGGCTGTAGCCGTTCGCACCCCCTCCTCTTCCTCTTCGTCCTCCTGCAGAAGCGAGAGCTCGTCCACAGACCGCAGTCGCACAACCACTCCTTCCACAGCTGCCACTGTTGCACACCAGGTCTCCCATTATGGGGCAGCTACTGGCAAACGTCAGCAGGCTGTATTGGCTATGAAGTGTTTGGGCGACAACAGACACACCGCGGAAGTTCTGTCCGAGTTCTTGCAGAAAGAAACGCAGTCGTGGCTGGGCACTGTAGATCTTGAGGCAGGCAAGGTAGTGAGTGATAACGGAAGGAATTTCATGGCTGCCATCTCCCTTTCCCAACTGAAACACATTCCTTGCCTGGCTCACACCTTAAACCTGGTGGTGCAGTGCTTCCTGAAAAGTTATCCGGGGTTATCCGACCTGCTCCTCAAAGTGCGTGGACTTTGCTCACATATCCGCCGTTCGCCCGTACACTCCAGCCGTATGCAGACCTATCAGCGTTCTTTGAACCTTCCCCAGCATCGCCTAATCAAAGACGTTGCAACAAGGTGGAACTCAACACTGCACATGCTTCAGAGACTGTGCGAACAGAGGCGGGCTGTTATGTTTTTGTGGGAGGATACACATACACGGGCAGGCAGTAGGATGGCAGACATGGAGTTGTCAGGTGTGCAGTGGTCGAAGATTCAAGACATGTGTCAAGTCCTTCAGTGTTTTGAGGAATGCACACGGCTGGTTAGTGCAGACAATGCCATAATAAGCATGAGCATCCCCCTAATGCGTCTGCTGATGCAAAGTTTGACGCACATAAAGGATCAGGCGTCTGCAGCTGAGGAAGAGGAAAGCCTTGATGACAGTCAGCCATTGTCTGGCCATGGCAGTGTACAGGACGAGTTAGCGGGCGAAGAGGAGGAGGAGGACGAGGAGAATGATGGGGATGATTATATTTTTAATGAGGAAGCTTTTCCGGGGCCACTGGATATTGGTGGCGCGGCAAGGCCGTGTTCTGGTTTTTGGAGGGACACAAGTGACGTGGATTTGCCTGAAACTGCCCCTCAACCAAGCACAACCACAGATTTGAGAACTGGAACTTTGTCCCACATGGCGGATTATGCCTTACGTATCCTCAAAAGGGACACACGCATAACTAAAATGATGAACGATGACGATTACTGGTTGGCCTGCCTCCTTGATCCTCGCTATAAAGGCAAATTGCAAAATATAATGCCACATGAGAACTTGGAACTAATATTAGCAACCAAACAATCAACTCTTGTTGACCGTTTGCTTCTGGCATTCCCTGCACACAGCGCCCGTGATCGTTCTCACACGAGCTGCAGGGGCCAGCAGACCAGAGGAGTTAGAGGGGCAGAAATCAGAAGTGGCGTTGGCCAGAGGGGTTTTCTGACCAGGTTGTGGAGTGATTTTGCTATGACTGCAGACAGGACAGGTACTGCAGCATCAATTCAAAGTGACAGGAGACAACATTTGTCCAGTATGGTTACAAACTATTTTTCATCCCTTATCGATGTTCTCCCTCAACCGTCATTCCCATTTGATTACTGGGCATCAAAATTAGACACCTGGCCAGAATTGGCAGAATATGCATTGCAGGAGCTTGCTTGCCCGGAAGCTAGTGTCCTATCAGAAAGAGTATTCAGTGCTGCAGGTTCAATACTAACAGAAAAAAGGACTCGTCTGGCTACCCAAAATGTAGATGATCTAACCTTCATTAAAATGAACCACAACTGGATTTCGAAATCTTTTGCCCCACCTTGCCCGGCCGACACCTAGCTTTCCTATGAAAAGGTCTTGCCTGTGGACTATTCTGAATGCCTTTTCCAATCTCGTAATTTTCTGCACCTGATTGTCCAGCATACGACATGTTTACACCTCACTAAATGGCCAAACTCCCCACACGGGGCCGTGGTATCGACACTTGGCGACAGCACACGTGAGAGTGCTGTTTGTCTGAAGAGGTGGGTGTGCCCGCTTTTGGTCGACGGCACTGCCACTGGGTCCCTCCTAGTACAATAAAGTGTCTCTGGCGGTGGTGGTGCGCACCCAACGTCAGACACACCGTTGTAATATGAGGGGCCCTGGACCTGTACCGCCGGCCACAAGACAGTTCCCCCCCAGCTCAAACAGTGCTCTACCACTTGCAAAATTATCTCACAGCTCCACCAATGTTTAGTCTATGCGCTGACATCCTTCAATGCCTGCCACTGACAATACCATTGTATTGACATTTTTGTTATGTTAGGCCTTCGAAGCCTGTCTGCGGTCACTCCTTCCACTAGGCCTCCACTGACCACACCACTGCTGCCCGTGTACCCTTGGAACCAATTTAAAATTGCCTACAGCCATGTGTTATTATTTTAGGCCTTCGATGCCTGTCTGCGGTCACTCCTTCCACTAGGCCTCCACTGACCACACCACTGCTGCCCGTGTACCCCTGGAACCAATTTAAAATTGCCTACAGCCATGTGTTATTATTTTAGGCCTTCGATGCCTGTCTGCGGTCACTCCTTCCACTAGGCCTCCACTTACCACACCACTGCTGCCCGTGGACCCCTGGAACCAATTTAAAATTGCCTACAGCCATGTGTTATTATTTTAGGCCTTCGATGCCTGTCTGCGGTCACTCCTTACAATATGCCTCCACTGACCACACCACTGCTGCCCGTGTACCCCTGGAACCAATTTAAAATTGCCTACAGCCTGCCCAATTTTTTTATTTTAGGCCTTCGATGCCTGTCTGCGGTCACTCCTTCCACTAGGCCTCCACTGACCACACCACTGCTGCCCGTGTACCCCTGGAACCAATTTAAAATTGCCTACAGCCATGTGTTATTATTTTAGGCCTTCGATGCCTGTCTGCGGTCACTCCTTCCACTAGGCCTCCACTGACCACACCACTGCTGCCCGTGGACCCCTGGAACCTATTTTTAATTGCATAGAGCATCCTTTTTTTAATAGTAGGCGTACAAAGTCTGTCTGCGGTCCACTATTGAAATTGTCCTCCACTGCCCAGAGCACTGCTGCTTGTGTACCCCTGTAACTTTTTTAAGCTGCAGTGAGCCACATTTTTGGGTTAAGTCCTACTACCTGTGTCTGTCTGCGCCACTCAATTCAGCTGTGTTCCTTTGAAAAAAGCTGAGCGTCAATAGTCTTGTTTTCAGCCTCTAGGAATTTTAAAACTGCATTGGGGGTACAACTTTGGTAGGGCCTACCAACGGTGTCTGCCTCCCCAAGGTGTGCCCCAGGTTTCCTCGCCATTGCTTCGATCTTAATGCTCTCGTTTAGTAGTTGTTGGAAACTACACTGCATTAGGCCTACAAATTGGGTATGGGGTGTAGAGAGATGGTGTGTTCCACTCCAAGGTGTTCTCCAGGTTGCCTTTCCTGAGCTTCGATCTTCCGGCTCTCGTTTAGTAGTTCTTGGAAACTACACTGCATTAGGCCTACAAATTGGGTATGGGGTGTAGAGAGATGGTGTGTTCCACTCCAAGGTGTTCTCCAGGTTGCCTTTCCTGAGCGTCGATCTTCCGGCTCTCATTTAGTAGTTGTTGGAAACTACGCTGCATTAGGCCTACAAATTGGGTATGGGGTGT
The DNA here is from genome assembly GCF_032444005.1 of Ranitomeya imitator. Taxonomy (NCBI): domain Eukaryota; kingdom Metazoa; phylum Chordata; class Amphibia; order Anura; family Dendrobatidae; genus Ranitomeya; species Ranitomeya imitator. Next base: position 780,186,657 of record NC_091283.1, read on the forward strand.
AGAGAGATGGTGTGTTCCACTCCAAGGTGATCTCCAGGTTGCCTTTCCTGAGCTTCGATCTTCCGGCTCTCGTTTAGTAGTTCTTGGAAACTACACTGCATTAGGCCTACAAATTGGGTATGGGGTGTAGAGAGATGGTGTGTTCCACTCCAAGGTGTTCTCCAGGTTGCCTTTCCTGAGCTTCGATCTTCCGGCTCTCGTTTAGTAGTTCTTGGAAACTACACTGCATTAGGCCTACAAATTGGGTATGGGGTGTAGAGAGATGGTGTGTTCCACTCCAAGGTGTTCTCCAGGTTGCCTTTCCTGAGCTTCGATCTTCCGGCTCTCATTTAGTAGTTGTTGGAAACTACGCTGCATTAGGCCTACAAATTGGGTATGGGGTGTAGAGAGATGGTGTGTTCCACTCCAAGGTGTTCCCTAGGTTTCCTCGCCAATGCTTCGATCTTAATGCTCTCGTTTAGTAGTTGTTGGAAACTACACTGCATTAGGCCTACAAATTGGGTATGGGGTGTAGAGAGATGGTGTGTTCCACTCCAAGGTGTGCCCCAGGTTTCCTCGCCATTGCTTCGATCTTAATGCTCTCGTTTAGTAGATGTTGGAAACTACACTGCATTAGGCCTACAAATTGGGTATGGGGTGTATAGAAATGGTGTGTTCCACTCCAAGGTGTGCCCCAGGTTTCCTCGCCATTGCTTCGATCTTAATGCTCTCGTTTAGTAGTTGTTGGAAACTACACTGCATTAGGCCTACAAATTGGGTATGGGGTGTAGAGAGATGGTGTGTTCCACTCCAAGGTGTTCTCCAGGTTGCCTTTCCTGAGCTTCGATCTTCCGGCTCTCGTTTAGTAGTTGTTGGAAACTACGCTGCATTAGGCCTACAAATTGGGTATGGGGTGTAGAGAGATGGTGTGTTCCACTCCAAGGTGTTCCCCAGGTTTCCTCGCCAATGCTTCGATCTTCATGCTCTCGTTTAGTAGTTGTTGGAAACTACACTGCATTAGGCCTACAAATTGGGTATGGGGTGTAGAGAGATGGTGTGTTCCACTCCAAGGTGTTCTCCAGGTTGCCTTTCCTGAGCTTCGATCTTCCGGCTCTCGTTTAGTAGTTGTTGGAAACTACGCTGCATTAGGCCTACAAATTGGGTATGGGGTGTAGAGAGATGGTGTGTTCCACTCCAAGGTGTTCTCCAGGTTGCCTTTCCTGAGCTTCGATCTTCCGGCTCTCGTTTAGTAGTTCTTGGAAACTACACTGCATTAGGCCTACAAATTGGGTATGGGGTGTAGAGAGATGGTGTGTTCCACTCCAAGGTGTTCTCCAGGTTGCCTTTCCTGAGCTTCGATCTTCCGGCTCTCATTTAGTAGTTCTTGGAAACTACACTGCATTAGGCCTACAAATTGGGTATGGGGTGTAGAGAGATGGTGTGTTTTACTCCTAGGTGTTCTCCAGGTTGCCTTTCCTGAGCTTCGATCTTCCGGCTCTCGTTTAGTAGTTGTTGGAAACTACGCTGCATTAGGCCTACAAATTGGGTATGGGGTGTAGAGAGATGGTGTGTTCCACTCCAAGGTGTTCTCCAGGTTGCCTTTCCTGAGCTTCGATCTTCCGGCTCTCGTTTAGTAGTTCTTGGAAACTACACTGCATTAGGCCTACAAATTGGGTATGGGGTGTAGAGAGATGGTGTGTTACACTCCAAGGTGTTCTCCAAGTTGCCTTTCCTGAGCTTCGATCTTCCGGCTCTCGTTTAGTAGTTCTTGGAAACTACACTGCATTAGGCCTACAAATTGGGTATGGGGTGTAGAGAGATGGTGTGTTCCACTCCAAGGTGTTCTCCAGGTTGCCTTTCCTGAGCTTCGATCTTCCGGCTCTCGTTTAGTAGTTGTTGGAAACTACGCTGCATTAGGCCTACAAATTGGGTATGGGGTGTAGAGAGATGGTGTGTTCCACTCCAAGGTGTTCTCCAGGTTGCCTTTCCTGAGCTTCGATCTTCCGGCTTTCGTTTAGTAGTTCTTGGAAACTACACTGCATTAGGCCTACAAATTGGGTATGGGGTGTAGAGAGATGGTGTGTTCCACTCCAAGGTGTTCTCCAGGTTGCCTTTCCTGAGCTTCGATCTTCCGGCTCTCGTTTAGTAGTTGTTGGAAACTACGCTGCATTAGGCCTACAAATTGGGTATGGGGTGTAGAGAGATGGTGTGTTCCACTCCAAGGTGTTCCCCAGGTTTCCTCGCCAATGCTTCGATCTTCATGCTCTCGTTTAGTAGTTGTTGGAAACTACACTGCATTAGGCCTACAAATTGGGTATGGGGTGTAGAGAGATGGTGTGTTCCACTCCAAGGTGTTCTCCAGGTTGCCTTTCCTGAGCTTCGATCTTCCGGCTCTCGTTTAGTAGTTGTTGGAAACTATGCTGCATTAGGCCTACAAATTGGGTATGGGGTGTAGAGAGATGGTGTATTCCACTCCAAGGTGTTCCACAGGTTTCCTCGCCAATGCTTCGATCTTCATGCTCTCGTTTAGTAGTTGTTGGAAACTACACTGCATTAGGCCTACAAATTGGGTATAGGGTGTAGAGAGATGGTGTGTTCCACTCCAAGGTGTTCCCCAGGTTTCCTCGCCAATGCTTCGATCTTCATGCTCTCGTTTAGTAGTTGTTGGAAACTACACTGCATTAGGCCTACAAATTGGGTATGGGGTGTAGAGAGATGGTGTGTTCCACTCCAAGGTGTTCTCCAGGTTGCCTTTCCTGAGCTTCGATCTTCCGGCTCTCGTTTAGTAGTTGTTGGAAACTACGCTGCATTAGGCCTACGAATTGGGTATGGGGTGTAGAGAGATGGTGTGTTCCACTCCAAGGTGTTCCCCAGGTTTCCTCGCCAATGCTTCGATCTTCATGCTCTCGTTTAGTAGTTGTTGGAAACTACACTGCATTAGGCCTACAAATTGGGTATGGGGTGTAGAGAGATGGTGTGTTCCACTCCAAGGTGTTCTCCAGGTTGCCTTTCCTGAGCTTCGATCTTCCGGCTCTCGTTTAGTAGTTGTTGGAAACTACGCTGCATTCGGCCTACAAATTGGGTATGGGGTGTAGAGAGATGGTGTGTTCCACTCCAAGGTGTTCTCCAGGTTGCCTTTCCTGAGCTTCGATCTTCCGGCTCTCGTTTAGTAGTTCTTGGAAACTACACTGCATTAGGCCTACAAATTGGGTATGGGGTGTAGAGAGATGGTGTGTTCCACTCCAAGGTGTTCTCCAGGTTGCCTTTCCTGAGCTTCGATCTTCCGGCTCTCGTTTAGTAGTTGTTGGAAACTACGCTGCATTAGGCCTACAAATTGGGTATGGGGTGTAGAGAGATGGTGTGTTCCACTCCAAGGTGTTCCCCAGGTTTCCTCGCCAATGCTTTGATCTTCATGCTCTCGTTTAGTAGTTGTTGGAAACTACACTGCATTAGGCCTACAAATTGGGTATGGGGTGTAGAGAGATGGTGTGTTCCACTCCAAGGTGTTCTCCAGGTTGCCTTTCCTGAGCTTCGATCTTCCGGCTCTCGTTTAGTAGTTGTTGGAAACTACGCTGCATTAGGCCTACAAATTGGGTATGGGGTGTAGAGAGATGGTGTATTCCACTCCAAGGTGTTCCACAGGTTTCCTCGCCAATGCTTCGATCTTCATGCTCTCGTTTAGTAGTTGTTGGAAACTACACTGCATTAGGCCTACAAATTGGGTATGGGGTGTAGAGAGATGGTGTGTTCCACTCCAAGGTGTTCCCCAGGTTTCCTCGCCAATGCTTCGATCTTCATGCTCTCGTTTAGTAGTTGTTGGAAACTACACTGCATTAGGCCTACAAATTGGGTATGGGGTGTAGAGAGATGGTGTGTTCCACTCCAAGGTGTTCTCCAGGTTGCCTTTCCTGAGCTTCGATCTTCCGGCTCTCGTTTAGTAGTTGTTGGAAACTACGCTGCATTAGGCCTACAAATTGGGTATGGGGTGTAGAGAGATGGTGTATTCCACTCCAAGGTGTTCCACAGGTTTCCTCGCCAATGCTTCGATCTTCATGCTCTCGTTTAGTAGTTGTTGGAAACTACACTGCATTAGGCCTACAAATTGGGTATGGGGTGTAGAGAGATGGTGTGTTCCACTCCAAGGTGTTCCCCAGGTTTCCTCGCCAATGCTTCGATCTTCATGCTCTCGTTTAGTAGTTGTTGGAAACTACACTGCATTAGGCCTACAAATTGGGTATGGGGTGTAGAGAGATGGTGTGTTCCACTCCAAGGTGTTCTCCAGGTTGCCTTTCCTGAGCTTCGATCTTCCGGCTCTCGTTTAGTAGTTGTTGGAAACTACGCTGCATTAGGCCTACAAATTGGGTATGGGGTGTAGAGAGATGGTGTGTTCCACTCCAAGGTGTTCCCCAGGTTTCCTCGCCAATGCTTCGATCTTCATGCTCTCGTTTAGTAGTTGTTGGAAACTACACTGCATTAGGCCTACAAATTGGGTATGGGGTGTAGAGAGATGGTGTGTTCCACTCCAAGGTGTTCTCCAGGTTGCCTTTCCTGAGCTTCGATCTTCCGGCTCTCATTTAGTAGTTCTTGGAAACTACACTGCATTAGGCCTACAAATTGGGTATGGGGTGTAGAGAGATGGTGTGTTCCACTCCAAGGTGTTCTCCAGGTTGCCTTTCCTGAGCTTCGATCTTCCGGCTCTCGTTTAGTAGTTGTTGGAAACTACACTGCATTAGGCCTACAAATTGGGTATGGGGTGTAGAGAGATGGTGTGTTACACTCCAAGGTGTTCTCCAGGTTGCCTTTCCTGAACTTCTATCTTCAGGCTCTCATTAAATTGTGGTTAAATGGAACAACTGCATTTGGCGTACTAGTTGGTTTGGGGCCTACTATCGGTGTCTGCCACTCCTTGCTGTTCTCCTGGTTTCCTGTCCTGAAATTCCATTTTCAGGCTCTCGTTAAGTAGTTGTTAATGTTAGACTGCATTTGGCGTACTAGTTGGGTTGGGGCCTACTATCGGTGTCTGCCACTCCTTGCTGTTCTCCTCAACTGAACAAAGCTGGGCCGCCTGTTTACTACGGTTGCCAATTTTGAACTGCATGTCTACTACTTACTGATTTGGGCCTACTCTCTGTGTCAGCCTCTCATTCCAGTTGTCCTCCACTGCAATGCCCCCTGGTTAGTCCTGTGTTACCAATTTTGAACTGCATTTAGCCCACTTTATTCTTTGGGCCTATATCTGTGTTTCCTCCTCATCCTGCCCATTGCCCAGCCAGTGATAGATGAGTCTGCTGGTACATTGACCCATAACGCAAAATTCCCCGTGCACGCTACACAGCAAGATTGTGACCCTGCTGAAAGTCAGGTTCCTCTTCCCGCATACCATACCACCTTACACGGGGACAAAGAGGAAGGTGCCAATGAAAGTGCAGGTTCCTTCATCAGGTGGGGGGAGGAATACTAGTTGGCGACGTCACTGGCACAGGGCCTCTCATAGTACGCAAAAGTGTTGCTGCCGGTGGGAGGTGCCCCCGCCGTGCAAACACACCGCTGTACTTTGAGGGGCCCTGTGCCAGTGCCAATGCCAACGAGTGGGCCCCCCCTGCTTGCTCAGGATCACAGCACTTGCAAAGTTTAAATACTTACCTCTCCCTGCTCCACTGCCGTGACGTGGTCCAGATTTACTGGGCCCACTAATTACTTGAACCAGCCCTACCCCCCACAACTTTAGCCAAATGACCCCCAATTTCAAATGCCTTCCAATTATTATAAGGTAAATTACGATTGACAAGCTTCTTTAACAAGAATGGATGTTTTTGCCATTAAAATGGGCAGTGTAGGTGTTTTCCTGGCCTCCACTCACTGCCGACTATGCTCCCCCATTGACTTGCATTGGGTTTCGTGTTTCGGGCGATACCCGACTTTTCGCGATAATCGGCCGATTCCACTCGAATCGACTTCTAATATAGTCGGGTTTCGCGAAACACGGCATGACTCTAAAAAGGTCAAGGTCGCTCAACCCTAATGATTACTGGTTAGTGTGCCTCCTGGATCCACGCTACAAAGGCAAATTACAAAGTATCATGCCACATGAGAACCTTGAGCAAATATTGGCTACCAAACAAGCAACTCTTGTAGACCGTTTGGTTCTGGCATTCCCAGCACACAGCGGCGCTGATGGTTCTCACACGAGCTGTAGGGGGCAACATGGCAGAGGTGTTGGAGGTGCACAAAGCCGAAGTGGCATTGGACAGAGGGGATTTATGACCAGGTTGTGGAGTGATTTCGCCATGACCGCAGACACGACAGGTACTGCTGCATCGATGCAAAGTGACAGGAGACAGCATTTGCCCAGTATGGTAACCAACTATTTTTCCACCATTATCGATGTTCTCCCTCACAGGTCATTCCCCTTTGATTACTGGGCATCTAAACTAGACACCTGGCCCGAATTGGCAGAATATGCATTACAGGAGCTCGCTTGCCCAGCTGCTAGTGTGCTCTCTGAAAGAGTCTTCAGTGCTGCTGGTTCGATACTGACCGAAAAAAGGAAACATCTGGCTCCCCGAAATGTTGATGATCTAACCTTCATTAAAATGAACCAATCATAGATTTCGAATTATTTCGCCCCACCTTCACCTGCAGACACGTAGCGTGCCTGAAAAATTGCTTTTATTTGGCCTCCTCTTACTGACTGCTCCAATTCCGCCATTTGCAGGTGCCGAATGTCCACCATAGGCCCTTTTTATACCTCCCTAAATGGGCTGACTCCCCCCACAGGTCCGTGGTCACAACTTGGCGCAAGCACCCGTGCGAGTGCCGTTTGCCTGGACAGGTGTGTGTTCCCACTCTTGGGCGGAACTGGCACAGGGTCCCACATAGTACAATGAAGTGTCTCTGACGGTGGTGGTGCACAACCAACGTCAGACACACCGTCGTAATATGAGGGGCCCTGTGTCAGTACCGCTGCCCACAAGAGAGTGTTCCCCCCCAGTTCGAACTGTCCTCTACCACTTGCAAAATTTACCTGCCCCACCACTGTGTAGTCTGTGCTGTTAAATCCTTAAATGGCACTGCCATTACAAGTTTGTTGCAATGATAGATGATAGTTAAATTATACAGGGGCCCTGGCCTCCATTTAGACCCCTTATGCTTTGCGCCAACTACCACTGTCTGCAACTCTGCATAGGAGCCCACCCCTGTACCTCGCAATGCCACCAGTTTATTTATTATGACCAATTAATTCGCTGACATTTTGCCAACTATAGTATTTAGGCCTACTAACTGTCAGCCACTTATAACAGTTGTCCTCCGCTGAACAAAGGTATGCCACCTGAGTAATCCTGTTACCAATTGTGAACTGCATTTTGCCACCTTTTTTTTATTTTAGGCCTCTGTCTGTCTGTCCGTGCCACACATTACAAACATTCCCCCCCGAAACAAGCTAGGCCGCCGGGTTAGTCCTTGTAGCAGTTTAGAACCGCATTTTGCCACCTTTTTTAATTTTAGGCCTCTGTCTGTCTGTCTGTCTGTCTGTCTGCACCACACATTACAACTCTCCCCCCTTAAACAAGCTAGGCCGCCGGGTTAGTCCTGCTAGCAGTTTAGAAACGCACTTTGCCACCTTTTTTTATTTTAGGCCTCTGTCTGTCTGTCTGTCTGTCTGCACCACACATTACAACTCTCCCCCCAGAAACAAGCTAGGCCGCAAGGTTAGTCCTGGTAGCAGTTTAGAACAGCATTTTGCCACTTTTTTATTTTAGGCTTCTGTCTGCCTGTCTGTCCGTGCCACACATTACAACTGTCCTCTGCCTTACGAAGCTATGCCGCCTGTGTAGTGCTCAAACAAATTTTGAACTGACATTAGCCTACTTTTATATTTTAGGCCTCTGTCTGCCTGTCTGACGGTGCCACTCATTACAACTGTCCTCCGCTTTACGAAGCTATGCCGCCTGTGTAGTACTCAATCAAATTTTGAACTGACATTAGCCTACTTTTTTTTACTTTAGGCCTCTGTCTGCCTGTCTGACCGTGCCACACATTACAACTGTCCTCCGCTTTACAAAGCTATGCCGCCTGTGTACTCCACTTACCTATTTTGAACTGCATTTTGCCTACTTACTTATTAAGGCCTACTAACTGTGTCTGCCTCCCATTACTGTTGTCCTCCACTGAACAAAGCTGAGCCTCAATTTTCATCCGTTGTCAGATATTTAACTGCATTTGGCTTACTTCTTTGGTTGGGCCTACAAATGGTGTGAGCCACAGCTTGGTGTTCTCCACAGAATAAAGGTGATCTTAAATTTACAGGCTTTCAGCCTATATCAAGTATTACACTGCATTTGGCCTACTTTTTTGGTTGGGCCTACTAGCGGTGTCTGCGGCTGCTTGGTGTTCTCCTCCACTTTACAAAGCTGAGGTTCAATCTTCTGGCTTTCGGGCTATATCAGATATTACACTGCATTTGGGCTACTGGTTTGGTTGGGCGCAATAACAGTGTCTGCCGCTACTTGTTGTTCTCCTCCACTGAACAAAGCTGTGCCGCCTGTTTACTCCTGTTACCAATTTTGAACTTCATTTGGCCCACTTTATTACTTGGGCCTACTAACTGTGTCTGCCACTCATTACAGTTTTTCTCCACTGAACAAAGCTATGCCGCCTGTTTAGTCCTGTTACCAATTTTGAACTGCATTTAGCCTACTTTATTCTTTGGGACTAGATCTGTGTTTCCTCCTCACCCTGCCCATTGGCCAGCAACTGCGACATGAGTCTGCTGGTACATTGACCCAGACCACTACATTCCCCTTGCACTCTACACAGCCAGAATCTGACCCTGCTGAAAGTCAGGTTCCCCTTCCCGAATACTATACCACCTTACATGGGGACAAAGAGGAAGGTGCAGATGAAAGTGCAGGTTCCTTCATCAGGTGGGGGGGCATACTCGTTGGCGACATCACTGGCACAGGGCCCCTCATAGTACGCAAAAGTGTCTCTGCCGGTGGGAGGCGCCCCCGCCGTCAAACACACCGCCGTACTTTGAGGGGTCCTGTGCCAGTGCCAATGCGAACGAGTGGGCCCCCCTGCTTTCTCGGGATCACAGCACTTGCAAAATTTCAATACTTACCTCTCCCTGCTCTACCAACGTGACGTAGTCCGCGTTTTCTGGGCCCACTAAAATCTTGAGCCAGCCCTACCCCCCACAACTTTAGCCAAATGACCCCCTGTTTTCAAAGCCTAACTATTATTATAAAGTAAATTAAGATTGACAAGCTTAAGAAATAAGAATTGATGATTTTGGCATAAAAATGGGCACTGTAGGTGTTTTCCTGTCCTCCACTCACTGTCGACTTTGATTCCCCATTGACTTGCATTGGGTTTCGTGTTTCGTTCGATCCACGACTTTTCGCAATAATCGGCCGATTTGACCCGACCAACTTTTGAGAAAGTCGGGTTTCGCGAAATCTGACTCGATCCTAAAAAAGTAAAAGTCGCTCAACCCTAGCGGAGACATAAATCTGCACAAAATCATGGCGCATATGAACCGGGGATATTGATATACATCGCTGGTTCCAGGTGGAATGAAGAGAAGATGCAGATGACTCAAAAGATGGGTATTTGTTTCTGTCTTGCCGACCATTTAATTGAGAGTCTGTGCCTGCGCATTATGGAACGCATCCAACAGATCTGACGCCTGCGCGGAGTGGAACGCATGCACCAGATTCTGCGCATGCATGTGATGGATCCTTTTGGAACGCATAACCTTGCGCACTTCCGCATCGGTGCAATCGAGTGGAACGCATGCACGGACAGACGCATCATCATTTCCAGTAGATGAGACACACATATGTCTCTGATCTGCTAATTAACGTATCTATATTTGGGGCATACCGGGCATTTCATCTCGGGGACTTATTGAGAGGGGACTCACCCTGTGACCTGATGACCATATCGCTATGAGTACATGATGATGAGTAAGCTAAGTTATTTTCTTTGACATGTATACTCCTGATGAAACTCATGCTAAGAGTTGAAATGCATCGAGTCGTATATACATGGTGGTATGGGTTTATGTGAATATGGGGAATTGAAATGTTTTTTGTACTCCGATTGTGGAGGTTTTTCTGGGTGAGCTGCACTGTTAATAGGAGCCTTTGGGGGTGGGCTCTATCTTGGTGTATAATTTACATTGTGAAAAATAGCCACATATTGGCTTAATTGTGATGCTATGCTCCCCAATGTTTCTCATTATTCCCAATTCCTTATATTATCCACATACTAGCCCATCATCTGACAGGCTATAATAGAGCACTGTAGCACTTTAGTTCCATCAACATCCTTGCTACAATCTATGTAAGGGTCCTGTATGGGACAGACGTCGAGGAGGGGGGGCACCATTGTTGTTCATCTCTATTAGGGTGTCAACTTCCGCTGCTTGGTAGAGACAGGGTATTATTCTTAAGCCTGTTCCCTTTCTTTAAAGTCCCACATTTTTTCATAAGGTGTTTCTACCCTTTCCTAACAGGGAATAAAAGGGATAGAAGGGACAGCCGACGTGGAGCAGGGGCGCCACTGCGCAGGATATAGGGTGCCAATCTCCGCAGTCAGGTAGGGGTGTCTGGGGCCTGGAGTTAGGGCAAGGCACCATCCTTGGCCTCTTCTATTTTAGTATTTTTTTTCTGCTTTCTTGGGGATGGTACTGTTTAGTGCACCTGTATTTTGTATTAATAAAAAGTATATTTTTTATAGAGCAATTGGGGTTCATTCTGTGAGCTAGCTTGTCTATCAACATGACGTCGTCAGACAAAACCTCACCAACAGAACAGAGCGGATGAGAAGCTGCTGCTCTTTCAAAGTGACATCAGTGTAAAGCCACTGAAATACTGGCAGGAGCAATCTGTGACCACTATGAACTGGCAGACATCAGTTCCTGACACAAAAAGCAAGTAGTTAGCCACAACCTGCCTGTTCGGTCTTAGACTCATTGTTAAAAATAGTCCAGGATAATCTACTTAAGCCAAGAAGTATGTCACAAAGTAATATGGTTGAAATTCACTCCATGGTAGATCCAGACCATACATGTAGAACATGGCTAGCCTTTAATTTAACCCCTTAATGACCGGAGCTTTTTTCGGTTTTGCGTTTTTGATTTTCACTCCTCTCCTTCCCAGAGCCATCACTTTTATATATTTCCGTCAATATGGCCATGTGGGGCTTATTTTTTCCAGGAAGATTTGTACTTTTGAATGACGCCATTGGTTTTACCATGTCGTGTACTAAAAAACTGGAAAAGAATTCCAAGTGCGGTGTAATCACAAAAAAAGTGCAATCCCACACTTGTTTTTTGTTTAGATTTTTTGCTAAAACTGACCTACCATTATGATTCTCCTGGTCATTACGAGTTCAAAGACATCAAACATGTCTAGATTATTTTTATCTAAGTGTTGAAAAAAAATGCTAAAATTTGCTAAAACAACATAAAAAAGGCACAATTTTCCGTTACCCGTAGCGAACTCCACTTTTCGTGATTATGATCCAGTCCTGACATTAGAGTCAAAAGGTGAATGAAAATGGCAAATGTGAAAGCTTCTACATACAGTACAGACCAAAAGTTTGGACACATCTTCACAGGTTTTCAATGGTTTTCACTTCACAGGTGTGCCCTGTCGGGTTTAATAAGTGGGATTTCTTGCCTTATAATTGGGGTTGGGACCATCAGTTGTGTTGTGCAGAAGTCTGGTGGATACACAGCTGATAGTCCTACTGAATAGACTGTTAGAATTTGTATTATGGCAAGAAAAAAGCAGGTAAGTAAAGAAAAACGAGTGGCCATCAATACTTTAAGAAATGAAGGTCAGTCAGTCCGAAAAATTGGGAAAACTCTCAAAGTGTCCCCAAGTGCAGTGGCAAAAACCATCAAGCGCTACAAAAAAAACTGGCTCACATGAGGACCGCCCCAGGAAAGTAAGACCAAGAGTCACCTCTACTTCTGAGGATAAGTTTATCTGAGTCATCAGCCTCAGAAATTGCAGGTTACCAGCAGCTTAGTTTAGAGATCAGGTCAATGCCACACAGAGTTCTAGCAGCAGACGCATCTCTACAACATCATTTAAGAGGAGACTTTGTGCAGCAGACCTTCATGGTAAAATAGCTGCTAGGAAACCACTGCTAAGGACAGGCAACAAGCAGAAGAGACTTGTTTAGGCTAAAGAACACAAGGAATGGACATTAGACCAGTGGAAATCTGTGCTTTGGTCTGATGAGGCCAAATTTGAGATCTTTGCTTCCAACCACCGTGTCTTTGTGCGACGCAGAAAAGGTGAACGGATGGACTCTACATGCCTGGTTCCCATCGTGAAGCATGGAGGAGGTGTGATGGTGTGGGAGTGCTTTGCTGGTAACACTGTTGGGGATTTATTCAAAATTAAAGGCATACTGAACCAGCATGGCTACCACAGCATCTTGCAGCAGCATGTTATTCCATCCAGTTTGCGTTTAGTTGGACCATCATTTATTTTTCAACAGGACAATGACCCCCAACACACCTCTAGACTGTGTAAGGGCTATTTGACCAAGAAGGAGAGTGATGGGGTGCTACGCCAGATGACATGGCCTCCACAGTCACCAGACCTTAACCCAATCGAGATGGTTTGGGGTGAGCTGGACCGCAGAGTGAAGGCAAAAAGGCCAACAAGGGCTAAGCATCTCTGGGAAATCCTTCAAGATTGTTGGAAGACCATTCCCGGTGACTACCTCTTGACGCTCATAAAGAGAATGCCAAGAGTGTGCAAAGCAGTCACCAAAGCAGAAGGTGGCTACTTTGAAGAACCTAGAATATAAAACATATTTTCAGTTGTTTCACACTTTTTGTTAAGTATATAATTCCACATGTGTTAATTCATAGTTTTGATGCCTTCAGTGTGAATGTACAATTTTCATAGTCATGAAAATACAGAAAAATCTGAGAAGGTGTTTCCAAACTTTTGGTCTGTACTGTATATGTGACCACTGCAGGCCATAGCTTTACCATGCAAAATCAGTCAGTGTTGTAAGCAGATGACTCGTGTGAGATTTGAGACCATCAGACTATCACTTATCACTGTAACCTCTTAGCCTTCTAGCTTCTAAACATATTGTCATGATTTTTAAGACTTGATATAAGTGGATTTCATCAGTAAATCCTTTGACCGCAAATTAGGAAAATCAGTTTTGCCCATGGAGACATTATTAGGTCATTGCTAATGTAAAATAAACTGCTGCTAAAAGACTGGATGTAACCCATAGAATATACAAAGTAGTTCATGTATACTGTTAACCTTTGCTAGAAACAGTTTATTCAGCACTTATTGTATTAATGCAGGTTAATTAAATTTATGCCATTCAAACAAACTTTTATACAGATAAGTAAAGGGAAGCTGAACCTCTGTCAATCTTTAGCTGGTAATTTCCTTTGCCTTTTATTGACTGAATATGCTTATGATAATGTTTTATTCTTTTGTTCATTCTTTAATGTTAACACTTGCAAAAACTGTTTCAGCACATTACTCTGTGCTACCACTAACCAATTATGGAATGAAAATGTCTGGAAAGCTGCCTCCTGCTATGAAATGGATACTTAATTACAATTTTAAGCTATAATTCCAATAACTGGTTAGTGATTGCGAGGAGCTGGCCTTGTTCTGAAGACTATAGGCCCAATGCACGTAGAGCGGAGTCAGTGGCTATACGGGATGCAGACTTTTTCCATCACGGACCATCGTTTTCACCGATATTATTGTTGTGATTTATTAGAGATTTGCTTGCTGTGATTTTTTAGAGATTTACTTGCTCACCAGTTCAACCTCAGAAATCAATATTTTAATTCAGTGCTAAGTGACAGTAAGCAGAAGAAGACATGCAGGCTGGATCTTAAGTATATATAGGGCTAGATGCAAGCTTTGTAATCAAGGAAGGAAAACATTCCATTGTTCTTCCAGTCACTAGTCCTATTGTGTGGATGGGGATAGTAGACCCAGAGAAGGCATCACCACAGGGGGTCTCACATACAGACCCAGGTGATGGGTTTGTACTGAAGAAAATGCCTCCATCACTGCACAGATAGATTTTGGGGAGAGTCTGAACATTTCTGCCCATTCAGGGGGCTGATCCCAAGGATTGAGGACAATAAGTCACGTGCTTAGGCTACGTTCACACTAGCATTGTGCGCCGTTGCGTCGGCGACGCAACGCACGCAAAAACACAGCAAAACGCACGCAAAAACGCTGCGTTTTGCGACGCATGAGTCGGTTTTTGCCGAAATTTGGACGCAAGAAAAATGCAACTTGTTGCGTTTTCTTGGTCCGACGCTAGCGGCAAAAAAGACGCATGCGTCGCACAACACAACAAAAAAAAACGCATGCATCCCCCATGTTAAATATAGGGGCGCATGACGCATGCGTCGCCGCTGCGTCGCCCGATGCAAACTAGCATAACGCTAGTGTGAACGTTACCTTAGCAAGGAATGTGGAGTGACATCGATAGTAGAGGTTCTACGGCCGAGGTCTGCCCATGTATGGATGGCCTATGGAGTGTGAAGATCAGTTGCTGGCTGGACTGGATACATGTGCTGCCATTGAGGGGTCTGTTGTCTCAATTTGAGGAACTTTGTTGGTGACTATTGCTGCTGAATACATGGGTTTCGGTCATGTTATCACTACGATGTCACACAGACTGTTTTGAGTTCAGTCATTGACATATATTATCAACTTATATTTGACACTATAAAAAATGGCTGAATAAGAAATACTAGGTATGCACACAAAAAGTCTTATGCCTTATGCAATAATAGCCTGTAGTATTGGTGTGGTGTATGTGTGTGTTTGAGTCTTAAGATTTGCACAGAGACAAAAAATATTTAACAAATTCTGCCAGGTGGGTACACACCCATAAAGTAAAATGTGGAAAGAGGATGCAGTATTGCTGCGGTGTATATAATTGTTAATTTAATCGTCACTATAACAGAAAATACTCAAAAGTGACACTATTCTAAAAACTGCACCCCTCAAGGTGCGCAAAACCACATTCATTTATTAACCCTTCAGGTGCTTCATGAGAACTAAAGCAATGTGGAAGGAAACAATGAACATTTCACTTTTCAAACAAGGAATATATTTCCTGTGCCAGCATGAATGTCATATATTACGGCACATGTAGTTGTCAATTGATTTATGTGGGACTCACTTCCAAAGAATTGAGAGTAAGAGTCAGAGAGCATGTGCGGGACATTGGCACAGCCAAGACCGTAGCCGACCCCACTGAATTAAAAACTATCCCAAGACATTTTAGAGCTGTGCATTATTGTGACTCTAAATGTTTCATACTTAGAGGGATTGATATTGTTCATACAGGCATAAAGAATGGAAATACAGCTACTTTCCAGATATGAACTGAAGTGGATTGTGACTTTGGGAACAGTACAGCTGAATGGTCTGAACTAGTCCCTAAACTTTGCTCCTTTTTTATAAAAATAGATCATGTATCTGATATATACTACTTATCCCTCCTATTGTTATATTAAATTGGTTGTGTGTTTTTTGACATGTATGTTTTATTATTTTAATTTTCTCATTACAGTTGTTTGATTGTAGCTGGTTCCCATAAGTGTACCTTTTGATCCACTTTGAGCTCCATGGCTTACGAAAAATGTTTATTCGCAATAATGTGATTATGAAGATCGGCTGTTAGCATTATGGCTTTAAGGACATAAGGATGGAGGATTGAAATATTGATGAATCCATTGGATTAGAAGATAAGAAACTTATATGTCACATCCCTCAATTCCTTTATTCTCTATATCTATGTTAATAGACGTCGTTATAAAAGCATTTTGTTATTGTTGCAGTGCGCATGCTCCTGCTTGCCCCCTGCCCCTGTCCTGCCTTATCCTGCACTTTGGCTTGCCCAGCATGCGACTGGGAGCCATAGCAACCGCTGTGCTCCTGCTCGCTGATGCCGGGGAGTCCTGTCTGGTCACATGAATTTAGTGCGGCTACCCGTGGATGCATGCTCCATACAGCGCAACTAGTTAGGACCCGGTAATGTGATTCAACACGTGACTGGTTACCAGGGATACAAAAGGTCCTGGTAGGGAAACCAGAGACCACCTCCCCTTGAGAAAGTGGGCTATTTAGCAGATGAAACGCGCTGAGGGGTTGTGTTATTGGTCTCTGAGTGTACTCTCCAATTGGTAAGGTGATCCATGGCTGTAGCATCAAATGTATTTACAATGGTCTTACAACATGCAATTGTGTAACATGGTTTTCTATCTGTCCTTTGGATGTGGCATTGGGAGGTGTAGGGACTTTTCACAAAATGTGGACATGGGGTATTGGAATATGATATGCTATTAGCTTCCTTTGATGCAACATCTTGAGAGGAGTAGCGTTAAACCACATGGTGCACCTTGCAAGTAAACATGGTCATATACTGTATTTTAATATTTTGTACACTGTATTGAAGAACACTCGCACTGTGTTCTAATTTATATCTTTTTTAAATGTATGTCACATTATGGATTGTCTTCTATGTCAATAAAGGAGGTTTGTAATTTTTATAAAACACTCCTATGGTTCTCCTTTTTGATAATGCAATAATAGCCTGTAGTATTGGTGTGGTGTATGTGTGTGTGTTTGAGTCTTGAGACTTGTACAGAGAAAAAAAAAATATTTAACGAAGTCTGCCAGGTAGGTACACACTCAGAAAGTAAAATGTGCCAAGAGGGTGCAGTATTGCTACGGTGTATATAATTGTCAATTTAAACTTGTAAAACAGGTATAAAAAAGTTAAATGTGTATTTTTTTACTTTTTCTATTTATTTTCCTTGGAATTGCAGCAGGCAGGTATCGGTGCATCTGCTCACACATTATTAAGGTGCTAGCCTATGGAGGGTGGTGGTATTAGCAAGGTTAGCAATTAAGACATTCTCTTCAAGAAATAAATACAACACAAACTGAAACTCTGCATAAAGTACAGGGATTGGGCTGCAGAGCATTGGGCTAAAATATTTTTTTATGATGAAGCCTCCCTCAATTTTTTTAAGACAACTGGAAAAAAAATTGGTGTTATAAAAAAAATGGTGAGTATTACCATAAGTCCTCTGTCACGCCAACAGTAAGGTATCCCGAAATCATTCATGTGTTTGGCTTTTATGCAATGAAGTGGTATCACTCACAATGTTTCCAAAAAACAGTTCCATGAATAATAAATGTTATCTAAACATCCTCCAACAGCAAAATCTCATGACAACCCAGAAGCAATTTGATGATGAACAATGCGTTTTCCAGTACAAAAGAACACCTTGCCACAGAAGTACTAACATAGAAATTTAGATCTATGGCTGGAAACTTCTCAGATCGATATCCTAAAAAGCTGTTCTAAATAGACAGAAATGGGTTGCCATCAATCACGATGTTACATAAATATCTTCCACTGTGGCTGCTGCGTTCTGCTGTTCTACACATTGGGTTTTACAAGTGGCCTGGTGCACCTCCATGACATCATCTCTGTAGGACTTTTATGGCCCATTTGGACACACCACTGTGCCTGAACATTGAACCTAAACTATGTCTTACAGTTGTCTCTTCAGACTTCTATGAATGCTTCATCATTCTAGCAGGTTAACTCATTCCTTGCCGTATGCTTGAACCCAGTACCTGCTGCACACCTCGTAAACTATTATAGTAGACTGTTCACATGACCTAAACCTGTATATCTGCTGGAGACCTGCCATATTCCTGCTTTGGTCCTCCTTCTTCTGTGGCAACCAGCGTGTCCTGCATTGCAAGTTTGTCTGCTGTTTGAATTGCCGTTTTTTGAGTCCTAATTGTGCCATGTGCCTGACAGGGTTTGTGGGTCCACCCTGACCTGTGACTACATGGTCCTACCTCAACAGAAGAATCTAAGTAAAGATTTGGCCTGATATACAGCTTACGAAAAAGAATTGCAAGTTTTGAAAAATAAGGTAGACTTAAAAAAATTTATACATTGCAAAAACTTAATTCATTCAGCAATAAATGTTTAAAACTTATGAAATGTTTAAAAATGTGCTTCATTAAACATAGAAACACCTGACTAAATAACTACAAGCACTGAAGCAGTAAACCTTGTAAAAAACATAATTTGTGTCAGTTTTAAACCTTTAGCCGCCACTGAATATTGGTGATGGTCAGCACTTGTACCAGTTGACAGTTAATTAGCTAATATGAAAGTATGAAATACAGTTCCTGATGTCATTTAAAAAAAAAAAATCTCTAAAGTAGACCAGAAAACTAATTAAAGCTCCGTAAATAAACTAGACATTATTATGGTAACCTATTAGTGACTCAAAATAGACACTTTCTTTAATAAATAAATAAATCTGTCAACGCACCTTTTTACAAACGCAGCTAGAAGGCTATCAAAGACCTCATGTTGAGTGGAGCAAATATTCTAATGTTTAACCCCTTTCTGACATCCGACATACTATCCCTTCCATGTGGGTTGGGCCCAAATGACCATGGATGGGATAGTACAGCAAAGCCGATCGGCCGCTCACATGGGTGGTGTGCGGCCGATCGGGGCTGGCTGTCAGCTGATTCTCACAGCTGGCGCCCAGCACTAAATGCCAGGAGTGGTCACGGACCACTCCCGACACTTTAACCCCCATAGCACTGCGATCAAACAAGATCACAGCGTTCTGGTGGCATTGAGAAGCATCATGCAGGGATGGAGCTCCCTGCATGCTTCCCTCAGACCCTTAGAACAACGCAATGTGATAGCTTTGTTTTGAGGTTCTCCCTGCCTGAAGACCACCAGATCCAAGATGGCCGCGGCATCCTTCCGGGTCCTGCAGGGATATGGCTTCTCGGTGCCTGCTGAGAGCAGGACTTGAGAAGCCTTTTTCACTGCCTGTCCCACCCTGGGAAAATGTAAAAATGCAAAAAAAAAATATTATACTGTGTAAAAATATTTAAAAAAAAAAAAATCAGAAATAAAGAAAAAAAAATTGTTCCAATAGATACATTGCGTTAAGTAAATAAAAAAATAGAAGTACACATATTTAGTATCACCACGTCCATAATGACCTGACCTATAAAACTGTCTCATTAGTTGACCCCTTCAGTGAACACCGTAAAAAATGTTTTAAATGAGGCAAAAAACAATGCTTTACCATCATACCGCCGAACAAAAAGTGGAATAACACACGATTAAAAAGACGGATATAAATAAACATGGTACCGCTGAAAATGTCATCTTGTCCCACAAAAAACGAGCCACCATACAGCGTCATCAGCGAAAAAATAAAAAGTTATAGTCCTCAGAAAAAATGATGGAAAAACAATTATTTTTAATCTAAAATAGTTTTTATTGTATAAAAGCGCCAAAACAAAAAGAAAATATAAATGAGCTATCGTTGCAATCGTACTGACCAGAAGAATAAAACTGCGTTATCAATTTTATCACATGCAGGACGGTATAAACTCCCCACCTAAAAGAAATTCATGAGTTACTGGTTTTTGGTCATTCTGCCTCTCAAAATGTGGTGATGCAAAAACTATTTTTTGCAATAAAAAGCATCTTTAGCATGTGACAGCTGCCAAACATAAAAACCGGCTATAAATAGAAAATCAAACCCGCCTTTATTACCCACTTAGCTAGGGAAAAATAATAAAATTTAAAAAAGTATTTATTTCCATTTTCCCATTCGGGTTAGGGTTAGGGCTAAAGTTAGGGTTATGATTGGGGCTAAAGTTTGGGTTATGGTTGGGGCTAAAGTTAGGTTAGGGTTTGGATTACGGTTAGGGTTGGGATTACATTTACGGTTAGGATTAGAGTTAGGGTTGGGATTAGGGTTAGGGGTGTGGTAGGGTTAAGGGTGTGGTTAGGGATGGGATTAGGGTTAGGGGTGTGTTGGGGCTAGGGATGTGTTGGGCTTAGGGTTGTGGTTAGGGTTGTGATTAGGGTTAAGGGTGTGGTTAGGGTTATGTTTAAGGTCTGGATTAGAGTTAGGGGTGTGTTGGGGTTAGGGTTGGCATTAGAATTGGGGGTTTCCACTGTTTAGGCAAATCAGGGGCTCTCCAAACGCAACATGGTGTCTGATCTCAATTTCCACCAATTCTGCATTGAAAAAGTCAAACGGTGCTCCTTCCCTTCCGAGCTGTGCCGTGCGCCCAAATAGTGGTTTACCCCCACATATGGGGTATCGGCGTACTCAGGACAAATTGGACAACAACTTTTGCAGTCCAATTTCTCCTGTTAACCTTGTGAAAATAAAAATTTGTGGGCTAAAATATAATTTTTGTGGGAAAAAAAGATTTTTTATTTTCATGGCTCTGCCTTATAAACTTACTGAGACACTTGTAGGTTTAAAGTTCTCACAACACAACTACATAAGTTTCTTGGGCGGGTCTAGTACCAAAATGATGTCAGTTGTGGGGGGTTTCTACTGTTTAGACACATCAGTGGCTCTTCAAAACAACATGAAAGTCTGCATTGCAAAACTTCACTACTTCCCTTCTAAGCCCCGACGTGTGCCCAACAGTAGTTTTCTACCACACATGTTATCAGCAAGATTTTTTTATTTTCACAGCTCTACATTATATACTTCTGTGAAAAAAAGTGGGGGTTCAAAGTGCTCACCTTACATCTAGATAAGTTTCTTTGGTGGTCTAGTTTCCAAAATGGGGTCACTTGTGGGGGGTTCCACTGTTTAGGCACATTAGGGGCTCTCCAAACATGACATGGCGTCTGATCTAAATTACAGCCAATTCTGCATTGAAAAAGTCAAACTGTGCTCCTTACCTTCCATGCTCTGTCATGCACCCAAACAGTGGTTTACTCCCACATTTGGGGTATTAGCATACTCAGGACAAATTACACAACAACTTTTGGGTCCATCTTCTCCTGATTGGGAAAATAAAAAATTAGGGGCAAAAAAAAAATTTTTGTGAAAAAAATATGATTTTTTATTTTTACGTCTCTACCATTATAAACTTCTGTGAAGCACTTGGGTGTTCAAAGTCCTCACCACACATCTAGATAAGTTCCATTAGTGGTCTACTTTCCAAAATGGTGTCACTTGTGGGGGGTTTCCACTGTTTAGGCATATCAGGGGCTTTCCAAACGCGAATTGGCATCTGATCTCAATTCCAGCCAATTTTGCATTGAAAAGTCAAACAAAGCTCCTTCCCTTCTGAGCTCTGCCATGCACTCAAACAGTGGTTTACTTTCACATATGGGGTATCAGCGTACTAAGGACAGATTGTACAACAACTTTTGGGGTCCAATTTCTCTTGTTACCCTTGGTAAAATAAAACAAATTGAATCTGAAGTAAATGTTTTGTGAAAAAAAGTTAAATGTTCATTTTTTTTTAAACATTCCCAAAAATTCCTGTGAAGCACCTGAAGGGTTAATAAACTTCTTGAATGTGGTTTTGAGCACCTTGAAGGGTATAGTTTTTAGAATGGTGTCATTTTGGGGTATTTTCTATCATATAGATGCCTCAAAGTAACTTGAAATGTCATGTGCTCCCTAAAAAAAATGGTGTTGCAAAAATGAGAAATCACTGGTCAACTTTTAACCCTTATAACTCCCTAACAAAAAAAATTTGGTTCCAAAATTGTGCAGATGTAAAGTAGACATTGGAGAAATGTTACATATTAAATATTTTGTTTGACATATCGGTGTGATTTAAGGGCATGAAAATTCAAATTTGAAATATTGGGAAATTTTCAAAATTTTCACAAAATTTCCATTGCTTTCATATATAAACGCAAGTCATGTCAAAGAAATTTTACCACTATCATGAAGTACAATATGTCATGATAAAACCAGGTCCGAATCACCAGGATCCGTTGAAGCTTTCCAGAGTTATAATCTCATAAAGGGACAGTGGTCAGAATTTAAAAAATTGGCCCGGTCATTAACGTGCAAACCACCCTTGGGGGTAAAGTGGTTAATAATGTCCTGCACATTAACAAACTCTTCACATCCAAGATATAATAATTTTACAAAAAGCATGATGAGTATTCTGCACCCTTGTGTATCAGATATAAGGCATAACTTTTGTTACCAAAATATAATTGTTCAAACCTTTAACAAAACTCTTTACTTCTGCAACCAACTTTATTAAAGTACATGGTATAGAGGATGTAGGAAATCATCTAAAAAACGCTATGCTAGTATTCTCCTTAGAGAGCCGATAACTGATCCTGTTATTGAACCTAGTCTATGGCAGAAATAAGGAGGCAGAAGAGGCCATTACATTTCTGACACCATCTATTACTAACTGCCAGATTGGATTGTTTATTTCCTATAAAGCAATAGTCCACAGCTGTTTTATATCAAACAAGACAAAATATTGTTGTTTGCACATATTTGGCTTCATTTTAGTTTTACATGTTGTCACTAAAAGATTTGTTATCTCAATATGACAGATTAAAAGGTTTAAAAAAAGCATTGTGCCAAATGTTTTTCTTTCATCTTCCTTTTAATTGTTTATTTTAATACCATTCCTTAAGTTCCTGTAAGGTGCCAGAAGGTGGTAGCCATGGTCAAGGTGCTGCTCCATGATGCCCTGAGACTTTACTGGAAAATTGTGCCCCAAGTCCCTGTATGCTGTCTCGTGTAGGGTGTATTACATTCACTTGTATGCCGCAGGCCTCCCCTGTCTTCAATTCTTCATATTCAGAAACAGGCACACACAGATCAGGGAACACCAGGTTCGTTCCAACACATAAACATTTACTGGACAGTTCAAGTACATCAAATTGTAACACACTGTATCGGGAACAACAATCTCCATCTAGTGTTTCCTTAAAACGGTACAGTTTTTCTTTCCATTCTGCTTGGACTATCCCTATGCTTAATGTCCCTTTCTGCCCCAGGGATTTTCCATCCAGCTCAGCAGTATTGCCGAGATCCGTTACCTTTGTCTCACATGGTTCCATGTCCATTTTTCTCTTTACGGAAGGAGTTAAGGTGCTCATCATATCAGCTGTTATGAGCCTTAAGGACCAGACATTGCAGAAATGTTTTCAGGAAGTCATGTAAAGCCTCATACCGCCCAGAACAAATATATAGTCCTTGACCTTGTCATACTACTCAACAAAATCTCAATGTAAACAGCTATGAAGAAGTAATCTTTTTACAGGCCCTATCCCACTCCCAATGTGGTCAGGTCCCAAATATTAACTGTATCTTATGCTAATGTCCTAGTTTACCTATAGTAACTATCTGTTGCCCAATTACTATACAATGCACTATAAATTACTTATACATTACACATTACCATAGTACATGGCAATTCACATTGTATCACTTATTAAACAATATACACAGAAAAACCGCAGGACATAGTTCACCTTACATGGCACTACATTTATAAAAATGCATGACACCATTCGCATTACTTGACTCTTGTCTTCAGGGGCAGGTACACAACACTACAGTCTACCAACTTAATTAAAGTACATGGTATAGAGGAAATCATCTCAAAAAACGTTATGCTTGTATTATCCTTCGAGAACCAAAAACTGATCCTGTTACTGAACCTAGTCTATTTATGGCAGAAATAAGGAAGCAGAAGAGGATATTAACCTTTTGACACCATCTATTACTAGCTGGCACAGCGGATTGTTTATTTCCTCTCGAGCAGAAGTCCACAGCTGGTTTGTATCAAACACAACATAATCTTAGTTGTTTTCACAACAACAAAGGCTTCACTTCAGCTTTACATTTTGTCTCTATATGACAGATTGAACCATTTAAAAAAAATATATTGTGTCAAATGTTTTTTTTCATCATTCTTAAAATTATTTATTTTAATACTATTCCTTAAGTTCTACAAATCTTGGTATACATTGTATTCCTGAGTTCTCATATTTGATAATTAGAAACTGCATTCTGGATGACACTTCTGAAATTAAATCATGTGCAGTATACATATTATAAATGCTACATCAAGTGATCCAAATAGGTGACTTCCCTCTACCTGAATATCTTAAAATGTGACTTTTAATATTTATTTAATGTACTGTACACTTATTATTTAATTTACTTATTTATTAAGTCAACTAAACACATATGTCTAAAAGAATCACGGTTAAAACCCAAAGCATTTTGAGGCTTTAATTATAAATATCATTTTGTACAACCAAACTTTATGCTACTAGAGTTGTCACTCCTCACGGAATTGTGTTAGATAGTCATTGATAATTCAACAAACATTGCATAAATCAGTAGTGGAAGAGAACATAAAAACTTTGTAATCTATGTTATGAGATAAATAGGCTTTTTTCTACTTAGGAGATACTTCTTACCCTCCCCGATCTCCTGAATTCAATATTCTCCCTTAAAAACAGCTAAACACCATGTCATAGAAAATATTAAAAATCCTTGAGGTCCCTCATATCCCCCGCCCTTTTTTCTTTTCTCTACCATTTGTCATGAGGAGACGAGAGTTAGCACTCAAACCAGCCTTTATGTAAAATGGCAGTGTACACAGAGATGTGAAGCAGATTAATAAAAAAAAGCAAGGATTCCTTTTTATGTCCAGGTGACTGAAGATGATGTGTTGTGTCCACAGAGACAGAACTAGGAACAGGTAATTAGAATCTGAGGGGATCAAAGGAAGATCTGACACCCTTTTCAAATAGCCATGCTCACTGCAGTAACAATAAATCAGTAGACAGTATGGCTCCTGAAGAAAATATAGAATATTGGAATTTCTATCCATCCAATAATATTGAGATATACATTTTTAGCACAGGGATAACTAGGCAAAAATGCACATATTTTCTTATAATTATAATCCCCACCAAACGACCCCAAAGCCATAGCGGGCATATAACCACCAACAGATAGGCCTCGTGTGATCTCCATGTGTAGATAAAATCCCCATACAAACAATGACATTTCTTTTTGTACAAAGCATGTTCTAGTCTTCTTCTTGGACCAGCACTCCTCCCATTCGGCACAGGTGATTTTAGTTAGCAGGAGACTGCAAAGTAATGGGGCCTAGCCCATTTTGGCTCTCACTGAAGAGCTGGAGGAAGGTGAGTTTCAATGCTCCTTTCATTTTGGTGCTGGTGCTGTGTGGCGGCCATTGTTGCTGTGGCTTTGTGCTGGTGGGGGCGGCACGGTCTGGAGTCATGGGGGCTCAGTCTCGCAACATGGGTGCTGTGGGGCAACAGGCCGTCCGCCCTGCTGGTGCACGGCCGCTGTGGCGGTGGTCGTCGCACGGCTCCACTCCATTAGAGCGGTAGGACCCACTATGAGGTTTGCCGTGAAGTGGCAGTGGGCTTCATACAGTCTGATCAGAATGTTAAACTGAAAACCTCATGTTCAGTATATAAATTTTTGCCTAGCGGCTTTAGATCAACGTATGATTTTGGGATGTGCGGTTCATGCTCTTTTTTTCTTTTAGTACAAAGCATGTTCTTGTCTCTTTCTTGGACCAGCACTCCCCCCATTTGGCACACGTGATTTTAATTATTAGGAGACTGCAAAGTAAGGGGTCTAGCCCATTTTGGCTCTCACTGAAGAGCTGGAGGAAGGTGAGTTTCAATGCTCCTTTCATTTTGGTGCTGGTGCTGTGTGGCGGCCATTGTTGCTGTGGCTTTGTGCTGGTGGGGGCGGCACGGTCTGGTGTCATGGGGGCTCAGTCTCGCAGCATGGGTGCTGTGGGACAACAGGCCATCCGCCCTGCTGGTGCATGGCCGCTGTGGCGGTGGTCGCCGCATGGCTCCGCTCGGGCGGTAGGACCCACTACGAGGTTTGCCGTGAAGTGGCAGTGGGCTTCATACAGTCTGATCAGAATGTTAAACTGAAAACCTCATGTTCAGTATATAAATTTTTGCCTAGCGGCTTTAGATCAACGTATGATTTTGGGATGTGCGGTTCATGCTTTTTTTTTTCTTTTTTTTTCTTTTTGTACAAAACAATGACATCAGTCTCAACCTTCTGTGATCGCACTATGTGGAGTTATTGCGTAAATTGGGATATCCTAACATCATGGAGAACTGAGATCAGCCCAACACCAGGCCCTTGTAAGGTCATCACATAGGGGTGTGTGGGTGGAACTCAGGGTCTGATAAAAGATCAATTACAATTATCATCAGTGTTCGTGCAGAGAGATACATATGCTGTGTATGCAGGGACCACCAAATCGAAGTTCTCTCCTTTGGCTAAACTGAATCGTCTCTACGATCAGTGTAGTAAGTTCTCCTGTTAATCTCTTTTATTTTATGTAACTGTTTATGTTGTATTGTTTGACCCCTTGAAAAATCTTTGTATATTTTTCATAAACACTGCCTCCCTTTGGACTAAATTGAAAAATAGTAGTTCTGTTCCTTCTGTTCTGTAAACTACACCTCAAAGGCATAAGCTACCATATGGTGTCAAATCGACTGAAACAGATTAGCGGTGGCGACGAGTAGTCTGGGGGCATCAAAGAGTTAGCTGTGATTGTAGCAGGGTGTATACACGTATTCCATGTGTTGGAATTCAGAGGTGTATATACCATATGCTCACTGTTAATTTTCTGAAAGCCAGCCTAGTGATGCGAACAGGCTGCGGCCTTCTCCGTTGATTGTGGGTCAATCATGTAATTGTCTGGACAATAGGGGGCAGCAGAGAGTGGTTTGCTCCAAAGATCACAGCGGATGGCACACCTGACCTTCCCGGCCTGTGATATCAGGGATTTGTGAGATTAAGAAAGTCCTGACAAATATTATATCCCTGACACTCCATATTGTTCAAAGGAAGATGGACTGCCAACTAAAAGAAGTATCAGATTACAGATCTTTTTAATTCAATGGAGAATGGAAAGGGAGAAGGAATGAGGTGGCCTCAGCAAAGTGGAAGACCTGGCAGATGCAAGCATATTGAGTCGTAGCCTCTAGCTAAAGAGGACCTTTTACCAGTTTGGACATGTAAAACTGACCACCTCATAAAATAGTGGCTACAGACCTGAGTAAAACATATTTTTTAATTTCCCTTTTTCATTGCAGAGATATTAGCTTGTAAAGTTCAGGTTATAATTTATGTCAAAGTTAAACTGGGTGCTACCAGAGATTTTTCTCTGGATACAAATACTTTTTCCTATGCATGAGATGGACAATAATAATCTTTATTTTTATATAGCACTAACATATTCCACAGCGCTTTACAGTTTGCACAGTTTATCATCGCTTTCTCTGATGGGGCTCACAATCTAAATTCCCTATCGGTATGTCTTTGGAATCTAGGAGGGAATTGGAGAACCCGGAGGAAACCCACGCAAACACGGAGAAAACATACAAACTCCTTACAGATGTTGTCCTTGGTGGGATTTGAACCCAGGAGTCCAGCGCTGCAAGGCTGCAGTGCTAACCACTGCGCCACCGTGCTGCCAATCATAAGCAGGCAGTGTCATCCAGGGGAGAAAAGAATGCATCCTTCTCTCCTCACAGATCTCTGCAGGTACTGTGAAGATATACAACAGGGCTGAGTTTTGCATCATTACAAATACTTCCAGACTTCATTTCACAGCACTCAGTGTGGGTGCAGGATGAAAGCTGAGAGCACTGTGTGCAGAGAGGGGAGCGAAGAAAGAAGAGACAAACTTCTGGTAATACCTAAGTAATCTTAACATGAAGTGTAGCCTAAATTTTATCAGCTAATATATGCACAATAGACAAGAGAAATTTAAAAATAAAAAAAAGTTTTACTCAAATTTGTTCCTTAAATCACAGTAAAGTTACTGCTGTATATATATAAAACTTTATCGATCCCTGACTGTCTTGTGTTCTCTGTGCATTGCATCCAGACACCTGTATTACACACTCACAGAAAAAATGTAAATTCTATTCACTCAATAAAACATATAAAGAAAGTATTAAAATTAATGACTGACCAATCTACCAGATGTAGGTTACCAAAAAGTAATAAATCTAGTATTGCAAACTCATGCAGGTAATGCACACCAAATTGTTCTCTCTTGTGGTCTCCTATAAAATGGGTGGTAATTAAATGTATGCAGAAAAGCTGCGGAGACACCATCACGTGTTTCTCAACGCAAACAATAAATAGCCAGGTCTTTCACCGGGAAGGAACAACCACGGGAAGGGCAGCATCCAAAAAGTAAAACCACCTATGCCAAAACATGGTATCCATCCACAGACAGCTGTTTCGGGGTATTTGCCCCTCATCAGTATGGAGTAGGAAACTGGCTATTATGGTAATTAAATGTGACATAATTAATTGTAAAATTCTAAGCTCTGGTAGATCTGTATGGATGCCATATGATGCAGCCCCTATATTAGCATATCAAATTAAAAGTGGTGTCCATTAAATTTACATAGGTAGTTTAATCATAAAGTGCAATAAGAACTTCCTATTCTTCTTTGAAGTTGAACTTGGTAACAATAGATGACTAAATAATGGTGCGCACAGTAACTTTTTGTAATTGTTTCATTGTGCTTCTACAACTTCAATGTAGATCAGTGTATAGCCATGGGTGCAAACTGATGACAACCGAGCTGTAGACACAAGACCATGGGATATTTTAATCAAGGCTATCTGGAATAAGGTTAGGTGATCATGGTCCTATGCTTTAGTCAGACTACTTAGAAGACTTTAAACAAAACAACAGAAATACTCTTTAGATGCAAAGTAATTTTCCATATGTGAATTTTACATATGAGTTAATGGCTCGTTTGCTCTGTGTGTTAGAATCCATGACATTTTTTTTATTGAAGTTCAGATTGTATTCAGCATTACAACTTTCAAATTGACAAGTTTCCAGATGATAATAAATGCACCTTTTGACCATATTATGGAACAAATACATTGAGTTTAATACAATTCACAATAAGTTAGCTTTGTAGAAAATAGAACTATTTTCTTATTGAGTTTTACCTTTTGCAGTAAAGTCAGCATTGTTGATTTAAAATGAAAGTTGTAAATTGGTGGCAGTAAAGCTTGGGAATGGTTTTTCATCACTTGGTGTCATTTGTAGCTCCCAGGGCTATGTACTCAAGTGACAGATCTGAGCTATATAATTCATATTGCTACAAATCAGGTCTAAACTTTTGGCCTATGATTCATTAGATGCTTTAGCAATGCCTTTATCTCCTGAAATTCTAAAGTTATTAATTTACGCACATTTCCTTTACCTAAAATATGTCTATAAACACTAGGAATATTCAGATAACTATAAACAGTATTTTAGTGCTGTACATTAATAAGGCATGCCGATGCATTATTAAGATATAGTCTTGATAGTGCTACCATATCTATTTTGTCATGAATAATGCAATGTATTTTAAATTGTCAATGTAAGAGTGAAATGTTTCAATTGCTAACATCAGGTTCCCCTAAATGTATTAAATTAATATGCTGCACATAAAAAACAAAATTACCCATGCATCTGTTCTGATGTATAGGTTAATTACAAATCCATAAAATTTCCTGAGTCAAGGTATTCAATTTCTTGTAAACTTGGAGAGGCTGTAAATGTAATTGTTGAAAAGCCAGATGCTAATAGTAGACCTATCTTTGCGCTTGGTAGGGAGTTGCAGCTCTGTGCCCTTTATTTGCATGTCCATATCTTTAAGATTACAGGATATATGTACTGCAACTTCAGCAGTACTACCGTTCTCACAAGTAGAGACCGTTCAAGGGAACTGTGGCAAAAATAGTCTTCGGTGTACAAATTTAGGTAGAGTACAGTAGACGAGTAGTGTTGAGCGATACCGTCCGATACTTGAAAGTATCGGTATCGGATAGTATCGGCCGATACCCGAAAAATATCGGATATCGCCGATACCGATATCCGATACCAATACAAGTCAATGGGACATCAAGTATCGGAAGGTATTCTCATGGTTCCCAGGGTCTGAAGGAGAGGAAACTCTCCTTCAGGCCCTGGGATCCATAGGGAGGTGTAAAATAAAGAATAAAAATAAAAAATATTGATATATTTACCTCTCCGGCGGCCCCTGAACTCAGCGCGGGTAACCGGCAGGCTTCGTTGTTCAAAATCAGCGCTTTTAGGACCTGAGAAACACGTCCCGGCTTCTGATTGGTCGCGGGCCGCCCATGTGACCGCCACGCGACCAATCACAAGCCGCGACGTCACCGCAAGCTATTAGCGCGCTCATTTTTGAAAAATGAGCGCGTTAATGACTTTCAAAGACGTAGCGGGTTGTGATTGGTCGCGGCCGCGACAATCAATAGCTTGCGGTGACGTCGCGGCTTGTGATTGGTCGCGGCCACGCGACCAATCACAAGCCGCTATGTCTTTCAAAGCCATTAACGCGCTCATTTTTAAAAATGAGCGCGTCAATAGCTTGCGGTGACGTCGCGGCTTGTGATTGGTCGCGGCTGCGACCAATCACAACCCGCTACGTCTTTGAAAGCCATTAACGCGCTCATTTTTAAAAATGAGCGCGTTAATAGCTTGCGGTGACGTCGCGGCTTGTGATTGGTCGCGTGGCCGCGACCAATCACAAGCCGCTACGTCTTTGAAAGTCATTAACGCGCTCATTTCTCAAAAATGAGCGCGCTAATAGCTTGCGGTGACGTCGCGGCTTGTGATTGGTCGCGTGCCGGTCACATGGGCGGCCCGCGACCAATCAGAAGCCGGGACGTGATTCTCAGGTCCTAAAAGCGCTGATTTTGAACAACGAAGCCTGCCGGTTACCCGCGGACTCACCAGGGGCCGCCGGAGAGGTAAATATATCAATATTTTTTATTTTAATTCTTTATTTTACACATCTCTATGTATCCGATACCGATACCCGATACCACAAAAGTATCGGATCTCGGTATCGGAATTCCGATACCGCAAGTATCGGCCGATACCCGATACTTGCGGTATCGGAATGCTCAACACTATAGACGAGATGAGTTTGTCAATCGCTGATGTTCTCTGCATAATCAGTGATCAAAACAATAAAGCTTAGCATAATGACTAGTGTTGAGCGATACCGTCCGATACTTGAAAGTATCGGTATCGGATAGTATCGGCCGATACCCGAAAAGTATCGGATATCGCCGATACCGATATCCGATACCAATACAAGTCAATGGGACACCAAGTATCGGAAGGTATCCTGATGGTTCCCAGGGTCTGAAGGAGAGGAAACTCTCCTTCAGGCCCTGGGATCCATATTAATGTGTAAAATAAAGAATTAAAATAAAAAATATTGATATAATTACCTCCCCGGAGGCCCCTGGACATCACCGCTGGTAACCGGCAGCCTTCTTTGTTTAAAATGAGCGCGTTTAGGACCTGAGAATGACGTCGCGGCTTCTGATTGGCGCGTGCCGCTCATGTGACCGCCACGCGACCAATCAGAAGCCGCGACGTCATTCCTCAGGTCCTAAATTCCTAGAATGAGGAGTTTAGGACCTGAGGAATGACGCCGCGGCTTCTGATTGGTCGCGTGGCGGTCACATGAGCGGCACGCGACCAATCAGAAGCCGTGACGTCATGGGAGTCCCTAAACGCGCTCATTTTAAACAAAGAAGGCTGCCGGTTACCAGCGGTGATGTCCAGGGGCCTCCGGAGAGGTGAGTATATCAATATTTTTAATTTTAATTCTTTATTTTACACATTACTGTGGATCCGATACTGATACCCGATACCACAAAAGTATTGGAAATCGGTATCGGAATTCCGATACCGCAAGCATCGGCCGATACCCGATACTTGCGGTATCGGAATGCTCAACACTAATATTGACGTGAACTTTGTCATCTTGCTCAATGTCTATGTATAGTGCAGCAACCTATGGCAAACTCAGCTTGACTGTATAAGCAGTGACTGCAATGACCTCACATGAGCAGCTAATAAATGAAGGTCTTGTTTCTTCATTCATTACTAAGAGCTGGTTTTATGTTTTTACACTTTTTCTAAATCAAACTAGGGTTAGTGCTGATAATTGTTTTTGGATAGGCTTAAGACTAGGGATAAGTATAAGACTACGGTTAATATTTAGGTTAGGGTTAAGTTTAGGCTTAAGGCTGGAGTTATTGTTAAATCTCTACATTGACATTCTTTAGCTATGTCTGCTTTCATTGCATGGTGATTAAATATCCACTCTTTAGGTGGTGTTGGTGATGGAGGAAGCATCATGATCATTATTACAGGCCAGCATAAGTGCTGTACTGCCAAGTGTACTGGAGTGACTGGAACCTGTAGTCAGACAAAATGGATTTGTGTGTTATCCAGCTGCTTGGCAGGTGTCATCAACTCCCTGCTATCTATAAAAGGTCAGTACCACACCTTATTTAAAGTCTCGGCACTGTGCTGGGAGTTGCCAGATATTGTGCTTATTTTACTCCCTGTACTATGTTGCTGTTATTTTTGACCTAACCTGTAACCCTAACTACATCACCCTATGACCCTATGATCCTGATCAACCCTGATCTGACCTAAGCTTGCTTAAGTTACTTTTGACTTACCCCTTGGTACCCAACTCTGGCTATTTCACTGGCTATGGTAATGAGTTCTGATTCTTTCTCTGTTTCTGTCCCTTATATTACTAACCCAGCTAGTTTGACTATTATTGCCTCAATCTCACTCCTCTGGAAAGCAACTACTCTGTGCATTTAACCCAGGTGGCCCAGTTGTAAGTCAAAATCCCTCTATAGGTGTTAATGGGCGAATGTCAAGTTTCCTCTGTCAAGTCTATCTGAGTTAGCCTTTTGAACTGATATATCAGAGTTTACAGTTTGGGATAAGATTAATGATAATATTAATATTAATGATATAGGCGTCGAGGGAGCTGGGCGAGTATTTCTCTGCAAGCGGGCGGGCACATGGGGGGGTGAGAGGCGGGAGGTGACCCCAAACTTTATTTTTAACAAAAAAACTTGATTTTTCATCCCTTCTCTCCTGCGAGCGCTGCTTTCAGCCGAGCAGGACAGAAGGGATGAATGGCTGCTTCAGCACCACACACAGGGGACAGCACTTACTGTAGCGCTGTTCAGTGTGGTCTTCAGGTGGCACACGGATGGCACATGGACAGCATCCATGTGCGGTACGTGTTTACATGGACCCATTGACTTTAATGGGTCCGTGTGATCCGTGCGCTCCCACGAACACTGACATGTCTCTGTGTTTTGCAAACGGACACACGGTCCGTGAAAACACTCTGACATGTGCAGAGACACATTTATTTTAATGTGTCTACGTGAGTCAGTGTCTCCGGTACGTGAGGAAACTGTCACCACACGTACTGGAGCCACTGACGTGTGAAACCGGCCTGAGCCTGTTTTCAGTCTGAGGTGAGCTAAGGACTTTTACCCCTTCATATTAGTGATTGGTGGGGTTCTAAGCATTCGGACCCAAGCTATCAAAATTTCTGACATGTTATAAATTTTAGAATTTTTACTACTTTGATTAGTTAGCAGACAAATCACAAGGTGAAGCTTACCTGGGGAAGCAGTTTTCAATGGCTCAAGCAATCTATGATTTATTGCCATAATTGACAAATTTTTGAATCCACTTAATGCTTTACTCAATTGAAGGGATTAGAAAAAAAAAAGCTTAAGCAATATTTTCAACTTGAGCATGTACTTCTATTACAGGTGTTGAGTCTAGGATATCATTTTTGTCTGTCTGCTGAGACCCAGGTATTATCTTAACATCGTGATTCGTGATCATCATGTTTATCAATTCATAACATCACACAAGACAGATAAGAACATCAAGAACTTTCAAGAACTGTAAAATTGCTTCTCTACACTTCAGAATCATTAGTAAAAATCAAATCAATCAAATTTCCTGCTGTGGGCACCTATCTTCCAAGGTCTTGCCCAAATAGGCAGCACATTATGTCAGCGGGGTGTCAAGTAAACCAATTTCTATTTTGTGTATTTGTCTAGTTCAAAGAACAAAGCCAAAATCTAGAAGAATACATAAAACTAATTTCAGATGACAACTCAGACAACCTTTAAAAAAAAATGTGAGAATATTCAGTTAACCATTTAAAACAAGAAAGCAAATCAGTAGTCAGTAAGCGTACCCAAGTCACAAATAAAAGCTTTTGTTCTGAGAAGTAGAACACTGTCTGCTGCTCATGCCAAAGGCACTGACCAAATGTTACCTATTGTTTTATCTGTAAATAGCCTTTAGTGCTAGTAAGTCAATTAGGATCGACGACCTGCTCAGAAGTCTGGGTAACACTACATGACAGGGAATGTCACAGACTTTGTATTTGTAGCAACAAGGGATTAAAATCGCTACCAGTGACAGCATATTTAACACACGGCTGTGACCATATGGACGACAAGTTATGGCCTGGAGTCTCACCTCACATTCAGATTACAACTGGTAAGAGATTAGCTGTTCCTTAAAATAAAGATTGCCTTAAGATTCTAATAATGACAGTTATTAGCCACATATCAAACATATATAGGGAGCAACCAGAAGGATGTCCTTGTTACCCCATATGATAGACATACAGTATAATTTATCAAAGCTGTAGCTTTCAATGGGGGCTAGTCATGTAAAATAATGTAAAAAGATTTGGGGTTAACCTAAAACCAAAATAAAAAATGTGATTAATCTGCAGGTTAAGAGCATCCTGAAAGCCCCTCTGCTGTGAGAAAATTAATTTTATTCCCCCTGACAGGCTCGTTCATTCAGTCACAGGAGCGCAGGTTTCAGTCATTGTGTATAAAGAACAGCGGCTGTAAACGCGCCCTGGCTCTGACTGACAGCCATCTCTAATGCTGATCCTGCTGTCAGTCAGTGCCGGGCACGCGGTTATAGCCGCCGCTCTCTATATTCAGAGCGATGACTCAACCCGTACCAGTGCCATGCCTGTAACTGAAAAAGCAAGTGTGTTGGGGGAAAATAAGGTTCATTTCCTCCCGTAAGAGGGGCTCTCAGTGCGGTGGCCACATGATGTCAGACCACTGTTAACATGCAGATTAACTCCATATCTGCAGCTTAATAGCTATATTTTGCATGACAGATTTCCTTTAAAATATACATATTGATTATCTTGAGCTGTAGCCTGGTAAGCTTAAGGTACCGTCACACTAGACGATATCGCTAGCGATCCGTGACGTTGCAGCGTCCTGGCTAGCGATATCGTCCAGTGTGACAGGCAGCAGCGATCAGGCCCCTGCTGTGATATCGCTGGTCGGGGAAGAAAGTCCAGCACTTTGTTTCGTCGCTGGCTCTCCTGCTGACATCGCTGAATCGGCGTGTGTGACACCGATTCAGCGATTTCTTCGCTGGTAACCAGGGTAAACATCGGGTTACTAAGCGCAGGGCCGCGCTTAGTAACCCGATGTTTACCCTGGTTACCATCGTTAAAGTAAAAAAAACAACCACTACATACTTACCTATCGCTGTCGGTCCCCGGTGCTGTGCTTCTCTGCACTCCTCCTGCACTGGCTGTGAGCACAGCGGCCAGAAAGCAGAGCGGTGACGTCACCGCTCTGCTTTCCGGCTGCCCGGTGCTCACAGCCAGAGCAGAGAAGCAGAGCGCCGCGGACAGACAGCGGTAGGTAAGTATGTAGTGGTTGTTTTTTTTACTTTAACGATGGTAACCAGGGTAAACATTGGGTTACTAAGCGCGGCCCTGCGCTTAGTAACCCGATGTTTACCCTGGTTACCGGCATCGTTGGTCGCTGGAGAGCTGTCTGTGTGACAGCTCTCCAGCGACCAAACAGCGATGCTACAGCGATCCGGATCGTTGTCGGTATCGCTGCAGCGTCGCTTAGTGTGACGGTACCTTTAGTTCAGAGCACCTATAGTATAAGGATCAAAAGCAAAAATTATTTGATTTTTAGCCCTCATTAATTAAACTATTTACATCAATTTTTGATGAAATGGTTGCCATAACCAGTTTAAGACCAGACACGTTCCTCCACCCTGACGAGGCCAAGAACATTTTCAGGTTTAGTCATACATGCACCTTCAACAGCTTCAAAACGTTTTCTCATTCAAATATTCAAACAGCTTTAGCCTCCTTTTTTATTCTTGATACTCTGGGTATAATTTTTAAGCCATTGCTATGTTCCTTTTTTTTGCCATTACCAGGAAAAACATAAAGAAAAAGAAAAAGTACATTTTACGACAGCAAAGGACTGCTAAAAAAAACATTTTAAAATATGTTCCCCAATTCGCTTGAAATATTTTTTGTATAAATCAGACATTTTATTTTACATCTTTTTTTTGTTTTGTTTTATCTATGTTTTCATATTTACTTTTTATTTATGTCACACACTCCTCTGTGAGTCTTACAAGTAATTTTAACATATTATTAAACTCTTTTTATTGTTGATTTCCCATGTAAGTGCGGCTGGTACATTAGCCCAAATTATAGGAGAAATTCAGCTTCTTAGCTTCTTCTGGGTCTAGCTTAGCAATCACATGAGTGTTGGGCCTGAAAGATGATGCACTTCCTATACTGTATGCACAGTGCTTCTTCAGCACTACAGTAGGTCTACAGAGATCAGGTAATAAATCATCTCTGCCTTTTCTAAGGGGAATCCAGCTGTGTCTGATACAGTCTAGCAGTTACGAGTTCACGAGCAAGAAGCCTACCTTTCATACAGGCATCAGTCTCCTCAGCATAACCTGCATGCTCATATCAATAGTTTAGATAGATCAAATGGGGTGTCAGATGCCCTTTGAATTCTATGGGCAGTCAAGAAGTAGTTAAAGTATCATAAATCATGATTTATGCAATGATAATGCAAAACACTATGACTTATTTTGGCACTTGGTAAATTTTAAACCATGCAAAAGAGAGTGGGTGTGACTTTTAAAGAGAATGAGAGGTTTTCAGGTTTAACCCTTTCATGACCCCCAGCTTTTTTTGGTTTTGCGTTTTCGTTTTTCGCTCCCCTCCTTCCCAGAGCCATAACTTTTTTTTATTTTTTCATCAATATGGCCATGTGAGGGCTTATTTTTTGCAGGACAAGTTGTACGTTTGAATGACATCATTGGATTTAGCATGTCGTGTACTAGAAAACAGGAAAAAAATTCCAAGTGCGGTGAATTTGCAAAAAAAGGTGCAATCCCACACTTGTTTTTTTTTGGCTTTTTTTGCTAGGTTCACTAAATGCTAAAACTGACCTGACATTATGATTCTCCAGGTCATTACGAGTTCATAGACACAAAACATGTCTAGGTTATTGTTTATATAGAAGTGGTGAAAAAAAATTCCAAACTTTGCTAAAACCCTCAACCTATTGTCTCCTTCCCCATAATCCTGTAGAATGTAAGCCCGCAAGGGCACGGTCCTCGCCCCTCTGCATCAGTCCATCATTGTTAGTTTGTTTACTGTATGTGATATCTGTAACTTGTATGTAACCCCTTCTCATGTACAGCACCATGGAATCAATGGTGCTATATAAATAAATAATAATAATATAAATAATAATAATAATAATAATAAAATAAATGGCGCAATTTTCTGATACCCGTAGCGTCTCCATTTTTCGTGATGTGGGGTTAGGTGAGGGCTTATTTTTTGCGCGATGAGCTGATTTTTTTTAATGATATCATTTTGGTGCAAATACATTCTTTTGATCGCCCATTATTGCAACGTAATTCTGGTGTTTCAAATTTTTTTCTCGCTACGCCATTTAGAGATCAGGTTAATCCTTTTTTTAATTTATAGATCGGGCGATTCTGAACTTGGCATTACCAAATATGTGCATATTTGATTTTTTTTATTGTTTTATTTTGAATGGGGCAAAAGGGGTGTAATTAAAACTTTTATATTTTAAATTTTTTTCATATTTTTTAAAACTTTTTTTTAACTTTTGCCATGCTTCAATAGCCTCCATGGGAGGCTAGAAGCTAGCTAGCCTGATCAGCTATGCTACATAAAAGCGATGCTCAGATTGCCCCTATATAGTAGAATTGCTGTATTGCTATGAGCACCGACCATAGGGTGGCGCTCACAGCAATCCGGCATCAACAACCATACAGGTCTCAAGGAGACCTCTCATTGTTATGTCTACACATCGCTGACCCCCAATCACGTGACTGGGGTCAGCGATGTGCTCATTTCCGGCCCGATGGCCGGAAGTGCTAGTTAAATGCTGCTGTCAGAGTTTGACAGAGGCATTTAGCTAGTTAATAGCGGCTGGTGGATCGTGATTCCACCCGCCGCTATTGCAGGCACATGTCAGCTGTACAAAACAGCTGACATGCCCCGGCTTTGATGCGGGCTCACAGCCGCAGCCTGCATCAAAGTGCGGGTTCTGACCTCGGACGTACTATTCAAGGGGTTAAGGTAATCAACATTTTAAGCAATTTGACATAGTTTCAGTTATATCTTTTCATGGACTGGTGTAAGAAGTTTTAGTCTCAGTATAATTGGATGTTTTATCTTAACTATTATGAAGGCTTTTTCTTTCAACTTATAGAAATATTAAATTAAAAACAGAAGTTCATAAGTTATGGTAGGGAGCTGGACATATGACCACTGCTGGTATGTGCTACTATATAAAAGTTGTTATCGAGAGTTGGGCACATTTATTAAAGTTGAATTAAATTGTACTAAAATTTTTCAAAAATTGGTAGTCTCCAGCATATGTGTGACGTGACATTAAGGAGAGCACTCTAGGCTGGGATTTCTGTTGTCAACTTGGCCAGAAAGTCTCTGTGCGTGTGCATTGTAAGGTCTCTGCAACATTGTAATGCCATGAGGTGTGCCGCAATGTTACATCAAGTACTCCATATTGGGACATTTTGGGCTTAGTCGTGGTTAAGTTAGGATCCAAAAGATGTAAATTAGAACTCTTGGTTTTTAAAGCAAATTCTTTAATAGTACCCTAACCTACCATGTGACATTTAAAATGAAGCTCTGGTTGTTGCCTGCTGTCAGACTGAATACAAATGATATACAAATGTAGATCATACATGTAATTCATCATTCCAAATCTCTTTTCCACATTTATCTTGATAATAGTCACTTTTTTAAATACAGAAAAGGCATTGTAAGGTAATAAAGTATAATGACTCACTTCTTCAATGTCATTATCCAGAGCTACAAAACCCAGTGGAGCAGTAAAGTTCTGGTTTTCTGAGATCGTTGTTCCAACAGGCGATGACTCCAGGATATAACCTTGATAAGTGGAAAAAGTGAAATATGGAGCTTGATTGTTCTCATCTAAGATATCTATATGAAGACTAGCAAATGCTGGAAGTGGGTGACCATTGTCTTGTTCTGCCTGCAAAATAAAAAAACATAACTTGTATGTGGCAATGTAAAAATATGCAAACATTTGAAGAATGTATTTAATTTAAAAAGCATCCCAGTAACAGCAATCCTAAAAGTTGCTTGAATCCAAATATTGAAATTATGAAAGAAATTGTGTATTCAAAATTGTATTTTTATAAAAATTAAAGTTATTTTTTTATTTTCCTATTTTATTTTTTCTCTTTAACATGGGAGGCGCATGGACATGCGCCGGTATGCGTTGTCAAGCGTTATACGATGCATGCGTCATTTGGCCGCACCAGACAGGGCACGGCCGACGCTACATGTAGCATTTTTCCTGCGCCAAATTTGTGGGTAAAAACGCATGCAACACACTTGCGTCGTACATGCGCAAAAAAACCCCATTAATGTTTATGGTAAACGCAAAGGGCGCAGGAGCCTGCGTTGACCAGCATTGTTGGACGCATGCGCCTTTGGAGTTAAAACCAATTGATGAAGTGTCTAGACAGTAAAAGCATTTTAATACAATGCATGCATCAAAAAATGCTGCGTTGTGTATATGCGTTTTGGGTTGCGTCGACGACGCTGCGCCCAAAGACGCAAATGTGAACGCAGCTTTACACACAAGCAAATACCATAGGCAGATCTCGGTGGGTGAATTATTTAATATAATTTATTTATAACAATTATTTATTAAATAAGGACAGTTAAAAAAGAAAGGAATGTATTTTTTATTTTGTTAACAAATACCATATTTATTTATTGAAATTAAAAAGGTGACAATTCTTTTAAGAAGGTGAAGATAACTTAACATTATACAAATGGTAAAGGGGTTGGCAGCATTGCAGTAAACTTTTTGTGCTTTGTATGAAAGGAAGATGGTCCTATCATATTACAAGGTGTAAACTCTGCACAGACAACAAAGCGGCCCTCTGCTTAGTAACCCGATGTTTACCCTGGTTACCCGGGGACTTTGGCATCGTTGAAGACAGTTTCAACTATGCCGAAGTCTTTCCCCTGATCGTGGGTCGCTGGAGAGAGCGGTCTGTGTGACAGTTCCCCAGCGACCACACAATGACTTACCAACGATCACGGCCAGGTCGTATCGCTGGTCATGATCGTTGGTAATCGTTTAGTGTAACGGTACCTTAAGTCCCTTTACAGTTTTCTCATTTTGTTATGTTTTTTTTTTTTTTTTTAAATGCACAATATTTAGTGATGAGCAAATATACTCGTTACTTGAGATTTCTCGGGCACGCTCGGGGGTTTTCCGAGTATTTTTTAGTGCTCGGAGATTTAGTTTTTCTTGCTGCAGCTGAATGATTTACATCTATTAGCCAGC
This sequence comes from Ranitomeya imitator, assembly GCF_032444005.1. Taxonomy (NCBI): domain Eukaryota; kingdom Metazoa; phylum Chordata; class Amphibia; order Anura; family Dendrobatidae; genus Ranitomeya; species Ranitomeya imitator. Next base: position 780,227,173 of record NC_091283.1, read on the forward strand.
ATACATGTGGAGATTCCATAGCAACCAGGCAACCCCCACATGTATTTTTGCTGGCTAACAGATGTAAATCATTCAGCTGCGGCAAGAAAAACTAAATCTCTAAGCACTAAAAAAATACTCGGAGGACCCCCGAGCGTGCTCGAGAAATCTCGAGTAACGAGTATATTCGCTCATCACTAATAATATTCAATTTATACTTAATTTGTCACGATTCACACCGTGACCGTCACCCCCACGTCACAGATCAGGGTGACTTTAGGCCAACAGACGGCTATCACATGTGCAGGGGGGCTTATCTTAGTTATCCCTCCACTCCACAATATGATGAAAAAACACACAAGGCTATTGACCTCTTAGTTTACAGCAGGCGCTTATTTTAGGTATCCCACTGCTCTTCAATATACCAAGAACTGCAGGGATTTATGCATATCCCACTTACAGTTCCACTTGAAACTTGCAGCTCTCTGGCGCCCCCTTACTCTCATGTCAGATTAGGTACTGCACCTAGGGGAATTATTCGCCAGAAAGGCTGCCTGCTATGTACTGGCTATTGGGCATGCTGCAGCGACGGGATAAACTACTCTCACTCAGGAACAATAATTATCAATGCCACAGTCGCTACAACGACACCCAAAGGCCCGCACACGGTATGCTGTCACCAGCTTCGATTAAACGGGTCTGAAGCTCACCCAAAACTGTAGCGTAATTCCCTTCAGAAGTACCCCTTAGACCCCAGTCCAGAGCCTCTCACCTAGCCAAATTAGTTCTCATGCTTCACATTGACGAGGGCCAACAGCCCGAAACACCATGTCTCTGAATTGAGATACTAATTTGGCTTTTATCCTAAGTCATATTGCACAACTCGTTAAAAGGGTTGATTGTAACTTGTAGGATCGCTACTTCCAACAGGTGGCGCTATAGAGTTTAAGTCCTCTTTTTCTCAGAAGAGGCAATTTGCATACTTAATATCCCACAATGACCAAAAATGTTAATCAACATTTTTTAAAACAATTTTATTTTTTTTTATGAAAATCAGAAATATCACATTCACATCCAGGCCTTAATAATATTTTCTTAAAGAAAATTTTACTTATCATAAAAGGGTAAAATGGGAAAGTGCTTCTTAAAACAAGAAACATTGAAATTTGCCTCTTATTTAAAATCCCCTCCATACTCAAGAATAATGGAATTCTTCATAAATGAATTCATGCATTCATGCTAGCATTATTGTTCTGAATATGTCCAGATTCCTTCGGGTCACATGCCAGGGTCAGAATACCAGAGAAATAGAGGATAAGCAAAGGGGCAATAACAAAAGGGTAGTCTGAACACAGTCTAAAGGTCAGCAATGGAATATCAGATGCAAAGGGGCACTAACAAACAGGTAGTCTGAGCACAGTCTAAAGGTCAGCAACGGAATATCAGATGCAAAGGGGCAATAACAAACGGGTAGTCTGAACACGGTCCAAAGGTCGGCAACAGAAGACAATCAGAACTTACAGCACAGGGTACAGGCGAGCACACCAGAGAGAACAAGCTTTTGACTGGCAATGTTCTGAACCAGACAGCTCACGTAAATAGCAGGGCAATCACCAAGAACATGGAGCACCTGTGGAAATCTCTGCACCTTCCAGTCAGATAGGTCAACCGAGCTGTCAATCAAAGCACTGACAGATCAGCACGCCCCAGCACAGGATAGAATGACAGAGCTGTCAATCACAGAAATCCCAGATACTCTGAGCAGAGGAATCATGACAGGGTGACTTCACATTTCGAGCATTTGAGACAAGTTATAAAGTCTGTATTGAGTCTTAAATGTTGCAAAAAATCTACAGATCCAAAGGTGAAAGAGTGAAAAAAATCTTTCTGCAGAATTAAGGGTTCCAAAGTACACAGTGAGCTCCATCATTTTTAAGCCAACTATACAGCAATTCATCAATGGAAATTTTATGCACAGTTTCCAGACAAAATCCACGTCTTAGTAAACAGGTTACTAAAAGACACTTAAAGGGACTATCCAGGATAAGACAAATCCTATGAAGAGGTAAGTTCCAGACTGGACCAAGGTAACGCAATGGAGTTAGTGTATATGGACTTTTCAAAAGCTTTTGATATGTAGAGATGAGCGATGTTCGAGTCGAACTGTTCGCCAATTTCAAATTCAAGCTGTTTTGGGCGGTGTTCGAGTCGTTCGTCGAACTCGAACAATTTGCTTAAAATTCGGCTGTTCGAGTTTCTGTTCGATAACTGTTCATTCACCAAAAACCTAACTTGATTTGCACATTAAAACTGTTTATCATTGTTAATACACTGTTTCAGTGTATAGTGGACGGGGGATAGATCTGTGCTGAAATAATGCCGATCTCCATTTTTTTTTCTTTCCCGCATTTACAGTGGGGCAGTGCAGTCTCTCAGCCTATCAGCAGTGCACACACACAGCAATGTGCATGTGATGCGCCCAAGCAAGGGCAAATGTCATTGGCTGTGTATGTCACATTTCCTTGTCCTATAAGAACCAGCCATTTTCCCCGTCGCCACCATTTCCTCACTGCTGCAGCTTAGTGTTAGACGGCACCGCTGCTGCTGTGGGCGCTATACAGTCAAAGAGTCTTTTTTTGCTAACAAATTTCCTGAGAGATAGGTTTAGGGAGTCGGGAGTCGGGACTAGTTGTAAAATCAGCCCTTTTCAGGGTAGGTTACAGCAGTTCATAACACTTTTTGCCAGGCAGGTCTGTGACAGTGCTGTGCAAGTGTTTTTCATAGCTTTTGGTGTAATCTAGCTCAGCCAATCCATTTGGGCTAGTAGCATTGTCTGATAGTCATCTGAGTAGCCCGCCTTTGAAGCTAGTTACACTGCCTGTGTATCTAAATTTTTACTGCATCTAACCCAGGAAATTGTTTTGGGCTTAGTAACAGTGTCTGCACGTCAGCGGAGTAGCCCACCTGTGAAGCTAGCTACACCGTGTTAGGGCTGGCGGAACGCACCGAGTAAATAGTGAGATGTTATTTGGTGCGTTCGCAGCCCGGGGTCCACCATGCAGGAGAGAACCTGCTGCTGGCAAATGGCATCCCTCTATGGCGGTAGAAGCGAACTCTGTTACTGCACAGAGTCGCCTAAAGAAAGCACTGTGTCCTGTTTAACTCAAAGGAGTACACAGCAACTGCCTAGCAGATAGCAGTTTGTGGTTATGCAATCAAAGATCATACAATCTCCTCACTGGAGGAGCCGGTATTCTAGGGGCTTATTTCAGCCGGGTCCCTGAACACATATACACGTAACCACACTGGCGCAAGGCACATAACTTAGATTTGATACTAGCGCATGGTCGTGCAGTCATGTGAACCATTTATAGCTGCAGCAAGTACAAGACCTTCTCAGAAGGACCAATGAGAGACTGCCGCAGAAGTTTAGCACCTTCAGGACCTTCCTGGAGGACCAATGGGATTTGCTGCAGTGTCGAAGCATGTGACCCTTGATCTCCAATGAGAGATCTTACCCTGGGCATGCTCAGAAGGGGAAAAGTAGGACTTAGTCCCAAAAACATCTGTTTGCCGCTGCCCAGTACTGGCCACAATGGCAGAAGCTGGAAAGGCAGCAGCAACCTTTTGCACAGAGTCAGACTGAGCAAGACGCTGGGACCGACATCTCCGCTGAGCAGGTTCCACTGTGGTAGGAGATGAATGGGAGACCGCAGCGGAGATGGCCCAAGATTCCCCCTGTGCAGAGGCGGGAACTCGACCCCTAACACACCGCCTGTGTATGTAAATTTTTACTGCATTTAACCCAGTAAATCTTTTTGGGCTTAGTAGCAGTGTCTGCACGTCAGCGGAGTAGCACACCTGTGAAGCTACTACACCGCCTGTGTATCTAAATTTTTACTGCATCAAACCCAGTAAATTGTTTTGGGCCTAGGAGCAGTGTCTGCACATCAGCGAGAAGTCCGCCTGTGAAGATAACTACACCGCATCTATCTAAATTTTACTGCATCTAACCCAATAAATTGTTTTGGGCCTAGGAGCAGTGTCCGCATGTCAGTGGAGTAGCATGCCTGTGAAGCTAACTACACAGCCTGTGTATCTAAATTTTTACTGCATCTAACAGAGTAAATAGTTTTGGGCCTAGGAGCAGTGTCTGCATGTCAGCGGAGAAGCCCACCTGTGAAGCTAACTACACCGCATTTGTATCTAAATTTCTACTGCATCCAACCCAGTACATAGTTTTGGGCCTAGGAGCAGTGTCTGCATGTCTGCTGAGTAGCCCGCCTGTGAAGCTAACTACACCACCTGTGTATCTTAATTTTTACTGCATCTAACCCAGTACAAAGTTTTGGGCCTAGGAGCAGTGTCTGCACGTCAGTGGAGTAGCCCGCCTATGAAGCTAACTACACCGCCTGTGTATCAAAATTTTGACTGCATTTAGTCCAGTAAATAGTTTTGGGCCTGGCAGCAGTGTCTGCATGTCAGCGGAGAAGCCCGCCTGTGAAGCTAACTACACCGCCTGTGAATCTAAATTTTTACTGCATCTAACCCAGTACATAGTTTTGGGCCTAGGAGCAGTGTCTGCACATCAGCGAGTAGCCCGCCTGTGAAGATAACTACACCGCCTCCTGGACAGAGACGGAGTACTTGAAGCACATCAACAACTGCATTCCCAACCCCAACTGTGACTCTGAGCAGAAGTCGGGGTGGCTCTTCAGGTCGCACGGGCTCTAAGCCTTGCATAGCCTGGGCATTTTTTGATATCGCAAAGGATGTCCCAACTCATGTTGTCTGTAATATTTGTCACCAATATCTCAGTAGAGGCCAAAAAATGACAAGTTTGAGTACTTAATGCATGAACCGTCGCATGGATATGAGGCATAAGTTGCAGTGGGAAGCTCACTGTGCTACAATGCGGCCTAGTGGGCCGGGTCAACCACCGTCTTCCCCATCAAGTGCATCCGCGTCCTCTTTAGCAGTCGCACATGGTTTTGGACGCAGACCTTCCACCACTTTAACTGCAACATCCAGTGTGACTGGCAGGTCATCGGGACATTTCCAAGTGGAAACACCTGCTGGTGTTGAGCGCTCTATGACATCGAGACCACATTTTGATCAAGGCAACATAACATCTCCGCCTGCACCTTCCTCACAGACCAGCAGTTTGCCGGGGACACCCTACTCAACCCCATCTAAGCACGGCAGCCAGCCCTCAGTCCCTCAGATGTGGACAAGTAAAAGACTATTTCCAACTAGCTATGACAAACCTAAGAGGTTGAATTTCTCCATCTGCAAGCTGTTGGATACAGAAATGCTGCCTTTCTGCCTGGTGGATACAGAGGATTTTTGAGACCTTATGTCCATCGCAGTGCCCCAGTACCAGATGCCCAGTCGCCACTACTTTTCAAAGAAAGCTGTGCCTGCGCTACACCAGCATGTCGCACACAACATTACCACTTCCTTGAGAAACTCTGTGTGACAGGGTGCATTTCACCACAGACACTTGCACGAGTAGACATGGACAGGGGCATTACATGTCGGTGACTGGGCACTGGGTAACTATGGTCACATCAGGAGAAGGGTCTGCTGTCCAAGTCTTGCCGTCCCCATGAGTTGCTCGTCGATCCTCTGTATCTAGAAGATTCTCCACTGCTTCTGCCTCCTCAACCTCCTCTCAGTCCTCCACCTGCACCCAAAGCCTGTCTGGTATTGCCACCCGCGTTCTAACTGTGCAGAAGGAATCCTGCACATCTCCTTACTATGCTGTCACCAGGGCTCAAAGGCATCAGGTGGTGTTTACATTGAAATGTCTGGGAAATGTGAGTCACACAGCTGAGGAGTTCTGGTCAGCTCTGGAGACCGAGTTCCATCAATGGTTGTCTCCACTCAACCTGCAGCCAGGGAAGGCCATGTGCGACAATGCTGCAAACCTTGGTGCGGCCCTTCGCCGGGGCAATGTCACACACGTGCCTTGTATGGCTCACATTTTAAACCTGGTTGTCCAGCAATTTTTGTCCAACTATCCCAGACTAGATGGGCTTCTGCAGAGGGCACAGTCGCTGTGTGCTCACTTCCGCCATTCTCATCCCGCAGCTCAATGACTTACATCTCTACAGAAGTCGTTGGGCCTGCCAGTTCACCGGCTGAAATGCGATGTGCACACACGGTAGAATTCAACTCTGCACATGTTGCAGCGACTGTGGCAGCACCGACAAGCCCTGGTGCAATAAGTTATGATGTATAGTCTGGGCCAATGAGATCCAGAGGTTGGGCTAATCACGCTGCAGGAGTGGTCTCAGATCAGGGACCTATGCACCCTTCTGCACAGTTTTGACAAAACAACAAAGATGTTTAGTGCCCGACGATGCCATTATCAGCATGACTATTCCGGTGATTTACATGCTGGAGCACACCTTAAACAGTATTCAGAGTCAGGCGGTGGAACAAGAGGAGGAGGAACAGGAGGAGTCGTATATGAAAGGGATAATATCTCCAAGGTCCAGACGGCTGGCAGCACCAAGGCAGTTGGCATTGGAGTCTGGGGGAGAGGGATAACCGAGGGCGCATGGTAGCAGCCAAACTGTTGAGGAAGGTGCAGGAGGCGAGGAAGAAGTGGAGGACGAACTGGCACTGGGCATAGAAGACTCATCAGATGAAGGAGACGTTGATCAAATTTCTGTTGTGCGAGGTGGGGGTAGAGGGCAGAGGAAGGAAGCATGATTCTCACCTCACCGCCATCAAGACAACAAGTACTTGGTCCTCCTGGATGTGCAAAACACATGAGTGCCTTCTTGCTGCACTACCTGCAACATTACCCTCAGATTGTCAGAATCCGAAGTAATGCCGACTACTGGGTTGCCACACTCTTAGATCCCCGGTACAAAAGTAAATTTGGTGAAATAATTCCTGCCATAGAAAGGGATTCACGCATGCAGGAGTATCAGCAGATACTGTTACAGAATCTAACATCTGCTTTTCCACAAAACACCAGTGGGGCACGTAGTGTATCTCTGAGTTCTAACTTGCCAACCATGGGACTATCGAGTCATCACTCAAACCATAACAGTAACATCGTATCTGGTGGTAGCACCAATTTTTTCCAATCGTTTCAAGATTTTTTTAGACCATCCTTTGCAAGGCCACAGGAGACAAGAAGTCCGATGCATAGCCAACGCCTAGAGAGGATGCTACAGGAGTATCTCCAAGTTAACATCGATGCCATGACTGTGGAACTGGACCCTTGCTCATTTTGGGCTTCCAATCTTGAAAAATGGCCTGATCTCGCCACTCACGCCTTGGAGATCTTGTCGTGCCCCATAGCCAGTGTTCTCTCTAAACATGTGTTCAGCGCTGCTGGTGGTGTTCTGACAGATAAGCACACGCAGCTGTCCAGTGACAATATAGACAGACTAACATTTATCAAGATGAACAAATCCTGGATCCACAAGGACTTTTCTACCCCTGTGTCATCCTGGGGAGAATGAAAGCTTGATGATTTTTGAAAATCACCTCACCAACCGTTTTAAAAAATTTTGGCGAAATTGATGCCACTTAAATGGTGTCTGTGGCTGAAATTTTGGAAAAAATGTTTTTGGAGTCCTTTTCCTGTGTTTTACATGATGTTGCCATCGTCATTTCCAGGTGGGTGGGGTCATCTGCAGAGTTGTTTCCTCGTACTATGGCCTGGGATTCAGAGGTCTGCTCCAAAGCTTCAGTGTCTGCTAGTCAGCAGAGTAGCCCACCCATGAAGCAAGCTACACTGCCTGTTTATCTAAATACTAATTTTTAACTGCATCTAGCCCAGGAAATCCTTTTGTGCCTATTAGCATTTTGTGCTACTCAGCAGAGTACCCCACCCATGAAGCAAACTACATCGCCTGTTTACCTAAGTATTATTTTTTAACGGCATCTAGCCCACAAAATCCTTTTCGGCCTAGTAAAATTTTGTGTTACTCAGCAGAGTACCCCCCCCTTGAAGCAAGCTACACCACCTGTTTATCTAAGTACTAATTTATAACTGCATCTAGCCCAGGAAATCCTTTTGGGCCTAGTAGAATTCTGTGCTACTCAGCAGAGAACCCCACCCATGAAGCAAGCTACACCGCCTGTTTATCTAATTACTAATTTTTAACTGCATCTAGCCCAGGAAATCCTTTAGGGCCTAGTAGCATTTTGTGCTGCTCAGCAGAGTACCCCACCCATGAAGCAAGCTACACCGCCTGTTTAGCTAATAACTAATTTTTAACTGCATCTAGCCCAGGCAATACTTTGGGCCTAGTAGCAATTTCTGCTACTCACCCATGAAGCAAGCTACACCGCCTTCTTCCTTTCTCAATCAAACCCCTCAGCTCTGGTGTGTCCGCTCTCCCTCCAGCTCTTTCCTTCTCACAGGTGGACTACCGCGTGTATTCACACTGTGGCAAATCTTTTGGGCCCAGGCATAAGAAGTCTTTGAGGTAATGGATATGTGCCCCCTTAGAAATGTCCATGATGACCCATTCGAGGAAGCAACTAAACGCCTCAAATAGTGAGCAGGATATGGAGCACCCTATGGCAAACCGCGATCTATGTAGTATGCTCCTTCACAGAAGCAGCCCAATGGTAGGACACTATTCGGAGGCACAGGTAATAACCGGAACTCCCCCTGAATGTCTGTTTTGGTCATTAGGGTGCCCCTTCCCAACTTCTTGACCCGCAAGATTGCCTCGTCAAAGGAGGTACAGTACATAGTACTGTACTTGGTTCCACGTCAATGTTGTTGTTTACTGATCTGCCCCTTGGATATGACAAATGGTGGATTAGTCTGAATGTATTGGGTTCTTTTTTGGCATGACTCTTAATGGGGATACCACTACGTCTTCTAAGGAAAGTGTTCTGAATGGACCCGCCGCCATTCTACCTAAAGATATTTATTTTTGAAATTTTTTTGTCACGACGTCTGGGTGTTAGTAGGGTAATTTTAAAATTTTTCTCCAGCCTTTCTTGATTTTAGAAGGGCATGACATGCCTATATCTGTGTCACCTCCTCCTTTTACTCCTCCACCTCTTTTCATTTCGCATGACTATATGTAGTTGTGACTTTTCCATGTGTTTGTTGTGTCTTCTGAGCAGTTTGTCAGCTTTTGGACACCTTTTAAGGTGTTTTCTATGTGTTTTCTATGTGTTTGTATGTGTTTGTGTTTGCTTGCCATTGGTTTCAATGGGGTTTGACGGTGTTCGTCGAACGTTCGACGAACATTCGTCGAACACGCCCCAATTTGACGAACCGAACCAAACTCGAACACTAGGGGGGTGGCCCAACACTATTGATATGGTGCCACACAAAAGGTTGATATATAAAATGGGAAAAATGGGGATAGGGGAAAATATGTGTAAGTGGATTAAGAGCTGGCTCAGGGATAGGAAACAAAGGGTGGTTATTAATGGAGCACACCCGGACTGGGTCGAGGTTAGCAGTGGGGTATCACAGAGGTTAGTATTGGGCCCTCTTCTTTTTAATATATTTATGAATGACCTTGTAGGGGCATACAGAGCAGAATTGCAATATTTGCAGATGACACTAAACTCTGCATCATCTTCTGATGATCTTTTTAATTATAGACCTGAGACAGGGACAAGGGGGCATCCTCAATGTCTGGAGGAAAGAAGGTTTAAGCATAATAACATACACAGATTCTTTACGGTAAAAGCAGTGAGACTATGGAACTCTGCCATATGATGTTGCAATGAGTTATTCATTACTAAAATTTAAGAGGGGACTGGATGCCTTTCTTGAAAAGTATAATGTTACAGGTTATATATACTAGATTTCTTGATAGGGAGTTGAACCAGGGAACTTGTCTGATTGCCGTATATGGAGTCAGGAAGGAATTTTTTCCCCCAATGTGGAGCTTATTCTTTGCCACACGTTTTTTTTGCCTTCCTCTGGATCAACATGTTAGGGCATGTTTGGTTAGGCTATGGGTTAAACTAGATGGACTTAAAGTCTTCCTTCAATCTTAATAACTATGTTACTATGTTACTTCCTTTTCCCCCAAAACAGCACCTTACCTGTTCACATTTTTTGTGTGGTATTACAGCTCAACCCTCTTCACTTCAATGAAGCTGAGTTGTAATACCACATATAACCAATTGAATCAATGAAGTTTTCTGTCACAAAGCTACTTCATGAAAAATTATTTAGTGTTTTTTTGCAATAGTTTGCTATGTTTTTTAAAATGATTCTAAGACCCCCATTATTTTACCATTTAGTGTACTAGAAAATAAGAGAAAAAAACTAAGTGCGGTGAAATTGCAAGAAAAGTGCCGAGGTCTACAGCATTTTCATTTTTTGGTATATGAGACTTTGAGACAGCTTATTTTTAGAGCCTTGCACTGATTGTTTTACTGATACAATTTTGGGGTGGATATGATGTTTTCATTGACTGTCATTGCATTTTCTTGCAATGTTGTGGTGGCTAAAAAAGTAATTCAGTCATTTTTTATTTTTTTTTGTTACGTCATTTTCCGATTGGATCAATTTTTTAAGATATTTTGACATATTTGACATATTTGAAAGCAGTGATACCAAATATGTGTCCACCCAGGAGGATTGAAATGACCAGCATGGCAACCCATTGGCGTCCTGCAATCCTGTCACGGGTGTGTCAGTAGGAGCGTGGAATGATGTGCGTCTCTGTTGGTGCATGTTAAATGCCACTGTCATATAGACTGACAGTAGGATTTAACAGGTTAACAGTTACAGGTGGAACACCACTGCACCCATGACTGTTAGGCCGGCGTCACACTTGCGAGTTTTACGGACGTAAGAGCGCAGAAACTACGTCCGTAAAACTCGCATAACATACGGCACAATGATTCTCTATGGGTCTAGTCCTATCAGCCGTATATTACGGATCCGTAATATACGGCGTTGTACGGCCGCACAATATCGCAGCATGCTGCGTTTGTCAGCGTATAGCGCAAAAAATACGCCAATGCAAGTCTATGGGAGAGCGTATAATATGGAATGCATACGGACCATGCGTGTGCATTGCGAGAAATACGCAACTTACAGGCAGATGTCCGGAAATGTCCAAAGGCGTCAATCAGGCAAGGTGAGACATGCTAATTAGCTGAAAAAGCCAGACAGTGAACCCGGAAGTCTGCTGCACGCCTCCACGGAGTGATATTCAGCATGGCAAACATTGTCAATACGGACATGCTGATAATTTTGGTCCAAGAGAGGCCTGTCATATGGGACCAAAGAGACCCAAATTATGCCAACAGGGCACAAAAAGAGGCTGCATGGAGGAGTGTGTGTGGGTCCCTCTTCCCACATTATGACCAGCAGCCACGTGAGGCACAGCGACAGATAAGTAAGTACACCCATGTTGGAAATGTAATGCTCTTGTGAAACAGCAGGCCTTTACTACTTTGAATTTCTCATCAAGAATGTATTAAATATTCATGAAAGAACTAGAAAGCCCACCAGTAGATACATGGTGTTGTACCTGATAAAATGATTTCATTAATGTTTTAAATAGGTGTCCCTTACTAACAGTGTTTGCCATTAATTGTCCTTTCTGTGATAGAGGTTAGGGGACTCTGTCCTTGTGGCCTTGCTTCATAATTGTTTTTTTTTTTTAATTTAATATTAAATCTGCTCCTCAAATGCCTATTTGTATGCTTCACTTAAGTCTGTGTATTCAATTTCACCTTGTGTGAGCAATCTGCATAATGGTGTAATGAATGTGTGTATTTTTTGTTGTTTTTTAGTGGGTGATGTTACAACAAGGCGGCGGAGTATCCGGGACCAGTATAGGAGGGAGAGGCAGCAGCGGGAGAAAAGTGGAGCCGGGGCACCTCCTAAAAAAAAAAATACATATATTTCGACCGCCTAACCTTCCTTAACCCCAGCATGGACCTCAGGCCGTAAGTACAAACATCACTCACTGTTTTTTTTTTTGTATAGAAAATTTCTTTTAAATTGTGACAACATTTTTTGTTTTATTTTTCAGAACTCAGTCTAACCTCACTGACAGGGAGACAGGGTCTGAGTCAGAGCTGGTCATTGACCCAGTTGGGGAAGGTGAAGAGGTGGCTGGTCCATCTGCTGCTCCCTCAGGCTCCATCCCTCATAGATCCTCCACATCTGGCCAGGCAGCTCCATCTGCATCACAACCACACCCAGAGGCCCCAGAGTTTGCATCTTCCGCCGCAGCATCATCATCAGCTGCAGCACCACCACCTAGCCAGGATGAGCCTGGAAATAGCAGAAGCCCAACTGTTGCCCTGGATCCATCCCCACAGGCTGCAGTCAGACCACAGCGTTCACGCCGCAGGAGAGAGCTGATCCAAAGCCGCCGAAACGTTGATGCTGGGGTCATGAACTATTTGGCACGGGTTCGAGAGGATGATGGGGAGGAGGGATTTACAAGGAGCCTTGCCCAGTACTTAAGGTCCATAGAGCGGGAGTTGAGGCTGCGTTTGAGAGGGTGTTTTCAGATCCTTATTGACGCATGCACCCCCCCAAATAACCCATACAATCTATTGCAGATGATTGAACAGTGGCAGATGTCACCTGAAAATATTCTGCGGCCTCAAAGATTACAAGGCCTGGCTGCTCAACAAGGATCTGAAGCACCCCCTCAACGTCAGCCAACACCTCAACCCCAAACAACAACGAACCCACAATGGCAACCTCAGCAACATATGGCTGGATATCATCAACCATCCCAATATGGCCACTTGTCCTCACCTAGTGCTGGAGGCTGGTCCCAACCTGGGTATGGACAATATGGTCATTTTGGGTTGGGGTATGATTCCCGGACATATGGTCAGCAACAGCAGGGGTATGTCCCAAATCCTCGGCCCACTCTTCAAACTTACCAGCATCATAGCTGGGCTAATGTCCCTCAGGCCACTACAACATCTGCACAGGGTTCTGGACAATTGGGCCTACAAAGGCCACCTGATGCTGACCCTGAGCAAGCTACATCTCCTGCACCAACCTACCAGGACTTGTAATTTTGTTTTATGTTTGTTTTGGTTTGTTATTTTTTCCTTGTTATTTTTTGGAGGTTTATATTTTTTTAACCACAATATTGGTTTAGATTGTGCATACATAGCAGTCTTAATTGTGGATTTTGTTCAGAATGTTGTTGCCACTAAAAAAATGCAAATTTGTGGCCAAAATCTGGTTATGGGCCCAAAAAAAAAACCATAACAAATGGTATGCAGTAAAAAGTTATATTAATACCAATCAAAGTCTGGATGCGCTCGAATCATTCTTCCATCACACACACATGATATGCTGACAACCATATGTTAAATAATTAAATACAACAGACAGAGATTAGAAATTGGTTAACACATACTTCATAGATCAAAATAATTAAACATGCAAAAATGCATAGTCTTGCCAGGGAGTAGCACCTTGAGGAGTCAAAAAATAATTTGTAAAGACATCACGAACTTTAAGACCAGAAAGTGGACGGTGCAAAGGAGGGACATATGGGGTAGGCCTACTAACATTGTTCATGAGGTGATCTTCAAAATGTGGAGAGGAACAATCATGTATTCTTGTGAAATTATGTAGAATTACACAGGCTTTGATCACTTCATTGATTGTAGCCTCACTCAGCTGGATGGCAGACTGAAGAACACGCCATTTGGCAACAAGAATCCCAAAGGCGCACTCAACCAGTCTCCGTGCCCTTGCAAATCTCAAATTAAACACCCTCCGCCGGTGGTCAAGGTTGCGCCTGGGGTAAGGCCTCATGACGTGCCTCGTCAGTTGGAAGGCCTCATCCCCAACAAAAACAAAAGGCAGTGCTTCCGCATTGGAGCCTGGGAGTTGTTGTGGTGGTGGGAGGTTCAACTGGTTGTCACGTAGCCGCCGACCCATTATGGACGAATTGAAGACCCTAGAGTCTCCAGTTCGCCCATAGGCACCAATGTCTACAATTATAAACCTGTAGTTACTGTCAGCAACTGCTAACAGAACTACAGAGAAAAACTGTTTGTAATTGTAGAATTGGGAACCAGAGTTCGGCGGCTTACGCACCCTGATATGTTTCCCATCCACAGCTCCAATGCAGTTAGGGAAGTCACAAGTATTTTTGAAACCAGTGGCGATTTTGAGCCAATCCTCCTGTTTGGGCTCAGGCATCACAACTTCCTGAAGTTTCTGCCATATTTGGGAACAGGTTGTCCTAACAATGGCTGAAATTGTCGACCGCCCAATCAGAAACTCCAGGTGTAGACCCGCATAGGACAAGCCTGTTGACAGGAAGCTGCAAGACAAGAAAAATGTAAAAAAAACATTAACATGATGACTACAAAACAGGAATAAGCAAAAGTGTATATTTCATTTCCTAGGACATTATTTACAATTGAAAAAGGTTAATTTTATTATCTTAAAATAATAGCATATTAACAACATTCTTTTATATGTGCTTGTGGCTTCATGTCCAAGTTAAGTTAATGAAACATAGGAGGACACCACACAGTTTAGAACAAACAAACAAAAAACAGTATGGGCGAATGTGGAATACATACCGTAAGGTAAGGAGCAGACGCTCCTCAGCAGAGATGGCTTTTCTCATCCAGGTGTCCTGATAGGTGAGGGCAGGACGTAAGATCTCCAACAACATGTCAAAAGTCCTGATGGACATGCGACTATACAGGTAAAACTTGTCAGGATGTGCCCTCAAAGCTGAATATAGTCTCTGGAAATGTCCTTTACTCTGGCGTTGGGTCAATAGAGGATGGACCCACAATCTTCGTCTCCTCCTTCGCGGATCAACATTGACCGGATATGGCTGTCCAAAGCGACGAGACAACACCCAGTGAAGCAACACCCGCTGAGTTGTGCTTAAATACACATGGTCAGACATGTTTGTAAGTTCCAAGCAACACACCCAAAATATGCTAGAGAACATATAGGGCAGATGGGAGGGGTCCACCTGTTGTCGAGGGCTTAAATAGTGTGTTTAATGATGATTTAAATGATGTGCAGGCCAGAAAACCGTTAAATGTCCATTTTGTGAGGGTGCGTGAAAAAAACGCAATACGGATTACATACGGATTACACACGCACAAGCACATGCGCAAAATACGCGACCACACCTAAGAAACGCAGTAACTACGGAAGTCGATTACGGAGACATTGTGGCGTATTGAACGCGTAGTACGGACGTATAATACGTTCCGTATTGTCTTACGCCAAGTGTGACGCCGGCCTTAAAGGCACATGATGGCTGATTAAATAAGCTGTCATATGCGGGGAAAGATGCGAGCTCACGGTGTGAGCCCTCATCAAAGGGAGAGAAAAGTCATATGATGTAAATAAGCATCATATGTCCTGGCAACATGTGATGTAAATATATGTCATATGCATTGAAGGGGTTAATAAGTAAGCTTCTTAACCCTTCAGGTACTTCACAAAAAATTTTGGAATGTGGAAAAAAAAATGAACATTTAGCTTTTTTTCACAAAAATTTAGCTTTCTACCCAAATGTTATTATCTTTACAAGTGTAACAGGAAAAAATGGGCCCAAAATGTGTTCTGCCATTTCTCCTGAGAATGCCAATATCCAATAAATGGGGGCAAACCACTGTTTGGGCGGATGACAGGGCTTGGAAGGAAGGAGTGCCATTTGACTTTTTGAATGTAAAATTTGCTGGAATAATTACGGGACGGCATGTTGCATTTGGAGGGCCCCTGATGTGTTCAAACAGTTGAAACCGCATAAAAGTGATGGCATTTTGGAAATTAGTCTCCTCAGAGATCTTATCTAGATGTGTGGTGAGCACCTTGAACCCGCAGGTGCTTCTCAGAAGTTTATAACGTTGAGCCATGAAAATAAAAAAAAATCTAATTTATCCTACAAAAATGTTTTTTTGTCAAAAATTTTGCATTTCCATAAGTGTAACAGGAGAAATTTCACTGTTCAATTTGTTGTGCAATTTTTCCTGAGTATGCCAATACCCAATTATGTGTAGGAAAACTACTATTTTTCCAAGCAGGGCTTGGAAGGGAAGGAGCGCCATTTGACTTTTTGAAAGCAGTATTTGCTGGAATAATTAGGGTATGCCATGTCGCGTTTGGATTGCCCCTCATGTGCATAAACAGTGGAAACCTCCCATAAGTGTTGAGGGAAAAGCACAAGGCAAAACCCACATTGGGCAGATGCAGTGAGTGTCTGGGTCAGTATGATTTACAGTCCTTTCTTCTTTTCCATTATTCTTTACATGCATCTCCTTATATATGCTAATGGATAATTTTCAATAGGTAGGCACATGTCACTTTATATGCAAATTTTTTCCTTACTTTACTACGTTTACCTGCCTTTGCTTTGATCACTAACATTTATGCATTTGATATTTATGAGCACTGCGCACTTTATTACTAACATTCTTATTATTATATTAAATCTGTATTGGAGAGATTTTCTGTGATTATGATACTGTAATTATTTTTAATAAGCTGACTCATTTTGAGTAACAAATTAGATTTTGTGAGTTTGGGCTGTACCACCACGGACTTTATTTAGCATACAGTGGGGCAAAAAAGTATTTAGTCAGTCAGCAATAGTGCAAGTTCCACCACTTAAAAAGATGAGAGGTGTCTGTAATTTACATCATAGGTAGACGTCAACTATGGGAGACAAACTGAGAAAAAAAATCCAGAAAATCACATTGTCTGTTTTTTTAACATTTTATTTGCATATTATGGTGGAAAATAAGTATTTGGTCAGAAACAAAATTTCATCTCAATACTTTGTAATATATCCTTTGTTGGCAATGACAGAGGTCAAACGTTTTCTGTAAGTCTTCACAAGGTTGCCACACACTGTTGTTGGTATGTTGGCCCATTCCTCCATGCAGATCTCCTCTAGAGCAGTGATATTTTTGGCTTTTCGCTTGGCAACACGGACTTTCAACTCCCTCCAAAGGTTTTCTATAGGGTTGAGATCTGGAGACTGGCTAGGCCACTCCAGGACCTTGAAATGCTTCTTACGAAGCCACTCCTTCGTTGCCCTGGCAGTGTGCTTTGGATCATTGTCATGTTGAAAGACCCAGCCATGTTTCATATTCAATGCCCTTGCTGATGGAAGGAGGTTTGCACTCAAAATCTCACGATACATGGCCCCATTCATTCTTTCATGTACCCGTATCAGTCGTCCTGGCCCCCTTTGCAGAGAAACAGCCCCAAAGGATGATGTTTCCACCACCATGCTTTACAGTAGGTATGGTGTTTGATGTATGCAACTCAGTATTCCTTTTCCTCCAAACACGACAAGTTGTGTTTCTACCAAACAGTTCCAGTTTGGTTTCATCAGACCATAGGACATTCTCCCAAAACTCCTCTGGATCATCCAAATGCTATCTAGCAAACTTCAGACGGGCCTGGATATGTACTGGCTTAAGCAGTGGGACACGTCTGGCACTGCAGGATCTGAGTCCATGGTGGCGTAGTGTGTTACTTATGGTAGGCCTTGTTACATTGGTCCCAGCTCTCTGCAGTTCATTCACTAGGTCCCCCCGCGTGGTTCTGGGATTTTTGCTCACCGTTCTTGTGATCATTCTGACCCCACGGGGTGGGATTTTGCGTGGAGCCCCAGATCGAGGGAGATTATCAGTGGTCTTGTATGTCTTCCATTTTCTAATTATTGCTCCCACTGTTGATTTCTTCACTCCAAGCTGATTGGCTATTGCAGATTCAGTCTTCCCAGCCTGGTGCAGGGCTACAATTTTGTTTCTGGTGTCCTTTGACAGCTCTTTGGTCTTCACCATAGTGGAGTTTGGAGTCAGACTGTTTGAGGGTGTGCACAGGTGTCTTTTTATACTGATAACAAGTTTAAACAGGTGCCATTACTACAGGTAATGAGTGGAGGAAAGAGGAGACTCTTAAAGAAGAAGTTACAGGTCTGTGAGAGCCAGAAATCTTGATTGTTTGTTTCTGACCAAATACTTATTTTCCACCATAAAATGCAAAAAAAATGATAAAAAAAACAGACAATGTGATTTTCTGGATTTTTTTTCTCAGTTTGTCTCCCATAGTTGAGGTCTACCTATGATGTAAATTACAGACGCCTCTCTTTTTAAGTGGTGGAACTTGCACTATTGCTGACTGACTAAATACTTTTTTGCCCCACTGTATATAGACTGTGAGCCCTCGCGGGCAGGGTCCTCTCTCCTTCTGCACTGGTGTGTGCCTTGTATTGCTCATGTTTATTGTACTTGCTATAAAAATACATAATAATAAATGATAATGTATACATATTTTCTTAATTATTTTACTTACCCATTGCTGGATGACAGCTCTGGGCTTTGCCGTCCTGCACAAAGTCATAGGACAAGGAACATGGCACATTAATTGGGGGAGAAACAAAATTTTAGTGTAGCCTTGAGTTACGACAAAGTTTTGTGAATTCTCAAAGCTTTTTATGTCATAATTATTACATAAAAGCTTTGATAAATCAGGCCCTTAGTCTTTTAGTACAATGTATTCATTATAGCGTCAGCATACAACTTGCTGCAACTCTATTCCAGGAAGCCATTTCCATTTCAGAAAGCTTTTTTTTTCATACAATTTTGCACGGAATATAAAAATGAGTCTCATTGTCCAAAGTCACAGGAAATCATTGTTCCCTATTGTGCTATACAATAGTAAATATTGCTGCATTAAAATAGAGTGTAATCATAATTTTGAATAGTATTCAAACAAAGACCCAGATGGCATCATTTTAACTTGTGCGATCATTTACATGCTAATGCTCAGAATTTGTTTCACTGATTGAAAATCTGAAAAGTAAAGCATCAGTAAAATATTAAATTTAAAATGTCCACCCATATCTAACTGAACCAATAGAATTGCAACAAACACAAAAGGTAGAGTTTGCTTCACCTTTTCATATCATGTTCTCATTAAATTATCACTGCATCATCGAACATATCACAAAATGTTGTGTCACTTAAATATTCCATTAGTGGGGTCTGACCAGTAGGACTACCAGAATTGGGACCTTCCCATGCCCCCATCATGTGCATTAGTTATAAGTAAGGCTAAGTTCACATTAGCGTTGTGTGGGGCTGCGTCGGGCGCAGCCGCGGCGACGCATGCGCCATGCGTCCCTATATTTAACATGGGGGGCGCATGGACATGCATTGTCTTGCGTTTTGTGACGCATGCGTCATTTTGGCGCAACAGAAAACGCTGCATGATGCAGTTTTTTCTGTGCCAAAAATCATGCAAAAATGAACGCATGCGTCACAAAAAGCTGGGTTTTGCATGCGTTTTTGCATGCGTTGTGCATTGCGTCGCTGACGCAGCACTGCACAACGCAAATGTGAACGTAGCCTAATAGTGTCCGAGCTTGGATGCCTGTTTTTCTCTATATCTTCTATAGAGTTTTATGAAGCATCATGCTGAGATACCACTCAGTGCAATTCTTCCTCCTTGCATCTGTCTACCTAAAGGGTGGACTCTTCATCCCAAATTAGCAGGGATACAAAATAGTTTAGCAAAGTTTGATCACTCAGAAAAACTTGTACAGCATATTATGATGTATGACTATGTACTATTATGTATCATCGCCAAATTTCCTGCCAAAGAAAAGGATTAAGAGTCTAAAGGTACCTTCACAATTTAACAACAATATCGCTAGCGATCCGTGACGTTGCAGCGTCCTGGATAGCGATATCGTTGTGTTTGACACGCAGCAGCGATCTGAATCCTGCCGTGACATCGTTGGTCGGAGCAGAAAGGCCAGAACTTTATTTTGTTGCTGGATCTCCCGCAGACATAGCTGAATTGGCGTGTGTGACGCCGATTCAGCGATGTCTTCACTGGTAACCAGGGTAAACATCGGGTTACTAAGCGCAGGGCCGCGCTTAGTAACCCGATGTTTACCCTGGTTACCAGTGTAAATGAAAAAAAAACACTACATACTTACATTCCGGTGTCTGTCCCCTGGCGCTCTGCTTCCCTGCACTGTCAGCACCGGCCGGCCGTAAAGCACAGTGGTGATGTCACCGCTCTGCTTTACGGCCGGCCGGCGCTCACAGTCAGTGCAGGAAGCAGAGCACCGGGGGACAGACACCGGAATGTAAGTATGTAGTGTTTTTTTTTTTTTTACATTTACACTGGTAACCAGGGTAAACATTGGGTTACTAAGCGCGGCCATGCGCTTAGTAACCCGATGTTTACCCTGGTTACCAGGGGACTTCGCATAGTAGATCGCTGGAGAGCTGTCTGTGTGACAGCTCTCCAGCGACCACACAGCGACGCTGCAGCGATCGGCATCGTTGTCTAGATCGCTGCAGCGTCGCTAAATGTGACGGTACCTTAAGCAATGTTTCCTGCAGTGTAAGCAAATATTAACACTTTCCTAAAACAATGCAATAGAAATGAGCAAATCTTCTGAAATTTAAATTTGCCAGCTTTGCTAAATTTTCCAAAAAATGTTGATTGCCCTGAAAAGATGTGTATAACACTTTGAAGTCTTCTAGGACTGTATCCAACACCATTGTAGCTCTTTAATGAAAGAACAGCATCAGTAATGTTAGTGACCTCAATATATACAGTATGACTATGGGTAAACGGATGGTAACCTTTCTTCTTTTCTTGTATAAAAAGAATCAAAACAATCCATACTAACATATAATGTTTTAATTAATAGAGCAGGGCATGGGCTTGTGATTTAAAAACGTTTTCTACTTTGAAGATGAAGTTTATCAAGGAGCAAATTTAAATACTGTATACTTGTAATGTTTCCCCTTCTGTCATCTGCTTTTTCTCTATAGAGACTAGGTTCTCTGCTGCTGGAAACAAATGCCCTTTGCTTTCTCCTCTGTAAGTGATGCTATTTCTATTTACTTAAAGGGATCATTATTGATATGTTCCAGATGAATATGAATAAATTCACAGATAAAGAAGACAGTTTAAAGTTAGTGATTAGCAGATCCAATGAGATTTGAGTTCCCCAAATCAAGCGGATTTTACCTGGAAAATCAATTTTTTATGACAAAAATGTCCTTGAATCTATGAGATATCTCTCTAGGGAGCTGAGCACTTGCAATGAAATGCAATATAATCATATACACTTCTATTCAAGCTTGTAACCACAACAATATTGATGTATATCTCATCTGTGTACACAGAATACTAAGAATTTGTGTCCCTCATGTGACCTTTGTCTAATTTTATTTATTTTTTAATATTTGAAAAAAATTAATTCTAATAAAGAATTCATTTGTAGATTATGCCGGATTTTACTTCTTTTTACTGGGGAAATATCTGAACCTGGTATGTGGTTATACAGAAGATTTAATTTGCGGCGAATGTCAGCTGTTATGTTCTGGAGTCTGGCGATTCACTAAGCTTAACTTCTTCACTTTCCGTTTTTTCATCCTCTTCTTCCAAAAGCCATAACTTTTTTACTTTTCCATCAATATAGCCATATGAAGGCTTGTTTTTGTGGGACAAGCTGTACTTTTCGAAGACTCCATTTATTTTACCATATGGTGTACTAGAAAATAGGGTTTTTTTTATTTACCATATTCACTATATGGAAAAATTGACAGGGCAATATCATTCTCCATGTCAGTATGAGTAGGTAGATACCAAACATGTATAGGTTTTATTTTATTTAAATGGTGAAAAAAAATCTGAAATCTGTATGAAAAAGTTTTGCTTTTGTCGCTAT
The DNA here is from genome assembly GCF_032444005.1 of Ranitomeya imitator. Classification (NCBI taxonomy): domain Eukaryota; kingdom Metazoa; phylum Chordata; class Amphibia; order Anura; family Dendrobatidae; genus Ranitomeya; species Ranitomeya imitator. Next base: position 780,248,847 of record NC_091283.1, read on the forward strand.
TTTCCGAGGTCCACAGCATTTTCATTTTTTGGTATACGGGGCTGTGAGATTGCGCTGATGGTTTTACTAGTACAATTTTGGGGTGGATATGATGTTTTCATTGACTCTTATTGCATTTTCTTGCAATGTTGTGGTAACATATGAAGTAAATATTCGGCATATGTCGTGAAGAGGTCAATAAAGGTAAAATGTAGAAAAAACTAAACCACTAATAATCACCTCACTAAACAAATCTTGTTACGGCCCCTGCTGTTCGTTATACCCCGCACAGACCTCCTCTTCTTACAGCTGCCATGCACTAAAATCCCAAGATTTTTCACTCCAAGCCAGAACTGTCAGCTGTGACAAGGTCTGAGATAGCCCTGCCCATGCACATTGTGACTTTATGATATCACAACTTTAGAAACACATGCACATGGATGTTCCACGCCTAGTAGCAACCGGAAATCCCGTCCTAGAGTTGTTTGTCATCAAACCACTGCACACAATGTTTTTACTTTATGATGTGCATGTGCAGGGACAATTTTGTTTGTTAACCTTTTGTCATCCCTATGCGGTTCAACAAAATGGCAGCTAGCTGCCTGCCTTTTTGCTGTCATTACGCAGAGCAAATTACAAATAATCTGTATTCTGGAAAATATATATTTTTGTAAAATCTGAGTAGAGTTCAATTCCATCCAAATAAAGTTTTTCATCTTTACTCAAAACATTTAAAAATATACAGCAGGCAAAGCACATCAAGGAGCTCTGAAACTTAATCAAGAAAAGTGCAGATTTACTTATAAAAGCATCAATAATTTCATTTTGTTTCAAAAGATATATAATAGTCCATTTATTTACAGAGATGGATTTAGACCGGTAATTTAATGATGAAGTTTACCTTCAGATAAAATTCTCTGAATGATTGGTTGCATCATCCCACCATAAATGTGTCCAATAAAAAATAAGCTAATTTTTATGGTAGTTTGCTGCTCAAGTTAGAAAATAATAAATCTATGGCTTTTAATCCAACTTCCAAACCCCTGTGACAATCAGCGAATTTTGTAGTGGGAAGCTACATCACGCTATTGTAGTATTATTTGCCACCATATTAGGGATCAACAGTCCAACAGAGTAAAATCAATCTTTCAAGAGGATTTTTAGAGATTATTCACATGGCCAATTTTCTCGTACGAGTGCAATTGGCAATTTTCAGAGTGGTCCATGGAAAATTAATGGACTCATGTCCGATTTTGATCCAAGTGTCAGATAAAATTGGCAATGCAAGTCTACGGGTCCATAAAAAATCGGATCTCACTCGGATATCATTCTAATGCGGTCTGATTTTCAACACTGTCTGAAAGAAGAAGAGGGTGGAGAAGTTTAGATATTTTTTTCTCCAGGTTGGAGAAAAACTAATGACACTCGGACCAGCCTTTGATCAAAGTTTTGACCAAAATCTGTTCAGTTTATCTGTCTTTTTTCTCAAACGTGGAAAATACTGATTTCTGAATAATCCCTTACTCCGACTGATATATTTTGGTCCCCAGTAACAGGCCATCTTACAGCATTATGATAAAGCATATGGAATGTTCTTATCTCATTTTCTCATTCAGAAAACAATATAAATATGTGCCTACTCCTACTTTTTTCCAAGAGGTTTTCCATCTTCAATTTTTTTGCCTAATTAATTGTAAAAATTAATAAAATCAGCTGTACTCACCTTACCTTCCTCTAATGCCGACTCTCAGCTGCTGCTCCAAGTGATTGTGTGCAGGCTGCAATTTGACATCACAGCTACAGAAAAAGTGACTGTTGTATTCAATCAGAGGGCTCAGTGGTGAAGCTGATGTAGACAGCAAGAGCCGCTGAGACCAGTGATTGGCAAGAGTGGTCCCTATAGCAATGGTTTCACCACTGCAACCTGTAAACAATCAACAGTAGCTTTGGTTAAAAGTCTGCCCCAGTTCAGGAGATGGCAAATATAGTTGATTTTATTATTTTTACACAGAATAAAACGATGTGGTGAACATTTTTCAAAATTGAAAAAGGACTGCAATTTCTATTAAAACTCAATAGTCATTGAGACATGCAACAAAATCATTGATAGACTGCAATGCACATAAGTCAACTTCCTTAGTTCGAATCTTGCAAAAATAAATATGCATTCATCCATTCAACTCAAATATTTAAATGGGGATGCTTTAAAAAAGTTTAGAAAAGTCACTTTTGGATTAAACTTACAAACAAATCAGTGGGTGGCCACTTGAAAACACATATAGGATATAGTATATGTGTCTCCCAACAAAGTATTGTAAAATCTGTGTTTTCCTAAGCTCGTAATCTCTTAACAATCATCTTGAAATATGTCAGGTGACGAGGAAAAGTAAGAAAAAGATCTGTAATCTGAGCTACTTGAGGTCACACGTTGCAGAAGGGTTAAGGGTTAGTTAGCAATGTAATCACTCCAAAATGTTTCGATCTAGAAAAATGAGCGTTGCTTCTGTTGGCCAAATGCTAGGCTCTTCAAGGTTGTTGGAATAATTTTGGTTTTCATTTCATGGCATATAAAAAAAACCTCGTTCAATATGGCCACACTTGAGTTGAAGATTTGCTTTTAAAGTTAACTGGCTTGACATAAAGATCATCCATTTCTCATGCACACATTTCCATTTTGATTGCAAGGGATAACGATGTTTCATCCTGGAAAGTACAGTATATAGAAATCCAACATATTGCTTCAGGCAACCCTGCAAGGTGATTATGGGTCAACAGAATGTATCTGAGGAACTGGCTTTGCTCCTGTTTCAAGATGGCTATTCAATACAAAGTTTATGATTATTATTCCTAGAGTATATTGAACGAGATTTGGCTTACGTTATTGGGTCTGTGGAAGTTGTTTATTATATGCTGTAGAGATGGTGGGGAGAATGTAATGATATTGTGTGACCTGTGCTTTAAAAGTGTATTGTAAATGAAGATTTCTTTTTGCTGTCACTGTTGCTGTCCTCACGTAGGAAAAAATGAACACTGTTCTGTTTTGCAATCTCCAAACAAATGATTGATTTTGTACAGCACATTCCTAGTGTGAAGTAACTGCAGGTACAAGTAACCTTGAAAGTTTTTCTTTTTGCAGAGTTACTGTACTTTTTCTATTTCCCAAAAGCTAACGTTCGTCACACTAGTAGTTTCCCATTTAAATAGTAATTTCACAGACTTATACAGATAAAGTAAGTTATTTAAAAAAATATAAATATTTTACTCTGAAATTTATCTAATGAACACAATTCAAAGTGAGCAGAAAACTCCCATACAAAGAGAAATTGCACAACAAACATAATGGATTGAAATGTATCATATGATTCTAAATAGAAATGTTTTGGATGTTTTAAAACTCACATATACAGACCGCAAAATTTTCCCCAAAATATTTTAATTTCAATACTAAAAGGCTTATCATTTCTCAGAAAATACAGAAGAGGGAGAGGAGAGAGAACCCTTCTCACCATAAAAGCTTTAAGGGAAGGTTCCATCCCCTGCAAAAGATTCCAACAATTGAATAAATGTAAAGTATGTTTTTTTTCTTTTAAATATTATCATTTGTTTTTAATTTAGTACAATATGAAAAATAATTGTAAAAAAGTCGTGATATTTTCCTCTTTTAAACACTAAGGGAAGGAGCTGTTGAAATTTGCCATGAAAACCTAGTGTAAAACTAGCTCACATTATGACTGCAGTAAATGTGGGCGGGGTTTGGTCACATGTGTGTGACATCACACCTCTCTTCCCCTTCTGGGTGTTTGCAAAAGGATAACAGAAGATGAAGAGACATTTTGTCTGTGACTGTAAAGTGATACTGGATGTGGAAGTGTCACCGAGGACAGATGGCAGCTCCAATTCGGCAGATGGCAGCTGCAATTCGGTTAGATTGTGCTGCTCACTGTATCATATGCTGGGGTTAGTCATCCCATCATCCGGCTAATGTGTTAAATGTAAAAAAAAACACAAACATACATACTACATACAACATACTACATACATACAACATACTACATACATACTACATACATGCTACATACATACTACATACATACTACATACTACATGCATACTACATACTACATACATACAACATACATACTACATACATACATACATACATACATACATACTACATACATAATACATACATACATACATACAACATCCATACAACATACTACATACATACTACATACATACAACATCCATACAACATACTACATACATACTACATACATATAACATACATACTACATACATACATACATACATACATACTACATACAACATACATACAACATACAACATACTGCATGCATACTACATACATACATACATACTACATACATACTACATACATACATACTACATACATACTACATACATACTACATACTACATACATACTACATGCATACTACATACAATACATTCATACATTACATACAATACATACATATAGACATACAGTACATATAACATAGAGTACATACTCACCATCACTTGTCACTTTGTTCCCCGAAGCCAGTGTCATCTGTAAAAAATATGAAAATAACAAACAAATAATATACTCCCTGATCTGCAGAAATCCACGAGTGTCCCACGACGATCTCCTGTGGAGAACGGCAGCATCAGCCGATGCAACTGCTCTCTAGTGGCTCCAGGAATACAATGACAGGAGGAAGGAATCCTTCCGCACTGTATTCCTCCACCGCTATAAAAAATAGTCCCTAGTCTCACTTTTGGCATTGCTGTGTGAGAAATTTCCCACGCTCTGAATTTCCCTCCTCTCAGTGATGCACTGCAGGAGCCATTGTCTCCTGTCTGTGTGTCACTGAAGGTCCTATAGAGCAGTGACATCACCCGATGTCACTGTTCTATAGGGGAGATCGTCGTAGGACACTCATTATTAATTGAACTAGGCGTCTTTTTGATGCCTCTCCAATATTAACACGGCTTAATGTCACCTTACAATAGCAAGGTGACATTAACCCCTTATTACCCCATATCCCATCGCTACATGGGAGTGGGAAGAGAGGGGCTAAGTGCCAAAATTGGCGCATCTTGCAGATGTGCCATTTCTGGTACGGCTGCGGACTGGTATTTGTAGCCGGGGGGGCCAACATCCATGGCCTCTCTAGGCTATGAATATCAGCCCGCAGCTGTCTGCGTAGCCTTTCTGGCTATAAAATAATAGGGGACCCCACATCATTTTTTGTGGGTCCCCCTATTTTATTAGCCAGTAAAGGCTATGCAGACACCTGCGGGCTGATATTCATAGCCTGGGAGGGGCAATAGGTATTACGCCCTTCCCAGGCTACAAATATTGGCCCCCGGCCGTCGGCTTTCCCCCTCTAGTACAGAAAATTGTGCTGGAGCCCACAACATTTTTTTATCATTTAAATGCTCATTAAGGCCTCTTTCACACTTGCGTCCTTACGGGTCCGTCACTATGCGTCGGGCTGACGTGCTGACGCACGTTGTGAAATTTGTGCTTGACGTGGGCAGCGTATGCAGTTTTTCAATGCATCCGCTGGCCATTCTGAAGTCCGGGGAGGAGTGGGCGGAGTTTCGGCCACGCATGCGCGGTAGAAAATGGCAGATGCGACGGACAAAAAACCATTCACTTGAGTGTCTTTTTGTGCCAGTGGTCAGCCAAAGCATGACGGATCCATTGTACGATGGACGCGATGTGTGGCCATCCATCGCTAATACAAGTCTATGGGTAAACAAAACCTGCAAGCACATTTGCAGGATGCATTTTTTTTCCCAAAACGACGGATTGCTAAAAACGCAAGTGTGAAAATATCCTTAGAAACATTGGCCTTTCTATTATATATCTATTGATATATCTATCTATAGATATACTGTATTTATAGATAGATATATCTATGGATACATAGTTGTATCTATCCATATATCTGGCTGCTTTCACACATCAGATTTTTGCCGTCAGGCACAATCCGGCGAGTTTTGAGAAAAACTGATCTGTTTTTTTTCGGCGGATCTATTTTTTTCTTATGCAGTTGTATTAGCGCCGGATTGTGCATGATGGCCACACGTTTCATCCGTTTTTTGCCAGATCCATCAAAAAGGCTGTTTCCGCCGAACGGAAAACACATACAGAGGAACGTTTTTTCTGTCTGGCGAAAAAAACGCACAGTGATGGATCCAAGAAAAAACGGATGAAACGTGTGGCCATCAGGCGCAATCCAATGCTAATACAACTCCATGAGAAAAAAATGGATTCGGTGGAAAAAAACAGATCCGTTTTATTTAAAACTTGCCAGATTGTGCCTGACAGCAAAAACCTGATGTGTGAAAGCAGCCAGATATATGGATAGATACATCTATGTATCTATAGATATATCTATCTATAAATATATCTATAGATAGATGTCTATAGATATATAATAGAAAGGCCGATGTTTCTAAGGCTACTTTCACACTTGCGTTTTTAGCAATCCGTCGCAATCCGTCATTTTGGGTAAAAAACGGATCCTGAAAATGTGCTCGCAGGATGCGACTTTTACCCATAGACTTGTATTAGCGACGGATCGCGACGGATGGCCACACGTCACGTCCGTCGTGCAACAGATCCGTCGTGTTTTGGTGGACCGTCGGCATGAAAAATGTTCAAGTGAACGTTTTTGTCCGTCGCGTCCGCCATTTTCTACCATGTATGTGCGGCCAAAACTCCGCCCCCTCCTCCCCGGACTTCAGCTTGGGGAGCGGATGCGTTGAAAAACTGCGTCCGCTGCCCACTTCGTGCACAAATTTCACAATGTGCATCGGTACGTTAGCCCGACGCATAGCGACGGACCCGTATCGACGCAAGAGTGAAAGAGGCCTTAATTAGCGTTTAATTAAAAAAAACGGAAAAAAACAGCATGGGCTCCTGCGCAATTTTCTCCGCCAGAGGGGGAAAGCAGACGGCCGGGAGCCAGTATCTGCAGACTGGGAAGGAGGTAATACCCATGGCCCCTCCCAGGCAATGAATACCAGTCTGCAGGTGTCTGCGTAGCCTTTATTGGCTATTAAAATAGGGGGACCTCCCAAAAAAATGACGTGGGGTTCCCCTTTATTTTATAGCAAGAAAGGCTATGCAGACAGCTGCGGGCTGATATTCCATGGATATTGGCCCCCCGGCTACAAATACCAGTCCGCAGCAGCCCCAGAAATGTTGCATCTGTAAGATGCGCCAATTCCAGCACTTAGCCCCTCTCTTCCCACTCCCATGTAGCAGTGGGATATGGTGTAATAAGGAGTTAATCTCACCTTGCTATTGTATGGTGACATTAAGCCGGGTTAATAATGGAGAGGCGTCAATAAGACTCCTATCCATTATTAATCCTAGTGTAGTGAAAGAGTTAAAAAAATAAAGACACAGCCAGAAAAAAGTATTTTAATAATCTTCATTTAACTATACTTACCATACTTCAGCGCCTGCAAAAAACATAAAAGAATAAACCGTATACTACCTGTCCGCCGTAGTCCAATTAATAACGAGTGTCCCACGACGATCTCCCCTATAGAACAGTGACATCGGGTGATGTCACTGCTCTATAGGACCTTCAGTGACACACTGACAGGAGACAATGGCTCCGGCAGTTCATCACTGAGAGGTTACTATAGTTCAGAGTCTCACTTTATGGCATTTGCTGCATGGAAAATTTCTCACACAGCAATGCCAAAAGTGAGACTTGGGACTATTTTTTTACAGCGGCGGAGGAATACAGTGCGGAATGATACCTTCCTCCCGTCATTGTATTCCTGGTGCCCCTAAAGAGTGGTTGCCTCAACTGATGCTGCTGTTCTCCATGGGAGATCGTCGTGGGACACTCGTGGATTTCTACGAATCAGGGAGTGTATTGTTTGTTTGTTATTTTCATATTTTTTACAGATGACACTGGCTTTGGGGAACAAAGTGACAAGTGATGGTGAGTATGTACTCTGTTATATGTACTGTATGCCTATATGTATGTATTGTAAGTAATGCATGTCTGTATAGTATGTAGAAGGTATGTAGTATGTATGTAGCATGTATGTGGTATGTATGTAGTATGTTGTATGTATATGGTATGTATGTACTATGTTGCATGTATGTAGTATGTATGTAGTAAGTTTTATGTATGTAGTATGTATGTAGTATATATGTAGTATGTTGTATGTATGTTGTATGTATGTTGCATGTATGTTGTATGTATGTAGTATGTATGTATGTAGTATGTATATATGTAGTATGTATGTAATATATATGTAGTATGTATGTTGTATGTATCTAGTATGTTTGTAGTATGTTGTGTGTATGTATGTATGTATTATGTATGTATTATGTATGTATGTAGTATGTATGTTGTATGTATTATGTTGTATGTATGTAGTATGTTGTAAGTATGTAGTATGTATGTTGTATGTATGTAGTATGTTGTATGTAGTATGTATGTTTGTGTTTTTTTACATTCAACACATTAGCCGGATGATGGGACTACTACTGTCTCATCATTGGCTAATGTGTAAATCACTGTCATTGTAGCAGGCATAGCCTAATGGAACTTGTAGTCCCATCGGACGATGCCTGCACACACACACAACCCCCGAGAGGCCCGCACAGACCACTGGCAGCCCACACAGACCACCGGCAGCCCGCACAGACCCCCGGCAGGCCCGCACAGACCCCCAGCAGCCCGCACAGACCCCCAGCAGGCCCGTACAGACCCCCTTCAGGCCCGCACAGACCCCGGCAGGCCCGCACAGACCCCCGGAGGGCCCACACAGACCTCCAGCAGCCCGCTCAGACCCCTGGCAGGCCCACACAGACCCTCGGCAGCCCGTACAGACCCCCGAGAGGCCCGTACAGACCCCTGGCAGGCCCGCACAGATCCCCGGAAAGCCCACACAGACCCCCCAGCATCCTGAACAGACCCCCGGCAGCCCGCACAGAACCCCGAGAAGCCCGTACAGACCCCCAGCAGACCCGCACAGACCTCCCACGGTCCCGCATAGACCCCGCCTGCACACACAGACACGCAGTCTCCACCCACACATTGCCCACACTCTTCCTTCCTCCGGAACTGAATGTGCAAAGGAAAGAAAGGACTTATTTTCATTCCGATATTTGTGTCCCATTGACTTGCATTAGTTTCTGGTATTGGTATTGGCGATACCCGATATTTTTTGGGTATCGGTCCGATCCAATCTGATCCGATATTTCAGGATAAGGGAACATATCACTCAACACTAATGGTGGCCAAAAGCCTGCAATGTCCTTTATGGTAATTCCATTTATATCACTCTACACGCTTATTGCTTCCTTATAATAATAATTTTTATTTATATAGCGCCAACATATTCCGCAGCGCTTTACAAATTATAGAGGGGACTTGTACAGACAATAGACATTACAGCATAACAGAAATACAGTTCAAAACAGATACCAGGAGGAATGAGGGCCCTGCTCGCAAGCTTACAAACTATGGGGAAAAGGGGAGACACGAGAGGTGGCAGTTTCCCACCACAATACTAGCAAATTCTGAGACAAACTGTTTCCAAGGCACCAAAAAGATAATTTAATCTGTTACTTATCCAACATGCATTATCAAGGCAACATTTCAGCCAGCAAGCGGCCTTTTTCAAGCATAGGAAAAATGCCAGATAAAACTAAAGGGAATAATCATACTGCTTTCACTTCTGTAACTGCTGAGATGAATCATGTGCAATATATGCCATTATGCCCCACTCCATTATGCTTTTCAGGAGGAGCAAAGTAGACACCATTATAGTCTATGGCCCTGCCAGCACATATCCCTGAATCCCATTTTGAGGGTGGGTGGAGGAGTTGGAACGTAAGTCCCAAATGGGACCAACTGACAGGTCCCAAAATGCTTTGTGAAAGTGCCCCAAGGCAATTGTGAATTGTATTTGGTATTAGTACTGGATGAACAGCGCTGCCACTGCAAGATTCATGTGGGGAAAGAAAACTGACTAGAAAGAAAAGCAAGGTATTTTTATGGTGTGGAAAACCTTCACTTTGGACAGATGAGGGATATGGTTGTTTATTATTTTTCTTTTTTAAGGGGACATCAATAGATTAGGCATAAGTTGAGTAATTTTTTTGTTTATTATTTTCTTTTTTTTACAGGGGACAAGGGCTTCAATGGAAGGGGCATATGGTGAGTATAACTGTGTTTGTTATTATTATTAGCAGACTGTGCAGTGGACAGAACAACTAAATCTTTTTATATGTTTTAAACAATATTACTTAAATTAGTTTTTGGATGACACTTGCCGGTCTTAGACTAGCTGCTGGACACTTGAAATGTTATTTTACACACAAATTAAAAGTTTGTTTTCCTAGTATGGCACATGAGCAATAGAAGATATGTTTTCCAACAACAGCAGGTAGCATTTTAGTGGATTAATAGGCAAAAACCTTTTGATTCTGTAATATTTCACAATTTGTGTAAATATATAAAACTCAGTAAAATCAGTATTAAAAAGCTAATACTTCTTTATGCCTATAAACAACAAACTTGACAGGGACTTAGAAACAAGAATTAAAATGTCTGAGGTTATCTGTTCTCAAAACAGAATATTTTATGTCATGTTTGCGCAGAAAAAAAAACTCCTGACTAATTGATGTTGTATTATTGGTATGATTCAGAATTGTAAAGAATACAATTCCACCCCCTAAATAATGAAATCAAGGCACTTAACATGCCAAGGGGAAGCAGATGCTTTGGCAGACTTAAATGTGTGGGAAATATCTTCAGGATCTTTCAGTTCATCATATTAACATATCAAACAGTGCATAAACCTATGGGCTACTGCCAAATACAAATAGGCATATTATGTATAGTTAGATGATTTATTCACTACATAATCTAATGCTAATCATATAATCACATGACTACTGTACATTTTAAAGGTTTTTTAAGCAGAAAAAAAGTATTATTTGGAAAATATAGATCAGTCTCTATGTAACCTGCAGCTATTGTAAAACTACAATTCTCAGCTGGACTCTTCCTGGCCGATAAGAGTCACAATTAGTAAAACAGGATGATACCGCGCTAAAGTGATATGTCTGTGCTGAGGAATCTATATACCAATAGGTGGAGTATACAAAAGTTGCCACTATTAATAAACTCCCCGCTGAGTCCCTGCTACATGTCTGCTTGGTCCCAGTGTTGCTCCACACTTTTTTGTGACGTCTCACAGAGAGCGCTCCCGTCGGCCATTTTTTTTCTCTTTTCCCTCACCGTCTCCAGGGACGCCACCGGCCGGGGCGTTCCTGGTTTCCATGCCGACTCACCGCCTTCCTGTTTGGCTGCTGCCACCTGGCGCTGGCTTCCTCGCCCAGTACTTGTTCCTCAGGATCAGCGTCTCATGTGCTGGACTCACTTTCCAGGCGCTCGGATCCTTGGTACCTCTGGCACTACATCTATCATCAGACCTCGGTGAGTCAGACTCGTATTGGTTAGTGCCAACACCTCTGGTACCACGTTGTGCTCAGCATAGTATTTATCACAGTGCACTTATCCTTCCACTTTTTCCCATCACATGTAGCAGGGACTCAGCGGGGAGTTTATTAATAGGGGCAACTTTTGTATACTTCACCTATTGGTATATAGATTCCTCAGCACAGACATTTCCCTTTAGCGCGGTATCATCCTGTTTTACTAATATTGTTTACTTACATTGACAGCCCTGGTATCTGGCTGTTTTGATACCAGCAGCAAAGGGTATCTTTTCTATTGGTAGCGCTGGTGTTTGCCTTTGTTCTATACAAGAGTCACAATTAATTTACTAAAGAGATACATATGTGTTGGCCTTTTTACAGCTAAAGTTAACACAATTCAACATTTATGTTATGGCTTCCATTTATGAGAGTAGCAGAAACAGATGAGAAATAGTTTTGTTCTGACCCACTTGCCTGTAGTACTCCTTTAGGCTTGAGCAACATATGTCTCTTGACCTTGGTATTGGGTTGTCACTTACTTACAGTGGGGTACAATGATTGTTAGGTGTATATATTCAAAACATTCAACTATACAGTATATAACTTACAAAAAGAAATGTCACACACTTAAATATAATAAAATATATACTTTTATTAAATCAATAAAAATATATCCAATCAATGATGAGCTGAAAAAAGCGTGTTTCACGCGAAACAGCTGTCTCTTGTCTCAGCTTTCCCAGGTCCACATCGTGTGCTTGTTCAAGAAATATGCTGTTTTAAGTTACATGTGGTGAGTGCCGCTATTTTTTTCCAACCTTTTGCCTACTCTGTATTTGTTAACTTTTTTAGCTGAGCACCACCAAAAACTGTGTTTTGCTAATTGATGTATAGATTCTAGTAAATTTTACAATTGTATTGATACTTCCTAAATTACAGTGACATGGACATGTGAGCAGTGCCAGAGTTCCATACTTCTATGTTTTGCATCACAATGTAACATTATGCACATATTAGTGTTGAGCATTCCGATACCGCAAGTATCGGGTATCGGCCGATATTTGCGGTATCGGAATTCCGATATCGAGTTCCGATATTTTTGCGATATCGGGAATCGGTATCGGGATGAAGATTGATAAAATAAAGAATAAAAATAAAAAATATTGATATACTTACCCTCGGACGCGCCCTGGTTGTAACCGCTGCAACCGCCATGCTTCTGTTCCTAAGAATGAGCACGTGAAGGACCTTCGATGACATCGCGGCTTGTGATTGGTCGTGTGAGCGGTCACATGAGCGGTCACGTGACCAATCACAAGCTGCGACGTCATCGAAGGTCCTTCACGCGCTCATTCTTAGGAAGGGAATCATGGCGGTTGCAGCGGTTACAACCAGGGCGTGTCCGAGGGTGAGTATATCAATATTTTTTATTTTTATTCTTTATTTTACACATGAAAATGGATCCCAGGGCCTGAAGGAGAGTTTCCTCTCCTTCAGACCCTGGGAACCATAGAGGATACCTTCCGATATTTGTGTCCCATTGACTTGTATTGGTATTGGATATCGGTATCGGCGATATCCGATATTTTTCGGATATCGTCTGATACCATCCGATACCGATACTTTCAAATATCAGACGGTATCGCTCAACACTAGTACATATAGTGGGGTACATTAATTGGGGGTTATGGGGGACTTTAACTACCCGGATATTAACTGGGAAACAGAAACCTGTGAAACCCATAAAGGCAACAGGTTTCTGCTAATAACCAAGAAAAATTATCTTTCACAATTGGTGCAGAATCCAACCAGAGGAGCAGCACTTTTAGACCTAATACTATCTAATAGACCTGACAGAATAACAAATCTGCAGGTGGTTGGGCATTTAGGAAATAGCGACCACAATATTGTGCAGTTTCACCTGTCTTTCACTAGGGGGACTTGTCAGGGAGTCACAAAAACATTGAACTTTAGGAAGGCAAAGTTTGAACAGCTTAGAGATGCCCTTAATCTGGTAGACTGGGACAATATCCTCAGAAATGAGAATACAGATAATAAATGGAAAATGTTTAAGAACATCCTAAATAGGCAGTGTAAGCGGTTTATACCTTGTGGGAATAAAAGGACTAGAAATAGGAAAAACCCAATGTGGCTAAACAAAGAAGTAAGACAGGCAATTAACAGTAAAAAGAAAGCATTTGCACTACTAAAGCAGGATGGCACCATTGAAGCCCTAAAAAACTATAGGGAGAAAAATACTTTATCTAAAAAACTAATTAAAGCTGCCAAAAAGGAAACAGAGAAGCACATTGCTAAGGAGAGTAAAACTAATCCCAAACTGTTCTTCAACTATATCAATAGTAAAAGAATAAAAACTGAAAATGTAGGCCCCTTAAAAAATAGTGAGGAAAGAATGGTTGTAGATGACGAGGAAAAAGCTAACATATTAAACACCTTCTTCTCCACGGTATTCACGGTGGAAAATGAAATGCTAGGTGAAATCCCAAGAAACAATGAAAACCCTATATTAAGGGTCACCAATCTAACCCAAGAAGAGGTGCGAAACCGGCTAAATAAGATTAAAATAGATAAATCTCCGGGTCCGGATGGCATACACCCACGAGTACTAAGAGAACTAAGTAATGTAATAGATAAACCATTATTTCTTATTTTTAGTGACTCTATAGCGACAGGGTCTGTTCCGCAGGACTGGCGCATAGCAAATGTGGTGCCATTATTCAAAAAGGGCTCTAAAAGTGAACCTGGAAATTATAGGCCAGTAAGTCTAACCTCTATTGTTGGTAAAATATTTGAAGGGTTTCTGAGGGATGTTATTCTGGATTATCTCAATGAGAATAACTGTTTAACTCCATATCAGCATGGGTTTATGAGAAATCGCTCCTGTCAAACCAATCTAATCAGTTTTTATGAAGAGGTAAGCTATAGGCTGGACCACGGTGAGTCATTGGACGTGGTATATCTCGATTTTTCCAAAGCGTTTGATACCGTGCCGCACAAGAGGTTGGTACACAAAATGAGAATGCTTGGTCTGGGGGAAAATGTGTGTAAATGGGTTAGTAACTGGCTTAGTGATAGAAAGCAGAGGGTGGTTATAAATGGTATAGTCTCTAACTGGGTCGCTGTGACCAGTGGGGTACCGCAGGGGTCAGTATTGGGACCTGTTCTCTTCAACATATTCATTAATGATCTGGTAGAAGGTTTACACAGTAAAATATCGATATTTGCAGATGATACAAAACTATGTAAAGCAGTTAATACAAGAGAAGATAGTATTCTGCTACAGATGGATCTGGATAAGTTGGAAACTTGGGCTGAAAGGTGGCAGATGAGGTTTAACAATGATAAATGTAAGGTTATACACATGGGAAGAGGGAATCAATATCACCATTACACACTGAACGGGAAACCACTGGGTAAATCTGACAGGGAGAAGGACTTGGGGATCCTAGTTAATGATAAACTTACCTGGAGCAGCCAGTGCCAGGCAGCAGCTGCCAAGGCAAACAGGATCATGGGGTGCATTAAAAGAGGTCTGGATACACATGATGAGAGCATTATACTGCCTCTGTACAAATCCCTAGTTAGACCGCACATGGAGTACTGTGTCCAGTTTTGGGCACCGGTGCTCAGGAAGGATATAATGGAACTAGAGAGAGTACAAAGGAGGGCAACAAAATTAATAAAGGGGATGGGAGAACTACAATACCCAGATAGATTAGCGAAATTAGGATTATTTAGTCTAGAAAAAAGACGACTGAGGGGCGATCTAATAACCATGTATAAGTATATAAGGGGACAATACAAATATCTCGCTGAGGATCTGTTTATACCAAGGAAGGTGACGGGCACAAGGGGGCATTCTTTGCGTCTGGAGGAGAGAAGGTTTTTCCACCAACATAGAAGAGGATTCTTTACTGTTAGGGCAGTGAGAATCTGGAATTGCTTGCCTGAGGAGGTGGTGATGGCGAACTCAGTCGAGGGGTTCAAGAGAGGCCTGGATGTCTTCCTGGAGCAGAACAATATTGTATCATACAATTATTAGGTTCTGTAGAAGGACGTAGATCTGGGTATTTATTATGATGGAATATAGGCTGAACTGGATGGACAAATGTCTTTTTTCGGCCTTACTAACTATGTTACTATGTTACTATGTTACTATGTAATTGTAAGGTGCGTAAATTCAAAACGTGCAACCATTTATAACCTACAGAAAGAAATGTCACACACTTCAATATAATAAAATATATAATTTTATTAAATCAATTAAAAAAATCAAATAATAAAATCACAGTATTACTATAAGGCTGGAGTCACACTACCGTATAACACGGCCAATTGCTATGCGATAAAACATTGCATAGCACTAGGCTCAGTGTTATATTATGGGAAAGCTCAGATCTGTGATTATTTTCTCATGCTCATGCTCATTTCTCACGCTCATACAAGTTTATGGGTGCGAGTGAAACATCGCACTGCGCTTGAACATCACCCAAGTGTAGTGCGATATATGCTAATGCCAGCAGCAGAGGAGATGGAGAAATTACTTTCTCCATCTCCTCCGTAGCTTTGCTCTGATCCTGTCATGCAAGAGGATCTGAGCACAGTAACTTGGCACTCGACTCGCACTCGCAACAGAGCAGGATCTGAGGGTCATTAGCATATCACTTTCAATGCTCTCGCATCTGATGCCATACACTTGTGAATCCAGCCACTTGTGAATCCAGCCTTAGTGTTCAGTCCCCCTGATAAAGCAACTAATTAAGTTGGGGGCAGGTATTAGTGATGAGCGAATTTACGCGTTACTCGAGATTTCACGAACATGCTCGGGTGTCCTCCAAGTATTTTTTAAGTGCTCGGAGATTTAGTTTTCCTTGCATCAGCTAATGATTTACAGCTATTAGCCAGCTTGATTACATGTGTAGATTCCCTAGCAACCAGACAACCCCCACATGTACATATGCTGGTTAGTAGCTGTAAATCATTCAGCTGCGGTGATGAAAACTAAATCTCCGAGCACTTACAAATACTCGGAGGACACCAGAGCGTGCTTGGGAAATCTCGAGTAATGAGTATATTCGCTCTTCATTAGCAGGCACATCACAGTGGTCTTGTAGGGAAGGATATCCCTATAATATTGCTACCAGTATTTTGATAGAATTTTGCCCTAATAATTCATGACTACATTGGATTTACAATTGAGCTTAATACTGTGGTTTACTGATTGAGATGCATATGTATATAATTGAATTCTTATATTATACCCATTAACTATGGAACTCATTAAATACTGTGAATTAGATTTTTCTATATACCCTTATCCATTGATGTCCAAGTTTTATGTGTTTCTAGGAATATAAATATGAGATTTATTTGATGTATTTTAATTGATTCAATAAAATTATATCTTTTATTATATTTAAGTGTGTGATATTTCTGTTTGCAGGTAATACACACTGTTACATTGTATCTAATGCTTTCCCACAGCGTTGCTTTGAGATCAGCAATCTTTTGTGACATCGCTACAGTTTTAATCATTTTTATAGCGTAATCACAGCCTTAAAATAATCATACAAAAGACAATTTGCACAAATGTTTTTGGTAATGTGACTCAACTAAGGGTTGCTGTAGTGTGACACATGTCGCCAAGTAGCCCCAACTTTGTGGTCTCAATTTAGGATGCAGTAATATGCTTGTCAGTTACACTATTAAATCAGAGCTGATAGTGTTGGACTGTGTGCAGGCAAGCAGGCGAGCTTTTTTGGCAAGGGGAATGATAATATAAAGTAGTCAAAGTTTTTGGAAGAGTAAGTGAAAAACAATAAAACGTAGTTATAAGAAATTATTAATTACTCTGGGGAACAATTTGAAAAAAAATTTCTGTTGAGTTAGGTTTTTGAGCTGATTTATACTAAAATTGGCATGCTGATTCCAAAAATGTAGTCAGTTTTTTTCTAGCACGTCAAGTTTTTCCTCCGCAACTTACCTGCCAGAGAATAATAATATAATAATAATAATAATCTTTATTTTTATATAGCGTTAACATATTCCGCAGCGCTTTACACACATTATCATTGCTGTCCCCATTGGGGCTCACAATCTAAATTCCCTGTCAGTATGTCTTTGGAATGTGGGAGGAAACCGGAGTACCCGGAGGAAACCCACACAAACACGGAGAGAACATACAAACGCTTTGCAGATGTTGTCCTTAATGGGGCTTGAACCCAGGACTCCAGCGCTGCAGGGCTGCAGTGTTAACCACTGAGCCACCGTGCTGCCCTCTAGAGAAGCACAATTGCACTGATATCTGTAATAAGACTTGTCATCTGATTACAATTCGACTCATATAGAGCTACGTGGCAACTTGTAAGAGTAGTCACAACTGAGACAGTGTGGTGAGAGGTGTGTGCAGCTCCCAATACGTCATAATTATCAATATCTTTACACAAAAAATGTATCATAGTAGGAATAAATAGGATTTGTGATGGCTTTTCTCTTTACATTGGGCGCTTAGTTGTAATTTATATATCTTTTATGATTTTTTTCTTTGTTAGTTTTCAAAGCTTGTAACTTTCCATCTCAGTGTTTTATTTACATATGTGCATATTTCCTTTGTTTCAGATCATGTCTGCTCCTTCTTCCTCTCGTCGTAAATGCCTATTTGTACTATTTAAAAAAAAACAAACACTTTTTAGGTACAGTAGTTTACATATTTTTGAGAAGACAAAAATCCTACAGTTCAAAAACTTGACGTGATAGAGAAAAACTGAGATCATTTCTGGATTCAGCATCCAAAAATTAGTTAAGAACAGTTGTCTGACCTAACTCCTAAAAAATTGTGATCCCCAGTGTTATCCAAGACTTGTATTAAAGTACTGTATATGGGGACTGCAAGTATTTACTATATTACAAATGTCTGAAGAAGTGGCAGATAATTTAAAAGACAAAAAAAGTATGTTTATTTAGTATGCAACTAAATCCAGGCCCGAAAGCCTGACGGGACACTAACCCATAAGTGGGTCTAACCCATATGAGATCAGCAGAATCATCAGCACTCATGACATGTGAGAGATTGAACTGCTTTACTTAAGACAAGAACTGGTGAAAATGGAATACCAAGAAAGAAAATTCATAGAATGATGAAAGATTAAAAGAAATGTTCAAGTGGAAACAGCATTTTTTAAAATATTTTGATTTATTCAGCATTGAATATGAGTACCACAAGCAGAAATACACATACTTGCATGTGTTGGCATGCTATCACTGAGGCTAATAATAGTTGTCTGAAGAATGTTCTGCCACGCTGAATGTACTTGGGAAAACAAAGCATCAAAATCTGCTGTTTGTAGCTTCTTTTACCTTTGCCGACTAATGATATCTTAGATGTTCTTGATGAGAGACGAGTCTGACGACACTACAGAACATGGTAGAACATTTAAGCATTGCAGGCTGCTCATGTAGCTCAAACCGTATACATGAAGATACATGAAGACTGTTGTCACATTGAAAAGTGGCTCTTGTGACACTTTGGAAAAATGGCCAAACCACTCGTTCCATGATCAAATCAATGTAATGCTGAGCTGTTAGTCCACTTGGACTGAAAAAAAGAGGGGTCTGGTGATTGTAAATGATTCCACTCCACACCATATTCACTGGAAAAGAACCGGTGTGATGTGTCCTCGCAAAGGCCTCTTCATGGCATTGCCAGTGTATTCTCGTAAGATTCAAGGTTTGCAAGTAGTGATCCATTCTGTACTGCAATTGAAATTGGACATCACATACCAGAAGGGGTTTGCAAAAAACTGGGATTCAGCTGCAGGTGTTCGACTGAGATCAATCAAGGTTCTCAAAAGTTATTGTGGTACAGAGCAAGGCGGCAATGAAGGTCTATCCTCTTCAGCGATGAGTGTCATTTTTGTTAGTATTTACTGAGAGAGCTAACTGACAACCTTGTTTTATACTTCAAGTCATTACACATGCAACAACAGCATGGGCATTTTTTTTCCAATAAAAGATTTTTCAAAAACAGGATATTTATATTTCTACATGGCAATGTTTTTCTTTATTTCTTTTTCTAAACAGTTTTTTCTTAGCTTTGCCAGTGTAATATATGGAGAAGAGCATATGATCTCTCTCCTGAGCCCGCACCCTGCCAGAACACCCACAGCCCCTTTTTTTCCTTCACACTGGCGGATATCACGTGAGTACCTTATAACAGAATATAAATCTTAGTCTG
Source organism: Ranitomeya imitator (assembly GCF_032444005.1). Lineage (NCBI taxonomy): Eukaryota > Metazoa > Chordata > Amphibia > Anura > Dendrobatidae > Ranitomeya > Ranitomeya imitator. The sequence continues at coordinate 780,268,579 of NC_091283.1, forward strand.
AATCACAGCTATGGCAGCAATTCAAGGGAATACTGTAGACCCAGCCCATTATATCATGAGTTACAGTCAGAATCATAAGAATCTCAGCTTTAAATTGAGCCATGACCTAATTCACTGATGTAGCCGTGATCCTATCTGAGATTTGGCAATTAGTAGCCTGAATGTATCTCATGCATTCTTAGCTAGAGATTTGACAATCTGCAGGGATAAATAAGATGCGTCCTTGATGGGAAAAGGGTCATATGATGCTATTTTTTTTATTAACTGAAAAACTGGTAAAAAATAGGAACAATTACTATGTTAATGATACCTGCTACATTTATACTGTTATGAATTTACTGGTCTATGAGGAAAACCTAGAAGAACAGTAACTGACTCAGAAGGGGAACTTTTAGAATTGAGATCTGTGACAATCTGATAATTATATTTCATGGATGCTCAACTTCAAATACATATTTTTCTTTGACAGGAAAAAAATCATACAAAAGGCTATAAAGCTAAACTCTCCTCATTCAATCTTACAATTACGTAAGCAACTGACATAAAAAGTGATTGTCCCTATCACATGGGAATGAAAGGCCAGAATTACAGCATGCCTCACATTTCAATTGTGTTATTAAAGCCTTTTCTCCTTCACAACCTCTATTTGTCAGAAAATTTGGGTCCGAGTCATCATTTGCATTTTTTTAAAGTCACTTTTGTTTTGTCTTGAAGTATTCATTTACAATTTTGGGGCCAATTTCTTTATATTGGAATATGTAGCTCAAGAATTTTGTGCATAAGCAAAAAAATTTCTTTATTTCATTTTTTACATCCTAAAAGGTACATGTTCTGGTAAAATGGTGCAAAATCTGCACAAAAATTTCAGCTATACATAAAGGCTTTTTTTGTTTAATTTTTGGTGTGTTTGTGTTTTGCCTGTCTTTAATTTTCTCTTTATTATTCTTTAAAGGGAATTTGGCACAGAGCGAAGTACTACAGTGCCTAGGCACTGGACCTCTCTGACCTTTCCCGAATCATTCACTTTTCCCGTCTTTTCCATCTGGCCCACAATGACATGACAACTTCTTCCAGCCACAACTCGGCTGCAGAGAATACAACAAAGACATATTTGACTTCTCATATTCCAGCCCCATCATCATCTATTCCCAACCAACACAAACTCCTCATCCTGCTGATACCCCAGCCGCTGCTGCCGTATGTGTACCTATTACTGCACCTACTGTGTGGTTCTCTGTGCCTTCTAAATTCTAAAGCAGCCCTCTATAATATAGTAATGCTGGGTGCTAGTGCCCTAGAAAACAGTGCCCACATTTTGTCATCTAGAAAGTAATAATGCTCTCTGGGTGCCTCTTTGAGAGTTACAGTAGCCTGAGTTTCCCTATAAAAATAAGTGCCCACTTTACATTCAATAATGTCCAGAGTCTCCCCCTGTACAGCTCCCCTATACACAGCATGATGTTCTCTTATACACAGTAGTAGTATGAGGAAGCCTCCATAAAAATAAATAAATACTCACCTCTCTTCTTCATGGTTCCTTCGCTGCTCTGAGTGCCTGCACATCTCTGGCGCCTGGTAGTAATGTCATTGCGCCCGCTCTCAGAATTGGCATCAGTGACGTCAGATGCTGACAGGGGAATGATGGGAGGAGAATAGCGCTTCTGCTCTCATTAATGTGGTCAGCTGTGTCGGCATGTAGTCGATACAGCTGAACCAGCGATGACAGGCGGGGGGCCCACTGCTGGCACCAGACCCCCCACCTGCTCAGGGGCCCCATAGCAGTTGGGTGGCAGAGCAGGGAGATCTATTCTCCCTGCTCTGCCACAGAATGTAACTGTATCGGCACGCTGTGCACACGTCAATACAATTACAGTAGCATAGCTCTAGGTGGGCCCCCTCAGAGCGTGAGGCCGGGGACGATGGCCCCCTCTAGGCCCCGTAGCTACTGACCCCGAAACCATTCATGTGTGAGGCTGTTTTTCATCCAGGGGGTTTGCACACTCTCAATTTTTCCTAAAAACACTGACATAAATAAAGAATAGTATCTAAACATCCTCTGAGAACAACTTTTCCAAAGGATCCAGTAGCAATTCTGGGTTGAATAATTTTTTTTGCCAGTATGGTAAAGCACCATGTCATAAGGCCAAAGAGATAGCTAAGCAGCTTAATGAATAAAATATTGACATTTTGGACATATACCCAGGAATCTCTCCAGATCTGTATTCTATTGAGAACCTGTAGTCAATCTACAAAAAGCCGTTAGAACAGTAAAAACATATGAATTGTGATAAATACACTGATTACACTGATGACCCAGGGGGTCATATCCCACATGCCAGAGAAAATTGTAGAAGTCTTGAAAAATAAGGGTTAACACTGTAAATATTAAGTCTTTGTATAAATTTGTTGTATTTTTCAATAAAAGTTTAAAAACATATTAAATGCTGCTTGTAATTTTACTTCAGTAATCATAGAAGTATCTGACTAAAAGAGCTAAAAACACTGAATCATGAAACTTTGTGAAAAACAAAATTTGTCAGTCTCAAAACTTTTGACTATGATTGTACTTTGTGAGCTGCATGTTTCAATAAAATTAAAAAGGCTCTCAATAGCTGCATTCTATATTCCTAATATATCAGCCATATACATCAACTGTTAAGACCTAAACAATCAGAGAAAGCTTTGGCCTACAATCCCCACAGACCCTCCTCCTGATTAGTCAGCCCTCTTCCTTCAGAAAGAACTTCTCCGCCATTACAGAAGATAAATGTTCCTCTGTACTTTCCTGATCACATCTCACCACCTGTGCACTTGACCAGATCCTGATCCCACCTCATCCTAAACCTCACTACAGTCTTCATCCCAACCCTAACCCATCTGTTCAACCTATCGCTAACAACTGGTGTCTTTCCCTCATGTTTTAAACATGCCTCTATCACACCCATCCTCAAAAAGTCATCCCATGATCCATCCTCTAGCTATCACCCCATATCACTTCTCCCCTATGACTCAAAAGTACTGAAACAGCATGCTCATCTTGAACTTTCCTTCCACCTTTTCTCCTGCTCTCTCTTTGACCGGTTACAATCTGACTTTCGACCACATAATTGAACCGAAACTGCCATAACTAAAGTCACCAATGACCTACTAGCCACTAAATCCAAGCGACACTACTCTGTCCTCCTTCTCCTGGACCTGTTCTGTGCCTTCAACAAAGTGGACCTTTCCCTTTGCTACAGATTCTCATGTCTCTTGGCATCACAGATTTGGCACTATCTTGGATCTCTTCATACCTAGCAAACCGGACTTTGGAATTTTCTACCCCAACATGTCAGACTCTCTCCTACGATGGAAACATTCAAATGGAAACTGAAGACCTACCTCTTCTGACAAGCCTACAACCTGCAGCAACCCTTGCTCCACTATACCGTTGCATAACCAGCTCTACCCTCAACTACTGTATTCTCACCCATCTCTTGTAGACTGTTAGCCCTCATGGGCAGTGTCCTCTCTCCTCCTCTACCAGTCGATGACTTGAATTGTTTATGATTATTGTACTTGTTTTTATTATGTATAATCCTTTTCACATTTAAAGCACAATGGAATAAATGGTGTTATAATAATAAATAATAATAATAATAATAGTAATAACAATAACAATCATCTTTTATCATTCCTTTCATTTAATACAATAAAACCCAACTTTAAAAATGGATGTTGGCTCCATTAATTACACCAATGATCCCAAGGTGTCTGATTTAATTGCTAATGGAAGCTTCCTTTGCTTTCAGTACAGTCTAATTCTCTGTTCTGTGGTTTGCAGTTACTGTAGTTCTATGGGTGAATTACTGCATGGTCCCCAAAAAAATAATAGTTTTTCTGACAATAAAAATAATGTATTGCTCCAAACCAGAAATCTTTTGAAGCATTTCATGCAACTGCTGCCATAAAGTGTAATGTATTTCAGCCTTAAATTAACACGGTGGGAGAACATTATTGACTTAAATCTAAATAATTGTCTTCATGTTTCACTATAACATCCTCCTTCACATGTTCTGTATCCCATATTAATGCAGCTTGCCAGGCTTCAGTGTACATAGTTAAATTATAAATGCAGTTTCGTTTTACTCAAGATCACACAAACATCTATGCTATCCTACTTTTACCACTGTACTTTCCTTGCACTGAAGTTTATTTATTTGAGGGGGTAAAAAAAAACCTGACCTGCTATTTATTAAACGTAAAATCAGTAATAGTATTTTCTTCTAAGATTCAGCATGTCACGCACCATGATTAGAAGTGGAATAACAACAGATCTGATGACTAAATCTGAAAATGTATTTTGAATAGGTTAAGCAGACCTCTTAGATCTTAGGAGACTGGTATACTTACTTTGAGGCTGGGGTCACACTTGTGAGTGCAATGCGAGAAACTCGCACATCAATACCCGGCACTGCCACCGGCACTCGGGACCGAAACGTAGGGATGCATGTATTTCTATGCAGCTGCATGCACTGGTCCCGAGTGCTGGTGGTAGTGCCGGGTATTGATGCGAAAGACTCATGAGAGTTTCTCGCATTGCACTCGCAAGTGTGACCCCGGCCTAAAACTCCAGCTATATGCTGAGCTTGAAAGGAGACTGCTATGTTCACTTTAAACTGCAATACTCTGGCCAATAGGGTTAAGCGACCTTTACTTTTATAGGATTGGGTCGGGTTTCACGAAACCCGACTTTTTCAAAAGTCGGGTCGAGTGAAATCGGCCGATCCTATAAAAAAGTCGGGGTCGGGGTCGGCCAAAACTCGAAACCCAATGTGGTGTATTGTTTTTCTAATGGTTCCCAGGGTCTGAAGGAGCGGAAACTCTCCTTCAGGCCCTGGGATCCATATTTAAGTGTAAAATAAAGAATTAAAATAAAAAATATTGCTATACTTACCCTCTGACGCGCCCTGGTACTAACCGGGAACCTTGCTTCCTTCGAATCAGCGCTTGCAGGACCTTGCGGTGACGTCGCGGTGACGTCGCGGCTTGTGATTGGTCGCGCGGCCGCCCATGTGACCGCTCGCGCGACCAATCACAAGCCGCGACGTCACCGCGACGTCACGCAAGGTCCTGCAAGCGCTGATTCTTAGGAAGGAAGGCTGCCGGAAAGAAGCAGGGCGCGTCCGAGGGTGAGTATATTCCTATTAGGTATATACTCACCCTCGGACGCGCCCTGCTTCTTTCCGGCAGCCTTCCTTCCTAAGAATCAGCGCTTGCAGGACCTTGCGTGACGTCGCGGTGATGTCGCGGCTTCTGATTGGTCGCGCGAGCGGTCACATGGGCGGCCGCGCGACCAATCACAAGCCGCGACGTCACCGCGACGTCACCGCAAGGTCCTGCAAGCGCTGATTCGAAGGAAGGAAGGTTCCCGGTTAGTACCAGGGCGCGTCAGAGGGTAAGTATAGCAATATTTTTTATTTTAATTCTTTATTTTACATTAAATATGGATTCCGATACCGATTTCCGATATTGCAAACATATCGGAACTCGGGATCGGAATTCCGATACCACATTCAGAAGATCGCCGACTTCATGGCCGACCCCACGCAGGGGTCGGGTCGGGTTTCATGAAACCCGACTTTGCCAAAAGTCGGCGACTTCTGAAAGTGGCCGACCCGTTTCGCTCAACCCTAGTGGCCACCTCTCTGTAGCCCTTTGATTTCTAAACATCAAATTGCTGTTGCAATCCATCTAAACTCCTGACAGGTTGCTGTGATAAACTTTGTAATATCACCAGTCCCTGTATTGGTTGCTCCAAAGCACTTTGCCTCATCAGGGCTCTCACTTTCCTGAAATGTGTGCTTGTTCAAATTTCCTGTTATCTCGATTATGTAAATATTTCAATAGCAGTGTAGAATAAGATCAAACCACTGATAGCTGACTGTGTTAGAGCAGAACTTGTGGTCAGCTTTATATTCCTACTATTGGTACAGTTCTGCTACTCACCAGAACTCCTCAAGGAATACTGCCCATACTACCAGAAAACAGAAAGTAAGGACACTGCAGAATTGTGAGTTGCTCAAGCGGTTACTTGAGAAAAACTCTTTCAGCAATGAAAAAATAAATATTTCTATAAAAATGAGTTGTGCATTAACTAACCGTTACTCCATTTTTCCTATTTTTCCGTCCTTCCAAATAGATAGTTTTCAAGACTATCCCGATTTGACAGGGTCTTGTAAAATTCTGTAAATACTATATTAGGATGGCTATGACTATAACCTTAATCTATTATGATAGAAATGAGAAAAAAATGTGAAATTGGGCAATTGGAAAGAGAGCTATAGAAATGATTAAAAACTACGGGTCAACAGATGCTTAACAGGAGATCATTCTTGCGTGTAGGCAGCAGCTGGCTAGAATCTAATTAGACACCCTGCTTGTGATAACTGCTTCATTAACTAATTGATTGCTACATGTTTGCATTAAAGATCACTTTAGGCAGCATATGCTTTGTAGGTATTTTTTTATGCTCATGCAAATCACTAAGAATTAGATCATCTTGAGATGGGTATTTGATGCATTTGGAAGACATTCCCATAGCCATTGAAGTGTTATTAAAAATGTCTTAGCAATAGAGTCCAAATCCATTTGTAACAGATACACATCAGAGAGCAGAAAGGAGATGATTATTCAATTAGAAGATCATTAGTCATAACTGATATGCATAATCCAGCTATGCTTATCCTTCCAATAATAAAAAAAAAATACTGAATTGTAACAACAAGTCCTAGGCAATGCTAAGTAGAATGTGCAAAAAATAACAAACCTATTATGTTAACCATTATATTAATGGATTTTGTAAATTAAATATGAAAATGGTAAAAATTAAAATAAAATATAATTGTTTTATTTTTTTCACTAATTAAAGATAAACAATTACAGTCATCAGTAGTGTTGAGCATTCCGATACTGCAATATCAGGCATTGGCTGATATTCGCTGTATCAAAATATCGATATTGAGTTCTGATACTTTTACAATATTGAATACCGGAATCGGAAGTTCCCATAATGCAATGAGCCAGTTGAGGATCCTAAGAAGTGTTGGCACATCCTGTTAGGCATGTTAGCCATGTTAACAAATGGCATGGCTGTGATTGGCTGCTGAAATGATGTTGTGATGCACTATAATGGAGTGTGGGCGGTGTGTGGGTGGATATTGTGTGTCTGTATGTGCGGGGTCTGTGTCTAATCATCAGGGGTCTGTGCGGGCCTGCCGGGGGTCTGTGTGGGCTGCCGGGGATCTTTGCAGGCCTGCCGGGGGTCTGTGTGGGCCTGCCGGGGTCTGTGCGGGCCTGCCGGGGGTCTGTGCGGGTTGTGTGTGTGCAGGCATCGTCCGATGGGACTACAAGTCCCATCGGGCTATGGCTGCTACAATGACAGTGATTGACACATTAGCCAATGATGGGACAGTAGTAGTCCCATCATCCGGCTAATGTGTTGAATGTAAAAAACACATACATACAACATACAACTTACTACATACATACAACATACATACTACATACATGCTACATACATACAACATACCACATACATACTACATGCATACTACATACATACAACATACATACTACATACATGATGCATACATACAACATACATACATACAACATACATACAACATACATACAACATACTACATACATACTACATACATATAAACAACATACTACATACATACTACATACATACAACATACATAACACATACATACTACATACATGCATACTACATACAACATACTACTTACATACAACATGCATACTACATACATACAACATGTTACATACATTCTACATACATACTACATGCATACTACATACATGCAACATACATACTACATACATACAACATACATACATACAACATACTGCATACATACTACATATATACAACATACTACATACATACTACATACAATACATTCATACATTACATACAATACATACATATAGACATACAGTACATATAACATAGAGCACATACTCACCATCACTTGTCACTTTGTTCCCCAAAACAAGTGTCATCTGTAAAAAATATTAAAATAACAAACAAACAATATACTCCCTGATCTGCAGAAATCCACAAGTGTCCCACAACGATCTCCCGTGGAGAGCAGCAGCATCAGCTGGTGTGAACGCTCTCTAGGGCAGGGGTCCCCAACTCCAGTCCTCAAGGCCCACCAACAGGTAATGTTTTCAGGATTTCCTTAGTATTGCCCAGGTGATAATTGCATTACCTGTGCAAAACAAAGGAAAACCTGAAAACATGATCTGTTGGTGGGCCTTGAGGACTGGAGTTGGGGAACACTGCTCTAGGGGCTCCAGGAATACAATGAAGGGAGGAAGGTATCCTTCCGCACTGTACTCCTCTGCCACTGTAAAAAATAGTCCCTAGTCTCACTTTTGGCATTGCTGTGTGAGAAAGTACTCATGCAGCAAATGCCATAAAGTGAGACCATTGAACTACACTAACCTCTTAGTGATGCACTGCAGGAACCATTGTCTCCTGTCAGTGTGTCACTGAAGGTCCTATAGAGCAGTGACATCACCAAATGTCACTGTTCTATAGGAGAGATCGTCGTGGGACACTCGTGATTAATTGGACTACGGCGGACAGGTAGTATACGGTTTATTATTTTACGTTTTTTGCAGGCGCTGAAGTATGGTAAGTATGGTGAAATTAAGAATAATAAAATACTTTTTTTCCTAATGTGTGTGTGTTTTATTAACCCTTTATTACTATTGGATTAATAATGGTAGGCATCTTATTGATGCCTCTCCATTATTCACCCGGCTTAATGTCACCTTACAATAGCAAGGTGACATTAACCCCTTATTACCCCATATCCCACTGCTACACGGGAGTGGGAAGAGAGGGGCTAAGTGCCAGAATTGGCACATCTTTCAGATGCATTGTTTCTGGGGCAGCTGCTGACTGGTATTTGTAGCCAGGGGGCCAATATGCATGGCCCCTCTCTAGGCTATAAATATCAGCCCGCAGCAGTCTGCACAGCCTTTCTGGCTATAAAATATAGGGGGACCCCACGTCATTGTTTTGGGGGGTCCCCATATTTTAATAGCCAGTTAAGGCTACGCAGACAGCTGCGGGCTGATATTCATAGCCTGGGAGGGGCTGTGGGTATTACCCCCTTCCCAGGCTACAAATATTGGCTCCCGGCTGTTGGCTTTCCCCCTCTGGTGCAAAAAATTGTGCAGGAGCCCAAGTAGTTTTTTCCCGTTTTTTTCTTTATGTTCATTTATCAACATTGGCCTATCTATGGATATATCTATCTATAGATATATTTATAGATACATAGATGTTTCTATTCATATGTCTATCTGGCTAATTTCACACATTAGGTTTTTGCCGTCAGGCACAATCCGGCAAGTTTTGAAAAAAAAATCAGTTTTTTTCCGCTGGGTTCGTTTTTTCTCATACAGTTGTATTAGCGTCGGATTGCACCTGATGGCCACATGGTTCATCCGTTTTTTGCCGGATCTGTCAAAAAAGCTGTTTCCGCCTGACGGAAAACCCCTACAGAGGAACGGTTTTTCTGTCCGGCGAAAAAACGCACAGCGATGGATCCAGCGAAAAACGTATGAAACTGTGATGTGAAATGATGAATCCGGCCTCCGAATCTGTTTTTTCATGCATGTTTCCATTCAAATCATGCACATTTTCCGTTTATTTATTTATTTATTTCCAAAAACTGCATCAAAACTGTGCAAAAACCACACCAAAAACTGCATCAAAACTGCATCATAACTGCACCAAAAACTGCATCAAACCTGCACCAAAAACTGCATTTTTTCTGTAAGATGCACCAATTCAGGCACTTAGCCTCACTCTTCAGCGCCTGCACAAAACATAAAATAATAAACTAGATACTACCTGTATGTATGTTGTATGTATGTACTATGTATGTTGCATGTTGTATGAATATTGTATGTATGTGGTATGTTGTATGTTTGTTGTATGTTTGTAGTATGTTGCATGTATGTTGTATGTACGTATGTAGCATGTATGTATGTCGTATGTATGTAGTATGTTGTATGTATGTATGTAGTACTCATGTAGTGTACAGTATGTAGTATGTATGTTACATGTATGTTGTATGAATGTAGCATGTTGCATGTATGTTGTATGTAGTATGTATGTAGTATGTTGTATGTAGTATGTATGTAGCATATAGTATTTTGCATGCATGTAGAATGTATATAGTATGTATGTTGTATGTATGTAGTCTATTGTATGTATGTTGTATGCATGTATGTAGTATGTATGTAGTATACAGTATGTTGTATGTATGTATGAATGTAGCATATATGTAGTATGTTGTATGTATGTATGTAGTATGTATGTAGTATATAGTATGTTATATGTATGTATGTATGCTGTATGTATGTAGTATGTAGTATGGGTGTTTGTGTTGGTTTTTTTTTACATTCAATACATTAGCCGGATGATGGGACTGCTACTGTCCCATCATTGGCTAATGTGTCAATCACTGTCATTGCAGCAGGCATAGCCCGATGGGACTTGTAGTTCCATCAGACGATGCCTGCCCACAGACACAAAGACCCCTGAGAGGCCCGCACAGACCCCCGGCAGGCCCGGACAGACCCCCGAGAGGCCCGTACAGACCCCCAGCAGGCCAGCACAGACCCCCGAGAGGCCCTTACAGACCCCCGGCAGAACTGCACACCCCCTCCATGGTCCCACACAGACCCCGCCCACACACACACAGACACGCAGTATCCACCTAGGCACCGCCCACACTCTTCCCCCCTCCTGAACTGGATGTGCAAGGAAAGAAAGGGTTTATTTTCATTCTGATATTTGTGTCCCTTTGACTTGCATTGGTTTATTGGTTTCTGGTAGCGGAATCGGCGATATCTGATATTTTTTGGGTATCGGTCCGATCCAATCCGATCCGATATTTCCCGATATCGGAAGGTATCACTCAACACTAGTCATCAGTGCTGGGATGCAATACCACACAAATCCCACAAAAAAGCACAGCCGGTTCAAGGAAAAAATCTCAGCATGTCCTATATTTGTCATGTAAAGCGCCATGGAATAAATGGCGCTATAATAATAAATAATAATAATAATAATATTTGTCTCACACTCAGCCATGCAATGAATGTGTGGAAATAATAAGACTGCACTCAGATAACATCTGAATGAAGTAGAATTTCCATGCACTGACACAACAGAGAACATGGAAAAAATGTATGCTCCATCTTCTCCTCACAGTGTGGTCCCTATGATCAGAGTTTAATGAGAGTTTCAGTTACATAATCACCCTGATTCTTTCAGAAAAGAGAATCTTCGACCACCTGATCTGGCCTCAGAAGAGAAAAAGCAGCCGACCATAGATAAGTTCTGACGTATATATCCAGTTGGTTGGAGAGAAAATACATATAATTATTACCAAGAGCATAACTCAGCAACAAAAGGTCACAGAAGAAAAAGAAAAGGAAAAGGTGGAGAAGCAACAATTGTACGACATACTCTAGTACTATTAGTTTAAATTTTACTAATTTTTTACTTTCTGCATGTCAACAACCTTAAAATGTTGATATCTTATCACAGACATGGCTGTATGAGCCTGTTTCATGTGGGACAAATTGTACTATTTTTATAAGCTCTGTTTTAGAGTACAGTCACGGCCAAAAGTTTTGAGAATGAGACAAATATAAATTTTTCCAAAGTCTACTGCTTAATTTTTTCTAATGGCAATTTGCATATACTCCTGGATGTCAGAGTGATCAGCTTAACAGCAGCATGAGGACAGGGCTGGCGATCAATCAGTCATGATTAAGTAAGAATGACATCACTGGACACTTTAAAAGGAGTTTGGTGCTTGGTATCATTGTTTCCCTTCAGTTAACCATGGTTATCTCTAAAGAAACACGTGCAGCCATCATTGCACTGCACAAAAATGGCCTAACAGGGAAGAGTATCGCAGCTACAAAGATTGCACCTCAGTCAAGAATATATCGCATCATCAAGAACTTCAAGGAGAGATCTTCCATTGTTGTCAAAAAGGCTCCAGGGCGCCCAAGAAAGACCAGCAAGCACCAGAACCGTATCTTAAAACTGTTTCAGCTGCAGGATCAGACTACCAGCAGTGCCGAGCTTGCTCAGGAATGGCAGCAGGCTGGTGTGAGTGCTTCTGCACGCACTGTGAGGCAGAGACTCTTTGAGCAAGGCCTGGTTTCAAGGAGGGCAGCAAAGAAGCCACTTCTCTCCAGAAAAAACATCAGGGACCGACTGATATTCTGCAAAAGGTACAGGGAGTGGACTGCTGAGGACTGGGGCAAAGTCCTCTGTTGAATCCCCTTTTCGATTGTTTGGGACATCTGGAAAACAGCTTATTCGGAGAAGAAGAGGTGAGCGCTACCACCAGTCTTGTCTCATGCCAACTGTAAAGCATCCTTAAACCATTCATGTGTGGGGTTGCTTCTCAGCCAAGGGAATCGGCTCACTCACAGTCTTGCCTAAAAACACAGAATGTCCTCCAAAAGCAACTTCTCCCAACCGTCCAAGAGCAGTTTGGCGCCCAACAATGCCTTTTCCAGCATAATGGAGCACCTTGCCATAAAGCAAAGGTGAAAACTAAATGGCTCATGGAACAAAACATAGAGATTTTGGGTCCATGGCCTGGAAACTCCCCAGATCTTAATCCCATTGAGAACTTGTGGTCAATCATCAAGAGACGGGTGGACAAACAAAAACCAACAAATTCTGGCAAAATGCAAGCATTGATTATGCAAGAATGGACTGCTATCAGTCAGGATTTGGTCCAGAAGTTGATTGAGAGCATGCCAGGGAGAATTGCAGAGGTCTTGAAGAAGAAGGGTCAACACTGCAAATATTGACTTGCTGCATAAACTCATTCTTACTGTCAATATAACCTATTGGTACTCATAATATGATTGCAATTATATTTCTGTATGTGATATAAACATCAGACAAACACTAATAAAAACCAGAGGGCAGCAGATCATGTGAAAATATAATTTTGGTGTCATTCTCAAAACTTCTGGCCATGACTGTACATACAGGCATGGCCAAAAGTATTGACACCCCTGCAATTTTGTCAGATAATACTCAGTTTCTTCCTGAAAATGATTGCAAACACAAATTCTTTGGTATTATTATCTTCATTTAATTTGTCTCAAATGAAAAAACACAAAAGAGAATGAAGCAAAAAGCAAAACATTGATCATTTCACACAAAACTCCAAAAATGGGCCAGACAAAAGTATTGGCACCCTCAGCCTAATACTTGGTTGCACAACCTTTAGCCAAAATAACTGCAACCAACCACTTCTGGTAACCATCAATGAGTTTCTTACAATGGTCTTCTGGAATTTTAGACCATTCTTCTTTGGCAAACTGCTCCAGGTCCCTGATATTTGAAGGGTGCCTTCTCCAAACTGCCATTTTTAGATCTCTCCACAGGTGTTCTATGGGATTCAGGTCTGGACTCATTGCTGGCCACCTTAGAAGTCTCCAGTGCTTTCTCTCAAACCATTTTCTAGTGCTTTTTGAAGTGTGTTTTGGGTCATTGTCCTGCTGGAAGACCCATGACCTCTGAGGGAGACCCAGCTTTCTCACACTGGGCCCTACATTATGCTGCAAATTTTGTTGGTAATCTTCAGACTTCATAATGCCATGCACACAGTCGAGCAGTCCAGTGCCGGAGGCAGCAAAGCAACCCCAAAACATCACGGAACCTCCGCCATGTTTGACTGTAGGGACCATGTTCTTTTCTTTGAATGCCTCTTTTTTTCTCCTGTAAACTCTATGTTGATGCCTTTGCCCAAAAAGCTCTACTTTTGTCTCATCTAACCAGAGAACATTCTTCCAAAACGTTTTAGGCTTTTTCAGGTAAGTTTTGGCAAACTCAAGCCTGGCTTTTTTATGTCTCGGGGTAAGAAGTGGGGTCTTCCTGGTTCTCCTACCATACAGTCCCTTTTCATTCAGACGCCGACAGATAGTACGGGTTGACACTGTTGTACCCTCGGACTGCAGGGCAGCTTGAACTTGTTTGGATTCTTTATCCAACATCCGCACAATCTTGCATTGAAATCTCTTGTCAATTTTTCCTTTCGTCCACATCTAGGGAGGTTAGCCACAGTGCCATGGGCTTTAAACTTCTTGATGACACTGCGCACGGTAGACACGGGAACATTCAGGTCTTTGGAGATGGACTTGTAGCCCTGAGATTGCTCATGCTTCCTCACAATTTTTGTTTCTCAAGTCCTCAGACAGTTCTTTGGTCTTCTTTTTTTTCTCCATGCTCAATGTGGTACACACAAGGACACAGGACAGAGGTTGAGTCAACTTTAATCCATGTCAACTGGCTGCAAGTGTGATTTAGTTATTGCCAACACCTGTTAGGTGCCACAGGTAAGTTACAGGTGCTGATAATTACACAAATTAGAGAAGCATCACATGATTTTTCAAACAGTGCCAATACTTTTGTCCACCCTCTTTTTATGTTTGGTGTGGAATTATATCCAATTTGGCTTTAGGACAATTCTTTTTGTGTTTTTTCATTTAAGACAAATTAAATGAAGATAATAATACCAAAGAATTTGTGTTTGCAATCATTTTCATGAAGAAAATGAGTATTATCTGACAGAATTGCAGGGGTGTCAATACTGGCCATGACTGTATAGAGTACCGTATTTTGAGGACTATAAGATGATCTCCCCCCTGTATTTGTGAGGAAAATAAAAGTGCATCTTGTAGTCCAAATGTAGCATACCAAGGGGGTAGGCAGCAGTTACGGTTGAGCAAGGTTACAGGAGACAGGGTCGCCGCTGCAGGAAGCTGGTGATGGAAGGAGTAGGGCAATGCTATGGTCCCTGAGCCGGGAAAAAGGGTGTCCCAGTTTTTCAGAAAAATGTCAGCGGTTCAGGCAGGAGCAGAGTCCCCACTATGTGCATTACTCTCCCGGCATTGGGTTACAGGAAAATAACTGCTGGAAGAGGCGCATGTGCAGATTGAAATCTCAAGATCTCAGTCTGTGCATGCAGCATTGCCCCACTGCAGCTGCGAACTTCCTGAGGCGACCCTGCCTCCTGTGACCCCACTCACCACCACTGCTGCCAACCCAATAAGCCAAATTCGGACTATAATATGGACCCCAAATGACATATATTATTTTTTTTCCTCCTCAAAATTTGGGTTGCGTCTTTTGGTCCGGTATGTCTTATAGTCTACAAAATATGGCATATATATTTCTACATTTATTTTTTGTGAAATAAATATATAAGAAGAGCATTTGTTAGTTTATATTTTTTATTTATATTTTTAACGGTGTTCATAAATCAAACCAAATAATAATATGTTGAATGAATTCTTCAGGTTATGGTGGTATGGATTTCTAAACATGTTTTTTTTATTATTTGTATCCATGACATTATACTGGGAAAATATTCTGAAAAGTTCCCAGGCTCGAGTTCATATGAGGACATCGAGCAGAGGGCGCATCACCGCAACTCGAGGTAACTACAGGTCATTCACCTACATTTCATTCATTCACCGGGTTTTTACAGGCAGGGGCGGCTGCATTAGCAGGCTTCTGCTTGTAAAATTAGTTTCAGATGGATTTACAGCGTGGGACGAGACTAATCGTTGGAAGGTATGGAATATTGTTGTTTGTTTTGTTTACATTTGTTTCAGGTGACAAGGGTCTTCAGGTGGATTACCAGTATAATAAAATATTACAACAAATTGTGTATTTATTTCATTAAAATACTTTGTAATAATGTGTGTGTTTTTTTTAACCATTTCATTCTATTGGATTAATAATGGATAGGTGTCATAATTGACGCTTCTCCATTATTAATCTGGCTTAATGTCACCTTACAATAGCAAGGTGACATTAACCCTTCATTACCCCACATCCCACCGATACACGGGAAAATGGGAATGGGAAGAGAGTGGCCAAGTGCCAGAATAGGCGCATCTTCCAGATGTGCCTTTTCTGGGGTGGCTGGGGGCAGATGTTTTTAGCCAGGGGGGGGGGAAGCAATAACCATGGACCCTCTCCAGGCTATTAATATCTGCCCTCAGTCACTGGCTTTACCATTCTGGCGGAGAAAATTGCGTGGGAGCCCACACCAATTTTTTCCGTGATTTAACCATTTAATAGCTAGAGCTCCCAAATTTTGCACATACACACTACTAACATTAGTAGTGTGGAATATGCAAAAAAAAAGGGATTTGAGATGGTTTACTGTATGTAACCCATGTCTCATATCATGTCGGTTTTGAGAAGGAGATAGGAAAAGCCGGCAATTGAATTACCGGCTTTTAAGCTATCTAGCTCTGTATGATATATATATATACAGTGGGGCAAAAAAGTATTTAGTCAGTCAGCAATAGTGCAAGTTCCACCACTTAAAAAGATGAGAGGCGTCTGTAATTTACATCATAGGTAGACCTCAACTATGGGAGACAAACTGAGAAAAAAAAATCCAGAAAATCACATTGTCTGTTTTTTTAACAATTTATTTGCATATTATGGTGGAAAATAAGTATTTGGTCAGAAACAAAATTTCATCTCAATACTTTGTAATATATCCTTTGTTGGTAATGACAGAGGTCAAACGTTTTCTGTAAGTCTTCACAAGGTTGCCACACACTGTTGTTGGTATGTTGGCCCATTCCTCCATGCAGATCTCCTCTAGAGCAGTGATGTTTTTGGCTTTTCGCTTGGCAACACGGACTTTCAACTCCCTCCAAATGTTTTCTATAGGGTTGAGATCAGGAGACTGGCTAGGCCACTCCAGGACCTTGAAATGCTTCTTACGAAGCCACTCCTTCGTTGCCCTGGCGGTGTGCTTTGGATCATTGTCATGTTGAAAGACCCAGCCACGTTTCATCTTCAATGCCCTTGCTGATGGAAGGAGGTTTGCACTCAAAATCTCACGATACATGGCCCCATTCATTATTTCATGTACCCGGATCAGTCGTCCTGGCCCCTTTGCAGAGAAACAGCCCCAAAGCATGATGTTTCCACCACCATGCTTTACAGTAGGTATGGTGTTTGATGGATGCAACTCAGTATTCTTTTTCATCCAAACACGACAAGTTGTGTTTCTACCAAACAGTTCCAGTTTGGTTTCATCAGACCATAGGACATTCTCCCAAAACTCCTCTGGATCATCCAAATGCTCTCTAGCAAACTTCAGATGGGCCCGGACATGTACTGGCTTAAGCAGTGGGACACGTCTGGCACTGCAGGATCTGAGTCCATGGTGGCGTAGTGTGTTACTTATGGTAGGCCTTGTTACATTGGTCCCAGCTCTCTGCAGTTCATTCACTAGGTCCCCCCGCATGGTTCTGGGATTTTTGCTCACCGTTCTTGTGATCATTCTGACCCCACGGGGTGGGATTTTGCGTGGAGCCCCAGATCGAGGGAGATTATCAGTGGTCTTGTATGTCTTCCATTTTCTAATTATTGCTCCCACTGTTGATTTCTTCACTCCAAGCTGGTTGGCTATTGCAGATTCAGTCTTCCCAGCCTGGTGCAGGGCTACAATTTTGTTTCTGGTGTCCTTTGACAGCTCTTTGGTCTTCACCATAGTGGAGTTTGGAGTCAGACTGTTTGAGGGTGTGCACAGGTGTCTTTTTATACTGATAACAAGTTTAAACAGGTGCCATTACTACAGGTAATGAGTGGAGGAAAGAGGAGACTCTTAAAGAAGAAGTTACAGGTCTGTGAGAGCCAGAAATCTTGATTGTTTGTTTCTGACCAAATACTTATTTTCCACCATAATATGCAAATAAATTGTTAAAAAAACAGACAATGTGATTTTCTGGATTTTTTTTTCTCAGTTTGTCTCCCATAGTTGAGGTCTACCTATGATGTAAATTACAGACGCCTCTCATCTTTTTAAGTGGTGGAACTTGCACTATTGCTGACTGACTAAATACTTTTTTGCCCCACTGTATATATATATATATATATATATATATATATATATATATATAAATATATGTGTCTCACTAACATATATATATATATATATAGACAGTATATATGTTTTTATGATTATTAGAGCCCATGAATCCATTGTATGTCCGTAATGCAAGCCTGCGAGAAAATCTCGCAGTACGGATGCCGTACGGATTACATGCGGAGGATGCCATGCGCAAAATACGCTGACACACCCTGCCTACGGATGACATATGGATCACTATTTTGGGGACTTTTCTGCGTATTACGGCCGTAAATAACGGACCGTATTTTCATACTCTGAGTGTGACGCCGGCCATAGATATAACACTCATTGTATTGAAACAACAGCACGCAGCCTAATAAGTGACACATCGCTGAAATCAGTGTTTCTTACCATACCTTATTCTGCCTTCTTTCAGATTGCATAGTAAAAACTTGTTGCAGGTTCCATTTAAAGTGTATGGTCACCATAAATACTGAGCACTTTTATATTAACACTCATTGATAACTGTATAAATACTAGTATGATGTCTTCCCCATGACTCTTATGTCATTAAAGCTACATGCATATCATGATTCATCATCTTTACAATAGATTCCATTGGAAAAAATATTTTAGCTAGCTTTAAAGCAGACTGTAGGTTTTGTTGTAAAATTGACTTGATAAGGCTTTAAAGGATCTTATTAGGTCCATAAACTTTATTTACCTGCAAATAAATGGCTGATATGCAGGTAACTATGGGTAAAACCATGCCCCGCTGATGGACCAGCAGCTACTGGGAGAAAATAAACTTATATCCTGCCCATTTCCAGTCATAGGGGCAGTGCAGAGAGCAGTTACAGCAGTTACAGTCCACCGCTCAGAGTACTGTGAGTGCAGTTGTTATCACTCAATAGCACTTTGATTGACAGCCTGCTCTGAACACATAATCAAGTGTCTGAAGGATAGGATATAAATTAATTTTCTCCCTTATATCACTGGCCAAGAAAGTCAGCATAACATGATTTTAACACTATTTATCAACAGATTAACTCTGATAGTTTCTTTTTAGGGCAGGTTGCATATGACCGTAGACGGTCGGCACTAAAAAACATTCAAGTGAAGGGTTTTTTGTTCGTCGCGTCTGCCATTTTCTACCAAGCATGCACGGCCGAAACTCCGCCCCCTCCCCCTGGACTTCAGAATGAGCAGCGGATGCTTTGAAAAACTGCATCCGCTGCCCAAGTCGTGCACAAATTTCACAACGCGCGTCGGTACGTCAGCCTGACACATAGCGACGGATCTGTACCGACACAAGTGTGAAAGAGGCCTTAATGAGTGTTGAATTTTAAAAAAAAAAATGGAAAAAAATGGCGTGGGCTCCCGCACAATTTTCTGCGCCAGAGGGGGAAAGCCAACGGCCGGGGGCCAATATTTGTAGCCTGCTATGAATATCAGCCCGCAGCTGTCTGCGTAGCCTTTACTGGCTATTAAAATAGGGGGACCCCCCAAAAAATGACGTGGGGTCCCCCTATATTTTATAGCCAGAAAGGCTATGCAGACAGCTGCAGGCTGATATTCGTAGCCTAGAGAGGGGCCATGGATATTGGCCCCCCCGGCTACAAATACCAGTCCTCAGCCATCCCAGAAATGGTGCATCTGTAAGATGTGCCAATTCCGGCACTTAGTCCCTCTCTTCCAACTCCCGTGTAGCGGTGGGATATGGGGTAATAAGAGGTTAATGTCACCTTGCTATTGTAAGGTGACATTAAGCCGGGTTAATAACGGAGAGGCGTCAATAAGACACCTATCCATTATTAATCCAATAGTAATAAAGGGTTAATAAAACATGCACACATTAGGAAAAAAGTATTTATATATTCTTCATTTAACCATACTTGCCATACTTCAGCGCCTGCAAAAAACGTAAAATAATAAACCGTATGCTACCTGGCTCCTGCAGTGCATCACTGAGGTTACTATAGTTCAAAGTCTCACTTTATGGCAATTGCTGTGTGGGAAAATTTCTCACCCAGCAATACCAAAAGTGAGACTAGGGACTATTTTTTTTACAGCGGCGGAGGAATACAGTGCGGAAGGATTCCTTCCTCCCGTCATTGTGTTCCTGGAGCCCCTGGAGAGCGGTCGCATCAGTTGATGCTGCTGTTCTCCATGGGAGATCGTCGTGGGACACTTGTGGATTTCTACAGACAGGGTGTATATTGGTTGTTTGTTATTTTTATATTTTTTTACAGATGACACTGGCTTCGGGGATCAAAGTGACAAGTAATGGTGAGTATGTACTCTATTTTTAATGTACTGTATGTCTGTATGTATGCATTGTATGTAATGCATGAATGTACTGTATGTAGTATGTATGTAGTATGTATGTAGTGTGTATGTATGTATGTAGTATCTATGTAGTATGTGTGTAGTATGTAGTATGTATGTATGTAGTGTGTATGTAGTATGTATGTATGTATGTAATATGTATGTAGTATGTAGGTAGTATGTAGGTAGTATGTAGGTAGTATGTAGTATGTATGTAGTATGTATGTAGTATGTAGTATGCATGTAATATGTATGTAGTATTTATGTAGTATGTTGTATCTATGTAGTATGTAGTATGTATGTAGTATTTTTTTTTCACATTTAACACATTAGCCGGATGATGGGACTACTACTGTCACATCATTGGCTAATGTGTCAATCACTGTCACTGTAGCAGGCATCGTCCGATGAGACTTGTAGTCCCATCGGACGATGCCTGCACACACGCACAGACACCCGGCAGCCCGCACAGAGCCCCGGCTGCCCACACAGAGCCCCAGCTGGCCCGTACAGATTCCCCGCAGGCCCGCACAGAGCCCCGGAAGGCCCGCACAGAGGCCCGGCAGCCCGCACAGAGCCCTGGCACGTCGCACAGAGCCCCCGCAGCCCGCACAGAGCCCGGCAGGCCCGCACAGAACCCCGGCAGGCCCACACAGAGCCCCGGCAGCCCGCAAAGAGCCCCGGCATGCCGCACAGAGCCCCAGCAGCCCGTACAGAGCTCCGGCACCCCACACAGAGCCCCGTAAGTCCCGCACAGAGCCCCGGCACACCACACAGAGCCCAGGCAGCCCGCACAGACCCCCGACATGCCGCATAGAGCCCCGGCACGCCACACAGAGCCCCGGCAAGCCCGCACAGAGCCCCGGCATGCTGCACAGAGCCCTGGCATGCCGCACAGAGCCCTGACACGCCACACAGAGCCCCGGCAAGCCTGCACAGAGCCCCGGCATGCTGCACAGAGCCCTGGCATGCCTCACAGAGCCCCAACACGCCACACAGAGCCCCGGCAGGCCTGCACAGAGCTGCGGCACACCGCACAGGGCCCCAGCACGCTGCACAGAGCATCGGCAGGCCCGTACAGACCCCCGGCAGCCCGCACAGAGCCTCGGCAGGCCTGCACAGACCCCTGGCAGGCACGCACAGATCACGCCCACACACACGCAGTCTTCACCCACGCACCACCCACACTCCATTATAGTGCATCATTGCACTATAGGAACTTCCAATTCTGGTATCCGATATTGCAAAAGTATCAGAACTCGGTATCGGAATTCCGATACATCGAATATCGGCCGATACCCGATATTTGCAGTATCGGAATGCTCAACACTAGTCTCAACAGTGTCTGATGTGAAATTCAACTCATCACCACACTTTCAGATTCCTTTACTGCATATAGCCAGACATTTAAATATAGTATATGTTTACTTTTCAGTTTTGCAGGTTTCCATCCTGCCAGAGAGAAGGGCTCTAGGCAGTCTATGGGGTCCATATGGAGTAAAAAGGATGGCGCTACCCCATAATGACAAACACCTTGGATATCACATCCCTACAAATCATGCAGCTGCGGCAACACAAACATAATCTTCGAGCACGCCCAAGATACCGAGCACACTCGTGTGATTAACGAATATTTGTTAGTGTTCGGAGATTACGTTTTCATCGCGTCAGCTGAATGATTTACAGCTACTAGCCAGGATGAGTACATGTGGGGGTTGCCTGGTTGCTAGGGAATCCTCACATGTAATCAAGCTGGCTAATAGATGTAAATCATTCAGCTGCGGCTATGAAAACTTAATCTCCGAGCACTAACAAATACTCAGAGATCACCCGTGTGTGCTCGGGAAAACCCGAGTAACGAGTATACTCACTCATCACGAATAGCAAATCTTTAAATCTGTTATGGGAAATCTGTTCTTGACAAAGGTGATGGTCTTCTCATAGAGGTGGTCTTTTGAAACAGTTCCATAATAATTTCTTGTGATGAGCTAGTGTGCTTGTTACTCGAGATTTCCGAGCATGCTCGGGTGTTCTCCAAGTATCTTGGGCGTGCTCGAAGATTATGTTTGTGTTGCCGCAGCTGCATGATTTGTGGCTGCTAGACAGTCTGAATACATTTGGAGATTCCCTAACAAGCAGCCAATCCCTGCATGTGTTCAGGCTGTCTAACACACCCAAGATACTCGGAGAACACATGAGCATGCTCGGAAATCTCGAGTAACGAGCACACTTGCTCAGAGTCATCACTAATAATTTCCTTTATATTTATAAAAAGTCAAATTATGAATGATATTTAGCATTTATCAACTCCTAAAATCTCAAAAGAAGTTACCTTAGAAAAGTCAAAAATATTTTTATCCTACTCTACCATGAAAATCAATATAGACTGATGTAAAGCAAGAAATGCGTTCTGGTAATAACATCCTCAACACTGTCTGAAGGGTTTTTGCCTCCCCCCAACCCTCAGACTACAACGGCCCCCTTCAATTACCTAATATTGGAACCCAAGTTTATAGATTTTCTTCGAGAACATTTTTCATTACTGAGTTATAGCAGGAAAAAAACAATATGTTCTGCTAGACTATTATCAATAAAACAATTTATATCTGTGTGACAGAAACACTGTACACAATCAAAAATAAGTTTTAATGTATTTTATTTCATTCCAAAATGTCACAATAAAACAAAGCATCTTTAAATCTTGTGTTTGCTCAAGTTTTCCTGTGTTTACTGCAGAACAAATCATTTCTGTAGACATTGCAATTCACCTGCTCAGTTTAAAAGAATAATCATCATCAAAATTGTGTTTCATTTACTGTACGTAGGAGTTCTGCGTAAACATTCCCAGCTTTATTTAACTTTGGTCGCAATTTTTAAGTAGAGTTTTAAAAATGATATTATAGAAATAGTATTGCTTTCTTAAAATCTCCCACCTGTCATATGCATTTTATCTGCGTCATAGCAACGTTTTTATAACTTACAGATACAGTGCGGGAAATAAGTATTTGATCCCTTGCTGATTTTATAAGTTTGCCCACTGACAAAGACATGAACAGTCTATAATTTTAATGGTAGGTTAATTTTAACATTGAGATTCTAGAATATCTAAAAATAAAATCCAGAAAATCACATTGTATAAATTATAAAATTTATTTATAAGAATACTTATACTCACCTTACTACTCACTTCTCTGTCTCCTCCACTGTTCATCATTCCTTGTCCAGTTCTCACTGCATCTCCTTATAACTACCACAGAGTGCTGAATCCTCACTAAAAGTCACAGTTCATGAAATGACGTCATTATGTCGTGACCTTATGTGCGTATGCAAAGAAATGTGTTGGGGATTCAGTACTCTGTGACCATGATAAGAAGAAGGGCTGAGAACTGGACAAGTGA
Organism: Ranitomeya imitator; assembly: GCF_032444005.1. Taxonomy (NCBI): domain Eukaryota; kingdom Metazoa; phylum Chordata; class Amphibia; order Anura; family Dendrobatidae; genus Ranitomeya; species Ranitomeya imitator. The sequence continues at coordinate 780,292,322 of NC_091283.1, forward strand.
CAGTGATATGTGGAGGGACCAGACAGATGAGCAGTAAGGGGAATAGAACTTATTTTATTCATATTAAGTTTTTCATGCTCTAGAATATGAAGGGAAATTCAATTAAAGAAGAATAACTTCTCTACAAATTACTAATGCAATTTGGCAAATTCAAATTTTGTCATATTGACTCATCTCACGTACTTACTACTAATTTTTATCTTGAGAAAGTGCCTTTATATATGTTCAATTAATAAGCTAAAAAATGAGATAATTTTTATAATAAAGCAATTAAAGTTTTTAATGGCATGCTGTGATATAATAGTGATGTTGTAAAATAGCCTAAACAATATGGTATTAATAACTTAAAAGGAGTGTTGAACAAATGTGCTCTCATAAGGTGTCATCCAAGAACGCTCACGTGCTAACAGAGTATCTTCGGCGTGCTCAAATACTATATTCAAGGCACCACGGCTTCATATCTCATGCCTGATCGACAGCAGCAACACATGAATTAATTGCTTAACAATCAATCCCTGCATGTTTCGCCCAGCTTCTTCAAGGACACATCTATACCACTACGCTATTCCATTTAAGGCATAGTAATTTACTTTGTACTGTTGATGCCAGCTGTATTTTATGTGGAGGGCTACATGTGCAGCAGGTCTTATTTCAGTTGGGGAAATAGTAGACAAAATATTTACCCAGTATTGTCTCTTTTCTCCATGTCTACCACACTGTTTTTGACCATTATCATCATGATTTAGTCCTTATGTATTGTGTCCCTTTCATTGAGGTATCCTTGTATTCTAACTTTGTTTTAAACTCTTTTTGAATTAATAAATGGCTCATTTTCATTCTGGTTCCATTATTATAGTATCCAGGTGGTGTGATCTAGATGTTATATGAAAGTGCTGTATATGAATTAACTTATCATTAGGACTTACCTTATATACTCGAGTATAAGCTGAGATTTTCAGCCCACTTTTTTGGGCTGAAAGTAACCCTCTCGGCTTATACTGAAGTCATACCAAGGGGTCGGCAGGGGAGGGGGAGCGGAGCTGTGTAATAATACTCATCTGCTCCTGGCTCGGTCCCTGCACGTCTTTTCCCCGGCACCGGCAGCTTCTTCCTGTAGTGAGCGGTCACATGGTACCACTCATTACAGTAATGAATATGGACCCTGCTCCCATGGGGATGGAGCCGCATATTCATTACTGTAATGAGCGGTACCATGTGACCGCTCACTACAGGAACCGGGGGAACAGACGTGCAGCGATGGCACCAGGAGCAGGCGAGTATAACACAGTGCGCGATATTCACCTGCTCCCCTTTCCACCGTCAGCGTCGCTGTGTCTTCCACATCCTCTGCAGTGATGCTCAGGTCAGAGGGTGCGATGACGTGATTAGTGCATGCCGCCCTCTGCCTAAATGTCGGCACAGAGGATGGGAGGACACAGCGGCGGTGGAACTCGGAGCAGGTGAATATAGCAAGTGTCGGGGCCTGAGAGGTGAGTATGGGATTTTTTTATTTTTTTAATCGCAGCACAAGCAAATGGCGCAAATGTCTGTATGGAGCATCTCATGGGGCCATGTGCAGCATTATATGGGGCAAATATCTGTATGGAGCATCTTATGGGGCCATGTGCAGCATTACAAGGGGCAAATATCTGTATGGAGCCATGTGCAGCATTATATGGGGCAAATATCTGTGTAGAGCCATGTGCAGCATTATATGGGGCAAATATCTGTATGGAGCATCTTATGGGGCCATGTGCAGCATTATATGGGGCAAATATCTGTATGGAGCATCTTATGGGGCCATGTGCAGTATTATGTGGGGCAAATATCTGTATGGAGCATCTTATAGGGCCATGTGCAGCATTATATGGGGCAAATATCTCTATGGAGCATCTTATGGGGCCATAATCCACATTTGTGGAGCATTATATGGGGCAAATGTGTCTATGGAGCATCTTATGGGGCCATAATCAGCATTTGTGCAGCATTATATGGGGCACATTTTAATATGGAGCCCATCATAAACTGTATGGAGCATTATATGGGGCGTATTTTGTATGGAGCATCTTATGTGGCCATCATGAACTGTATGGAGCATTATATGGGGCTCCTGATTCAATATGGATATTCAAAAACACTTAACCTACTGATGTCTCAATTAATTTTACTTTTATTGGTATCTCTTTTTATTTTTGAAATTTACCAGTAGCTGCTGCATTTTCAACCCTAGGCATATACTCAAGTCATTAAGTTTTCCCATTTTTTTGTGGCAAAATTAGGGGGGTCGGCTTATACTTGGGTCAGCTTATACTCGAGTATATATGGTATTTATTTTAATTAATAAACCTAGAATCACACAGCCAAAAAGATATAACCAGAAAAAAATAGCGAAAAGTGAAGGAAGGAAGGAAGGAAAATCATGTAAATGGTATAGTCCATAATCAACAAGAATTAGAATCTGAGCTGCAATTGGAGTCCATCTCTAACTCCTACCTCTTTTAATGTAGCTTAGTAATATTGGAGCCCAAGAGTGCTTTAGAGAAGAAAGACTATAAACAACATTAGCTTATTTTTCAATCACTGTTTCCAAGTATGCATTATAAAGGATCAGAGCAATCCTTAAAGCCACTTGAATGCAATATGTTTAAATTTCTGTAAGTATCACTTATTGATGCTATGTACTGGGAATACATAGAAAAATATGATTTATGATATGCCAAAATTAATCCAGGATTTGATCTTTAGATTAAAGCTTTCATAATATTTTAATATGGTTTACCTGTGAAGATTAAAATGTGAGCTGCTTTTAAACTTATTTATAGCTGGAATTCCCATGAAACAATTACACTTTTACATAAATATATACTTTTATTATAGTGCTATGCTCAAATATCTAACCTCCAAAATAACTGATGCCACAAAAGATAACATATAATATACTGAAAAATTATATTTATTTTCATATTTACTTATATATTGTTTTAAATTGGCATTTTCATAATATTCCATTTTCTCATTCCCTGTTAACTCATTATAAAGCTGCTTTTCTACTCAAGCCACCTATCTGTGGGCCAGATATACTGACAAATATGCTAAAATATAACATTTAATAAATAATGTGAAAAGTTTAATCCAAGCAAAAGAGAGGGACTCATAATGCATAACATACTTGTGGATAGAATATATAAACAGGTTGTCAGAACGGGATAAACGGATAATGGTGCTAGCACTGCAATTTAGGCAATGTGAATTCCTCTCTCTTGATATCTTCTATTTGTGGGGTCGCTGATGAAACTCATGCATAGATAGGGGAAATATGAGGGGCATTCATTAAAGATTTCCCTTGACCCACTTCTATTTATCACAGGATGCTGAAACTGCACATGTGTAATCATATAAGTCTCTGAAGGTTACCAGCCAATTTGCAACTCAGAACTGATAGAGGTCTTGATTAGGGTTGAGCGAAAAGGGTCAAAATTTTTCAAAAGTCGCCGACTTTTGGCAAGGTCGAGTTTCATGAAACCCGACCCGACCCCAGTGTGGGGTCGGCCATGAAGTCGGCGATCTTTTGAATCTAGAATCGGAATTCCGATACCGATTCCCGATATGTTTAAGATATCGGGAATTGGTATCGGAATTCAGATTTAAGTGTAAAATAAAGAATTAAAATAAAAAATATCGCAATACTTACCCTCTGACGCGCCCTTGTACTAACCGGGAACCTTCCTCCCTTAGAATCAGCCTTCCAGGACCCTGCGGTGACGTCGCGGTGACGTCGCGGCTTGTGATTGGCCGCGCGGCCGCCCATGTGACCGCTCGCGCGGCCAATCACAAGCCGCGACGTCACCGCGACGTCACCGAAGGTCCTGGAAGGGCTGATTCTTAGGAAGGAAGGCTGCCGGAAAGAAGCAGGGCGCGTCCGAGGGTGAGTATATTCATATTAGGTATACAAGGGAGGTGTTAACAGTTGTTTAAAGAGATGGGACAAGTGTGTGTCCCTAGAGGGCACCCATGTAGAGAAGGAATAATAACTGTGCGCTCAGCCCACAGGAAGTGGGGCAGGTGAAATATTTAATGAATGCCCCTCGTACGTAAATATTCCTGATAGTATTGTCTATTGCTTTGTACTTGATCTAATAGTATTTATAATGGGTCAGTCTATTACAGTCTAATGCACCCCCCTTGCTATCTTTTTACATTGATAGTTAATTGATTACACTTGATTGTATTTTTCATGAATTGATTGCACTAAAGATGTGCAGATGTGACAAATTTATAATGCACAAAATCATGCAGATTTTAATGGAATACTCAATTTGCAGCAAAATGATTGACAGCAATTTAAATGTTCAGAACACATAGCATAGTAAAAGCAAGGTGTAGATAATAAAAAGAGTACTTATATGTACCTCACTGTTTCTTCCTTTGCTAGGATGGAGCTTCCTGATGAAGCCCAGGATGATTCTGTGCAAGTGTTTGTAAGGTCACAATGTCATGACATCATGATATCCCAGGCCTCATCAAAGCCATAAGTCCTGGCCTAGGATGAAGAGGTCTGGAGTTTCAGCGCTTGGCAGTGGTGATAAGAATGCTCATTGAGGACAGGATGGGTGAGAGTACAGAGCAGATGGTCTGGGGAGGTGAGTGGCAAGGTGAGTATAAGAATATTTTTTAATTTTTTATTTGTTTTTACCTTTTGATAGTCCTGCAATGTTTAGAGGAATTACAGACACTCAATATTTTGCCGAAATAAATAACAAAAACCAGCATTTTGGAAAATAAAGATATTTTGTAAAACTCAAAAGGAATTAAATTCCATTTTAATAAATTTTATCATCTAAAGATAGTATTATCTTTGCTACCATTTATGGTGTTGCACTATTGTTTTCTTTCTACTGTGGCTCTTGATTTTGCATTAGACTATATTTATCTACCATACTCATACAGACACTAGAATTGGGTATTATTAGGGTCACACTGGAGCACAGTAACTTCATTTTTAGTATATTTGCACCACTATTACATCTACTGTGTTGGAGGTTAGTATTATATGTTTAACATTATTTATTAAAAGCTATGATAATATTTATATTTGAGCTTTACACGTATAAATCAGAGTTTTCTACTTTTATCTGAGCTTGGTTTTTGAAATATGTTTGTTTGGAATTATCAATTACCAAGTGTCTTGAGAGTTAATCATCTCTTCAGACTCCCGTGATGCTACAATTTGCATCTAATGCTCCTAGAACTGCTGTTCAACTACTTGTTAGCTGTAAGCATTATGAATGGTTAGTTAGAGATTATTCACATTATGTTGCAATCATCTTAGCATTCTCCTGTGGTTTCCACACTTACATCTATTGAGCCTCACACCAAGCATTTAACAGCATAGTTTTTGAAAGCATCACAACCTATTACTTAGAGACTATTCATATTACGCAGCTCTAATTTCTGAAAATTCCTGGCGTTTTTGCAAACTGAATTTACTACTACAAGCTCTGTAACTCAACGTCTGCTGTATGTTTTTCGAACAGCAACCTAGAGACTGTTCATATCACATTGCAACCGTCCCTGCATTCTTCTGTTGAATCTCAAGTGGAGTCTGTTGTTACCTGCTGGTTAACCCTTCCTCTGCTGTATGAATTATGAACTGCAATCTAGAACATGTTCACATTAGACTTCAAATATCTTGTGGTTTCTACAACATTCATCAACATACAGGCTCAACTCTCCTTTATTATTCTATACTACTGGTTCTTTGACTTTCAGTCTATCCTGCTCTACTTGCTTTCTTAGACCATGGCCCTAATCCTTGTCACTGCACCATCACCCTCAGTCCATATGAATATGAATATGAGTCCTACAAACCTCCAATCCTGATTAGTAGGTCTGCCACGATATCATCATTGTGGCACAATGCACACATGATGTCTTGTCAGGCCAACTAATCAGAAGAGGCAATAAGAATTTTGTCAGGTAAGAGGAGGTTCCCATGGCTCTGGACCTCCAGGCTCAAACTACTGATGTGGCTCTTGGCCAGAGTCCTGCACATTTTTGACCATCTATAATTGTAAGAAAATATTTTAAAGGCCAAAATGTGTTACTATGTACGCCCTACAGCATCTAGTTCAGTAATGTACGGTGATATATAGCATCATGAGTTAACAGCAGATATTTACAAATGGGCTGTAAGTCACAATAAAGTTGTTGAACACCAATTAAAAGTAGCAAATAGCAATAGAAAATGTAAAGGCTGAATAAAGGAAACATTCACTTTCAGGTTACATTTAGTGGAATTTTTGTTTTTTTCTTGGGGAGAGGGGATAGCTTCTGCAAAATCATCATGAATAGCCATTTTATAAACAGGTGTTATGTGGTATGAATCAACATATTGTGATCTCTGAAGACTTACTTAAATATGTTGTAAATTATAGCAATGCACTTTACTAGTTGCTTGTTGATGTTAACTTACGTTCTAGATATATTGTGAAAAAAGTTGCTTCTTTGGAGGCAAATAAGTGATTTTATGTTACAGTTTTTATGGTTTTGGAATAAAATAAAAATAAAGCTGGTCTCTGCTGTTTTATATTTTATTTTAACATATCTAATTACGTTATTGATGCTGCACTTTGGAAAAGTTCATTCCTAAGTCTACTTCAACAAGATTAGATATTCATCATCATTATTAGCCTTTTCACTTTCTAAAGTGTGAAAAAAATTACTGATAGGATGGAAGAAGGAGTTTATTGTGAAGTTAGACTATTAAGCATTATTAAAAAAGTAATAGATTTTTAATGAAAGTGTAGCAAATATTTATTAGAACGTGGTCAAGTGCTATATACTTCAGCTTTGTTATCCAGTAGTTACATAATTATGGAAATATTATGTAAAAAAAGATCATGATCCTGCATTAATTGATACAGGGATGTGTAGAGCAATACAGATCAAACAGAAAATTAATGGAAGACAATCCAAGATAATGCAATATATTTGAGTGAATAGAAAATAAGAAGCAGCTTTTTTGGTAGAAAAATAAAAAAATATCTATGTTTGGTTTATGCGGATCGTGAAAGAGGGGTATACCAAATATCATAGGGGACAATTCTTAAAAATGGCATGTTATTTACTATTTCGAATCCTTTTCTACTTTTAATAAGATTCAACAAATTTGGTTGCACACCTCTTAAAAATTTGGGCTCATTTTGGCCAGTACTCATCACAGAAATTGCTATCTATCAATATCAATCAATTAATCAATTTTTGCTATCTATCAATAAAGTTTACTTTTACTTTCTAAATTAATTGGTTATCAACACCCTTTTTCTATTTGATTTATGTCAATTAGGTGTGACCATTTATTATGGTCCTTGTTATTAAGAATCATGTTTTAGATTCTATCTTATTACTACGTATTTAATGATACTATACGTATGCTGCCGACTTCATTGCATCAGCCAGTTATTAGATTTAGGGGGAAATCACTTTTTCACACATTGCCCTGTTTCCCTTAATAATAAAGACCTTCATTTATAAAATGCATTTTGTGTTCACTTGTGTTATTTTTGTCTAATATTTACATTTGTTTGGTGATCTGAAACATTTAGGTGTCACAAACATACAAAAGCATAGGAAATCAAAAAGGGGACAAAGAATTTTTCACACCACTGTATATGGAAACAATGCTGTTTAATTTGAATTCCAACCAAAAAATTTCCAAACCATAATTTTAATTGCAATGCTGATTGCAACAAAGTGGTCAGAAACCAATCAGCTTTTAGTTACCAGTTCCAGAAAATGAAATGAAAGGTCTCATTGTTCTTTTTTTCTGTGTACATTTTTATTTTAAAAAACATTGCGTTGCCAAAATTAGTTCCAAAGAAAATGACAAGCAGCAGTAAAATAACATTTGTAAAATAAATTTTTAAAGAAAATAAATGGAATATGTGTGACACTTAAAACATGAAAGCTAGTGCCCCTGATACAGAAGGTATGGGGTACAGGCAATGAGTTTGTAACAATTAACTAAATATCTTGAAGATCTAAAAAGGATGAAGTAGGAGAGAAAGAGAAAAAATAAGAGAATAAAAAAGGAGAAAATATCCTGAAATGAATATAGCCTGAGCTATGCTAGATTTAACAAATATTCTACAGTTTCTTGGAAGATCAGACAATGGTACCAGGTTTTGCCAATGTGTTCTGTGATGATGAAATCAAGTCCCCATACTCATAATCTCACTGACCCTTGAGATTCGGATACCTAATTATGGAAAATTTGGGCACCTCAACATGAGAGTAGTGGAAGAGTGAGCTACATTAATCAAGTGACAAACTAGAGAACACTTGTGTCTTTGGATAGGAATATAACAATGATAAAAGTAGTTTGGGTAAAAGAGGTAGTTAGACTATGCCAGAAAGGGAAAAGGACACTACAAAATGAGAAGATATGGAACATGTTAGCCACCACCTCAAAACAATCTTAGCTCATACATAGAATTGATGACTGTAGCCTGTGTAAGTAAAGGTACCGTCACACTGAACGATATCGCTAGCGATCCGTGACGTTGCAGCGTCCTGGCTAGTGATATCATTCAGTTTGACAGGCAGCAGTGATCAGGATCCTGCTGTGCCATCGTTGGTCGGAGCAGAAAGTCCAGCACTTTATTTCGTCGCTGGATCTCCCGCAGACATCGCTGAATCGGCGTGTGTGAGGCCGATTCAGCGATGTCTTCACTGGTAACCAGGGTAAACATCGGGTTACTAAGCGCAGGGCCACGCTTAGTAACCAGATGTTTACCCTGGTTACCAGCGTAAACGTAAAAAAATACTAACACTACATACTTACTGTACATTCCGGTGTCTGTCCCCTGGCGCTGTGCTTTCCTGCACTGGCTGTGAGCGCCGGCCAGCCGTAAAGCACAGCGGTGACATCACCGCTCTGCTTTACGGCTGGCCGGCGCTGACAGTGCAGGAAAGCACAGCGCCGGAGGACAGACACCGGAATGTTAGTATGTAGTTGTTTTTTTTTACGTTTACGCTGGTAACCAGGGTAAACATCTGGTTACTAAGCGCGGCCCTGCGCTTAGTAACCCGATGTTTACCCTTGTTACCAACGGACCAGCATCGTTGGTCGCTGGAGAGCTGTCTGTGTGACAGCTCTCCAGCGACCACACAGCGACGCTGCAGCGATTGGGATCGTTGTCTAGATCGCTGCAGCGTCGCTTAATGTGACGGTACCTTAAGAAGGCACACAATACAATCTGGTTACTATCTTACACCACAAACTGATAGGGAACTTGTGAGAAAGCAGACAAATCCTTTGCCTTTGCTCTTCTGAGAGGGAAAGAACAAAGTTGTGTTTATAGTTGGGTGTGTGGTGAAGGTGAAGTCCAAAATCATGTAATTTAAAGAGAGCATTGTCCAAACATAAATTATGAAACAACTTTGACCCCTAGTAAACTGGGAAGCTTCTACTAGAATAAGTAAAAAATGTTGGAGTTGGAGAGATAACAAGAATCCCAGTGAGCAGGGTTTCTGAGAAGACCCTAGATAATCTAATGCAAACCATGCCATGCTTTCGGAAAAATAAGATGCAGACCATTTGCATTGCTCTCCAAACACAAAATGCAGTGCTTTTATACCAGGAAGGAAGGCTGAATTCTCAGAGAAGAAAGTGTGGATGGAGGCTAAAATATTTTCAGAGATAAAAGTATGGTTTTGCAGACAGAGAGTAAAGTCTGGTTTGAGCAGGCGTGTACAGACTGCTGCCAGTCACCCAGATGTAGCCCCGCCCCTACCAGTGACGTGCCCCCCATTGTTCATACAATTCTGGTTACAAGATAGGAAGTAGCACAGACAGAACAAAAACAGAATGATATATGGCCCACAGGGAGATGAGCTTACAGGAGCAAGGCAGATAATAAAAGTGTATTAGAAAAGTGTTAGCTAGAAAGAAATAAGACAAATGAATGGTGATTAAATCTGTAGTGGAAAACCTCTTTCAATATTAAGTGGGGACTTAAGCATTATTGTTATAGGGGCACTCAGAGTACAATAATGGTCAGAGATGCACACCGGATATTATGCACAGGGCATTAATATTTCCTAGGGGGCAATTTTACTATCTAGAGGGCATTTTACTGTGTATGGGGCACAGTGGTGGCATTATTATGTGAGGCAGTAAAAGGAGTTGTTTTTGTACCACACAGCAGGTGCAGTTAGAGCAACAAGTAGGTCAGCAGCAGCTCAGTATTGGGGTAATAGCATGGTTAGGGGTTTGTGTAGGCTGGGGATAAATTGGGCGGTGCTGGAAATGTGAGAAGTCAAGTGTGTCTGTTTTGTAAACTCTGTTGAATAGTTATGGTTGGAGAAGTTGTGTCCAACTTGGTCAGATAGGAAAAGTGAATGACTCCATAACAAAGAATATCAGCTGTAAGTCACCATCTGTAACAGTACTGTAATCTCTTATATGTTCTGCAGTACTGTTATCTGCCATTATATGTCACTGTATTGGGGTAATATCAGTGTTGATATTTGTATAGTGATTAGTGATGAGCGAGTATACTCTTTACTCGGTTTCACCAGCATGCTCGGGTGGTCTCCGAGTATTTGGATGTGCTTGGAGATTTAGTTTTTGTTGCCGCAGCTGCATGATTTACGACTGCTAGACAGCCTGAATACATGAGGGGGTTGCCTGTTTGTTAGGGAATTCACACATGTATTCAGCCTGACTAGCAGCCGCAAATCATGCAGCTGCGGCGAAGAAAACTAAATCTCCAAGCACATCCAAATACTCGGAGACCACCTGAGCATGCTTGGTGGAAACCTGATTAACAAGTACACGCGCTCATCACTAATAGTGATTTATATTCAGTAATTGTGATTAGGGTTGAGCGACCTTGACCTTTTTAGAGTCGAGCCGTGTTTCGCGAAACCCGACTATCTTAGAAGTCGAGTCGAGTGGAATCGGCCGATTATCGCGAAAAGTCGGGTATCGCCCGAAACACGAAACCCAATGCAAGTCAATGGGGGAGCATAGTCGGCAGTGAGTGGAGGCCAGGAAAACACCTACACTGCCCATTTTAATGGCAAAAACATCCATTCTTGTTAAAGAAGCTTGTCAATCGTAATTTACCTTATAATAATTGGAAGGCATTTGAAATTGGGGGTCATTTGGCTAAAATTGTGGGGGGTAGGGCTGGTTCAAGTAATTAGTGGGCCCAGTAAATTTGGACCACGTCACGGCAGTGGAGCAGGGAGAGGTAAGTATTTCAACTTTGCAAGTGCTGTGATCCTGAGCAAGCAGGGGGGGCCCACTCGTTGGCATTGGCACTGGCACAGGGCCCCTCAAAGTACAGCGGTGTGTTTGCACGGCGGGGGCGCCTCCCACCGGCAGCAACACTTTTGCGTACTATGAGAGGCCCTGTGCCAGTGACGTCGCCAACTAGTATTCCTCCCCCCACCTGATGAAGGAACCTGCACTTTCATCTGCACCTTCCTCTTTGTCCCCGTGTAAGGTGGTATGGTATGCGGGAAGAGGAACCTGACTTTCAGCAGGGTCACAATCTTGCTGTGTAGCGTGCACGGGGAATTTTGCGTTATGGGTCAATGTACCAGCAGACTCATCTATCACTGGCTGGGCAATGGGCAGGATGAGGAGGAAACACAGATATAGGCCCAAAGAATAAAGTGGGCTAAATGCAGTTCAAAATTGGTAACACAGGACTAACCAGGGGGCATTGAAGTGGAGGACAACTGGAATGAGAGGCTGACACAGAGAGTAGGCCCAAATCAGTAAGTAGTCGACATGCAGTTCAAAATTGGCAACCGTAGTAAACAGGCGGCCCAGCTTTGTTCAGTTGAGGAGAACAGCAAGGAGTGGCAGACACCGATAGTAGGCCCCAACCCAACTAGTAGGCCAAATGCAGTCTAACATTAACAACTACTTAACGAGAGCCTGAAAATGGAATTTCAGGACAGGAAACCAGGAGAACAGCAAGGAGTGGCAGACACCGATAGTAGGCCCCAAACCAACTAGTACGCCAAATGCAGTTGTTCCATTTAACCACAATTTAATGAGAGCCTGAAGATAGAAGTTCAGGAAAGGCAACCTGGAGAACACCTTGGAGTGTAACACACCATCTCTCTACACCCCATACCCAATTTGTAGGCCTAATGCAGCGTAGTTTCCAACAACTACTAAACGAGAGCCGGAAGATCGAAGCTCAGGAAAGGCAACCTGGAGAACACCTTGGAGTGGAACACACCATCTCTCTACACCCCATACCCAATTTGTAGGCCTAATGCAGTGTAGTTTCCAAGAACTACTAAACGAGAGTCGGAAGATCGAAGCTCAGGAAAGGCAACCTGGAGAACACCTTGGAGTGGAACACACCATCTCTCTACACCCCATACCCAATTTGTAGGCCTAATGCAGTGTAGTTTCCAACAACTACTAAACGAGAGCCGGAAGATCGAAGCTCAGGAAAGGCAACCTGGAGAACACCTTGGAGTGGAACACACCATCTCTCTACACCCCATACCCAATTTGTAGGCCTAATGCAGTGTAGTTTCCAACAACTACTAAACGAGAGCATGAAGATCGAAGCATTGGCGAGGAAACCTGGGGAACACCTTGGAGTGGAACACACCATCTCTCTACACCCCATACCCAATTTGTAGGCCTAATGCAGCGTAGTTTCCAACAACTACTAAACGAGAGCCGGAAGATCGAAGCTCAGGAAAGGCAACCTGGAGAACACCTTGGAGTGGAACACACCATCTCTCTACACCCCATACCCAATTTGTAGGCCTAATGCAGTGTAGTTTCCAAGAACTACTAAACGAGAGCCGGAAGATCGAAGCTCAGGAAAGGCAACCTGGAGAACACCTTGGAGTGGAACACACCATCTCTCTACACCCCATACCCAATTTGTAGGCCTAATGCAGTGTAGTTTCCAACAACTACTAAACGAGAGCATTAAGATCGAAGCAATGGCGAGGAAACCTGGGGCACACCTTGGAGTGGAACACACCATCTCTCTACACCCCATACCCAATTTGTAAACCTAATGCAGTGTAGTTTCCAACAACTACTAAACGAGAGCATTAAGATCGAAGCAATGGCGAGGAAACCTGGGGCACACCTTGGGGAGGCAGACACCGTTAGTAGGCCCTACCAAAGTTGTACCCCCAATGCAGTTTTAAAATTCCTAGAGGCTGAAAACAAGACTATTGACGCTCAGCTTTTTTCAAAGGAACACAGCTGAATTGAGTGGCGCAGACAGACACAGGTAGTAGGACTTAACCCAAAAATGTGGCTCACTGCAGCTTAAAAAAGTTACAGGGGTACACAAGCAGCAGTGCTCTGGGCAGTGGAGGACAATTTCAATAGTGGACCGCAGACAGACTTTGTACGCCTACTATTAAAAAAAAGGATGCTCTATGCAATTAAAAATAGGTTCCAGGGGTCCACGGGCAGCAGTGGTGTGGTCAGTGGAGGCCTAGTGGAAGGAGTGACCGCAGACAGGCATCGAAGGCCTAAAATAATAACACATGGCTGTAGGCAATTTTAAATTGGTTCCAGGGGTACACGGGCAGCAGTGGCCTGGTCAGTGTAGTAGTAGTAGAAAGAACGGACCGCAGACAGCCATCGAAGGCCTAAAATAAAAAAATTGGGCTGGCTGTAGGCAATTTTAAATTGGTTCCAGGGGTACACGGGCAGCAGTGGTGTGGTCAGTGGAGGCATATTGTAAGGAGTGACCGCAGACAGGCATCGAAGGCCTAAAATAATAACACATGGCTGTAGGCAATTTTAAATTGGTTCCAGGGGTACACGGGCAGCAGTGGTGTGGTCAGTGGAGGCCTAGTGGAAGGAGTGACCGCAGACAGGCATCGAAGGCCTAAAATAATAACACATGGCTGTAGGCAATTTTAAATTGGTTCCAGGGGTACACGGGCAGCAGTGGTGTGGTCAGTGGAGGCCTAGTGGAAGGAGTGACCGCAGACAGGCCGATCGACCAAACCACTGCACGACCAGCTCTATCCTCACCTACTGTATCCTCACCCATGCCTTGTAGATTGTGAGTCTTCGCAGGCAGGGTCCTCTCTCCTCCTGTACCAGTTGTGACTTGTATTGTTCAAGATTATTGTACCTGTTTTTATTATGTATACCCCTCCTCACATGTAAAGCGCCATGGAAACAATGGCGCTATAATAATAATAATAATAATTAAATACATAATCAAAAATACTGTGATTATTGAATAGCTTCCTTCAATTTTGAGTTTGAATTAAAAAGCATTATTACTATGAAAAATCTAAAAGCTCAAAATACATTTTGAAAGGTAAGGTAAATGTCTATACTATTTGACTTCAGTTACCATACGGTGCCATTCTATAATTCCAATGCACCATGTCTCAAGCACTGTTATCATGGATTGTCTAAAAACCAAACCTAGGATGCCAGAGTGAATTAAATTTAGAGAAGCACAATGAGGGAGTTCATAATTGAAGGATTTTTCGAAGTCAGTTCTGCATTTAGCTACTTTGCCATTATTTGAGATAAATTTATCTGATATATTTGGCTCATCATTAGATGTAAAACTTCTGTCTAGAACTGATTGTTTTCCCTTTTTACACCAAGCCATAATGTAGAGATTGTTTGACTTCTTGTGTAATTTTTTAAATAAATTTACAAATCATAAATCTGCTTTAAACCTTATTTTCACATTTAAAGGGAACCTGTTGTGTCCTCCAGCACTGTTAACCAGTCAATAAGTTAATCTGCAGGATAATAGTGTTATAAAAGTGTTTGGCTGCAGTATTGAAAGGAGATCATTTACTTTACTTCTCTCAGGAGCCGTTGGCTTTCAGTCAAACAGGAGCAATTATAATCAAAGCTTATAGACCTGAGAAACTGAGAGTAACGGTAGTAATTATGCCCTAGCACTGACAACCAGCTCTGCAGTATATCAGTGCAGAGTGAGCTGTCAGTCAGTTCCAAGGCATGCTTACAGCCACAGCTGTCAGTGTTGTAATCTTCAACCATAATAGCTTTGGATACCCCTGTTTGACTGAAAGCTGTCAGCTCCTGGGAGAAATAAAGTGTATGGTTTCCTGGATGCCATACTTTGAGTGTGGCAGCCAGGCAGCTTCCTAACTCTACTAACATGTCGGTTAACCCTATATCTGCAGGTTAATAGCATTATCAGACCTGAAAGGTTTCCTTTAATCACAGGCAGATTACACCCATTTTTTAAAAAAAAAAAGTACTAAGAGTGGCATAAAGTATCAAAAAGGTCATAAAACATTACAAGATCACGTATGACAAAATGTATGCCTTTTTTGTAACCAAAAGGGATCAAAGCGATTGATAAATTCCTCCCCATATCTTCCTTAACAAATAATTATGTTAGATTCAAAAACAATGAGATCATAGACAACCACTTTATAAATTGCAGCTGATTAAATGTACCTGTCAGATGGGTTTCTAAACCTCAGAACTGTACTTCATACATCATAGATAATAAATTAAGTAATAACTGCACTTAAATAAATTAATAGAGCAATTATTTTTTTTACAGGAGCCAGGATGATTAAGACGTAATGGTTATTCAAGTGGAAATTAGAAAAACATTACCTTAATCACCAAATCAAATTTCTGGTGCAAATCTCTATTTACTGCCTTCAGAAGAGTAAGCACAGCCGTGGTACGATTCATATGGAAATATTGTGCATAATCCTCAGGAGTGCCTGCAAGAGAAGACAATGTCTTGAACACTTAATTGACAGAAAACAAAACACAATGATTGTTCCTTCCATAGCCCTTCATGTATACGGTATGCTGCTTTCAGTCAATTTCAAAGAGTTAATAAATGAATTCATTTTAGCACATAGGTAATAAAAATGCAAGATAGCTTAAAAAAGCAGAACTTAATATGATCAGGGACTTACAATATTTTATGTGATGCCAGCAGTTCAATACTGTCTCTGCATTTAATAACCTATCAAACCATTTATTCTATAATGGACCGAGCCGCATGCAATTTATACCTCGCAAGAATGAATGACAATGATGATAACTTGGGATTAGGCTTTAAATATTTAAAGCAGAACGGCAACAGATGTAGAAAAATGAAAGAATAAGCATACATCATAGATTACGTTCCTATATTTGCCAATTGAATCAAACATATGAAAATTAGTGTTATGTCACGCTTAGTTCTTGGGAAGCACACATCATATGTCTTACACTATCATAGACAATGTAAAACAAAATAAAAAGAACAAAAACATTCAACTAGACAAGAATGACATATCTACAGCATGGGGTGGTCCGAAGTACAAATTAATTTTTGTCCTAAATCCCTATCTATTTAGTGCCATAGTTTAAACTATTTTATAATATCCTTGAATTAAACATTCTCTATCCTTGCTAACTACACGATCTAGCTGCTTTTCTTTCTTTTTTCACTTCTTTTGTGATGACTCTTTGAGAATCCCAGTGCATGCTGAGATGCTCAAGTGAAGTGTCACCAGGGGGCAGAGGCTGCAGTCACTTTCCCTTCCCTGAACTGAAGCATCAACAGTGACACTTTTTTCGGGGGGCTAGACTAGTCCCAGCATGATGTGCACTGCACAAAAATACAATGCATTCTCTATTGAAGGCTTGTATTAGCAGCAATGAACCAGCACAAGTGCACTCGCGTTGACAGAGTACCAAGCGTGCAGAGATCAATTACGGTACGTCACTTGCAGGGCTGTCGCTGTTCTCTGCACCCTGTGAATTCTGCCAATACGCTTAATTTGATGGCCCGTTACTGCTGATCTGAGCCAGAAACAGACAGTGAGCTGTCATTGTGCACATCACACAATGCATTTCATGCTGGGACTAGCCTAGCCCCAGAAACGAGCTTCGTTTCATGGAGGGGGCAGGGGCTGCCCGACTGAAGATGCATCAATTGCACTGGGATTCTCAAAAACAAATGGAAAAAAGAAAAACAGTTAGATAGTGTAGTCAGGGAATTTATATTTCAAGTATATCAGAAAATATTTTAGATTATTTCACTGAGATAGGGATTCAGAATGAAAATTAATTTGGATTTTGGTCTAACCCTTTAAAGGGAACCTGTCACCCTGAAAATCGCGGGTGAGGTAATCCCACCGGCATCAGGGGCTTATCTGCAGCATTCTGTAATGCTGTAGATAAGCCCTCGATGTTACCTGAAAAAGGAGAAAACGACGTTAGATTATACTTACCCAGGGGCGGTCCCGCTGCTGGTCAGGTCGGATGGGCGTCTCCGGTCCGCTCCGGCACCTCCTATCTTCTTTCCATGACGTCCTCTTCTGATCTTCAGCCACGGCTCCGGCGCAGGCGTACTTTGCTCTGCCGTCTTGAGGGCAGAGGATAGTACTGCAGTGCGCAGGCGCTGGAAAGGTCAGAGGCCCGGCGCCTGCGCACTGCAGTACTTTGTCTGCCCTCAACAGGGCAGAGCAAAGTACGCCTGCGCCGGAGCCGTGGCTGAAGATCAGAAGAGGACGTCATGGAAAGATTGCAATAGAAGTGAGTAGAAAAACCCGTTGATTTATTTTGTACTGAAATGTCCCCATACCTTTGCACTTGTGCTTTGGGGGTGGTCTGTGGGCAGGCCCCGTCTTGGTTTCTCTGGCCTAGAGCACTAAGATAAGACTCTGCCTTCAGTTCCACCCTGGAGCAAGGGCACCTCATTAACTGAAAAGTTCCAGCAATAATTACATAAGAGCTACAAGATGAATTTTTTCACCCCAGGTATAATTTTAATCAGTGTACGAGTGCCAACCTGACAATGTCTATAGTGTACATAGCAAAATCCTGCCGACAGGTTCGCTTTAAGTGCTAAATTATATTCTTCTCAAAATGTAACACCTTTAGAGAAAAACACCTAGGGAATACAATCGCTATTGAGCATGACACATTTTTCCATTCATAAAATTAGCTATTTTAATGTAGAATTGGGCTTAGCTCATATCATGAAAATAAATGAACTTTCTTGTCCATATTCCTAGATTATGAACAATTCTATAACATTTAGGAGGCTATAAATACAACTCTATGCAAAAGTAGCAATAAACATTACTATGATTCTATAGTTACAATACGGATAATCTCACTAATGCTAAATATGACATACCAACAAGAATGGAGAAAAGTATTCCAGGCCGGTCAGAGATTGGCAGTATATCCTTGTCTTGATCTTCAGCCTGTATCGCTGGGGTAACATTAACTGGATTCACTCTTTCCTGTTAAGAAAAATATATAAATATATAAATTCCATTTCAGAGAGCATCCACAACAAATGTGCTTTAATCAGTGTTGTTTGGCAAGTGTACAATATTCAATATTCATATTAAATGGTTTTGCGTACTTGCAGACAACTTACACTGCCTTTTGTGGTCATCTCAAGGTAACAATGTCCTGTGCAAAAATCAGTATTACAATTTCATCTTCAGGCTTGGGAAAGGTCGCGCTTCCTTAAATTTGCAGGATTTTAAAGGGAACCTGTCACCTGAATTTGGCAGGACCAGTTTTCGGTCATATGGGTGGAGTTTTCAGGTGTTTGATTCACCCTTTCCTTACCCGCTGGCTACATGCTGGCCGCAATATCGGATTGAAGTTCATTCTCTGTCCTCCGTAGTACACGCCTGCGCAAGGCAATCTTGCCTTGCGCAGGCGTGTACTACGGAGGACAGAGAATTAATTTCAATCCAATATTGTGGCCAGCATGCAAAGCGTGAATCAAACACCAGAAAACTCCGCCCATATGACCGAAAACCGATCCCGCCAAATTCAGGTGACAGGTTCCCTTTAAGTATGTTATCCAGGATGTAATATTTATCTAGCATGCATATCGATATTATATCAGAATTTAAAAAATAATAATGTCAATTAAATAAAACAACCTTTTATTTTTTAACCCCCTTCATGACATGGCCAATTTACATTTTTGGCGTCGTCATTTTTTCCACTGTTTCTTCCCAGAGCCATAACTGTTTTATTTTTCTGTCCACATAGACATTTGAGGGCCTTTTTTTGCAGGATGAATTCTACTTTTAATCGGCACCATTATTTTTATAACATAGTGTACTGGAAATTGAGAAAAAAATCACAGTGGGGAGAAATTGTGAAAAAAAACACAATTCTGTGCATTTTGTGGTAAAAATGACTTCACAATATGATTCTATCCATCAGTATGATTATGGCGATACCAAACTTGTCCAGTTTTTTTATTATGTTAATAGATAAAAAAAATCAGAAATTTGTAAAAAAAAAAAAAAATTTGGGGGTTGTGTCACCATTTTCCGAGACCCTTAATGATTTCATTTTTCAGCCGATGAAGCTGTGCGAGGGCTTATTTTTTTGCATATCAATACAAAGTTTTTATTGATACCATTTTGGTTTAAATGTGACTTTTTGATTCCCTGTTACAGTAGTTTTTGTAGAACTGCAGCCACAAAAAAAAAATTCATTGAGGCGTTCTTGACTTTTTTCACTCATGGTGTTTACCAATCAGGTTGATTATTTTTATATTTTGATAGATTTGACCTTTTAAAATGCTGCAATATCACATGTGTATTTTTGTTACCATTTTTATTTTTAATGGTGGAAAAGGGTGGTGAATTGAATTTTTATGTTTTTTGATTTTTTTCACATTTCTTACTATATTTTTTTTTCTACTTTTCACGGTTCTTCATAGTCTTCTTAAGGAACTTGAAACTGCAATCATCTGATCACTTGTGCCATATACAGCTATGTCATAGCATACTGTTCTAGAATTAAGACACTAGCGTGCTGCTGCAGAATGAAATGTTCGGAGGACCAGACGGAAGGAAGAAGAGGTCCTGTGAACGCAGCGGTGTCAGCGGGACAGGTGTGTGGTGAGGTTTTTTTTTTTTTTCACCTTCTGCCGTCCCTCCATAGTTTAACCAAATGGCAGTCACAGCTGCAAGAAAGTAACATCTGTATTCTGGAGAAGGCAGATTTTTGCAAAATTTTATTAAAATTAAATTCCATTTGAATAAATTCCATCCCCAGCAGTTTCCCTTTCATTCCTGACATTGTGTAACAGGGGCAATGTTTCTGATGCAGACATGAGTCCCGTTGATATGTGATAAATGTACCTCATGGGAAAATTCCATAAATAAGAAAATATATACATATTAATAAGAAACATTTGCATAGAACAGAGTAGGAAAAAATGTAATTTCTGGATGTAACATATATAGAGAGAACAAGATCTATATCATTTGCGAGCTGTCTCAAACAATTTTGAGAAAGAGAACTAGATAAAAATCACAATAGAAACAGGTATTAAAATCAGAATAAGCTGTGGTGTTACAATATAGTGCTGTGAATCTATTAGAGGAAGATTATACTATTCTGTTATAATATAGATACTGTATGTAAATCAAGAGCACTTGATATGATATTTTACGATTTTGTTTAACAATGTTTATTCTATTGAATAGACTAGAGAAATGCACTTATCTAGATACCCCCACAATAGGTTAAATAGGCTGTTTCGCTGCTCATATAGGCTGCCGTCACACTAGCAGTATTTGGTCAGTATTTTACATCAGTATTTGTAGCCAAAACCAGGAGTGGGTCATAAATACAGAAGTGGTGCATATGTTTCTATTATACTTTTCCTCTATTTGTTCCACTCCTGGTTTTGGCTTACAAATACTGATGTAAAATACTGACCAAATACTGCTGGTGTGACGGCAAGCCGGTTCTTCAAATATAGTTAAAATATAACTTTTAATTCTAATCAATTAAAATAAAGTGCAAACATATAGTGCTAACAGAAAGTGCAGAGTGCGTACAATACTAGACATAGAGACACATATAAAAACCTATGAGACTATATAACCGCACCATTACCCACTGTTTAGATACCGAAGATATCCGTCAGTGTTGTTAAACAGAAACAGGCTAGGGACTATGAATCTGTCAAACTCTAGATCTCACGTCTCTATGCCACCACTGTGAACGACAGGCAGGATAGCACCCCAGTAGGCTATATCATTAGTCACTTAACGGCTTCTAGGTAACTGCTGTTGCAGTAACACCTTATCCATGCCAAGCGGTCTATGTCTCTTATTATTGCTCAAAAAAGAATGTCATGGTCATAGATGTTATCTATTCACCCTCTATCACCAATACAGATGTTGCGTGAGCATAACGCGTTATGCTCACGCAACATCTGTATTGGTGATACAATCCCCTGATGATTACTCTATATGAAACGCGTTGGGAAACACGGTACAAGATAATGAGCCCAGGGAGAAAAGCACGGTCGATAGTGGAATGACCGAAACGATGGGCTTTTGATACACATCACTGCATCAGATCTCCAACAGAAGACTGATCAACAGAGGATTGATGAGTATCATACCTTCTTTTTTTTTTTTTTTTTTTTTTGCACATGACTAGATGTTTGTCGTAGCCCGGTAAATGTTACATATATAGAGGGTGAATAGATAACATCTATGACCATGACATTCTTTTTTGAGCAATAATAAGAGACATAGACCGCTTGGCATGGATAAGGTGTTACTGCAACAGCAGTTACCTAGAAGCCGTTAAGTGACTAATGATATAGCCTACTGGGGTGCTATCCTGCCTGTCGTTCACAGTGGTGGCATAGAGACGTGAGATCTAGAGTTTGACAGATTCATAGTCCCTAGCCTGTTTCTGTTTAACAACACTGACGGATATCTTCGGTATCTAAACAGTGGGTAATGGTGCGGTTATATAGTCTCATAGGTTTTTATATGTGTCTCTATGTCTAGTATTGTACGCACTCTGCACTTTCTGTTAGCACTATATGTTTGCACTTTATTTTAATTGATTAGAATTAAAAGTTATATTTTAACTATATTTGAAGAACCGGCTTGTTACAATCCAGATATATTTGGTTCTTTACCTTACATGATTTGAGCCTGGCTTGGTCATATCATGGTGTGACGGCAGCCTTATACTTACAGCTATTTGCATTCTATAAAAATGTGATTTATTGAATTTATATACTTTGCAATGCCTGTCTTCTTTTATATTTAATACTATGAAGTAGCACTGGGTTTATTTAAGAAATGTTAAATAAATACATTTTATGAAGATTAACACTATCTTTTGCAATAAAGTTGACACATAAAAATTTATTACAAGACATATTGCTACAACAGGATGCCTATTATTATCATTTATTATTATAGCGCCATTTGTTCCATGTCGCTTTACATGTGAAAAGGAATATACATAATGCCGATGCATTGACCACTGTACCATTTTCAAAGAAAACAAATGCATTAAGAAATATTTTTGAGTGTCAGGAGACTCGTCATGTCCTCACTCTTTAAAGAGCGACCACCATTTTCATTCTTAGTTCATGAATTAATACTGCACCATATTTAACATATCTTATCAAATAAATCTGCTTTGTTAATCTCCTGGATTGATCTTTCACTCTCAATTCATAAGTAAAATCTGTATTCAGTGAAGACAGATTTACTCATTACTGAGATAGGAGATGACAATTGGTGTCTTAACATTCTTATGAATGGCATAGCTAGAGGCAGACAGCTCCAGTTCTCCATAGAACTATATGAGCACCAACTGTCATCTCCTATATCAGTATGGGGAAAATCTGTATTGATTGAATTAAACATTTAGAGAATGAAAGAGCAATCCAGGAGGTAGAAGAAATGAACTTATTTGATAATAAATATTACAACATTTCATATTTTCATATGTACTATTGACTTAAAAAAATAAAACAATGGTTTCCTTTTAAGAGGGGGCTCTGGTGTACAGTTGTTGGAAAACTGGCTACAGAAACAATCTTACAGTTGTGTCCTGTCTGCATTAAGACAAAAGATCACTAAGCCTTTCCCCCTTGGTTAAGAGGATTTGACTTCATTCAAGACCATTCATAAAAATGCAGAAAATAGTGCAGACTAATAAACAGTGAAAACTAGTATATTTCTTACTTAATTTCAACATTTATTGATAGATATAGTGCTCTTTTTATCTCCTTCTAACTTTAATAATGCCATAGCTATAGAAGTACAAAAAAATAATTACTAATTTTAGTTTTTTAAGGCATAGCTTACACTGCAACTTTTTGCAGCACTACTGATTGATTTTAACTATAAGGAGGCAGCTACAATCCACCCAATTCCATGCCACTCATTGTTTTGCTTTGGCCTGCAGCTGTAAATAATAAAAATAAAATCAATCAGTAGCACGGTACAAAGTTGCAATGTAGCCCGAGACATAGAAACAACTGTACAATTGTAATGTCTTAATAGTTTGCTACTCCATAAGAAAATCTTTGGCCTCAGTTCATCAAAGATTTTATGGCCAAAAAGTGGTGCTAAGAGATTATTGCAAAATCTTGCTGTAACTCGGAGTTGCACCAAAATTTTATAAGTTTTGTCATTTATGCCACAGCTACCCCCAGCTCCTCCGAAATAGTCGAATGCCACAGCTCGTCTAATTCATGAAGAACTGTGGCATTTCATAATCCAGAAATCTCACTATAATACCTGACTGGAGTAAAATTTCTGGCATAGTGCACCTGATGTAGAGATTCTCCAGATTCATGAAGTGGCACACACCTATTTTTTCACCTAGCATACAATTAGCTGGTCTCCAGTTAAATGTAAGATGCTTGATTTTTATTCAGTCATGTGGTTATGTCCATTAGAATTTGAGTGATAGCCTGTACTGCTCCCGACACCAAGACGCTCACTGATGAAAGCCATAGTGAAGCTTAGGGTAAGTTCCCAGCTTCATTACCACTATAATAATAATAATAATCTTTATTTTTTTTTTTATATAGCGCTAACATATTCCGCAGCGCTTTACAGTTTGCACACATTATCATCACTGTCCCCGATGGGGCTCACAATCTAAATTCCCTATCAGTATGTCTTTGGAATGTGGGAGGAAACCGGAGTGCCCGGAGGAAACCCATGCAAACACGGAGAGAACATACAAGCTCTTTGCAGATGTTGTCCTTGGTAGGGTTCGAACCCAGGACTCCAGTGCTGCAAGGCTGCAGTGCTAGCCACCGCGCCACCGTGCCGCCCCACTATGTTGATAACTCAGAAGCTGATGATGTTGAGAGGCTACCTGCATGCTCTGAGCATGCTCACTGCACTCCGCTTTCATCACTCTTGTGAGATTAAGAGGGTAAGCAGTTCTGGATCGATCAGATACTAGGACATATTGTTGCAATAAAAATTGAATTTCCCCTCCCTTGCCTGCAATTCAGACTGGTACCACAGTGCTGCTGTTTGATTCCCATGTAAAGTATTCTGGCTTTTCCAAATTTTCCACAAAAATGGTTTGAATAAATTAACCCCAAATTTGAATTCTTCATACCTTCTAATTGCTCTAAAATTAAGGATATTATTATATCAGGGGTCTCCCCCTACTGTGTTAAACTCCTTTTGAGCTCTTTAAAGTGGCTTTGTCAGCACAGAATGATGGTTCAAACCAAGTACAGGCGTCTGATGCTTCACAGCGTTGCCAATCATTTACATTCACCTTTCCACCTTCTTGTTTTCCCCCAAATTTCTACTCCTCCTCTTCTTTGATTGACAGCTCTGGCTTCATAAAGCCACAAACGGATAAACATAAGTGAAAATCAAGCAAGTGGGAAGGTGTAGTTAACCTTCGTCCGGCTGAGAAGGTACAATTGTAACTATTCCGTTTTAAAATTGCAATAACTTTTTTTTTCGAAAAGCCGTAGAGGGCTGAAATTTCGTGACATCTCTGCAGTTTTGGTCCAGAATATATTGTCCAAATTTCAATAAAATACATATGAAGGTACAATTGTACCTCTGCAGCCTGTTAACGTTGTAAAATTATGCAGCCTGACGAAGGTTAAACATTTGGCCTCACCATGAAGCACCGAGCGCTCGAACTTGGTTTGAACAGTCATTCTGTGCTGACAGAGTCCCTTTAATACATACACAGCTTCACTAATGTCCATGTGACCTTAAGATAGCTGACTATTTGAAAAGAGATTTAACAGGCTATTTAACAATACATTTCAATGTTAGACTTCTTAGACTACTAAAATTGTAGAAACAGTCCAAAAATTATCCTTTTTCGTTTTTTATTTTTTTAGAGAAATTGCTTAGTGGTTCTAAATAGGCTATGCAAATGAAAGAGGCTGCAGCTTTTTTACACATCTGGTACAAAACTTATCCCTGCTTAGGAAGATGTAATACATTTTTTTCTTTATTAAAGAAGTAAAAGCTTTTTTCACAAAGAATACATCCATAATCTTGTTAATTAGTGTGCAAAAATAAGTATGTGCAGCACTTTTTAAATTGAATAAGTAGTGGTTTGTCAATTAGGAATAACAGATCATCCCTTCTTTGGGATCCACAACAACCTCATATCCTTGTGGCCCCGAAGCATAAAGTGGTGCAGCTTGGTAAGCCTTCATCTTTATTATTGACTCTTTAATACAATAATTTAGCACAACAGAGACAAATATTCAAAAGAAAGAAAAACAATATGCGTTTTATATGCTGGAATTCTCCATGATGTAGGCTACAAAAGCATGTCTGCTTGAAACCTTATATTACTTTTATTGGGAAAGCCTAATTGTAATACACACTTGCCAAAATAAAACACCGTTGAGATAATTTTCTTAAGCAAGAGACATTTTATCCTCTCTCCCTATCCAAGGCACAGAGCACAGACGCCAAAAAAAAATCACCACGATGCCCATTTTAATGAACGTATGTAAACACTCCAAGCAAAACCTGCTGTGAAAATGAAGTTAAGCGTCTGTATAAATACTTCACAACAAAACAATTTGTTTGAAATCTCTTCCAAAGTCAAAATGTATCTTCCACGGTTTGGTATAAAGACTTCAAACAGTAACAGCTCCATCTATTAAATGCTGCATTAAACACAACACAGCAAAGAGGAAAGCTTTATACAATGTAGCCTGTAATTAATGTGTTTGCATAATAGTGGTCCATCAGCACAGAAATTACTATTTTGCCAAAAATAAACTCTAAAGAGAAAATCTGTTGTTTTAGTTAAGTTTTGCCAAATATGAAAATACCCTTGAAATCAACACCCACCTCTTACCTAATGGTAACTTAAGGCTAATTTTTTTACAAACACAGTGACAACAAACACATGTTTTCTTTCTATTTGCTACCTTTTTCTTTCTAATTACATACTTTTACTTTCAGTATCAAGTATGAGCATCACATGCAGAAATGCATAAACGTACACACCTTGGCAGCTATCAATGAGGTTAATAATGGTTGTCTGTTATACGTTCTGCCACGCTGAAGGCACTTGAGTATACAAATCATCAAGATCTGCTGCTGGCAGCTCCCTTTGCAATTTCCATTCAATGATGGCCAACATGTGCTTGATGGAAGTCTCAAGATGTTGAAGGTTATGGTAGCATGTTCAAGCTACTCAAACTGGCTACAATAGCAAGAGCAACATACATACAGACTCTTGTAATCTCTGGTCACACTATCTTGCCATGAATACAAGAGATAGTTTGATCAATTGTTTAATACTTCTATAGGGCCTTTCTGCCATTTAAACAGTTTAGGGCATTTCATTCCTTCACGTTTGAAGGTGACAAGTGATACATGACATTGACCTGACTGTATGTAGCCACATGTTACTTTATCAGACTCAGATTGTAGCCATCATGTTCAGGTCTCTTGGTTTTCATCATGTCACTACCTGAAAGATACACTCTTTGGCTACTGGTATTTAGTCAAGCATTTTATTTGACTACTAATCACTTTGACAACTTTGTGGAGCCATAAAGTCCCCATTGCATACTCCAGACCAATCTTGAGCAAAGCTTGTGCCACACCGTGCCTTGGCATTTTTTACAGGAGACTTATGACCTCAACGAGCCTCCATGCCCCCTTATATAATAAGCATCCAAACTCAGTGCCCTCATTTAACGTATGTACATACCTTTCCTGCAATTAAAAGGTCATATATAATATCAACCATGCAAGGCAGTTTTCCTTGGGCTCCAATTTTACAAGAAAAAAAGTGGACATATATTCAGCTTTTCAAAAATAATTTTGTTGAATATTGTTGCCTCATATGCAATATTAGATTTTGTGATACAGATATGCCCTTCTATTGGATAAGAGTCTTCGAAATAACAAATCACGAGGCAGCAAGG
Organism: Ranitomeya imitator; assembly: GCF_032444005.1. Lineage (NCBI taxonomy): Eukaryota > Metazoa > Chordata > Amphibia > Anura > Dendrobatidae > Ranitomeya > Ranitomeya imitator. The sequence continues at coordinate 780,319,558 of NC_091283.1, forward strand.
TATCACCTGTGGGACTGAAGTTCAGTGAATATGGTATCTACATGTATAGTGGGAGACTACAAAATGAGTCACAAAGAGTATTGTCTTGTTGTGAAAGATAAATTAAGTAACTAATAATAGTAGGCTTGGGGTTATTGTTGGCAGGTATTTTAATCAGTCTAGTTAGTAACAGTGTATCCCATGCAGAAGTTTGCAATCTAATGGATTTATGTAAAGTCACTTTCCAATTTTTATTACAACTCTATGTCGGAAGCAGTTCTTGGTGTAGTCAAGACTGCTAACGATACTCCTCCTGCTAGCAAATTGACATCAATAAATAAACTTAAATTTAATTCTACTGCATCTCTTGTAAGTAAAATATTAAATTATGAGGAAGTAAATTTTAATCAGGATCTGTGCTATATAACTCTTTCTGACCTCCCAACATTCAGTATTATTTCCCTATAGCTATCCAATGTAAAATCGCAACATTTGGCGAATAACTGTTGGACTTAAAACTATAGGAGTTGATCTTTTAGAAGTGAAGTGGTTTGGAAACAGATGTGCATCCATCCTTTAGCACAAATTTTGAGCTAGAAGAAAGTAAATATTGCTTGCTGTCCAGAAATAGGAGGGAAAGGCATTTGGCTAAAGTCAAAGAATTGCTTCTGACGAGAAGAGGTGAAAAAATGAAAAGATGAGTTACATAAAAAATCAGGCTAATTTGCCTATCACTTCTATTTGTGAGGAAGTAGAGGCTGGTTGTGAGTTAAGTCATGAATTTAATGCTCTACAAATTTTTAAATGCAACTTTGTAGTTGCCTTGCTGGAGAAAGCTGCTGTATCACTTTTCATTCATTTAGTTGAAAAAGTAACCATGTCCTGGTATGTATTTGAGAAAGGAAAATATAGAATAAAATGAAATTGAAGCATAGCGAATTTGAGTGGATAAAATGTACTTTTAATATGTACATATGTTTATATATATTTAGCTTTAACCCTACCGGACTGTTCGGGTCTATGTAAAAAAAAGTTTTTTTTTCTGTGGATCTGCAAATCGTGGTTAGGTGAGTTTGTTTATGGGTAGGTGTTATTATGAGTGTTGCTTTTTTTTTTTTAAACTGTTTTTGAATGAAATAATGATTGTTGCATATGTACTGTTCTGGTCAATATGACCCGATAATGTTTTAAACACATCTCCCACCACATTTTCAGTCACATAAATGATTTAAAGTATCACTGTGGATTATCTATTGCATCCACTATTGTTTATTGATTTTTCCATTTTCTGCAGGTCCGTATATTCGATACATTTGCAAGTTACTGCAGATGGATGGAATTTGAGTACAGATCTGTGCAAGTCTGTATCGTAGTGGGATATAAGCTTTCATTGTTGCTAAGCAGGTTACAGCATTTGCTACAGTTTAATTATTATTATTGTTGTTTTTTATTTAATTAGTGCTACTTTACTCCTTGAAAGCTGTTAGTGTCCATTATTTGGAAAGTTGGATAAAAATTTGGCATGACGTCCATTGAGTGGACCTGGATTGGAAAACCTTGCCAACGTCTCAGATTCTGCAGAAGATATCCAACTGGGCAAAGTGCCTGAAGACAATGACCACATAAGTGGTGGGGAAAGTGATCATGAGAGTTCTGAATCTGAAGTTGAATCTGATGAGATAATATACCCAGACTAGTCCGATGCACATAATTCAGTCTAAAGTCAAAAATATAGTTTGGAACTTGCAGCCTTCTGCCCAGGAAATAAAATTGTCCTCTGCTAACATCAGATAATTCTCTAATAACTAGCTGCTATTAGAGACGTTTGGGATAAATGGAACAGATACTTCCAAAATGATACAACGCTGTTGAAAATGTCACTGTGGATGAACAGCTTGTGGCATTCCAAGGTAGGTGCCCATTCAAACAACATATAGCGAGTAAGCCAGCAAAGTACGACATCAAGATATGGACACTTTGCGACAGCAGGAGTACATACTTTTTAAATGTGAAGGTACATCGAGGAACAATGTCTGGAGAAAAATCTGAAAATAATCAGGGAATTTGAGTCATTTCAGATTCGATGCATTGATCAAGGGGACAAAACATGATGTGACCACTTTTTTACATTACACCAACAGAGACAGCTGTTGTTAAAAAGAAAACTTACAATGCTGGGCACTGTAAGAAAAAACAAGCCTCAACTGACACTAGGTATTGTTAGCAAAAGAAATGTTCATAGTTCAACTTTTACTTTACTGGAGATGCGACATTGGTTTCTTACTTTCCCAAAAAAACCAAACAGCTCATTCTGATAAGCACGATGCACCATAACAATGCAGTAAGTAATCAAGATGACAAAAAACCTCACATGATATTAGATTATAATTCCACCAAAGGGGCAGTTTATACACTAGATCAACTAATAGCTACATACAGATGCCAACGCAAAACCAATCAGTGGCCAATGGTTTTATTTTTTAACATTGTTGATGTGTCTGCCTACAATGCATTTGTTTTATGACATGAAATAAATGCTGATTGGAATGCCTGTGTCTATGGTAGAGTATTATAACTTCTGTTTTTTTTTTAATAACTGCAAGAAAACTCTTAGTAAAAAACTTAAAAACGCAGCACTCCTGCTTTGTGAAGGCTGTGTGGAACAGTGCAGCTCAACAGCCCTGTTTGCTAGTCTTACAAAAAACCATTTAAAATAATTTAATATTCCTATCACATATTTCAATGTAATAGAGAGAGCACATAGAAAAGAAACTGATGCATGACAACGTACTTAACCAGATCAAATCTGCCAAGACTCAAATTCACCAAATCTCATGGATTTACAGGGAAGTTTAATTCGTAGCAAAGTAAGTCTCCAGAATATGGATTTTTAGCAATTTTCTCCTTGGAAATTTACCAAAATGACAGCAATTTTGCTTAACAGCAGAGGACGAGATTAAAAAAAATACAATAAAAAGTAAAATTCACCTCACAACTCAACTCTCGTACTCATAGCCCACTATCTAGTCTTCTGCAACTCTTCTTTTCACCAACATATGCATTCTCTTTGGCCTCAGCTCACTATAATGCACATCACCCAAATGACAGCACAGTGCCTATCTGTAGCTAGACTTCAAAATAGCAGGGCATGCAAGATGGCCCAAGAATCTCACAGAACTGAAATAATTTTCCAAGGAACAATGGATGAAAAACCAACAGACAAGAATTGAAAGACTCTTGCCTGGCTGAGAAAAGTATTTACAAGCTGTAGCACTTTTAAAATGGGTGCTAATAGCTACTAACCATAACAAAACTAGACCACATATTAATAAGAGGAAAAACTGGGCTGTTAACACTAAATAGTGAAAGAGAGCCCAAAGCCTGAAAACAATGCAACCCACTCCATACTAGAGCTAGACAACATGGAGAGAAAGGAGTATAACGGGTATAAACTATTTATTATGGTATCAAAAAGAAGTCATACATAGTAAAAAAGATTACATTACACATATAAATACCAATAAAGTGCACAAGGATGGTGAGAGAAAAACAGGTATCCACCGGTGTGTAATATGCCCCTAAAAATATAACCAGTCTGACATAGTCAGCATGCTGGTAATAGCAGAGCGGCAAGTCACCGCTATAGTAATGGATCAAGTATCTATATATATTGTTTGCGCAGGACTTACCACAAATATGCAGGGCAAAAAGACACACCGAGCTGGAGCCAGAATGGGGTTTTTATTCACTCTTGTTTGCTGGAGTCCCAAAGCTTTATAAATGGCTTGATAACCTTTTGCAGACTTATAGATCTCAATTGCTTTGTTTCCCCTTTTTCTGCAGAATTTCTTTGAATTGTAGCACAATGGCTTGCTTTTGAGGACCTTTTGGTCTACTTCACTTTGTCAGGCATGTCCTATTTAAGTGATTTCTTGATTGAGAACAGGTTTGGCACTGATTAGGCCTGCGTGTGGCTAGGGAATTTGAGCTCAGCTTCCCAAAGATGTGATAAACCACGGTTAATTTATGTTTTAAGGTAGGATGAGGGCACTTTTTTTTTACACAGGGCCCTGTAGGGTAGGATTTTTTCCTTTAATAATAAAGCTCTTCTTTTAAAAACTGCATTTTGTGTTTACTTGAGTTATCTTTGTCAAATATTTCAATGTGTTTGCTGATCTGAAACATTTCAAAGTGACAAACATGCAAAAGGATAGGAAATCAGGAAAGAGCAAATATAGTACATATATTTTTAGAGGTGCTATTGATATGAAATTCTCACTAGATATCAGTAACAACCCATCCTCTCCACACAGGCAGAGTAATCAAACCATAGATAGTTATGCATAATAATGAGAAATGACAGAGAGAAAAAGTATTGAACACACTTACTGAAATTTAATAAATACTTCATACAAAAACCTTTGATGGTAAACACAGCTTCAAGACGCCTCCTGTATGGAGGAACTATTTGCATGCATTGCTTAGGTGTGATTTTGGGGCATTGTTCAACACAAACCATCTTCAAATTCTGAAAGTTCCTTGGGCTTCTTCTATGAACTCTGAGCTTTAGTTTCTTCCATAAATTTTGTATTGGATTCAAGTCAGTTGATTGGCTGGACCATTCTAGAAGCTATAACTTCTATCTCTAAAACCAATCGAGAGTTTTCATGGCTCAATGCTTTTAAAAATCATGAGATGTTTCTTATGTTGCACCTTGATAATGGGGCACCTGTTTATAAGCCATTAGTTGAAACAGCTGGTATTATGTTTCACTAGGTGGCAGAATTACTTTCTAATCACTGATAGATTTCAGATGGTGTCATAACTTCACATGGCTTTTTGCAACTCATTTTGTTCATCTGCTTAATAATTGTTAGACACATTTATATTACAATTACTGTATTTTTCACTTTATAAGACACACCTGAAGATAAGACAGACCCCCAAATTTGGTGAAGAAAAAGTGAAAAAAATAATGTTTTATGTTAAATGGGGGTCTGTCTTATAATGCCAGTGTCCGTCTTACAAATCATATATATGTCCCTCATCCTGGCATCTATATAACCCCCATTCTGGCACATGCCCCTCCCCTGTGATGGCACATTTCCCCCCTGTGCTGCTGGCACACTGGCACATTGCCCCCTTGTGCTGGCACATTGGCACATTGCCTCCTTGTGCTGGCACACTGGCACATTTCCCCATACTACTGGCACATTTTCCCCTGTGTTCCTGGCACACTGCCCCCCTGTCCTAATGGAACACTGCCCCTTGTGCTGGCACATAGCCCCCTCCCATCATGGATATGCCCCCCCGATCACTCTATATGCCCCCTGCTGGCACGCACATGGCCCCCTTCTCTCTATATGCCCCCCTGCTGACAAGCACATGGCGCCCCAATCACTATATGCCCCCCTGATGGCAGGTACATGCCCCCTGGTCACTATATGCCCCCCTGCTGGCATGCACATGATAAAATAACAAACACTTAACTCATCTTCTAATGATGGCTCCATGCTCTCAGCTTCTCAGTTGCACTTCCTGTTCTCGGGCATTGGATCATGTGACCTGGGCACACAGTGATGACATCACTGTGCTGTGCTGATCACATGATCAGATGTCGGCACAGACACAGGAAGAGCCACGGGGGAGCTGAGAGCATGGAGCCATCATCAGAAGATGAGTTAAGTGTTTGTTATTTTATGTGTGTGCCAGCAGGGGGCATATAGAGTGAGGGGGGCCATGTGCATGCCAGCAGGGGCTTGTAGAGTGACCAGGGGGCATATCCATGATGGGAGGGGGGAGAGTGGAGGCACATGAAATATTCACCGCTCCCCTGTCAACCAAATTGGCGCGACTTCAGCACCGAGGTGATGGACAGCGGGTGCAGTGAATATTACATGAGGCTATTGAGAGGGAGAATGTGACCTCCTACTGTCTTTGCAGCCCGCAGCCAGCCCACCCCAGCCCCCTGACACCACTCCACAGCCTCCCCTCCTCTACAGCACAGAACACAGATTTGGATTATAAGACGCACCCCCCACGTTCCCCCAAATTTGGGGGAACAAAAGTGCATCTTATAATCTGAAAAATACGGTATATACACGTGGGTTTGTTTAGGCAATGAATTTTACAGATTTACTTTCTACAAATCAAGTTTGAAAGAAAAATGAATTGCACATGTTTTTATGAGCTGACCACATAGAAATGAATTACATTCAATAACCACAAACAACAACATGTCAGGTTTGCATGTGACTACATATAACATTTATTTTACATACTTCAAATAAAGAAATAAAGGTTTAAAGATTCCCTTTGATTAAATCATGATTTATTTGAACACTACACAAAAGCCAGAATGAATGCCGATAGCATCTACCAGTACATGCTACCACTGATATTAGCAAGGATCAAAGACGTATTAAAAATGTAATCTATAGCAGAATGCAAAAGATGAAAAAAAAAAAGATAAAAGGTACAGTAGCATATCTACTTAAAAGAGCAAACACTGAATTACTTTAATTTATTTTGCACTGTGTAGTTAGCCTCAATTCTGGACTTTTTCGAGTTTATTCAGAAGTTGGCAGTACTTAAGGATTCATTTATATTATTGTGCATTAATAGTTCCTTACATGGTAAGATCTGTTTTATACTTTATTAATAACGGGTTTATTTTTGATATGAGCTAAAAAATAAACATCATGTTGTGCCACAGGAACATCAGGTAAGATCTGCTGCACAAGTATCTGGTGTTTTAGTTACCATCTAGCATTTAATTAAAACTGATGAAGATAACTAATCCAATTGTTTTCAACTGCACTGTTTCCACCATTTTTTTTTATTTCTAGGTTTATGCACATGGTCATATTATGGCTTCAGACAGGCACTGAGCTATATGTAGCCCAAAAATAAAACCCATACGTCTAATGTGCGGTACTGTAAATTGTATGTGTGTCCGGGTTTTCGCAGAAAATGTACCACATTTTGGTGCATTTTGTTGCAAATTGTCCCTTGAAGTTTTAGACGTTTATGTTATGTGCTTTTGAAAGACTTTGTGTAGCTTTGTGGGATACAGGTTAGCTAAAATTGTGTGTAGAAAAAGAAAAAATTGGTGTATGAAGAGGTAATGTAAAGTTATGCAAATATGTCTAAAAATAGGTGAAATGTATCCACCATTATGAGTCAATTTAGCACTCTTTCACACTTTTCCACATATTTTCACATGGTGTGTATATTACACCGAATGAATGAATTTGACTCATTGTGCTTCTATTTATATGCAACAATTAACATCCTGAGAGCTGAGACAAATACTGTTGCATCCATGCTTTATAATGTTATGACTTATAAAAGACTGCAAAGAATATAGAATAAAGTGGGAAACTAATTTTTGTTTTCATACATGCACTGCTTAGCCATAGTGCTATAGTTCATGTTTAGCTCCAAGCTTCTTAGAACTCTCTAGGATAATCTGAAGTTTACATTGATGGCCTGACAAGCTCTAAGTCTGCAGCTTCCTAAAAGCAACTTTAAATCATGGTTTATGGAGTTTGATTATTCTGTAGCAGATGAAACAATATCTTCTGTTTTAGAAGCACAAACTGATAACTTTTAGCTTCTAGTGGTAAAACAGGAAAGAGTTAACGAGTTAACTGTCTTTAATTGGAAATGTAAGGGGAACTCAATTTTCCATAATCATATTGACTATTTGCCTAAGGATTGATGTTTATGGTATTTCCATACTACATAGTCAATACTCCTGAATGACTATAAAAAAATATGCTTACATAGACTATGGAATATCTACGTAGTTAAGGGTCTGAATGTATAAAAGTCATTTCCAGTACACAAAATTACATATGGATTTTCTAACTCACTAACAAATACTAAAATTCACTAATAGTTGAATGTATCATACTGTAGCAAGTGTGCATCAGGGGACTGGTCGCACTGAGTTCCTTGTGTTCACATGAACTACTATACTAGATATTCAATAAACATACAAAATATTGCTAATAAACACAACTTAAAAGGAGATTCTAATTCTTCAAAGAGTTATCAAGGACTATTTAGATTTTTCACTACAGGCCTATAAACTAACAGGCAAGTACTTGCTACTACCTGACTGTTGTGCTCTATGCCAATCTCTGCCAATACAGAGAGGTCACAGATTGCTACTGCCGGTGATTCAATGGCTTCCGATGACATCACATCAACAGAGCAGTGGCTTCTCTTTTGCTTTGCTGTGTTGACTGGGCGTGATTTTCTGTTGAGAGGTTGTGACTGTCGACTTCACTCTGATTGACAGCCAGCTCCCTGCAGTTAGGCAGTGGAAAGCCACCTGTCAACCAGCATGAAGTCGGCAGTCACAACCCATCAACAGAGCACCCTGAAGAAGAAGAGCTGCGCTGTTGACATGGAGCAGCTGAATTGCTGGGAAAATCAGTCTCAGATCACTCTGAGCTGGCGCCGGATAGAATAGGCAGGTCATTGCCTCTATTAGCAACCATCTGCCTGTTAGTTTTTAGGTTTTTGTAAAAAAAGGTATTTTGTAAAAAATAATATTATAGTCCTTTATCAGCCATTTACAATTTAAGGCCTAAAATCAAAATATTATGCAAACATGGATGATCTTTCTATATTTCTTAACAGTTTGCTTTTCTAGCAGCCAATTTTTGCATTTTTTAAGTACAATTAAAACCTAAATGACTAATAAATTAATATTAACCTAAGACCTACAATATGAAACTAGACACCTGGCATATTCTCAAAATGCCACTCAGCGGATATAAATTAGGGCATCTGCATGCAATTTTGTAACAAAGTGATTAAAAAAAGACATAGAAACTGATATCAGTGGCTAAACATGTGACCCAAATATTAAAATAGATATACCACATTAGATACTATTAAAATAAAAGATTTACATATGTAAAGCCCATATACACCACCCACATAGGCCTATATTTAAATTTCATTTACAGCCTAGCAAACTTTGTTATGCTTTCTTATAACAAATTTTGTTCTGAGAATGTTTTTTCATGACACATTGGGCATTATGTTATATTTGTAAAATAAGTCGATCTGTTTTGACTGTACTAAGCAATAGCCTTTATTTTTTCATAAAAATTGGAATTTTTAAAAGTTTAATGTCTACTCTTAAAACTAATTGTCATACCATATAAAATAGTTATTAAGTGATATCCAATATGTTTATGTCAGAATCAAAAGATTTGTAGCCATTTTTGCAAATTTCAAGGTATCTTCGGAAAACTATGTTTATTTTTCAAACAATATTGCTCCCTCACCACTCCATCTCACAAAATTACATAATTTTAAATACTTGTAGCCCTTATAATATTCAAAATAGTGTTTAGATAATTTGTTAGCCATTTAGGTGCTTCACATGATCTAATGCTAAGAGAAATTAATAAATACAACATTCCAAAACTCCCTACAAATTTTGATTACATTTCTTTTTAATATACACTGCTCAAAAAAATAAAGGTACACTAAAATTCCACATCCTAGATATCACTGAATTAAATTTTCCAGTTGTAAATCTTTATTCATCACATAGTGGATTGTGTTGAGAACAATAAAACCTAAAAATTATCAACTTAAATCACAACTAATATCCCACGGAGGTCTGCAGTTGGAATGATGCTCAAAATCAAAGTGGAAAATTAAGTTACAGGCTGATCCAACTTCAGTGGAAGTGCCTCAAGACAAGGAAATGATGCTCAGTAGTGTGTTTGGCCTCCACGTGCCTCTATGACCTCCCTACAAAACCTGGGCATGGTCATGATGAGGTGGCGAAAGGTCTCCTGAGGGATTTCCTCCCAGACCTGGACTAAAACATCCGACAAGTCCTTTACACTCTGTAGTGCAGCGTGACGTTGGTGGATGGTACGATACATGATGTCTCAGATGTGTTCAATTGGATTAAGGTCTGGGGAATGGATGGGCCTGTCCATAGCTTCAATGTCTTCATCTTGCAGGAACTGCCGACACACTCCAGCCACATGAGGTTTGGCATTGTTCTGCATTAGGAGGAACAAAGGGCCAACCGCACCAGCATATGGTCTCACAAGGGGTCTGAGGATCTCATCTCGGTACCTAATGGCAGTCAGGCTACCTCTGGCGAGCACATGGAGGGCTGTGCAGCCCTCCAAAGAAATGCCACCCCACACCATTACTGAACCACTGCCAAACTGGTCATGCTGAAGGATGTTGCAGGCAGCACATCACTCTCCACGGCATCTCCAGACTCTGTCACATCTGTCATATATGCTCAGTGTGAACCTGACTTCATCTGGGAAGAGCACAGGGCACCAGTGGTGAATTTGCCAATCCTGGTGTTTTGACGCAAATACCAAGCGTCCTGCACGGTGTTGGACAGTGAGCACAACCACCATCTGTGGACATCGGGCACTCAGACCATCCTCATGGAGTCAGTTTCTAACCATTTGTGCAGACACATGCACATTTGTGCCCTGCTGGAGGTAATTTTGCAGGGCTCTGGCAGTGCTCCTCCTGTTCCTCCTTTCACAAAGGCTGACGTAGCGGTCCTGCTGCTGGGTTGTTGCCCTCCTATGGCCCCCTCCAAGTCTCCTGGTGTACTGGCCTGTCTCCTGGTAGCGCCTCCAGCCTCTTGACACTATGTTTACAGACACAGCAAACCTTCTTTCCAAAGCTCACACTGATGTGCCATCCTGGATGAACTGTACTACCTGAGTCACTTGTGTGGGTTGTAGAGTCCATCTCACATTATCATGAGTGTGAAAACACAGCCAACATTCAAAAGTGACCAAAACATCAGCCAGGAAGGTATTGGTACTGAAATGTGGTCTGTGGTCCCCACCTGCAGAACCACTCCTTTATTGAGTGTGTCTTGATAATTGCCAATAATTTCCATCTGTTGTCTATTCCAGTTGCACAACTGCATGTGAAATTGATTGTCAAACAGTGTTGCTTCCTAATTGGACAGTTTGATTTCACAGACGTTTAATTTACTTGGAGTTATATTCTGTTGTTTAATAGTTCTCTTTATTTTTTTGAGCAGTGCAGAATATATGTGGTTGAAGAGTTGGGGAAGAGTTGAAGAGTTGGGGAAGAAAGTAAAGGAACTGGATGCACAGGTAGTTTTTTCTTCTATCCTTCCAGTAGACGGGCATGGCACCAGGAGATGGAACAGGATCCTTGATGCAAACAACTGGCTAAGACGATGGTGCAGACAACAAGGATTCGGATTCCTGGACCACGGTGTGAATTACTTGTACGATGGACTCCTCGCCAGAGACGGACTACACCTCAACAAACCTGGGAAACACACATTCGCCAGAAGACTCGCTACACTCATCAGGAGGGCGTTAAACTAGAAGAAGAGGGGACGGGAAGAAAAACATTAGACTTGAACAAAGAAGATCCAGGAAAACAAACTCAGAAGGGAGGTAAGAACATTTATAAAACAATCCACAGCGAGGAGATTGGAACAAAACAAAATCCTCTAAACTGCATGCTTGCAAACGCCAGAAGCCTGACAAACAAGATGGAAGAACTAGAAGCAGAAATATCTACAGGTAACTTTGACATAGTGGGAATAACCGAGACATGGTTAGATGAAAGCTATGACTGGGCAGTTAACTTACAGGGTTACAGTCTGTTTAGAAAGGATCATAAAAATCGGAGAGGAGGAGGGGTTTGTCTCTATGTAAAGTCTTGTCTAAAGTCCACTTTAAGGGAGGATATTACCGAAGGAAATGAGGATGTCGAGTCCATATGGGTCGAAATTCATGGAGGGAAAAATGGTAACAAAATTCTCATTGGGGTCTGTTACAAACCCCCAAATATAACAGAAACCATGGAAAGTCTACTTCTAAAGCAGATAGATGAAGCTGCAACCCATAATGAGGTCCTGGTTATGGGGGACTTTAACTACCCGGATATTAACTGGGAAACAGAAACCTGTGAAACCCATAAAGGCAACAGGTTTCTGCTAATAACCAAGAAAAATTATCTTTCACAATTGGTGCAGAATCCAACCAGAGGAGCAGCACTTTTAGACCTAATACTATCTAATAGACCTGACAGAATAACAAATCTGCAGGTGGTCGGGCATCTAGGAAATAGCGACCACAATATTGTACAGTTTCACCTGTCTTTCACTAGGGGGACTTGTCAGGGAGTCACAAAAACACTGAACTTTAGGAAGGCAAAGTTTGACCAGCTTAGAGATGCCCTTAATCTGGTAGACTGGGACAATATCCTCAGAAATAAGAATACAGATAATAAATGGGAAATGTTTAAGAACATCCTAAATAGGCAGTGTAAGCGGTTTATACCTTGTGGGAATAAAAGGACTAGAAATAGGAAAAACCCAATGTGGCTAAACAAAGAAGTAAGACAGGCAAATAACAGTAAAAAGAAAGCATTTGCACTACTAAAGCAGGATGGCACCATTGAAGCTCTAAAAAACTATAGGGAGAAAAATACTTTATCTAAAAAACTAATTAAAGCTGCCAAAAAGGAAACAGAGAAGCACATTGCTAAGGAGAGTAAAACTAATCCCAAACTGTTCTTCAACTATATCAATAGTAAAAGAATAAAAACTGAAAATGTAGGCCCCTTAAAAAATAGTGAGGAAAGAATGGTTGTAGATGACGAGGAAAAAGCTAACATATTAAACACCTTCTTCTCCACGGTATTCACGGTGGAAAATGAAATGCTAGGTGAAATCCCAAGAAACAATGAAAACCCTATATTAAGGGTCACCAATCTAACCCAAGAAGAGGTGCGAAACCGGCTAAATAAGATTAAAATAGATAAATCTCCGGGTCCGGATGGCATACACCCACGAGTGCTAAGAGAACTAAGTAATGTAATAGATAAACCATTATTTCTTATTTTTAGGGACTCTATAGCGACAGGGTCTGTTCCGCAGGATTGGCGCATAGCAAATGTGGTGCCAATATTCAAAAAGGGCTCTAAAAGTGAACCTGGAAATTATAGGCCAGTAAGTCTAACCTCTATTGTTGGTAAAATATTTGAAGGGTTTCTGAGGGATGTTATTCTGGATTATCTCAATGAGAATAACTGTTTAACTCCATATCAGCATGGGTTTATGAGAAATCGCTCCTGTCAAACCAATCTAATCAGTTTTTATGAAGAGGTAAGCTATAGGCTGGACCACGGTGAGTCATTGGACGTGGTATATCTCGATTTTTCCAAAGCGTTTGATACCGTGCCGCACAAGAGGTTGGTACACAAAATGAGAATGCTTGGTCTGGGGGAACATGTGTGTAAATGGGTTAGTAACTGGCTTAGTGATAGAAAGCAGAGGGTGGTTATAAATGGTATAGTCTCTAACTGGGTCGCTGTGACCAGTGGGGTACCGCAGGGGTCGGTATTGGGACCTGTTCTCTTCAACATATTCATTAATGATCTGGTAGAAGGTTTACACAGTAAAATATCGATATTTGCAGATGATACAAAACTATGTAAAGCAGTTAATACAAGAGAAGATAGTATTCTGCTACAGATGGATCTGGATAAGTTGGAAACTTGGGCTGAAAGGTGGCAGAAGAGGTTTAACAATGATAAATGTAAGGTTATACACATGGGAAGAAGGAATCAATGTCACCATTACACACTGAATGGGAAACCACTGGGTAAATCTGACAGTGAGAAGGACTTGGGGATCCTAGTTAATGATAAACTTACCTGGAGCAGCCAGTGCCAGGCAGCAGCTGCCAAGGCAAACAGGATCATGGGGTGCATTAAAAGAGGTCTGGATACACATGATGAGAGCATTATACTGCCTCTGTACAAATCCCTAGTTAGACCGCACATGGAGTACTGTGTCCAGTTTTGGGCACCGGTGCTCAGGAAGGATATAATGGAACTAGAGAGAGTACAAAGGAGGGCAACAAAATTAATAAAGGGGATGGGAGAACTACAATACCCAGATAGATTAGCGAAATTAGGATTATTTAGTCTAGAAAAAAGACGACTGAGGGGCGATCTAATAACCATGTATAAGTATATAAGGGGACAATACAAATATCTCGCTGAGGATCTGTTTATACCAAGGAAGGTGACGGGCACAAGGGGGCATTCTTTGCGTCTGGAGGAGAGAAGGTTTTTCCACCAACATAGAAGAGGATTCTTTACTGTTAGGGCAGTGAGAATCTGGAATTGCTTGCCTGAGGAGGTGGTGATGGCGAACTCAGTCGGGGGGTTCAAGAGAGGCCTGGATGTCTTCCTGGAGCAGAACAATATTGTATCATACAATTAGGTTCTGTAGAAGGACGTAGATCTGGGGATTTATTATGATGGAATATAGGCTGAACTGGATGGACAAATGTCTTTTTTCGGCCTTACTAACTATGTTACTATGTTACTATATCACTGCTTGGATTCAAGGTAAAGCACAAGTTTGCTGGAATACTTTCCTGTCACTATATTGCATTTTAAACCTAGATAAACCTCAGGTATTAGTACAGAGAAATCCCTCAGAGGTGACTCAATAATTGGAAACTTTACCCCTCATGGCTCTTATTAAGGGTTGTGACTATTTTAATCACCCAGGTCTCAGAAATGTATGCAGCAAAATCACTTAACAAAGATGGGGGGAAACACATGTGCAAAGCACCATTCAGGCAACCACTTACAACCTAAGAATTCATAGAGGGAATGAATGCTTAGTATTGAAATTGCACACAAAAAAGGCTTGTATAGACTGCTGGTCACATAGATGTAGTGCACCGTGTCTGGCTGACATCAGTGATGCCTATACTATTAGGATAGGCGGGCATCCCAACACTATATAAATGCACCCCTTGAGGACCAGCACCCTAGTTTACAAAGTCAACATTGATGGGATTGGCTGCATCCTCAATAAAAGTATAATGTGTAAAAATATATAATATTGTATATATGAGGTTGTGGCTGATATTTTGACCAAACTACACAAATTTTTAACCCAAGTCAAAAGTCTGCATACTTGCGAGTCCCAATAGTGACATAGATGAGACAACCACTCACAACCCTCATTGGGTGCATTTATACAGTACTGAGCAGCCTGTCTAATTTAATACTATGGTGTCACTAATATTTTGAGACACTGGTTCTACTCAGGGCTAAGGGGCTGCAGAATTAAGCTAAATGGGAGTAAGAGCAGGACAACTGCCCTGCAAACAAATGTGGATAGGAAAATTAGTTAAAATAACACAGACTAAAAAAAGAGGAAACAATAATCTTGAACCAGTAAGCGGAGGCCCAAGTGGAGGAGGTGGAGGTAGACTTGGGTGTATAACCAACGTCCTATGGAAGCCTTTTTATGTGCAATTTTATTACTAAGCAATCACATCTAAATAAATTGGTAGGTTGTGTGGCTGTCTTATTAGTGTTTTGCACCTGTGTTGCCTCCTTCTTTACTAAGTGAGTTTGCTCTATTCTGATAGTGTGCTAGTTTCCTGAGCAGGTAATTACTGTTGCCCTTTTTTGTGGCTTAATAGGATTACTAACCTGCCCAGCGACTGTATGTAGCCAAAAAGCTTTGGGAGGAAAATGAACTTTATTCTCCCGGAAGCATTCGGTTTCAGTCACAGGGGCAAAGCCAGTGCTGGTTCAGTCACTGCTCTGAGTATAGAGAGCGGCGCTTGTGACCCGGCCCTGACTGCCACTCGCTCTGCATTAGGGCTGGCTGTCAGTCATGGCAGGGGGCTACAGCTGACAGCTGTTGCTCTGTATCCTTAGAGCAGTGACTGGATCCACACCGGCACTGCCCCTACCCCATGACGGAAACCGAATGCTGCCACGGAGAATAAAATTAATTTTATCCATGCAATGTTGAGCAACGTGTAGGCGCTGAGCAGGTTAGTAACACTACTAACGTGCAGATTAACACCATATCTGCAGGTTAATAGCATTTTTGTTGGTGACAGGTATCCTTTAATTCTTAAATTTGGGGACGGAATTTTATTTCCATTTTCTGTGCCTTTGCTTTTAATTTTGACTATTTTGGCCTAAAAAATGTCTTACCATAAAAACCTCTTCCCGACATATGATGAACTAGTACGTTACATGTCGGATCCCTGTCTTTCAAGCAGGTACAAAAGCTAATCTTTCCATATTGGCAGCAGATGATCGCTTTGCTATTCGGTCATCATTTGCTTCCAACAGCACTGTGTGGAGTCAAGTTCTGTCCTCTGCCATTAACTCCTTAAATGATACTGTCAATCTCTGACAGCAGCACTTACAATTCCATGGTACTGATCGGTTGCAGTACAGGCAGGTGTCTGTTAAGGACCCTGGTACCTGTCGTAATGGTGATCGCATGAAGTCCAGTCAGACCACAGTATTGCAGTGTATTGTAAAAATCACTGCGGTATAGCAGTATATAGTGTAAATGGTCAAATGATCACTGGTTCACCTAAGGAGAACCAGACATTAAAGTATTACAAAAAATTTTTATATATATATTCTACAGAAGGACAATGCTCACAAACACACAACAAATGTCGTTAAGAGCCAAAGAAAACAAGGCATTACCTCAGCATTATTGAGTTTGTCTGGGTTTACATTAAGAGACAGAAGGACTGGCACAAGTCTACATCCACAGAAGATCTGTGGTAAGTTCCCCAAGATGTTTGAAACCACCCCCTTGCCGAGTTTCTTTGAAAACTGTGTACAAGTGGAGCTAGCAGAATTTATGCTTCGGTGCTGATTTTAAGGCATAGGGTGGTTATTCTAAGTATTGAATTGATTCAGATTTCCCTTTTGTTCATTCACTTTACATTTTGTTAATTGATAAAAATAAACTTTAAACTCTTTTTTCACTATTCTTACTTTGCAGCATTTTTTCAAGACCTGCCTAATTTTTATGCACAGTACCATAGGTATCTATTAGATACTTAATACTGTTCACTTGAAAAAAGTAGAAAAATTAATACAATATTGCAACTTATCAGCAAAACTATGTTTATCTAAATACCTTGTCATCTCACACCACTCATCTCGAGATACGCTGAGCTAATAACAAAGGAGAGATACATCTGTACACAGACAAAATTGTTGTTACATCTTTTTCAATTCCATTGTATAACCACAATATTCTGAAGTATTCCATATGTCATCAGTATGGAGACTGGAGGAATGTCAGGTACAGTGGCTCTATAGAATTGCAAACATGATTAAAGCCAAAAACAGATAAGTCCCCATTGTGTAAACATCTTTGCTAAATGTCAACCATTTAAAGATCAACAAATAATTCCCAATGACATTTTGAGTACAATAAATGTAGTTTTCCACTTGGCTATTTTGTAAAGAATGTATCTATACTTATAGTGGGTTATTATTAGTAAGAACTGCCCCGGGAGAAATGGACATTCCTGTTTTCCAGACTGCTACATGCATTCATAAAGGCAATTATAGAGGATATTTCAGGCAGGTAAACATTTTAATGAGCAAAGCTAAGTTCTGCAATAGATACATTCTTGCAGAGCTCAATTAAAAAAATAAAATAATTGATCCTCTATCTCAATGTTTCTCAAACACTAAGGCATCCCCCAGTGAGAGGTAGGGCAAAGCTGAAGAGGTAATTTTGACAGAATTGATATGTTTTTATTGCAGTTTTTCATTTGGTAACATAACGGACTTTTAGTACTTTTTCTATGTTTTCTGATTGTTTTCTTGACATAACATTTTAATTGGTATAGGTAATGTCTAAAGATTTTGGCAAGGACTCTACATTGCTAAACACCCAGTAGAAAAAGTTGGAGAAATTGCATTCTATCTTTTAGAATTTTCAGTAAGCCCTGTGTTAAACTCTTGGGACAAATTTGATATAGTCATCAAGGGATCTAGAAAAATAATTTACCTCCTCCTTAGGCACAAACTAAACCTCTTGGAAACATCCCAGAAATTTGAATTCCAGGTGATTTCATATGCTTGACACTGAGATGCTCATTATTATTATTATCATTATTATTATTTATTATTATAGCGCATTTATTCTATGGCGCTTTACATGTGAGGACGGTTATACATAAAAACAGGTACAATAATCTTGAACAATACAAGTCACAACTGGTACAGGAGGAGAGAGGACCCAGCCCACGAAGGCTCACAATCTACAAGATTATATGAAACTATGATGTCAAATGACGAATTCAGGTATTGAAGGGATTGCACAGTCAAAACGGATAAGTCTGCAGTCACTCTGTATTCCTGCAGACTTATGGGAGTAGTGAAAAGTGAAAAAATGAAAGTACAATAGGGTCTTAACCAATAAACAATGAAGTGTAAAGGAAAGGAACCAACTCACCTAGTATGGTTGCTCCAAAGCAACGTGTATCTCACACATAATTATCACACTGCTGCTGCAATACCGGTCTTGAAAGGTCCAAATTAGATAGAAACAATGGAGGTGCCACTCATGGGCTGCCAATGATGGGTCTACAGTAAATCCAACGAGATAATTAATGATTCATTGAATAGATTTGCAGAGTCAATGCATTTCGAAGGCACACAGGACCTCTTCATCAGAATAGAAAACCTGATGAAGAGGTCCTGCATGGCCTCAAAACACATTGACTCTGCAAATCTATTCAATGAATCATTCAATATATCCTGTTGGATGTGCTGATTTCAGACCCAGGACAGGAGTTTATGCATGAGTTTTACATAACCCTGGCAAGTGGGCAGTAATTTTTTTACCTCCCCATAAAAAAAAAACTACAACTTCTTCCATTTGTACTTCTGTATGTAAACATCAATAAAGCAGCAATCTGACCCTAAAAATTGATTATTTTTGGATTGCTTCTACAATGTAAGTAACCTAGCAATTCTGATACTGCAGTGTGTTGTTAAATAGCCTGTTATTTAACACCAGCTACTATCCATTTTCACGCAGCCAGATTGTGGTTGCTTGTAGATAAATAAGGCAAGATTTCCTTTTAAGAACGTAAAAAAGTTTACTCATGTAGCATTTTCCTGACGAAGGAGTAATTTTGACTTCGAAACATGTTGAATAGAACACCATCTTTTATGTGAAACACATCGGGACCCACATCGGGACCCACAATTATTCAACAGCGTGGACAATATGCACAGTAATTTTTTCATGGAAACTAAACACTTGTATTGGCCCTTATCATCTGTGCTTCCAAAACCGAGAAAAAACCTGACATATCTCTGTGTGTTTTGCATTGGAACATGGGATGTATAAAAACACAGATACGTGCAAAGCACCATAGGTTATAATGAGTACAAATGAAAAAAATGGATACCACATTTAATGGAAACACGGATGTGTGAACGTGGCCTTATAGTGAGTCAAACAATATATAGATCTCCCAAAAACAGGAACAACTTGACGGTCCGGTGCAATTATAATATCAAATCAATAATAACATATAAGAGTGGTCATAATTTAGTTCAACCTGTAAGAACTTGGTTCATAGTTACATTTTTTCTTGAAAGCGTTAAAGAATCAATGTCAACAGATACTGTTTATATTTAGAGTGTATTGCTTCCCTTATAACATTTAATAGAGCTATTGAATTACTGATGTTTATGGTTTTTAAAATTTGCTTACGGAAAGAAAAAAGAAGAAGCAACAAGCAAGAAAAACAAATTTTTGCAGTTTCTAAAATCCAAATTTTTCCCAATTTACCATATATAAAAACAATCTCAGAACATTTGCAGTCCTGAAAATTTGGAAGAGGTTTGCTGAGCAGACAGCAAAATTTATCTTGTCATGTGAGGGTTTTTGATCAATTTCTACTGTCTTGTAAATTGAGGACTCCTGCTACAGTATTGATCAAAGCTCCTTCATTCACACACTGCAGTGCTTAGCAATGAATTTTATAGGACATGCTGTGGCTGCTTAAAGGGAACCTGTCAGCAGAGTTTTCATTACCAAACTAACGTCATGATGTTTCAGTGCTGGTAAATGTCTTTTTAGATATAGCCCTGTGAAAACTGGCAGGTTCCCTATAAGTAATATTACAGCTTTTTCTCATAAAGATTATTTTTGGCGTAATGAAAAGTTACACAATTTTTAATAGATTTTCTGCAAGAACCTTAACAGTTTAATTGCAGTAGATACAATTCTGTCCAGTAATATCAACTGCATGTAGAATCTTTATCTGCATATTTAATTTGCTAGATTTGGCAGACATTTCCATTAACAGACAATGGCAATGCCACTATCACTTCCGCTACTAAAAATGGCAATTTTTTCTTTCCTTTCAGCATTGTTTTATAGGATGTCCAAGCAGCTCTAACCCAAATGATCATATATTTATCATCTATCTAGTGATCAGGCAATAATTATTATTCATAGGACAACCCCCTTCCATGGGACAACTCCCAGAGGGTCTCAAAGTGCTCCAAACAGTATTGTTACACTCCCCTGATATCACCATTGCTACACCTTTGATCGATTCCTTCACAACCATTGTCACTGCCAATCACCGAGTGCCACAAAGCTTTTATACAAGTCAATGGCAGGTTCCAAACAGGCTTAAGAGGACTTTCGAACTTATTTGTCTGTAATAATTCTCGCAGCCACACTGCATCTTGTGACACAAAAACTATAGAGAACAGAGCGCTACATAGGTACTCATACAGAAACAAAAATTGTATGCCCCTTTTCACACTCCATTTTGCCCATGTTCACTGGCCCTATCACCTCCCCCATAAGATGGGATTTGGTCATATGCATCAACAGGGCAATTGACGATAATGTTGCTGACAGAGTCAATGAGTCATCTGACTTTCATCAATTTCAGGTGTATACACCTACTGGAGGTGGACTCTCAGATGCAGTAGATTGTGCTTTGGTGTCTGCCTCTAGTAGACTTACATGCACAAAAATGATGCACATGACTCTGTCAGTACCATCATAGTCAATGGCCCCATTGGCACATACACCCAAATCCCATTATGTGAGGAGTTCGGATGCAAGCCCTGATGTGGCCACTGGACGTGGGCAAATATACAATGTGAAACAGCCAAAAGATGGTAGATACAAACAACACCAAGCTTCCCAACACTGAAAGACAGGAAAGAGGCAGATAAAGAGGAGGGCGTTAAACTAGAAGAAGAGGGGACGGGAAGAAAAACATTAGACTCGAACAAAGACGACCCAGGAAAACATACTCAGAAGGGAGGTAAGAACATTTCTAAAACAATCCACAGTGAGGAGATTGGAACAAAACAAAATCCTCTAAACTGCATGCTCGCAAACGCCAGAAGCCTGACAAACAAGATGGAAGAACTAGAAGCAGAAATATCTACAGGTAACTTTGACATAGTGGGAATAACCGAGACATGGTTAGATGAAAGCTATCACTGGGCAGTTAACTTACAGGGTTACAGTCTGTTTAGAAAGGATCGTAAAAATCGGAGAGGAGGAGGGGTTTGTCTCTATGTAAAGTCTTGTCTAAAGTCCACTTTAAGGGAGGATATTAGCGAAGGGAATGAGGATGTCGAGTCCATATGGGTTGAAATTCATGGAGGGAAAAATGGTAACAAAATTCTCATTGGGGTCTGTTACAAACCCCCAAATATAACAGAAAGCATGGAAAGTCTACTTCTAAAGCAGATAGATGAAGCTGCAACCCATAATGAGGTCCTGGTTATGGGGGACTTTAACTACCCGGATATTAACTGGGAAACAGAAACCTGTGAAACCCATAAAGGCAACAGGTTTCTGCTAATAACCAAGAAAAATTATCTTTCACAATTGGTGCAGAATCCAACCAGAGGAGCAGCACTTTTAGACCTAATACTATCTAATAGACCTGACAGAATAACAAATCTGCAGGTGGTTGGGCATTTAGGAAATAGCGACCACAATATTGTGCAGTTTCACCTGTCTTTCACTAGGGGGACTTGTCAGGGAGTCGCAAAAACATTGAACTTTAGGAAGGCAAAGTTTGAACAGCTTAGAGATGCCCTTAATCTGGTAGACTGGGACAATATCCTCAGAACTAATAATACAGATAATAAATGGGAAATGTTTAAGAACATCCTAAATAGGCAGTGTAAGCGGTTTATACCTTGTGGGAATAAAAGGACTAGAAATAGGAAAAACCCAATGTGGCTAAACAAAGAAGTAAGACAGGCAATTAACAGTAAAAAGAAAGCATTTGCACTACTAAAGCAGGATGGCACCATTGAAGCTCTAAAAAACTATAGGGAGAAAAATACTTTATCTAAAAAACTAATTAAAGCTGCCAAAAAGGAAACAGAGAAGCACATTGCTAAGGAGAGTAAAACTAATCCCAAACTGTTCTTCAACTATATCAATAGTAAAAGAATAAAAACTGAAAATGTAGGCCCCTTAAAAAATAGTGAGGAAAGAATGGTTGTAGATGACGAGGAAAAAGCTAACATATTAAACACCTTCTTCTCCACGGTATTCACGGTGGAAAATGAAATGCTAGGTGAAATCCCAAGAAACAATGACAGGGTCTGTTCCGCAGGACTGGCGCATAGCAAATGTGGTGCCAATATTCAAAAAGGGCTCTAAAAGTGAACCTGGAAATTATAGGCCAGTAAGTCTAACCTCTATTGTTGGTAAAATATTTGAAGGGTTTCTGAAGGATGTTATTCTGGATTATCTCAATGAGAGTAACTGTTTAACTCCATATCAGCATGGGTTTATGAGAAATCGCTCCTGTCAAACCAATCTAATCAGTTTTTATGAAGAGGTAAGCTATAGACTGGACCACGGTGAGTCATTGGACGTGGTATATCTCGATTTTTCCAAAGCGTTTGATACCGTGCCGCACAAGAGGTTGGTACACAAAATGAGAATGCTTGGTCTGGGGGAAAATGTGTGTAAATGGGTTAGTAACTGGCTTAGTGATAGAAAGCAGAGGGTGGTTATAAATGGTATAGTCTCTAACTGGGTCGCTGTGACCAGTGGGGTACCGCAGGGGTCAGTATTGGGACCTGTTCTCTTCAACATATTCATTAATGATCTGGTAGAAGGTTTACACAGTAAAATATCGATATTTGCAGATGATACAAAACTATGTAAAGCAGTTAATACAAGAGAAGATAGTATTCTGCTACAGATGGATCTGGATAAGTTGGAAACTTGGGCTGAAAGGTGGCAGATGAGGTTTAACAATGATAAATGTAAGGTTATACACATGGGAAGAGGGAATCAATATCACCATTACACACTGAACGGGAAACCACTGGGTAAATCTGACAGGGAGAAGGACTTGGGGATCCTAGTTAATGATAAACTTACCTGGAGCAGCCAGTGCCAGGCAGCAGCTGCCAAGGCAAACAGGATCATGGGGTGCATTAAAAGAGGCCTGGATACACATGATGAGAGCATTATACTGCCTCTGTACAAATCCCTAGTTAGACCGCACATGGAGTACTGTGTCCAGTTTTGGGCACCGGTGCTCAGGAAGGATATAATGGAACTAGAGAGAGTACAAAGGAGGGCAACAAAATTAATAAAGGGGATGGGAGAACTACAATACCCAGATAGATTAGCGAAATTAGGATTATTTAGTCTAGAAAAAAGACGACTGAGGGGCGATCTAATAACCATGTATAAGTATATAAGGGGACAATACAAATATCTCGCTGAGGATCTGTTTATACCAAGGAAGGTGACGGGCACAAGGGGGCATTCTTTGCGTCTGGAGGAGAGAAGGTTTTTCCACCAACATAGAAGAGGATTCTTTACTGTTAGGGCAGTGAGAATCTGGAATTGCTTGCCTGAGGAGGTGGTGATGGCGAACTCAGTCGAGGGGTTCAAGAGAGGCCTGGATGTCTTCCTGGAGCAGAACAATATTGTATCATACAATTATTAGGTTCTGTAGAAGGACGTAGATCTGGGTATTTATTATGATGGAATATAGGCTGAACTGGATGGACAAATGTCTTTTTTCGGCCTTACTAACTATGTTACTATGTTACTATATTTTGGCAGCAAGTGCAGCCCTAACCCTGCCTGGTCCTTTTTTGGGCATCCTTAGTGAAAGGCTGATAATCCTGCAGAAATGCTATTAGTATATCTTTGATTTCACTCCCTGCGTAGCAAAGAATGAAACCCATAATAGAAATACTGAGCACAAATTGACATAATGCGAATGACAAACCCACAGTGATGGTTAATATTTTCCTACAATGTTAGGAGAATGCAGTGGATTTTCCAACCCAGAAAAGACAAAATGAAAATTCGCTGCATTTTCAACTAGTGCTAAAGTACTTTTAATCCATTCCCAACATAGGAGATAAAAGATGTTAGTAATTACTATGTTAGGTATCTGTACATGGCACGGACTCAAGAGCTGAGCTCACACCATACCACGCACATGGCAGCTGTACTACATAGCTGACATCTGCTTTCAACCCCTTCAATGCCGCTGTCAATCTGTGATAGCAGTATTTATATTATGTGAGCTGTAGTGCACATGGTCACTGGCTTCCAATGCGTCTTCCGCAATGCAATGGGTTGACATGGCAGCCGTCAATCTATGAAAAAAACAACAGCTGCCATCTTTGTCCTCCAGTAAAACCCATCGTGCAGGGGAACTTCACAGGAAGATGTTTTTTTATTGTGCATTGCAAGAACATGTAGGTGTGAATTAATCATAGTCTTAAGAGGCTGGTGCACTTACTTTGAAAAGACATATAATAATGACTTTATAATGCGGATAATAAAATGAGTATATTGTGGGTTAAGTTGGAGATTGAAATTACATTTAAAATTGTAAAATTTATTTTAAAATACTTAGTGATAAGTTAAGGAGAAATAATTCAAGTACTAATATGATATTTGAGTCAAAAATACGAAACAAATCTGAAGACTGTATATAACCACAACAGTTATGGGTGAGTATAACATCGAAAAGTAGAGTGACATGCAATAACCCAACCACATTACCATCGTGCTTCCACATGAGCTTCTTTTCTCATTTGCGCTAAACTTTTCAGATACACTGGAATTATTCTTCAATGTGATGTTTTTATTTGAAGTGATCATTGGGAACTTGGAAACTTAATTATTCTGGACAAGTTTATCAACTGCTTTATGGATTAATCAACAAACACTAAATGGTATTTACCAACCGTATCCATCACAGGTCCTGAAGGCAATTAAGTCAATATAATCAGCAGATAAATAAAAATGTTTCCTGCTAAAACCAATGTAGACTAAGCAATAAAGATTTGATCACTCATGAATTTTTCTCCTATAAATCTGGAATTTGCACTTTAGATCTCAAATTCAGATGCCTGTGAATCACGTATGTATTAATTTCATGTTTTGTATGAACACGTACCTATTAAAGTTTATGCTGCTTTTCACATATCCATGTTTTTTGTGGATCAAGTCCATTTTCAATAGAAGTCAAGGATCAAAATTACCAATATAAGTCTATTAAAATCAAGGGCCGCACGCGGATGTAATGCATAAGCATTCTGTGCACTTTCCATGATTAAAATTGGAATGAATTGAAGAGTTTTTACATTTTTTTCATCTGTGGAAAATTACAGATGAAAAGCTGAAACATTAACTGCACACTAATGAAAATTGGATCCAAAACACTGATCAACAATGTTTTATGTTTTTATATACAGATAAAATCATGGAGTTCTACACTGATGACAGCAATATATTAAAGGGAACCTGTCACCTGAATTTGGCGGGACTGGTTTTGGGTCATATGGGCGGAGTTTTCGGGTGTTTGATTCACCCTTTCCTTACCCGCTGGCTGCATGCTGGCTGCAATATTGGATTGAAGTTCATTCTCTGTCCTCCATAGTACACGCCTGCACAAAGCAATCTTGCCTTGTGCAGGCGTGTACTATGGAGGACAGAGAATGAACTTCAATCCAATATTGCAGCCAGCATGCAGCCAGCGGGTAAGGAAAGGGTGAATCAAACACCTGAAAACTCCGCCCATATGACCCAAAACCAGTCCCGCCAAATTCAGGTGACAAAGTCCCTTTAAGAGGATAAAATCTTTGATGGGAGGAGTACACTATAGGGTCTTAAAATATTATTCTCATTGTCAAAAGTTTCTATGTTAAATAGTATCTCCTTTATAAATATCAAATTATGTAAAGTCTTATTAATTTTTTTTTTTTTAGAAAATCAGAGTTAGTAAGTAATTAAGATTAAATAAGTGAGTCTTCTTTTAATATTGCTATATTATTAGAATGCCTTGTTAAAGCTGTACAACGTTCTTTTTTAATCTCATATTATTTCTTCTGGAGTCAAATGGTTTGTGACATAGATTGCACCAAGTACAATAAATAAAACAATGGAAGATTAAGAACAGAGATCCTGGATGTGCTGACTGGTGATAATAACAAAGTCACTGAAACAAATGAAAGTTCTTATTGTGTTCACATTGATAAAATAAATGCCTGTAGAGACCTGCAAGTATAGAGCTTTCTATTTCAGGCTTTGTTTCCTTTCTGAATAAACCATTTGATGAGTCCTACTTGGTACATACAAGGCAATTTGCTTTTATAAGCCCTGTAGACATAAAAGAGTAGTTTAGATGAATGCATTGAGCAACTGTTGGTTATTCAGGAACTCCGGGAAAATGCTGTTGTGGAATTGTTGTTCTTCTATTCCATATGAATATCATTACACTAAAACCAGCTCTACTAGAAATTATTTGATTGATTTTTATTTTTATACTGATAAATTCAACTTTAAATTGTGATGGTTGCTTTAGTCCTACCTTTATACAGGTTGTTTGAGTATTTTATTAGAATACTTTCTGAAAAGCTGATTTTGCTAAAGCAATTTCTGATAAGAATTCTTATCTTAAAAAATGTTTTAGAACAAGGGAATGTTTGTGTGCTTGACCAGGGGACTATTGACATGCCAACTACCAGAATGCAAAATATTGGGAAATTCTTGTTCATGGATTCATCAAAGGGATTGTCTCAGGATCACTTTAATTAATATATTTTGGAATAAAAATAAGTTCTATAAATGTGAATGTGTTAAAAAATGTTCCTGTGCTGAGAAATATTATATATATACTCGAGTATGTACATATATCGGTATATATATATATATATATATATATATATATATATATTTATATATACCGTATATACTCGAGTATAAGCCGAGATTTTCAGCCCATTTTTGGGGGCTGAAAGTCCCCCTCTCAGCTTATACTCGAGTCATACCCAGGGGTCGGCAGAGGAGGGGGAGCGGAGGCTGTCTAATTATACTCACCTGCTCCTGGTGCGGTCCCTGAACGTCTTTTCCCCGGCGCTGACAGCTTCTTCCTGTACTGAGCGGCCACATGGTACCGCTCATTACAGTAATGAATATGCAGCTCCACCTCCCATAGAGGTGGAGCCGCATATTCATTACTGTAATGAGCAGTAACGGTGACCGCTCAGTACACGAAGAAGCTGCCGGAGCCAGAGAAGAGACATGCAGGGACCGCACCAGGAGCAGGTGAGTATAATGGGGAGGGGAGCACTGCGTTGCGCGATATTCACTTGCTCCTCGTTCCGGCGCCACTCCGTCTTCAGCAGTGACAGTCAGGTCAGAGGGTGCGGTGACGTAGTTAGTGCGCGCTCTCTGCCTGAACGTTAGTGCAGGAGACGCTGAAGATGGAGCAGCGCCGGAACGAGGAGCAGGTGAATATTGAAAGTGCCGGGGGCCTGAGCGATGGAGAGGTGAGTATGTGATATTTTTTTATTTTTTGTGCAGCACTGTATGGGGCCATAACGTTTGTGCCGCATTATATGGGGCCATAACATTTGTGCAGCACTGTATGGGGCCATAACGTTTGTTCAGCACTATATGGGGCCATAACGTTTGTGCAGCACTATATGGGGGCATAACGTTTGTGCAGCACTATATGGGGCCATAATGTTTGTGCAGCACTATTTGGGGCCATAACGTTTCTGCAGCACTGTATGGGGCCAAAATGTTTGTGCAGCACTATATGGGGCCATAACGTTTGTGCAGCACTGTATGGGGCCATAACGTTTGTGCAGCACTATATGGGGCCATAACGTTTATGCAGCACTATGTGGGGCCATAACGTTTGTGCAGCACTGTATGGGGCCATAACGTTTGTGCAGCACTGTATGGGGCCATAATGTTTGTGCAGCACTATATGGGGCAAGTGTCTTTATGGGGCCATGATCAATGTTTGTGCAGCACTATATGGGGCAAATATCTTTATGGAGCATCTTAGGGGGCCATAATCAACATTTGTGCAGCATTATATTGGGCAAATGTGTCTATGGAGCATCTTTTGGGGCCATTATTAACCTTTATGCAGGATTATATGGGGCATATTTTAATATGGAGCATCTTATGGGGCCCATCATAAACTTTATGGAGCATTATATGGGGCTCTTGATTCAATATTGATATTCAAAAACACTTAACCTACTGATGTCTCAATTAATTTTACATTTATTGGTATCTATTTTTATTTTTGACATTTACTGGTAGCTGCTGCACTTCCCACTCTAGGCTTATACTCGAGTCATTAAGTTTTCCCAGTTTTTTGTGGCAAAATTAGGGGGGTCGGCTTATACTCGTGTCAGCTTATACTCGAGTATACCTTACAACACTGCGGTGAATTGTTCTATTTTGGTGTTTTGAAAATAAAAAACCACTTGTTTGAAAAAAATTCTGAAGATACTTTTGAGTGCGACTGTTTATGCTTGAGACTATACTCGAGTATATACGGTATATATTTTTGGCCACGGTATAATAATACTTAATCATGGACCTTTAAACAGGACTGTGTTATATTAGATTGTACTTTACTATTTTAGATGGTAACAGGGATTTGTGCAGGTAATCAATTACTTGGTCATCTATTGACTCATGGCCAATATACTGTAATATATATATATATATATATATATACAAAATGGATATAAGTATCTGATCAATTAATCAGTCAGACTCTAACCTTTACAACATGGGCAAGACCAAAGAGCTTTATAATGATGCCAAGGACAAGATCATAGACCTGCACAAAGCTAGAATGGGCTACAAAACCATAAGTAAGATGCTGGGTGGGAAAGAGACAACTGTTGGTGCAATAGTAAGAAAATGGAAGAAATACAAAGTGACTGTCAATCCACATTGAACTGGGGCACCGTGCAAAATCTCACCTCGTGGGTTATCCTTGATCATGAGGAAGCAAGACAATGACCCAAAACATACATCCAAGGCAACAAAGGAGTGGCTCAGAAAGAAGCACATTAAGGTCAGCCAGTCTCCAGACCTTTATCCCATAGAAAACTTATGAAGGGAGTTGTAGCTTCAAGTTGCCAAGCGACAGCCTCTAAATCTTAATGATTTAGAGATGATCTGCAAAGAGGAGTGGACCTAAATTCCTCCTGACTTGTGCGCAAAACTCATCATCTACAAAAATGTCTGACTGCTGTGCTTGCCAGCAAGGGTTTTGCCACCAACTATTATGTCTTGTATGCCAGAGTGATCAAATACTTATTTCTCACTGCAAAATGCAAATACATTTATACAATTAACACAATGTGATTTTCTGAATTTTATTTTTGATATTTTATCTCTCAATGTTAAAATTAACCGACCCTTAAAATTATAGACTTTTCATGTCTTTGTCAGTGGGCAAACTTACAAAATCAGCAAGGGATCAAATACTTATTTCCTACACATGTATATAAAGAGCTCTGGCAAGAGTTAAGAGACCACTGCAAAATGTTCAGTTTGTATGATTTTTCTCTTTATAGGTACAGTACAGACCAAACGTTTGGACACACCTTCTATATTTTTGAGTAAAATTTAAATTGCTCTTTTAGTCTACAAACTTCTGACAACATGTCTCCGAATTTTCAAGCAATATTTTTTTTCTGAAAATGAGAAATGGTCAAATGTCTATCCATCATCCTCTTCGTTACATTCCAGAGGTCTTCAGCAATGTTAAGGTCTGGAGATTGAGCTGCACATGGTGGTCTCTTAATTTTTGCCAGATTATATATATATATATATATATATATATATATATATTACAGTTAAATGCATAAATAACTGGGGTGCATTACATTTTCATGGCTGTGCACATTAAGTTAGCCACTGGAGAGCTAGCTTCAGACTATTCTAATTGAAATATGAGTGAACAGAAGCTTTTCAGAAAATGTAAGCTAATAGTTTGAATGAATTATTAATGTAATATAACTGAATGATGTATGCTGTCATATTGGACAATACAGAGGAAGTCAAGGTGAAACGACATTAACATACCCCACTGTAGCAGGCTGGAGCAACTCAGAAAATAAATCATGGAACCGAATAAAATAACTCCTTAGACAATTGCATCTTTAGTGCACGTTTCATTTAAAGTCTCAAGCCAAGTTCTAGTATATCTCAACAAGTATAAATCAAAAAGATGTTCATCTAATATTATCCCCATTGGAGGTATTCGGAATTCAAAACACTATTTTCAGATCTAACCACATTTTATTTAAACTGATTTCAGACATGTAGATATATGGCTTGTGTTCTAATACAAAAAGTAAATGGAGGTGATAAATCAATTGTAGCCTTTACAGTTGGAGGAATATTTTGTTCTTTACAAAGCACCTATCATTTTTTTAGAATATGGTAATATGTCAGATGTTTTGAACATTGGAGAAAGGGGAACACCTGCTAAGAACCCCTCACTAACAGCTAAAATGAAAGTGCAGAAATCTGGTCAACACAAGCTCGACCAGCTGAGAAGTATCTGCACATCCAAAAATTTGCTCATACAAGCAAAGTCAATCATAGCTGAAAAGCACACCTGTCTCCTTTTCTCAGCAATCCATGGAGGTAACCATGGGCCCTCATAACTCCTAGGTCCCTGTTGTGCAAATATCATTAATGACTATATAAATTAAAATGACAAAAAATGTCTTCAGAGCATGAGTAAATTAGATTTTACAGAACTAACATAAAACACAATATATCAGTGTTAATTTATACTTGATCAGGTACCAACAGGTACAGGTACAGGTACAAAGGGCTCAATTTGTAAACTCTGGCAAAATTGAAGTCAAAACAGCCGAGATCAAATTTGTATTTTTTGGAAAAATGTTGCACAAACAAGATGAAATCCATAATTTCGATTTTTATAAAATTGTAAAACACAATGTGAATCTTTTTTTTCATCTTTTTTTTACTTCAGTTGCAGAATTCAGTGATAATATGTCATTAGAGTTAAGCAAATTATGTTTTAAATAAAATCAAATTCTCAAATTTAACAAAAAGTCAAATTCATGAATATTTAATATTTTGGTGATTCTCTTCCTGTAAATCACAAAGCCATTTTGCTCGTTTGTAAAGGTCCCGGAAAAGGGTTCAAAACATAAAAAAAAATGGTACAATCACCTCACTGCTCACCTGTCCAACTATCTGCCCAGTGATCCGCTGGCTTCCTCTGAGTCAGGTACCTTCTGGTCTTGATCCATTTTGAGCCAGTTTAGGCCTCAAGCGACACACATCATAATGTGAATTTGTGAATTATAAAGTGAATTCAATTCACTTTGGAACATTTTTTTTTTACTTCTACATTTAGTATGTACTGGGGTCTGGAGTGACCTCAGATCAAAATATAGCACCTATGATTCAAATTGAATACATTTCCAAATCAAATTCAAGTAAACTGAATTTCATTGCAAGCATGGGTGTTACTATTCACAGAATTACCGTACAATGTTTATATAAAACACACAGTATTTTCATATAGTACCCTGAGGATAGGGAATTTAAAAGGGACAGCACCACGCAGGATCTAAGTGCAACATTGAAAATATCACAAATAAAAGTGCAAAGCTGATGCACTCACCAAACTGAGGTTGAAGGGACAGCGTATTGGCCCTGGGGGAGTGTCCCAAACCAAGGTCCTAGTTACTTGGTCTGCTGCATGGCTCCATTTCCTCTAGCTGTAACTAGGGACGCCTTCGGCTGAGGCTCCCGTGTTATCGCATAGCTGTGGCGTGCTCCCCGGCTCCCGCACCAGCATTAGCAAGCAGCAAGCCCTACATGATCCCCTGCATGTCCAATGCCCACCAGTCGGACTAATCCTCGGAGATCCTGGCACAAGAACGTATTCTCACGGAAAATAGGGTAAGCGCTGATCACTGCAATTACCCATAGAACTTGGAAAACACTGGGTGGTGATGTTTTAATGCCATATCTGCTGTGCACATTTATCACTAATATACCTACATTAAAAGAAGCTTCCCTGTGAAGCACTTGAAACAAGAAAGTGGGCAAGTTCATTTGACAACCGAACCCCAAGCGCGGTATCATATATTGTGGTAGTTATTTATACATTTACAGGATAGGCACATATCCTGCTACTGATCCCAGCAGCTAGGGGCGGTTCTTCTTGTCCTATACTAATTTCTCTCTCTTTTTTGAGCTACCGATCTACCTTGTGGCGAGCGCCAGTGTGATTGTTTGTTACTTTGTAGCACAATTGCTTTATTGCATCTATATGTGGGGCAATGAATCTACAAGCATATACTACCAGCACTGCAAAGGAATACTGTATATTCTTGAGGGTTAAAAGGAATTGGGGAGTGCAGATACCAGGCAGAGAAGCTTATAAGATGAAATCCCTAATATCTTCAAGTAAAGTCTTTGTAATCAAATTATTTGGTACCATATATCACAAAACATTATATTAGGTAGTAGCATGGAAATAACGGGTGATCCTCAGTCTATTGAACCTCCGCATGACCAGCTCTACCCTCTCCTAGTGTATTCTCACCCATCCCCTGTAGACAGTGAGCCCTCGCGGGCAGGGTCCTCTCTCCTTCTGTACTTGGGTGTGCCTTGTTTTACTCATGTTTATTGTACTTGTCTAAATTTGCCCCGTTCACATGTTAAGCACCATGGAATAAATGGCACTATAAAAATGTATAATAATAATAATAATAATAATCTGCGCTGTTGGTGTAAATCTGATCTAGGAGTGAGAATCAGATACTGACAGTGCAATTTATTCTTTATGCGATTCCAAGCATTGCAATGTCTTCTTCAAGAGAATCACAGAGACTATGTGGTTTTCCTGAAGAAGTTGTAATATTGGAAAAGCATAGAGAATGATCCATACTGTTAATACTTTCATCTGATTCTCACTCGATTGGATGTTCACCAGAAGATCACCCACTATTTCCCTACTACTACTGTTACAACGTTGGATCTAACAACTGGAACCACATTTGATGCCTTTTCAATGTTGATCTCTGATCATTGTGTTAATTTGGATAACAACCTATTGCGCTCTCTTCATTCACGAGCCATTTCCAAAATACTATATTAGGTATCAAAAGAAACAATGCACGTCTGCTATTCTTAAACTGATATAAAAAATTACTATGGGATGGCAGAAAGAAAGCAGATCATTCCTTTTTTAGTCCTCCCATCAGCTTGAGCTATTTCGTGAACAAAATATACCAATGAATATTTCCACAACTTATTTTTTGTAAATTGGCACCAAATTTGAGGTTCTTAACCCCTTCATGACCTTGGGATTTTTCGTTTTTCCGTGTTCGTTTTTCACTCCCCTCCTTCCCAGAGCCATAACTTTTTTAATTTTTCTGTCAATTTGGCCATGTGAGGGCTTATTTTTTGCAGGACGAGTTGTACTTTTGAACGACATCATTGGTTTTAGCATGTCGTGTATTAGAAAACGGGAAAAAAATTCCAAGTGCGGTGAAATTGCAAAAAAGTGCAATCCCACACTTGTTTTTTGTTTGGCTTTTTTGCTAGGTTCACTAAATGCTAAAACTGACCTGCCATTATGATTCTCCAGGTCAGTACGAGTTCATAGACACCTAACATGACTAGGTTATTTTTTATCTAAGTGGTGAAAAAAAATTCCAAACATTGCTAAAAAAAATTGCGCCATTTTCCGATACCCGTAGCGTCTCCATTTTTCGTGATCTGGGGTCGGTTGAGGGCTTATTTTTTGTGTGCCGAGATGACGTTTTTAATGATAGCATTTCGGTGCAGATACGTTCTTTTGATCGCCCGTTATTGCATTTTAATGCAATGTCGCGGCGACCAAAAAAACGTAATTCTGGCGTTTTGAATTTTTTTCCCCGCTACGCTGTTTAGGTTAATGCTTTTTTTAGTTGATAGATCGGGCGATTCTGAGCGCGGCGATACCAAATATGTGTAGATTTTATATTTTTTTTATTGATTTATTTTGATGGGGGCGAAAGGGGGGTGATTTAAACTTTTATATTTTTTTTATTTTTTAACATTTTTTTCAACTTTTTTTTTTTACTTTTGTCATGCTTCAATAGCATCCATGGGAGGCTAGAAGCAGGCACAGCACGATCGCCTCTGCTACATAGCAGCGATCTGCTGATCGCTGCTATGTAGCAGAAATGGAGGTGTGCTGTGAGCGCCGACCACAGGGTGGCGCTCACAGCCACCGGCGATTAGTAACCATAGAGGTCTCAAGGACCTCTATGGTTACAATGGAGACGCATCGCCGACCCCCGATCATGTGACGGGGGTCGGCGATGACGTCATTTCCGGCCGCCCGGCCGGAAGCGGTAGTTGAATGCCGCTGTCTGCGATTGACAGCGGCATTTAACTAGTTAATAGGTAACATAGTAACATAGTAACATAGTTAGTAAGGCCGAAAAAAGACATTTGTCCATCCAGTTCAGCCTATATTCCATCATAATAAATCCCCAGATCTACGTCCTTCTACAGAACCTAATAATTGTATGATACAATATTGTTCTGCTCCAGGAAGACATCCAGGCCTCTCTTGAACCCCTCGACTGAGTTCGCCATCACCACCTCCTCAGGCAAGCAATTCCAGATTCTCATTGCCCTAACAGTAAAGAATCCTCTTCTATGTTGGTGGAAAAACCTTCTCTCCTCCAGACGCAAAGAATGCCCCCTTGTGCCCGTCACCTTCCTTGGTATAAACAGATCCTCAGCGAGATATTTGTATTGTCCCCTTATATACTTATACATGGTTATTAGATCGCCCCTCAGTCATCTTTTTTCTAGACTAAATAATCCTAATTTCGCTAATCTATCTGGGTATTGTAGTTCTCCCATCCCCTTTATTAATTTTGTTGCCCTCCTTTGTACTCTCTCTAGTTCCATTATATCCTTCCTGAGCACCGGTGCCCAAAACTGGACACAGTACTCCATGTGCGGTCTAACTAGGGATTTGTACAGAGGCAGTATAATGCTCTCATAATGTGCATCCAGACCTCTTTTAATGCACCCCATGATCCTGTTTGCCTTGGCAGCTGCTGCCTGGCACTGGCTGCTCCAGGTAAGTTTATCATTAACTAGGATCCCCAAGTCCTTCTCCCTGTCAGATTTACCCAGTGGTTTCCCATTCAGTGTGTAATGGTGATATTGATTCCTTCTTCCCATGTGTATAACCTTACATTTATCATTGTTAAACCTCATCTGCCACCTTTCAGCCCAAGTTTCCAACTTATCCAGATCCATCTGTAGCAGAATACTATCTTCTCTTGTATTAACTGCTTTACATAGTTTTGTATCATCTGCAAATATCGATATTTTACTGTGTAAACCTTCTACCAGATCATTAATGAATATGTTGAAGAGAACAGGTCCCAATACTGACCCCTGCGGTACCCCACTGGTCACAGCGACCCAGTTAGAGACTATACCATTTATAACCACCCTCTGCTTTCTATCACTAAGCCATTTACTAACCCATTTACACACATTTTCCCCCAGACCAAGCATTCTCATTTTGTGTACCAACCTCTTATGCGGCACGGTATCAAACGCTTTGGAAAAATCGAGATATACCACGTCCAATGACTCACTGTGGTCCAGCCTATAGCTTACCTCTTCATAAAAACTGATTAGATTGGTTTGACAGGAGCGATTTCTCATAAACCCATGCTGATATGGAGTTAAACAGTTATTCTCATTGAGATAATCCAGAATAACATCCCTCAGAAACCCTTCAAATATTTTACCAACAATAGAGGTTAGACTTACTGGCCTATAATTTCCAGGTTCACTTTTAGAGCCCTTTTTGAATATTGGCACCACATTTGCTATGCGCCAGTCCTGCGGAACAGACCCTGTCGCTATAGAGTCCCTAAAAATAAGAAATAATGGTTTATCTATTACATTACTTAGTTCTCTTAGTACTCGTGGGTGTATGCCATCCGGACCCGGAGATTTATCTATTTTGATCTTATTTAGCCGGTTTCGCACCTCTTCTTGGGTTAGATTGGTGACCCTTAATATAGGGTTTTCATTGTTTCTTGGGATTTCACCTAGCATTTCATTTTCCACCGTGAATACTGTGGAGAAGAAGGTGTTTAATATGTTAGCTTTTTCCTCGTCATCTACAACCATTCTTTCCTCACTATTTTTTAAGGGGCCTACATTTTCAGTTTTTATTCTTTTACTATTGATATAGTTGAAGAACAGTTTGGGATTAGTTTTACTCTCCTTAGCAATGTGCTTCTCTGTTTCCTTTTTGGCAGCTTTAATTAGTTTTTTAGATAAAGTATTTTTCTCCCTATAGTTTTTTAGAGCTTCAATGGTGCCATCCTGCTTTAGTAGTGCAAATGCTTTCTTTTTACTGTTAATTGCCTGTCTTACTTCTTTGTTTAGCCACATTGGGTTTTTCCTATTTCTAGTCCTTTTATTCCCACAAGGTATAAACCGCTTACACTGCCTATTTAGGATGTTCTTAAACATTTTCCATTTATTATCTGTATTCTTATTTCTGAGGATATTGTCCCAGTCTACCAGATTAAGGGCATCTCTAAGCTGGTCAAACTTTGCCTTCCTAAAGTTCAGTGTTTTTGTGACTCCCTGACAAGTCCCCCTAGTGAAAGACAGGTGAAACTGCACAATATTGTGGTCGCTATTTCCTAGATGCCCAACCACCTGCAGATTTGTTATTCTGTCAGGTCTATCTATTCTGGCAGATCGCACCTATTACGGGCACATGTCAGCTGTTCAAAACAGCTGACATGTCCCGGCTTTGATGCGGGCTCACCGCGGAGCCCTGCATCAAAGCAGGGGATCTGACCTCGGACGTACTATCCCATCCGAGGTCAGATAGGGGTTAAAATATTGTTAGCAATGTTTCTAACAGAAGGAGCCAACAGAATTTTTTTTTGCAATTCCCCTGGCAGCCTGAAATGAGGCAAGAGTTTGGTACAATAAATTAATACAAAGGTGTCCACAAAAGTAAGGTAACGGCACTTCAAATCAAACATAATCACACATTCTGGTATCTGATAAATCCAGAAACAAAGAAGAGATCATAATAAAAAGTGGAATTTTATTAATAATTATTTAAAAAAGCAAGACAATTTTAAAACTAGCAGAGTGCTTCAGAAGGAGAGCGCCACATACAATAATAGTAATTTGGTGTATCTTAGTATATTCAAGAGGTAAGTAGCTACAAATAAAGGTAGATGTCTATCAAGGTAGTAAGGAAAACAGGTTATATGTAATTTACAAAAAGAGAGGAAAAAGCGGAACTCAATTCCATCATAAATACAATTATAAATCCTAGTGATCAATATAAACCTCCCTACGTATAGATCACAAACCATCAAAAGATCATAATCCGTCTACCATTGTCAATATCCAAATATTAAGAAGCCGATCTCAACAGCCCTAGGCTTACACCCAACAATGGGGGAGAAAAGCAATGCAATATTGGTACAATAGTCTAACGTAATTTTGCAAACAATACTGCTGTACAGGAAGTCTACAAACACAGTATGTGCTATTGTTTTTTCTTTTTATTGTAGGTGAGAGTTAAAACAATAATTATTATATAACAAAGCTTTGGTACATCTGATGCCCTTGGAATGTTGATGGTGAGGTTAAGTGCTGTAGATGTAAGAAGGTTTAGAGTTTAGTAATTTTGATTGATGGGTAGATAGAGGGAAAATATGGTAAGGGGGATTTTCATTGTTTTTAATTGGGCAAAGAGTAGAGAATGTTATACAATAAAGAAACATAATTTACATTCTCAATCACCTGCAGCTTCAGTACCAGTGCACCATTTATCTCCACTAGTACCAGACATGATGACATCCTGCTCATTAGTCATTTGACTACTACAGACTACCTCTGGCCTCAGAGGTGACATTTGAATGTACAGCATGTTACCATTGAGCCAGTGATTGGCTGCATTGGTTAGTTTACTGATGAACCGAATATAATCACTTCTGGTGCCATCAGGATTCAGGAGAACAGCAATGCTGTAGAGTTGAGGAATTTCAAGAGTAAGTATTATTTTTTTTTATATTGGAATATTCCTTACAAGAGTTGAGTAAAAAGATTTGGCAAAACCCTAGCCCAGAGACCAAGAACTACTAATATCATTGCTGAAGCAGGGTCCTACTGTAACGCCGGTAGGTTTTTACCTTGTTTCTCTGGCGTTACTCTGCATGTCTCTGCTTTAACCCTTTGCTCCTCTCCCCCTAACTAGCAGAGATACTGTTTTCTGTTACCTGTATGGATGCTGCTTAGTTTCCTGCTCCACTGCATAGCTATACATGTGTGATGTCTTTGCTCCACTGCATGACCATCCGCATGTGCGGTCCCTGGCTGCCGCTTTGAAAGCTATCCATGGGTTTCAATGTCCCCTGCAGCTGGTGCATTACTCTTCACCTGTGTCCAGGCTTGCTGCCGCTGCCAGGTGCCCTAAACCTCAGTTCCTGTGCTGACTGTGCTGTAATGATTTCTATTTGTGCTTAGGGTGCTCAGGGCCACACCTCCCCTGCTTTTACTAGGGTTGATGTGTTCACCTGAGTTGCTTTTCCCCAGCCTGTTGCTGACAGGCTGTTGAGAGACAGCTCTTATATAAACTCTCTCTTTCCTGTTGGGCGTTGCCAGAGCTTCACATTAAGTTTCTGAGTCTTGCCATGTGTGTTTGGTGTTCAGCTCCTGTTCTGCCTACGTTCAGCTCCAGGAAAGCTGATTCCTGTTTTTCCACCTGCCCAGGGGGCGGAGTACCCAGATCCGCCTTTCCTGGAGGCTACATATCCAGGCCCCTTTCTGTTGTGTTTTGTGTTCTTCCCACCCTGAGGGCTGCATTCTCTGGCCTGAACCCTTGATCCTGCATCTGTTCCTGTATCTGACCCTGTCTGAATTGTGTCCTCTGTGATATGTTCCTGAAGTCCCTCTGTGTCTGGAACTCTGTACCCAGTGACTGGGAACAAACTTGGGTTTGTCTTTTAAAGAAGGAGTCCAGTGTTTTTGCTGAGCAGTTACTATGCTGTGCTCTGCGGAGCAATCTCCGTTCAGCCCCAGTCCAAATCAGCGGTGTTTGCACCATCTCGCTTGAGTTCCTTCCTAGGTCTGATGCCTGGAGCCTGACGACCATAGTTTTTAACCTGACGACCATTGCCTAGTGCCTAGAGCCTGACCATTACTGCCTGGTCTTGTGCCGTCTGTGTCTCAGCCGTTGACCTGAGCTGTCACGCCAGTGTTCCTGGTCCTGTGCCATCCGTATCCCAACCAATGACCTGGGCTACCACACCTGTGTCCCACATGTCTTTCCGATGTCCCTGATGTCCTGATGTAACTGATGACTTTGGCTGTCATGCCTGTGTCCCAAATGTCTTTTCGGTGTCCTGATGTCCTGATGTCCAACCTGTGTCCTGATATCCAGCCTGTGCCCTGATGTCCTAATGTCCATCATGTGTCCTGATATCCAGCCTGTGTCTTGATGTCCTGATGTCCAGTCTGTGTCCTGATGTCCAGCCTGTGTCCTGATGTCCAGCCTGTGTCCTGATGTCCTGATGTCCAGCCTGTGTGCTGATGTCCTGCCTGTGTGCTGATGTCCTGTTGTCCAGCCTGTGTCCTGATGTCCAGCCTGTGTCCTGATGTTCGGCTGGTTTCCTGGGGTCCACCCTGTGATGACGTCTGGGTTGGTGTCTGATGCTCTTCTGCTGAGCCTGTGCTATGCATGAGGCCTGAGTGAGGCAGTCCTAGTATGCCCGTGCCAGATGACCCTGGACTGCATCAACCCGTGATGACCCCTGCCATCATCTGAAGTCTGTCCAAGGGCGGTGTCTGATATTCTTCTGCTGAGCCTGTGCTACACCTGAGGCCTGAGAGAGAGGCTGTCCTAGTATGCCCATGCCAGATAACCCTCTACTGCATCAACCCATCCTCCTGCCTTCGTCTCTTATCCTGAGACGTGTACCCTTCCTTGATGTGTGGAATCGTGAGCCTGGCATAGTTATGTTCTATTTATGTACTGTGATTTTGTTTGAGTAAACTTTGTCTTTCTTCATACCTGAAGTTGTGCAGTGTTATTCAGTTCTGCATGTTGCCATCTTGTCCACAAGCTCAGCTGCCACAGACCCTGCTCGTGCCCTTCCCTAGTCTGAGATAGGTCCAGGTTCCCTTCTGTGGTCCAGTGGGCCCACATTTCATTCCCACCTGGGACACTTGCCACACGTCTTTGTGGTCTGGAGACTTGGAGGTGTTGGCTGGGCCGCGTTTGCGGTTCCTAGCCGTAACACCTATAAATCTTTTCTGGACAAAGGCATTGCATTTGGGCCAGATCCACACGTGATGTTGTAGCGGCCTAGTGATCAGTAGAAGCACATGATTAGATAGAAGTAGGTTGCACTGCTTTAGTCTGGTGGACATGAATTACCAACATGGTCGCTGGAACAGGGTTGACAAAATTTTTGCTTTATTTCTTATTTTTTATTGTATTTATAAAGAAATGAAAACACATTTTCTTTTAAAGCATAATATATTATTTAATATTCAGCTATATTTTAGAAATGTAAATCATTTGGCATTTGCTTCTTGTAAAACACAAACTTAAATTGCAGATAAGTATTTAAATTAAGCACTTGTATAATGTTCATTGCATTGTTATCCTGAATTCTAAGTGTAAAAAGCACAATAGGCATCTTATATACAATAAAACAAGTATGCTTTGTATGAAACTGTCAAGAGATGAATTTAATTTTAACAAAATTGGTGCTGCCTCTCCATCAACATATGACCTCAACCTTTACAAGATTACATTTGTGAAATAAAATATCATATACTACAAGACAAGTTAATAGTTACCCCATAAATACATACTGAGTGAAGGTGACATTACAACACTCTTATTTTGCTTTCTTAGAAGGAAATGTATTACATAATAACCATTTTTCATAGCTGTAGAAAGAGAAACTTTTGAAACAAGTTTGATGATATTTTTAATATAATTCTAGAATTGTGATTTCAACCTGTTATATAACTTTCACAATTGTGGAAATGTCAAGCTGAAACAGGGAAAATAGTATTATCCAAGACTATGAAACTAAACATAAAAACACTGGGTGATCAAAAGATTCTTGCAAGATAGCCCCAAGAAAGTGGAAAAATATATAAGAATTCAAGATTTTACCCTTATACATACAGAGGATGTATTTACAGATAGATAAATCCACTTTTATTGTAATTTTTGAAAACCATACCTAGCTCATTCTCCTTTACACAGCTTTACAGTCTGTTCAGCCTAAGGAAAGAATCAGAGGGCTTTATAAGTGAGATGCAGAATGCATGTAATGCTCGGACTTTCCGGCGGCTTATTCACACCATGTCAGACTTGTACTCTGTTCTGCTGGTGCACGAGCTGGTGTAAAAAATGTGTGAAATGACGCACAGAAATTGCTTATGCCACTTACACAGCTGCTGCCAGTGGTTTTAGCATTGATGACATGACGTTCCAGGGGTTGGACGTCTATAACTGCACTGCACACTGTGTGCCTCATTGCTGTCTTGGGGAAAAACACTTCTAAGATTTTCTACAAACGTGTTTTGATACTCCAGAATTTGCAAGTACCTTTCTGGTGGAGGGGGGCTCTGGTAAAATTTACTCTTGTATCGTGGATCTAATAGAGTGACAACCCAGTAGGAGCACTATTTCTAATCCTTACAATATGGGCAATATTTTGCAGATGTTGCAGAAAAAAGGTGCTCATGTGTCGATCGTTTCCATGAGGTCCAAGTCCATGGTATGCTGCTGGTGGGGTAACACTCAAGCTTGCTTTCTGTGTCACCTGCCACCAACCACAGACAACAGAGAATGGATCAAGCAGGGGGGGCCCACTAGTTGGCATTGGCACTGGCACAGGGCCCCTCAAAGTACAGCGGTGTGTTTGCACGGCGGGGGCGCCTCCCACCGGCAGCAACACTTTTGCGTACTATGAGAGGCCCTGTGCCAGTGACATCACCAACTAGTATTCCTCCCCCCACCTGATGAAGGAACCTGCACTTTCATCTGCACCATCCTCTTTGTCCCCGTGTAAGGTGGTATGGTATGCGGGAAGAGAAACGTGACTTTCAGCAGGGTCACAATCTTGCTGTGTAGCGTGCACAGGGAATTTTGAGTTATGGGTCAATGTACCAGCAGACTCATCTATCACTGGCTGGGCAATGGGCAGGATGAGGAGAAAACACAGATAGAGGCCCAAAGAATAAAGTGGGCTAAATGCAGTTCAAAATTGGTAACACAGGACTAACCAGGGGGCATTGCAGTGGAGGACAACTGGAATGAGAGGCTGACACAGAGAGTAGGCCCAAATCAGTAAGTAGTCGAAATGCAGTTCAAAGTTGGCAACCGTAGTAAACAGGTGGCACAGCTTTGTTCAGTGGAGGAGAACAGCAAGGAGCGGCAGACACTGTTAGTAGGCCCCAAACCAACTAGTACGCCAAATGCAGTTGTTCCATTTAACCAATATTTAACAAGAGCCTGAAGATAGAAGCTCAGGAAAGGCAACCTGGAGAACACCTTGGAGTGTAACACACCATCTCTCTACACCCCATACCCAATTTGTAGGCCTAATGCAGTGTAGTTTCCAACAACTACTAAACGAGAGCATGAAGATCGAAGCAATGGCGAGGAAACCTGGGCAACACTTTGGAGTGGAACACACCATCTCTCTACACCCCATACCCAATTTGTAGGCCTAATGCAGTGTAGTTTCCAACAAGTACTAAACGAGAGCATGAAGATCAAAGCAATGGAGAGGAAACCTGGGGAACACCTTGGAGTGGAACATACCATCTCTCTACACCCCATACCCATTTTGTAGGCCTAATGCAGTGTAGTTTCCAACAACTACTAAACGAAGCATGAATATCGAAGCATTGGCGAGGAAACCTGGGGAACACCTTGGAGTGGAACACACCATCTCTCTACACCCCATACCCAATTTGTAGGCCTAATGCAGTGTAGTTTCCAACAACTACTAAACGAGAGCATGAAGATCGAAGCAATGGAGAGGAAACCTGGGGAACACCTTGGAGTGGAACACACCATCTCTCTACACCCCATACCCAATTTGTAGGCCTAATGCAGTGTAGTTTCCAACAACTACTAAACGAGAGCATGAAGATCGAAGCATTGGCGAGGAAACCTGGGGAACACCTTGGAGTGGAACACACCATCTCTCTACACCCCATACCCAATTTGTAGGCCTAATGCAGTGTAGTTTCCAACAACTACTAAACGAGAGCATGAAGATCGAAGCAATGGAGAGGAAACCTGGGGAACACCTTGGAGTGGAACACACCATCTCTCTACACCCTATACCCATTTTGTAGGCCTAATGCAGTGTAGTTTCCAACAACTACTAAACGAGAGCATGAAGATCGAAGCAATGGAGAGGAAACCTGGGGAACACCTTGGAGTGTAACACACCATCTCTCTACACCCCATACCCAATTTGTAGGCCTAATGCAGTGTAGTTTCCAACAACTACTAAACGAGAGCATGAAGATCGAAGCAATGGAGAGGAAACCTGGGGAACACCTTGGAGTGGAACACACCATCTCTCTACACCCCATACCCATTTTGTAGGCCTAATGCAGTGTAGTTTCCAACAACTACTAAACGAGAGCATGAAGATCGAAGCATTGGCGAGGAAACCTGGGGAACACCTTGGAGTGGAACACACCATCTCTCTACACCCCATACCCAATTTGTAGGCCTAATGCAGTGTAGTTTCCAACAACTACTAAACGAGAGCATGAAGATCGAAGCAATGGAGAGGAAACCTGGGGAACACCTTGGAGTGGAACACACCATCTCTCTACACCCCATACCCAATTTGTAGGCCTAATGCAGTGTAGTTTCCAACAACTACTAAACGAGAGCATGAAGATCGAAGCAATGGAGAGGAAACCTGGGGAACACCTTGGAGTGGAACACACCATCTCTCTACACCCCATACCCAATTTGTAGGCCTAATGCAGTGTAGTTTCCAACAACTACTAAATGAGAGCATGAAGATCGAAGCAATGGAGAGGAAACCTGGGGAACACCTTGGAGTGAAACATACCATCTCTCTACACCCCATACCCATTTTGTAGGCCTAATGCAGTGTAGTTTCCAACAACTACTAAACGAGAGCATGAATATCGAAGCATTGGCGAGGAAACCTGGGGAACACCTTGGAGTGGAACACACCATCTCTCTACACCCCATACCCAATTTGTAGGCCTAATGCAGTGTAGTTTCCAACAACTACTAAACGAGAGCATGAAGATCGAAGCAATGGAGAGGAAACCTGGGGAACACCTTGGAGTGGAACACACCATCTCTCTACACCCCATACCCAATTTGTAGGTCTAATGCAGTGTAGTTTCCAACAACTACTAAACGAGAGCATGAAGATCGAAGCATTGGCGAGGAAACCTGGGGAACACCTTGGAGTGGAACACACCATCTCTCTACACCCCATACCCAATTTGTAGG
This sequence comes from Ranitomeya imitator, assembly GCF_032444005.1. Classification (NCBI taxonomy): domain Eukaryota; kingdom Metazoa; phylum Chordata; class Amphibia; order Anura; family Dendrobatidae; genus Ranitomeya; species Ranitomeya imitator. The sequence goes on from NC_091283.1 coordinate 780,364,329, forward strand.
CCTAATGCAGTGTAGTTTCCAACAACTACTAAACGAGAGCATGAAGATCGAAGCAATGGAGAGGAAACCTGGGGAACACCTTGGAGTGGAACACACCATCTCTCTACACCCCATACCCATTTTGTAGGCCTAATGCAGTGTAGTTTCCAACAACTACTAAACGAGAGCATGAAGATCGAAGCAATGGAGAGGAAACCTGGGGAACACCTTGGAGTGTAACACACCATCTCTCTACACCCCATACCCAATTTGTAGGCCTAATGCAGTGTAGTTTCCAACAACTACTAAACGAGAGCATGAAGATCGAAGCAATGGAGAGGAAACCTGGGGAACACCTTGGAGTGGAACACACCATCTCTCTACACCCCATACCCATTTTGTAGGCCTAATGCAGTGTAGTTTCCAACAACTACTAAACGAGAGCATGAAGATCGAAGCATTGGCGAGGAAACCTGGGGAACACCTTGGAGTGGAACACACCATCTCTCTACACCCCATACCCAATTTGTAGGCCTAATGCAGTGTAGTTTCCAACAACTACTAAACGAGAGCATGAAGATCGAAGCAATGGAGAGGAAACCTGGGGAACACCTTGGAGTGGAACACACCATCTCTCTACACCCCATACCCAATTTGTAGGCCTAATGCAGTGTAGTTTCCAACAACTACTAAACGAGAGCATGAAGATCGAAGCAATGGAGAGGAAACCTGGGGAACACCTTGGAGTGGAACACACCATCTCTCTACACCCCATACCCAATTTGTAGGCCTAATGCAGTGTAGTTTCCAACAACTACTAAATGAGAGCATGAAGATCGAAGCAATGGAGAGGAAACCTGGGGAACACCTTGGAGTGGAACACACCATCTCTCTACACCCCATACCCATTTTGTAGGCCTAATGCAGTGTAGTTTCCAACAACTACTAAACGAGAGCATGAAGATCGAAGCAATGGAGAGGAAACCTGGGGAACACCTTGGAGTGTAACACACCATCTCTCTACACCCCATACCCAATTTGTAGGCCTAATGCAGTGTAGTTTCCAACAACTACTAAACGAGAGCATGAAGATCGAAGCAATGGAGAGGAAACCTGGGGAACACCTTGGAGTGGAACACACCATCTCTCTACACCCCATACCCATTTTGTAGGCGTAATGCAGTGTAGTTTCCAACAACTACTAAACGAGAGCATGAAGATCGAAGCATTGGCGAGGAAACCTGGGGAACACCTTGGAGTGGAACACACCATCTCTCTACACCCCATACCCAATTTGTAGGCATAATGCAGTGTAGTTTCCAACAACTACTAAACGAGAGCATGAAGATCGAAGCATTGGCGAGGAAACCTGGGGAACACCTTGGAGTGGAACACACCATCTCTCTACACCCCATACCCAATTTGTAGGCCTAATGCAGTGTAGTTTCCAACAACTACTAAACGAGAGCATGAAGATCGAAGCAATGGAGAGGAAACCTGGGGAACACCTTGGAGTGGAACACACCATCTCTCTACACCCCATACCCATTTTGTAGGCGTAATGCAGTGTAGTTTCCAACAACTACTAAACGAGAGCATGAAGATCGAAGCATTGGCGAGGAAACCTCGGGAACACCTTGGAGTGGAACACACCATCTCTCTACACCCCATACCCAATTTGTAGGCATAATGCAGTGTAGTTTCCAACAACTACTAAACGAGAGCATGAAGATCGAAGCATTGGCGAGGAAACCTGGGGAACACCTTGGAGTGGAACACACCATCTCTTTACACCCCATACCCAATTTGTAGGCCTAATGCAGTGTAGTTTCCAACAACTACTAAACGAGAGCATGAAGATCGAAGCAATGGAGAGGAAACCTGGAGAACACCTTGGAGTGTAACACACCATCTCTCTACACCCCATACCCAATTTGTAGGCCTAATGCAGTGTAGTTTTCTACAACTACTAAACGAGAGTCGGAAGACCGAAGCAATGTGGACGAAACCTGGGGCACACCTTGGGGAGGCAGACACCGTTAGTAGGCCCTACCAAAATTGTACCCCCAATGCAGTTTTAAAATTCCTAGAGGCTGAAAACAAGACTATTGACGCTCAGCTTTTTTCAAAGGAACACAGCTGAATTGAGTGGCGCAGTCAGACACAGGTAGTAGGACTTAAACCAAAAATGTGGCTCACTGCAGCTTAAAAATGTTACAGGGGTACACAGGCAGCATTGATCTAGGCAGTGGAGGACAATTTCAATAGTGGACCGCAGACAGACTTTGTACGCCTACTATTAAAAAAAGGATGCTCTATGCAATTAAAAATAGGTTCCAGGGGTCCACGGGCATCAGTGGTCTGGTCAGTGGACGAGTATTGGAAGGAGGGACCGCAGACAGGCGTAGTAGGCCTAACATAACAAAATTAGGCTGTAGACACTGTAAAATTGGTTCCAGGGGTACACGGGCAGCAGTGGTGTGGTCAGCGGAGGAAAATTTGAATTAGGGACTGCAGACAGACTTTGTAGGCTGTCCCCTGAGGACCATGCATCCAACACATTAACCCAGTGCGCCGTAATGGACACGTAACTTTTTGTGGACATGCCTACTGGTCCATGTGTCTCTTGTCAGGTGCACCTTTCTACTGTTTGATTGCCTGAGTGCTATGACAATGCAGACTTTTTCATGCCGCTGGAGGGCTGGGATGGCTTTTCTCGCAAAAGAAATGTCGACTGGGTAGCTTGAACCGTGGTACAGCGTATTTCATCTGGGCTTTCTAAATATAAAACAAAGAAAAAAAGGAGGCTCCATGCACTTTCAGCTGGGTTCCAGGGGTACACGGCCAGCATTGGTCTGGTCAGTGGAGAACTATTGGAAGGAAGGACCGCAGACAGGCTTCGAAGGCCTAACATAATAACAGATGGCTGTAGGCAATTTTAATTTGGTTCCAGGGGAACACGGGCAGCAGTGGCCTGGTCAGTGTAGTAGTAGTAGAAAGAACGGACCGCAGACAGGCTTCGAAGGCCTAACATAAAAAAATTGGGCTGGCTGTAGGCAATTTTAAATTGGTTCCAGGGGTACACGGGCAGCAGTGGTGTGGTCAGTCGAGGCCTAGTGGAAGGAGTGACCGCAGACAGGCATCGAAGGCCTAACATAATAACAGATGGCTGTAGGCAATCTTAAATTGGTTCCAGGGGAACACGGGCAGCAGTGGCCTGGTCAGTGTAGTAGTAGTTGAAAGAACGGACCACAGACAGGCTTCGAAGGCCTAACATAAAAAAATTGGGCTGGCTGTAGGCAATGTTAAATTGGTTCCAGGGGTACACGGGCAGCTGTGGTGTGGTCAGTGGAGGCCTAGTGGAAGGAGTGACCGCAGACAGGCATCAAAGGCCTAACATAATAACAGATGGCTGTAGGCAATTTTAAATTGGTTCCAGGGGAACACGGGCAGCAGTGGCCTGGTCAGTGTAGTAGTAGTAGAAAGAACGGACCGCAGACAGGCTTCGAAGGCCTAACATAAAAAAATTGGGCTGGCTGTAGGCAATTTAAAATTGGTTCCAGGGGTACACGGGCAGCAGTGGTGTGGTCAGTGGAGGCCTAGTGGAAGGAGTGACCGCAGAAAGGCATCAAAGGCCAAACATAATAACAGATGGCTGTAGGCAATTTTAAATTGGTTCCAGGGGAACACGGGCAGCAGTGGTGTGGTCAGTGGAGGCCTAGTGGAAGGAGTGACCGCAGACAGGCATCGAAGGCCTAACATAATAACAGATGGCTGTAGGCAATTTTAAATTGGTTCCAGGGGAACACGGGCAGCAGTGGCCTGGTCAGTTTAGTAGTAGTTGAAAGAACGGACCGCAGACAGGCTTCGAAGGCCTAACATAAAAAAATTGGGCTGGCTGTAGGCAATGTTAAATTGGTTCCAGGGGTACACGGGCAGCAGTGGTGTGGTCAGTGGAGGCCTAGTGGAAGGAGTGACCGCAGACAGGCACCGAAGGCCTAACATAATAACAGATGGCTGTAGGCAATTTTAAATTGGTTCCAGGGGTACACGGGCAGCAGTGGTGTGGTCAGTGGAGGCCTAGTGGAAGGAGTGACCGCAGACAGGCATCAAAGGCCAAACATAATAACAGATGGCTGTAGGCAATTTTAAATTGGTTCCAGGTGAACACGGCCAGCAGTGGCCTGGTCAGCGGAGGATGATTGTAATGAGTGTCTGCCATTTAGTAGTCCAAAACAATACATAAATGTGAATGTCTCACATTAAAATCCAGCGAAAACACTAAAGGGTGCAATCTTTAGGTACAGGGGTGGGATCCTCTGCGTTGTTTCTGACCTACTAATTTGGCGCAAAGTTTTTACTTTGGTAAATAGAGGACACTGCCCCTGACTATGTTAAGTACCATTATACATGTCAACACAATGGTATTGTCAGTGGCAGGAATGGAAGGATGTCAGCGCATAGTCTAAACATTGGTGAAAGTGTGAGAGATAATTGTGGAATTGGCAGAGCAATGTTTGACCTGGGGGTGGGTGAACTCTCTTGTGGACGGCGGTAGAGGCCCAGGGCCCCTCATGTTACAACAGTGTGTCTGACGTTGGGTGCGCACCACCACCGCCAGAGACAGTTTAGTGTACTATGAGGGACCCAGTGGCAGTTCTTTCGACCAAAAGCGGGCACAACCACCTCCTCAGACAAACAGCACTCTCACGGGTGCTTGCGCCAAGTCGCGATACCACGGCCCCGTGTGGGGAGTTTGGCCATTTAGGGAGGTGTAAACATGTCGTATGCTGGATAATCAGCTGCTGCAAATTAAGACATTTGAAAAGTCATTCACAGTAGTCCACAGGCAAGAGCTTTTCATAGGAAAGCTAGGTGTCGCCCGGGCAAGGTGGGGCAAAAGAATTCGAAATCCAGTTGTGGTTCATTTTAATGAATGTTAGACCATCAACATTTTGTGTAGCCAGACGAGTCCTTTTTTCGGTTAATATTGAACCTGAAGCACTGAATACTCTTTCTGATAGGACACTCGATGCCGGGCAAGCAAGCTCCTGCAATGCATATTCAGCCAATTCTGGCCAGGTGTCTAATTTTGATGCCCAGTAATCAAATGGGAATGACGGTTGAGGGAGAACATCGATAAGGGATGAAAAATAGTTTGTTACCATACTGGACAAATGTTGTCTCCTGTCACTTTCAATTGATGCAGCAGTACCTGTCCTGTCTGCGGTCATAGCAAAATCACTCCACAACCTGGTCAGAAAACCCCTCTGTCCAACGCCACTTCTGATGTGTGCACCCCTAACACTCCTGGTCTGCTGCCCCCTGGAGCTCGTGTGAGAACGATCACGGGCGCTGTGTGCTGGGAATGCCTGAAGCAAATGGTCAACAAGAGTTGATTGTTTTGTTGCTAATATTAGTTCCAAGTTCTCATGTGGCATAATATTTTGCAATTTGCCTTTATAGCGAGGATCAAGGAGGCAGGCCAACCAGTAATCGTCATCGTTCATCATTTTAGTAATGCGTGTGTCCCTTTTGAGGTTACGCAAGGCATAATCCGCCATGTGGGCCAAAGTTCCAGTTGTCAAATCTGCGGTTGTGCTTGGTTGAGGTGAAGTTGCAGGCAAATCTACGTCACTTGTGTCCCTCAAAAAACCAGAACCCGGCCTTGCCACGTCACCAATTTCCAGTGACCCCGGGAAAGCTTCCTCATTAAAAATATACTCATCCCCATCATCCTCCTCGTCCTCCACCTCTTCTTCGCCCGCTACCTCGTACTGTACACTGCCCTGACCAGACAATGGCTGACTGTCATCAAGGCTTTCCTCTTCCTCTGGTGCAGACGCCTGATCCTTTATGTGCGTCAAACTTTGCATCAGCAGACGCATTAGGGGGATGCTCATGCTTATTATGGCGTTGTCTGCACTAACCAGCCGTGTGCATTCCTCAAAACACTGAAGGACTTGACACATGTCTTGTATCTTCGACCACTGCACACCCGACAACTCCATGTCTGCCATCCTACTGCCTGCGCGTGTATGTGTATCCTCCCACAAAAACATAACAGCCCGCCTCTGTTCGCACAGTCTCTGAAGCATGTGCAGTGTTGAGTTCCACCTTGTTGCAACATCTATGATTAGGCGATGCTGGGGAAGGTTCAAAGACCACTGATAGGTCTGCATACAGCTGGAGTGTACAGGCGAACGGCGGATATGTGAGCAAAGTCCACGCACTTTGAGGAGCAGGTCGGAGAAACCAGGATAAGTTTTCAATAAGCACTGCACCACCAGGTTTAAGGTGTGAGCCAGGCAAGGAATGTGTTTCAGTTGGGAAAGGGAGATGGCAGCCATGAAATTCCTTCCATTATCACTCACTACCTTGCCTGCCTCAAGATCTACTGTGCCCAGCCACGACTGCGTTTCTTCCTGCAAGAACTCGGACAGAACTTCCGCGGTGTGTCTGTTGTCGCCCAAACACTTCATAGCCAATACAGCCTGCTGACGCTTGCCAGTAGCTGCCCCATAATGGGACAACTGGTGTGCAACAGTGACAGCTGACGATGGAGTGGTTTGGCGACTGCGGTCTGTGGAAGAGCTCTCGCTTCTGCAGGAGGATGAGGAGGAGGAAGAGGGGGTGCGAACGCCTACAGCCAACTGTTTCCTAGACCGTGGGCTAGGCACAACTATCCCGAAATTGCTGTCCCCTGTGGACCCTGCATCCACCACATTCACCCAGTGTGCCGTGATGGACACATAACGTCCCTGGCCATGCCTACTGGTCCATGCATCTGTAGTCAGGTGCACCTTTGTACTCACAGATTACCTGAGTGCATGGACGATGCGCTGTTTAACATGCTGGTGCAGGGCTGGGATGGCTTTTCTGGAAAAAAAGTGTCGACTGGGTAGCTCGTAGCGTGGTTCAGCGTACTCCATCAGGGCTTTGAAAGCTTCGCTTTCAACTAACCGGTAGGGCATCATCTCTAACGAGATTAGTCTAGCTATGTGGGCGTTCAAACCCTGTGTACGCGGATGCGAGTATAAGTACTTCCTTTTTCTAACCAGAGTCTCATGTAGGGTGAGCTGGACTTTAGAGCTGGAGATCGTGGAACTAGCGGGTGTGCCGGTGGCCATGGCAGACTGAGAGACTGTTGGAGACGGTATTGTTTCCGCCGGTGCCCTAGATGCAGTATTTCCTCCTACAAAATTGGTGATTCCCTGACCCTGACTGCTTTGGGCTGGCAAAGAAACCTGCACAGATACTGCCGGTGGTGCGGAAAATGGTGGCCTTACAGTGACGGAAGGGATGTTGCGTTGCTGACTAGCTTCATTGGCCGAGGGTGCTACAACCTTAAGGGATGTTTGGTAGTTAGTCCAGGCTTGCAAATGCATGGTGGTTAAATGTCTATGCATGCAACTTGTATTGAGACTTTTCAGATTCTGACCTCTGCTTAAGCTAGTTGAACATTTTTGACAGATGACTTTGCGCTGATCAATTGGATGTTGTTTAAAAAAATGCCAGACTGCACTCTTCCTAGCATCGGATCCCTTTTCAGGAATTGCAGACTGAGCTTTAACCGGATGGACACGCTGTCCTCCAACAGTTTTTTGCTTTGCCACGCGTTTTGGGCCAGATACGGGCCCGGCAGATGGAACCTGTTGCGATGTTGATGCCTGCTGCGGCCCCTCCTCCTCCGCTTCAGAACTACTGCCGCCTGCACCCTGTTCCCCCAATGGCTGCCAATCGGGGTCAACAACAGGGTCATCTATTACCTCCTCTTCTACCTCGTGTGTAACTTCGTCTGTGTCACCGTGTCGGTCTGTGGTATAGCGTTCGTGATGGGGCAACATAGTCTCATCAGGGTCTGATTGTGGATCAGTACCCTGAGAGGGCAATGTTGTGGTCTGAGTCAAAGGACCAGCATAGTAGTCTGGCTGTTGCTGTGCATCAGTGCACTCCATGTCAGAATCTACTTGTAATGGGCATGGCCTGTTAACTGTTTCACTTTCTAAGCCAGGGACGGTATGTGTAAAGAGCTCCATGGAGTAACCCGTTGTGTCGCCTGCTGCATCCTTCTCTCTTGTTGTTGTTTTTGCTGAAGAGGACAAGGAAGCGACTTGTCCCTGACCGTGAACATCCACAAACGACGCGCTGCTTTTACATTTACCAGTTTCAGAAGAGGAGGCAAAAGAGCTAGAGGCTGAGTCTGCAAGGTAAGCCAAAACTTGCTGTTGCTGCTCCGGCTTTAAAAGCGGTTTTCCTACTCCCAGAAAAGAGAGCGTTCGAGGCCTTGTGTAGCCAGACGACGAACCTGGCTCCACAGCTCCAGACTTAGGTGGAATATTTTTTTTCCCACGACCACCTGATGCTCCACTACCACTACCATCATTACCAGCTGACAATGAACGCCCACGGCCACGACCTCTTGCACCAGACTTCCTCATTGTTTTATAAACTTAACCAAAGTAACTTTATTTGTTGCTGTCAAACAACTTACACGGTGAGCTATAACTTCTGTTTGATTTCAATATCCCTTTACAGGTTGGTGATACCACAAGGAAAATCAGGCACAATGTTACACACTCTGTTTTCTGTGGCACCAAATCACAGAGATGCCACACACGCAGGACTGTCACTCAAGCACAAATGTCAATATAAATCTCCCAATTTTTTTTTTTTTTTTTTTTCAGGGAGACTTTATAAACAAAATAAAATAAAATGATTTTTTCAGGAATAATTTAGAAACCAAATAAAATAAAATGATTTTTTCAATGACAATTTAGAAACCAAATTAAAAAAAAAAAAAAGGCTTTCTATGGCCCACTGACTGAGAGATGACGCACACAGGAGTCAGGAGTGGCACACAAGCCCTGAGGCAAATATTTTTCTCCCACTGATTGATGTAGTGATTTTTTCAGGTAGATTTTAGAACCCAAATCAAGCAAAAAAATTAATAGGCTTTCTATGGCCCACAATTTGAGAGAGAGAGAGATGGCACACCCAGGAGTCAAGTCTGGCACACAAGCAGAAAGGGCAATATTAATCTCCCACCTATTTTTTTTTTTCAGGGTGACTTTATAAACAAAATAAAATTTAATGATTTTTTCAGGAATAATTTAGAAACCAAATAAAATAAAATGATTTTTTCAATGACAATTTAGAAACCAAATAAAAAAAAAAAAGGCTTTCTATGCCCCTCTGAGTGACAGATGGCACACACAGGAGTCAGGAGTGGCCCACAAGCCCAGAGGCCAATATTTTTCTCCCACTGATTGATGTAGTGATTTTTTCAGGTAGATTTTAGAACCCAAATCAAGCAAAAAAATTAATAGGCTTTCTATGGCCCACAATTTGAGAGAGAGAGAGAGATGGCACACCCAGGAGTCAAGACTGGCACACAAGCAGAAAGGGCAATATTAATCTCCCACCTATTTTTTTTTTTCAGGGAGACTTTATAAACAAAATAAAATAAAATGATTTTTTCAGGAATAATTTAGAAACCAAATAAAATAAAATGATTTTTTCAATGACAATTTAGAAAAAAAAAAAAAAAGGCTTTCTATGCCCCACTGAGTGACAGATGGCACACACAGGAGTCAGGAGTGGCCCACAAGCCCAGAGGCCAATATTTTTCTCCTACTGATTGATGTAGTGATTTTTTCAGGTAGATTTTAGAACCCAAATCAAGCAAAAAAATAAATAGGCTTTCTATGGCCCACTGACTGAGAGATGGCACACACAGGAGACAGGAGTGGCACACAAGCCCTGAGGCCAATATTTTTCTCCCACTGATTGATGTAGTGATTTTTTCAGGTAGATTTTAGAACCCAAATCAAGCAAAAAAATAAATAGGCTTTCTATGGCCCACTGACTGAGAGATGGCACATACAGGGATGGCACTCTAGCAGAAATGCCAATCTTAATCTCCCACAAAAAAAAAAAAAAACAGGGACTGTCCTACAATTACTATCTCCCTGCAGTAATCTCAGCCAGGTATGGCAGGCAGCAATAAGGAGTGGACTCATGCACAAATTAAATAAAAAGTGTGGACAAACAAAAAAGATAGCTGTGCAGAAAGGAAGGAACAAGAGGATTTGTGCTTTGAAAAAAGCAGTTGGTTTGCACAGCGGCGTACACACAGCAATGCAGCTATCAGGGAGCCTTCTAGGGCAGCCCAATGAGCTACAGCGCTGAGGAAAAAAAAAAAGTAGCTTCCACTGTCCCTGCACACCGAAGGTGGTGTTGGGCAGTGGAAATCGCTACAGCACAAGCGGTTTGGTGTTTAATGAACCCTGCCTAACGCTATCCCTGCTTCTGACGAAGCGGCAGCAACCTCTCCCTAAGCTCAGATCAGCAGCAGTAAGATGGCGGTCGGCAGGAACGCCTCTTTATAGCCCCTGTGACGCCGCAGACAGCAAGCCAATCACTGCAATGCCCTTCTCTAAGATGGTGGGGACCAGGACCTATGTCATCACGCTGCCCACACTCTGCGTTCACCTTCATTGGCTGAGAAATGGCGCTTTTCGCATCATTGAAACGCGACTTTGGCGCGAAAGTCGCGTACCGCATGGCCGACAACGCACAGGGGTCGGATCGGGTTTCATGAAACTCGACTTCGCCAAAAGTCGGCGACTTTTGAAAATGTTCGACCCGTTTCGCTCAACCCTAGTGAACATGATAAACTGCTGGACTGTGGGTGCTGTGCAAGTAGAGATGTTATAGTGGATTGAGGAAGATGTAGTGTGCTCAGTGAAACAATAGCAGGCATCTCCTCTTCAATAACAGCTGATGGACTCTAACTCACCTCAACTGTTAGGTGTAAAAAAGTGAAGGATTTGAGGCTGGAGACCTGTGTGAGAGCACTTACCTCAGTGATGTAGGAGGAACTACCAGATGCAGTTAATGGGACAGCCAGAGGTTGGTGGGGCCTGCTAGTCCACATTTTTGTGCAGTGAGATTCCCAGACTAACGCATGTTGATCGTGCATTTGCCGGTTACTGCATGTATTGGTCAAATTATTGCAATTTTTGCCTCTACTGAATCGTTTTTTGGCAGATAACGTGTATGGGGTCATAATTTGCTGTCTCAAAAAAGTCCCAGGCTATGCAACCTTTGCCATCCCCGTGAACTGCACACTCGCAACTGGTGTGGGCAACAGCCAGAGCTGTGGTTGAGAATGCAGTGCTTGTTGTGGTTGCATCACTCCATGCCTGTGTGGGAAAATGCAACGTAAACTCTTCTTCCTCCTCTTCCATCTCCTCTGCTGAGCTACTCAGCTGCATGCCTCTGGGTTTACACCAAGTGGGATCTACAAGCTCATCATTCTCTCTGTTCACCTGTTCACCACCCCTTATCCAGAGAGTCACTTTCATCCTGCCCTGACAGCACAGTACAATCCTGTTTGTGCCTCAGGACTGTCAGGATCACTACCATCCCCGGGTGTGAACATCTGGTGAAGGGGGTCTGGATTCTGCTTGGCCCCTGAGCTAACATGAAAAAAGTTCAGGCTTCGGTGCATATGCTTTCCTCCTCTGGATTCTGTGAATATTTAGAGTAAACCTCTCATGCCTGTGGAATGGAATGTGTAAACAGTTCTGCAGACTCGCTTATCTGTGGTTCACCACAGTTAGTTGGCGGTTGAAAAGTTGTGATGTGGGGGGAAACAAGGGTAATTGGGGTGCCACCTCTGAGCATTTTACTGTGTATGATGTTAAGGTGGAGGAAGAGGAGGGTAGGCCACTTGATTCAGCTCTTGTCATCCATTGGAGCACATGTGTGGCTGGCAAAGAATGGGAGTCGAGTAGCCCATCCAGTAACAGTTTTCAGTTGTCTTTGGATAGGACGAGATGGTGTTTGTTCAGTAGAGATTTTGGTTACATTGCCTCTTAAGCCTATTACCCCTTCCGCCACAACCTCACTTTTCACACTCAGGTTGTATATACCTTTCCCCTTTTTTAAGCTGATGTTTCACAACCATAGGCCCACACCTGTCAGTCACCTGTCACTAAATTAACAATCAGTATTTATTTTTTGAGATAGGGTGCCTGCACAATATTAGCCCAAACAATTTTGATTAGCAAATTGGACCTGGTGCCGGTACCTTATTATTAGCTCAAATTATTTTGACTAGGAAATGTGGACTCCTCCCTGCATCCCAATATAAGCCTACACTTTTTGTTAGGAAATGGGGCTTCCTGAGCCCTGACTGCAACACAGTATTACCCCCAATGATTTTAGCCCCATTTGCTTCCAAACTCCCTGAACAGCATGTTCACAGGGAACTTTCCATTCACCTCTCATCTAACTTGCTCTGTAACAACATACAATCTGGCTTCTGTCCCCAACATTCCACCAAAACTGCCCTGACCAAAATTACTAACAACTTACAGCCAAAGCTAACAGACAATTCTATATAGTCCTCCTTCTTGACCTGTCCTCCGCCTTCGACACAGTGGACCACTGCCTCCTATTACAGATCCTCTCTTCCTTTGGTATCAAAGACCTTGTAATATCCTGAATCTCCTCATACCTTACCAACCACTCATCTAACGTCTCCTACTCCCACACTATCTCTTCATCCCACCCTCTCTCTGTTGTATTCCCTCAAGGCTCTGACCTATGACCCCTACTTTTCTTTATTTATATCCTTGGCCTGCTACAACTCATAAAGTCCTATGGCTTTCAGTACCATTCATTCACTGATCACAATCTCTTGCTCAGACGTCACCTCTCTGCAGTCCAGAATCCAGAAGTATCTATCAGCCATATGCGCGTTCATCTGCTCGCACTTCCTCAAACTCAATGTGGAAAAATCTGAACTCATTATCTTTTCTCAATCTCACGTATCTTACCTACATGATCTCTCTATCACATTAAATTACATCATGCTTTCCCCTGTATCGGAGCACCAATGGGCTTGTCTTATGATGTGCTTCCAGTTTGAACATGTTAGATGCCACTGTCAGAAATTGACAGGGGCACTTAACATGTTAACAGCTGCGGGTATATTGTGATTCTACCCACAGCTGTTCGAGGTACATGACAGCTGATCAAATCAGTTATCATGTGCCAGAAAAGAAAGATGCGGGTGCAGCGGATCAAGGGCAGGGGGCAACATTGGACGTACCTATACGTCCAAGGTCATGAAGGGGTTCAAGAATTGGGCCTCATGCAGAATATCCATTTATTCTGATTTTATTGTCCAGGAAATCCGTATGCTATTGCAATTAACAGCTGGACAGTAGGGCAGTGAAATTGAAAAAGCAGGACTGTGTGAGCTTTGATACCAATCATCATGAGTCCTTCCTTTGAGAATTACTTTTATTACTACTACTACTACTGCTACTACTATTTTGCTACATGTTAAAAATTGTGCAGCATAAATCCAGGAAAATAAAACCATTCTGAAGATATGGCAATTTTATAGCTATAGAAAATAAAAATACTTTCAAATAATCAATCTACTTGAATATTATAAAAATTGGCATTCTCCAAAATATGGATTATTTGTAATTCTCTTTTGCTTGGAATTGTCAAAATGTCAGCCGCTTGCTACCATTTTGATGAACTGTAAGGAGCTAAACTGCAAAAAAATTGCAAAAATAAAAAACGCCTGTAAAATAGTAAATAAATAAAAGAAAGGGTGCATGGCCGGAAGCTACAGCATGATGGCTTTGTTTCCGTGAGCACTGCAGACAAGGACCTGCAAAATGCATGTACTACTTCTCAGAAGACCCCAATGGACATAAAAAGTTGCTGAAGACCTTCCTTACATCTTTTGGATCATTTTCATGAAATTAGAATATGTCAAAACCTGACTTGAAAGAAGAGACTTCTGTTCCCCAGCCATCAAAGCAGCAGCAGTATCAGCTGATCCAGACTCCAGGACTTCAAGACAGCGTGAGATCCATCTCATCTCTGAGTCCAGAGAACCCCAACCCAGGGTCTATGGACTCCCAGAACCCAGGGAAGATCCACTATCCCCCTACAAGTTTCACAGCAGCTATCAGAATTAAGGATTCTTTGCTGACAATCAAAACACTGCCAACCGAAAGAGAAGAGGACATAGCAGTATGCAATATCCTGGTCCGGCACCTCCGCTCACAAGTGGAGAGATGTGTACACTAAAAATAAACTGGCACAGACTTTTCTAGCAAGGGACAGACCCTTTCTGCTTCTAAAAAATAACCTCAAGCTGGGAATCCCTGTAAATGAAGGACTCTCAGCTCCTCACAGCCGTGCTTGGAATAGGATACGGCAAAGCCGGCTAGTAATAAGCCACAAGCTCCGAAAGAGCTGGCTTTTAAAAACAATACTATAAAAGGGATATAAATAAAAAGATAACTCCTCCAACCAAATATAAATATGTCCTCTGAAGTTGGGGATAATGCCCCTAGAAATAAGAAAAAGATCTAGGCTGATAAAACTTCTAATAATAGATGTTTCCCAATACAACATATTGGAGTACAGGAAGAATCAAAGGACTCTTCCCCAAATATGACTCCCTACAAACAAGGTCTTAGACATGATTTACAAAGTCCACTTGTCCATACAAACTCTAATTCAGATGTTCAAAACTTCATTATGGAGTTTCAGGCTTCCCTATCTGAATCCCAGGCTAGCAATCTTTCAGCTTCAAAAAAAATACATTTGTGAATATTTCAAATTCACTATTCTTCAGATGGACACAAATAGCAATAAAAGGTGTAACAACCTTCAAATTTCCATAGAAGATGTTAATCAGAAAATATCCATCACAGAAAAAAAAGTAGAAGATATTGTCTTTAGAAAGAGGTAATTTTCTCCTAAAGGAGGAAATTAAACTGTTAAAAACAAAATTAAGAGATCAAGAAGATAGTGCTTGGAGTATTGATCGCATTCCACAAATCCCAGCAGGCGTGATATTTAGTAGAGGTATTAATCCTTATGGCAAAATATAATTCAAAGGAATTATGAATTTCTCCATAATGTTATAAATAGTTGGAATATAATGAGTTTTTAATTTTGACCAATGAGCAGCCTTGTAACAGCTCTTCTCTGAATCCAGAGAAATCCAGCCCATGGTCCATGGACTCCCGGGACATGGAGAAGATCCACTATCCCTACAAGTCCCACAGCAGCTATCAGAAGGAAGGATCTTACCCTGACAAACAAAGCACTGACAACTGAAAGAGAAGAGGAGATAGCAGTAAGCAATATAACACTCCCATGCCTTCGCTCACAAGTAGAGAGATGTGTCCACTTAAAGTCAACTAGAACATACTTCACTAGCAAGGGAGAGATCCTCTCTGCTTCTAAGGGTACCGTCACACAGTGGCATTTTGATCGCTACGACGGCACGATCCGTGACGCTCCAGCATCGTAACAATATTGCTCCAGCGTCGTAGACTGCTGTCACACTTTGCAATGTACGATGCTGGAGGGATAATTTCATGACGTATGTGCGATGTAGAAGCCGTTGGTTACTATGCGCACATCGTATACAATATCGTGCACACCTTTGTTACACCATGCGATCATGCCGCCACAGCGGGACACTAGACGACGAAAGAAAGTTTCAAACGATCTGCTACGACGTACGATTCTCAGCGGGGTCCCTGATCGCAGGAGCGTGTCAGACACAGCGAGATCGCTGGAACGTCACAGATATATCGCTGGAACGTCACGAATCGTGCCGTCGTAGCGATCAAAATGCCACTGTGTGACGGTACCCTAAAAAATAACCTCAAGCTGGGAATCCCTCTAAAAGCAGGACTCTCAGCTCCTCACAGCCCTGCTTGCATCAGGATACGGCAAAGCAGACTAGTAATAAATAAAGAGATAACTCCTTCTCTAAATATAAATTTTGTCATAACTGTTATAGTTTTCAGTGCCAGTTAATATTTTTTTTGTTTCATATACAACTGCTTATGTTATTTTGTTAATTGTGATCATACATGACTCAGGTGATCATTTTCTTTTCCATTTCTTTTTCTCTCTTCCCTTCCCTCCCACCTTCTGTTTCCCTTTTCCCCTTCCTTCTTTTTCTAGCTTTGTTTCTCTTTTAGGTAGTTTGGTTGACATATTTGCATTATATCTGATTGCTTTTAATTTCATTTGAAATTACTCTGTTTTAATAAGTCTTCCTCTCTCCTCCAATTTACGTAAAAATCCCTAAATAAAAATTACTTTAACGAGAAAAGTTACCCACAAAAAAATAAAAGAAAATAGGTATACTTGATGGCTGAACCATACACTACAAGGACTTTTTCCACTTTACTTTTTGTGAATCCCCTATTTCCTCTTAGATTGTAAGCTTGCGAGCGGGGCACTCACTCCTCTTGGTATTTGTTGAATCATGTGTTTACTTTGTTATATCTTTTTTGTATGTACAAGTCCCCCCTGCAATGTAAAGTGCTGCAGACTATGATGGCGCTATAGAAATTAAAATTATTAATAATATTATACTCTTCTTACCACTCATCTTTCCGGACCTTCCACTCTTTTCTGTCACCTTGAAAGGAGGGTATATCAACAACAGGACAAGGGAAACATTTAATTAAAAACAACAAGTTTATCGACAAAATGTTAAAAAATATCCATATGATAAAAGTGCAGTGTCCCTGGGAGGTGCGCAAACTGACTTGTTTCGAACTATACGTTCTTAGTCATAGTATGGCATGGTTTCCTGAAATAGCATGTTGTTTTATAGAGTAAAAAAATGGAGGAAATGATGTAGAAATTATTTTTTAACATATAATGATTTATCTACATAATTTTTTCTATATCTAAAACAACATCCTATGTCAGGGAACCATGCCATAGTATGACAAAGAACGCATCCGTTTGTGCACCTCCCAGGGACACTGTATTTCATCATATGGATACTTTTAAATTTTTTCAATAAACTTGTTGTTTTTTATTTAATTTTTCCCTGGACTTGTGGCTGGAGATATCCTTCTTTCGAATTGTCTTCACCGCTATGCCAGCACAGGTTTCATTTACGTGCGCTGCTGGATTAATTGCATTCATTAATTGGTAAGTTGGATAAATATCTTTTTTTAATTTTTTCTTCACTGTGTCACCTGCATGGTCTTCGTGGCATGATGTGATTGCCATTGTAAGCGCTGAATCCCAGGGTCTGTTCAAGGTAGGCATCAGGTCACGGTGCAGATTGTGACATTATGATGTTATGACTTGACCTTACATGCACCAGTGCAGTACCATCCTGGGTCTCATCAGAATCGGCTTAATGTGAACATGCGGTGATGGTGAGTAGCAAAAGTGAGCATTATGGTGAGTATAAGTTTCTCTTTTCTTTATATCTTACTTTTATGGGGAGACCCCAGCGCATAATACGGGAAATTCAATTTGCTAAGAATAGCTTCAATGCAAATTAAATCTCCCGGGAATATCTGTGCAAACAAGCAAATTCAAATTTTGCCTGCTCTACTTCATCTTTAATCCCATCGTTTGCCAAAGTAATTCTTTATTTACTGGTAAATATGGTACACCATGAAGAAGGTAAATATTTGTACTACATTTGAGACAATTTGTTAAAGAGTAAGAACCTTGTGAGTGCTGAAAGACAGTATAAAAATAGCAAAAGCGATGAGAAAAAAAGAGGCTATTTTTAATCTAAATGAGAGAAGAAAAAAAAGAAATTCAATGTGTCCTTCATTTGTCTGCAATGCATTCAACTATGATTTAACCAAGCTATTACCAATATCAAAAGGAGAGAAAATTACACATGGCATAGCTCTTGACACCTGAAATGAACAAGATTTGCTGGAAAACACTCAAATCAGTTTCGTGCTGCATTAAAGGAAACAGAATAGAAAATAGAATTCTTGCTGGGAAAGACAGAAAAAAATAGTAAAACACGCACAAAATGAACTGTGCCGAAGACTTCTGTAAAGTCCACTTTTCAAAGAATGATCTCTTCTTCAATTGTATATTTGTTTTAAAATATTACATAGTAAGGTTTGTTCATGGGTAATTAATTTTTATAGCACAGGAGACCTACATTAGCTGATGTAACCCCAGGTAGTGCAGCTAATTCTAAATATTAAAACATATTTCATAATTAAACCAAATATAAAGTATAAGTAGAACAGATAACCTCTGATCATTTCTTTAGGAATTTATGGGTGACTGACAGTACTGCCATTGTTTGGACTACAACGCGATTTTCCCGTTTGACAAGGACAACTGCACTACCATGTTATTGATTTGTGAATTTAGGAAGAATAGTAAAGGAATGTTTCAACATAAAATTGTAAGGAATGGTATTCCACCATTATTATTTTATTCTGTTACAACTAGAGCTCTCATGATTTAGATCCACGCATGTAATCATAATATCAGTGCTTTCTATGAAAATGGTAGAACACATGTATCAGGTTTACAATTCATTTTTTTGTATTTCATGATACCTTTTTTATATATAATACATGCTATGGTATAAAGACTGTTTATAGGAGACTAGATTGTGGTCCGATTCTAACGCATCGTGTATTCTAGAATATGCATGTCCACGTAGTATATTGCACAGCCCATGTAGTATATTGCCCAGCCACGTAGTATATTGCCCAACCACGTAGTATATTGCCCAGTCACGTACTATATTGCCCAGCCACGTAGTATATTGCCCAGTCACGTACTATATTGCCCAGCGACATAATATATTGCCCAGCGACATAGTATATTGCCCAGCCACATAGTATATTGCCCAGCCACGTAGTATATTGCCCAGTCACGTAGTATACGTAGTATATTGCCCAATCACGTAGTATATTTCCCAGTCACGTAGTATATTGCCCAGCCACGTAGTATATTGCCCAGCCACATAGTATATTGCCCAGTCACATACTATATTGCCCAGTCAAGTAGTATATTGCCCAGCCACGTAGTCTATCGCCCAGCCACGTAGTATATTGCCCAGCCACGTAGTATATTGCCCAGTTACGTAGTATATTGCCCAGTCACATAGTATATTGCCCAGTCACATAGTATATTGCCCAGCCACATAGTATATTGCACAGTGATGTAGTATACAGCACAGAGCCATGTAGTTTACAGCACAGACACGTAGTTTACTGCCCAGTCACATAGTATATTGGCCAGTCACGTAGTATATTGCCCAGCCACGTAGTATATTGCCCAGCCATGTATGTAACAGGTTAAAAAAAGACTTAAAATACAAAATAAACATATACTCACCATCCGTGGGCTCCTTGTATTCCTGGTGCTTATGTGCGGTGCACGCGGCAGCTTCCGGTCCCAGGATTGGTATGAGCGCAGGACCTGTGATGACGTCGCGGTCACATGACCGTGACATCATGGAAGGTCCTTCTCGCATAGCATCCTTGCCAACGGAACCTGTCGCTTGCACTGCCGAGGAGAGGACGCGACGGCGGAGGGTGAGAATAACCTTTTTTTATTATTATTATTTGTAACATTAGATAGTAAAAAGTTGGTCACACAGGGTTAATAGCTGCGTTAATGGAGTGCATTACACCGTGGTCCATTAACGCTGGCATTAACCCTGTGTGAGGGCTGACTGGAGGGGAGTATGGAGCGGGCACTGACTGCGGGGAGGAAGTAGCGGCCATTTTTCCTCCGGACTGTGCCGGTCGTTGATTGGTCATGGCTGTTTTGCTGCGACCAATCAACGACTTGGATTTCCATGACAACAGAGGCCGCGACCAATGAATATCTGTGACAGAAAGACAGACAGACAGAAAGACAGACAGATGGAAGTGACCCTTAGACAATTATATAGTAGATTCCATTATTCAGTACTGCCTTTGTGTGACATAATGGAAAATCATTAAAAAAATCTGAAGGGATAATGCATGGCAACTTCCCCTACGCCTATCAGCTAATCTCTAAGGCATAGAGAAGCCTCAACGCACAATAAACTGATTCCCAGGCCAGATTTATTCTCAGACAGGATCAAGTTAGGACAACTGTTTTAATTATTTGCTCATCTCTGACTTTATGCATCAGCAATGTCTATCACTACATTAACATCCTCTAGTATTCCAGTGCATTCACATTGTGTTCTTGCCCACGCTCAGTGTTCCAGTCAGGGCTTACATCTGAACCCCCTGCAAAACAGGAATCGGTCATATGGCCGACAGGGGCGTGCATGATTTTCAGGCATATATGCCTACTGAAGGGGGACACTCAGATACAGTCTACTACGTCTGAGTGTCCGCCTCCAGTAGGCATTTACTCACCAAAATGATCAACACAGCACACATTGACTCTGTCTTCACCATTATAGTAATTACACCCATCGGCGTATACGCCCCAATCCCATTTTGCAAAGGGTTCGGATTCAAGCCTTGACAGGACCACTGAATGTGGGCAAGAATGACATGTGAATGGAGCCTTACTAGGGTTGAGCGAAACGGGTCGAAAATATTCAAAAGTCGCCGACTTTTGGCAAGGTCGGGTTTCATGAAACCCGACCCGACCCCTATGTGGGGTCGGCCATGAAGTCGGCGATCTTTTGAATCTAGAATCGGAATTTTGATACCGATTCCCGATATGTTAGGCTTGTGATTGGCCGCGCGGCCGCCCATGTGACCGCTCGCGCGACCAATCACAAGCCGCGACGTCACCGAAGGTCCTGGAAGGGCTGATTCTTAGGAAGGAAGGCTGCCGGAAAGAAGCAGGGCGCGTCCGAGGGTGAGTATATACCTAATAGGAATATACTCACCCTCGGACGCGCCCTGCTTCTTTCCGGCAGCCTTCCTTCCTAAGAATCAGCCCTTCCAGGACCTTCGGTGACGTTGCGGTGACATCGCGGCTTGTGATTGGTCGCGCGAGCGGTCACACGGGCGGCCGCGCGGCCAATCACAAGCCGCGACGTCACCGCGACGTCACCGCAAGGTCCTGGAAGGCTGATTCTAAGGAAGGAAGGTTCCCGGTTAGTACCAGGGCGCGTCAGAGGGTAAGTATTGCGATATTTTTTATTTTAATTCTTTATTTTACACTAAAATATGGATTGCAGGGCCTGAAGGAGAGTTTCCGCTCCTTCAGACCCTGGGAACCATGGAAACCCAATGCACTGCATTGGGTTTCGAGTTTCGGCCAACCCCGACCTTGACTTTTTTATAGGATCGGCCGATTTCACTCGACCCGACTTTTGAAAAAGTCGGGTTTCGTGAAACCCGACCCGATCCTATAAAAGTAAAGGTCGCTCAACCCTAAGCCTTACAAATATCTGAATTTTCAAGTAAATTTATAATTTTGAATAATTATACCATCTACAATAGATTTTTTTTATTGTGAAACAATCTGCCGTCTTCATTAGTACACAAGTTCTCTGAGGGTAAATAGTGTTTGGATAAAACAGGAATGAATAAAATCAAATACTGGAAGCGATGTTTAATATTATTTTAAAAGATGCATTTAGACTTCATCATTTTTAATTGTTACAATAAAAAATCCATACAAGGAAAGTGTTTAAGTCCTGGTGGTTTGGTAATTAGCATTTCTGATATGCCACAACAAAAATGAATCTAAAAAGTGTCTTCATTGTGTAGTATTCATTACTAAGTGATTTTGGTATCTTATGCAGACAATGCATTGCATATGCTGAGTACTAAGCAGGAAAGATATGAACAGATGAAGACAATGAGAAATCTAGTAAAGAATTGTTCATCTAAAGAGATACCTATCTCTCTCTATCCTTCTCTATACAGTAGAGGAAATAAGTATTTGATCCCTTGCTGATTTTGTAAGTTTGCCCACTGACAAAGACATGAACAGTCTATAATTTTAAGGGTAGGTTAATTTTAACATTGAGAAATAGAATATCACTCTTCTCACCCATCATCTTACTTATGATTTTATAGCCCATTCCAGCTTTGTGCTCTTTGGTCTTGCCCATGTTGTAGAGCAGTGTTCCCCAACTCCGGTCCTCAAGAGCCACCAACAGGTCTTGCTTTCAGGATTTCCTTAGTATTGCACAGGTGATTGAATGCTTGCCTGTCCAGGTGATGCAATTATCACTTGTGAAATACTAAGGAAATCCTGAAAACATGAAAAGTTGGTGGCTCTTGAGGACCGGACTTGGGGAAGACTGTTGTAGAGGTTAGAGTCTAAATAATTGAGTCTGTGGACAGGAGTCTTCAGGGGCTGGCTGGCAAATTTTAGCCTGAGGGGCAGGCACACAACAGTGGCCCACAAGTTGTGGCGGCCCGTTTTTAAACAACTTACCTCATGCTGCTGCATAAAACAGCAACCAAGCTTACCAAATAGATACGGGAGCAAAACCGAGCTTAACACATTGATATGGGAACAGAACTGAGCTCAGGACATGTATATGGGAACAGAATCAAGCCTACTACAGACACACAGATAAAAGAACAAGACTTGGTTATCAGAAACATAAGTTTGTTGCCTGGAAGTTGCATTTTATCCTCATAATTTCTGCCATATTCAAACTGCATATTTTCTGTACTTGTCACGTGACCGCTCCATACATGATGCATACGCAAGTATGAGCCAACCTCTTATTTAAATTTCTCTCAGTTGTTACCACAACATTTGGTCGTGATTGGTTATATACAAACTGAATAAAGACTTGATGAGCACGGAGAGTGAAATCAATGGTATGTAAGTAGTATAATACAAACTGTGAGGGTATGTGCCCACGATCAGTAATTGCTGCAGGTTTGACGCTGCGTACTTATGCAGCGTCAAACCCGCAGCGGCCAGATGGTACAGCAAAGTGGATGGGATGTCAAGACATTCCATGTCCACTATGCGTCCATATTCGCCTACGGATCACCCGCGGACACGGATATGCAGCGCGTCTCTCCATACGACAGCAGGTCTATTTCTCTTGTGGAGCGGCTCGTGACCACAAGAGAAATTTCACCAATAGAATGTATTAGACGCGGTGAATCTGCACGGTTCAGTGAACACATGCGGATTCACCGGCGTTCAATAGACAGCAGCGCTTTGGACTCAGCGGACATGCGCTGCATCCACAGCGCTGCTAATTCCCGATCGTGTGCACCCGGCCTTAATCTTCTGCATGTGAAGACAGATTCACACAAGTGTACATAAAATCATTTAAAGAGTTTCAATCCAGAAAAGTCAGACGACTTTTTCTCACTTGTCATCTGTGTGCTGTCCATTTTTTTACAGGAGCAGCTATTAATCATTTACAGGAACATTTACAGTTTCCTATGGTACAGGATTGCAATGTATTAGCAAAAATTGGATGTGGCATCTGATTATTTTTTTGTAACCACAGACTTGAATGGGCACAGTCAAGAGAAAAATCTATCCATCACCGTCATAAAACATAACAAAAACAGTCATCTGAGACATCCTATAGTTTATACACTGCTCAAAAAAATAAAGGGAGCACTTAAACAACAGAAAATAACTCCAAGTAAATCAAACTTCTGTGAAAGGAAACTGTCCACTTAGGAAGCAACACTGACAATCAATTTCACTCACTCGGATTCATTTGCTAATCCGCTCCGCATTTGCAGCCAAATCCGCAACGTGTGCACATAGCCTTACATTTCTTTGCCACCGCAACATAGCAATAAAATGCATTAAGAGACGATCAAACAATCAATAAATAATAAAAACGTCAGCTCAGGACACAAAAAATAAGTTATTACCCAATCCCAAAAAAACTGGAAACGCTACGGGTCTCTGAAAATTATGATAAATGTCCCCCCAAAAAAATGTATACAAATTTTGGAATTTTTTTGCACCACGTAAATAAAAAATAAACTACACATGTTGGGTATCTGCGCACTCATACTGACCTGGAGAATCATATTGCCAGGTCAGTTTTACCATATAGTAGACATGGTACATAAAAACATCCAATAAACAATTTTGGAATTGCATTGTTTTACAATTTCACTGCACTTGGAATTTTTTTCCCCCATTTTCCAGTACACTATATGGTAAAATCAATGGTGCCATTCAAAAGTACAACTCGCCCTGCAAAAAATTAGCCCTTATACAGCTATATTGATGAAAAAAATTAGAAAGATATGGCTCTAGGAAAAAGGAGAGGAAAAAATGAAAACGGAACATGGCCCCTGGGCAGAAGGAGTAAAAGGAGGTGTTCTGAAACGAAATGTGAAGTTCATCCTAAATATCTATATCTAATGTAATCAGTGAACCACGTTTCTAAAATATTTTAAGTAACAATGTCTAACGGCTCCCTCTCTGCTGTAACTCTTTTTTTTCCACTTCCATTCTGAATACATTAAATTTGTGACCCCTTAGAACATGCTGGGATACTCCAACGGATCTTATCAGGGGGCTCGGCTGCGGTCACTAGAGAATATTTAGTTAAAGTATACTATAAAAATGGTTCTAAAATTAAAGGGGTTGTCCAGTCTTAGGCTACAAGTCTGCAGTCACTCTATGAGACTGCAGACTTGTGAATCTTCACATTGGGTGCACAACGCGCTGTGAGGATTCTCAGGAGCCAAAAGCCGCAGACACATGTGTGCGATTATGTGATTTACATACTTCCATCCACATTCCAGCTAGCCTGTTTCCGGCCTCGCTCAGTATACTGGCATTGAGTGAAGCTGCGACCATCTAGTCGGCATCTGACCGCATGTATGAAAATGATACATACTGTCAGTTATGCGCCCACAGCTCCTGGCTCCAGAGAAACCTCACACTATGCAGCGTTACATAGGTTACAAGTCTGCAGTCAATCTAAGGCCAGATAAGTAGACAACCCCTTTAAATAGACATTTAGGGTGAAATGTTGTTGAAGACCACCCCTTTACCTTCTGCATGCTTTCATCCAGATCCTCAAACTTCTCATTTGCTCAGGGAAAATCCACAGAGCTCCTGACACACAGTGTACAGTGTAACACCCCCAGCCCATCACACCACATGCAGTGCAGCCCAGTGTAGGATTCCCCAGGCCATAGCATTACATACAGTGCTTAGCACACAGTTAGACAGTAGACACCTCAGTAAAGGTACCTTCACACTGAACGATATCGCTAGCGATCAGTGACGTTGAAGCGTCCTGGCTAGCGATATCGTTCAGTTTGACACGCAGCAGCGATCAGGATCCTGCTGTGATGTCGTTGGTCGCTGCAGAAAGTCCAGCACTTTATTTCGTCGCTGGACTCCCTGCAGACATCGCTGAATCGGCGTGTGTGACGCCGATTCAGCGATGTCTTCACTGGTAACCAGGGTAAACATTGGGTTACTAAGCGCAGGGCCGCGCTTAGTAACCCGATGTTTACCCTGGTTACCAGCGTAAAAGTAAAAAAAAACAACCACTACATACTTACATTCCGCTGTCTGTCCCCGGCGCTGTGCTTCTCTGCACTGACTGTGAGCGCCAGCCAGCCGGAAAGCACAGCGGTGACGTCACCGCTCTGCTTTCCGGCCGCTGTGCTCACAGTCAGTGCAGAGAAGCACAGCGCCGGGGACAGACAGCGGAAGGTAAGTATGTAGTGTTTGTATTTTTTACCTTTACGATGGTAACCAGGGTAAACATCGGGTTACTAAGTGCGGCCCTGCGCTTAGTAACCCGATGTTTACCCTGGTTACCGGCATCGATGGTCGCTGGAGAGCGGTCTGTGTGACAGCTCTCCAGCGACCAAACAGCGACACTGCAGCGATCGACATCGTTGTCGGTATCGCTGCAGCGTCGCTGAGTGTGACGGTACCTTAACACACCACCTTCTTACACTGCACACAGACAATTAGATGCTTTTTGCATCTTACCATTATTTCCCATCCAGAGGCTGCTGTGTGCAGCAGGAGGAGAGAAGCCCCGACGGCAGCCCAGCAGGAGGCAGAGCCAGCACCGAGCACCGCACATATCCTGGCTGCAGGGGTCCAGGGAAGGGAAGGAGCCCGTGAATCCTCCTCACCAGCCGCTGCTGCTGATCGGAAGTGCCGACGTCCTGGCTGCAGAATTTAAAGGTGCAGTGCTTCTAAAGCAGCAAGTGGTCAGGAGGCCCTAAATAGCTGCTCAGGAACTGGCCCCGGGGGCATATGCCACCCTGCCACCTGGCCCAGTCCGTTTTGGAGAAAATCTGTAGTGGAAATAGATGGGCAATGTGGAATTGTCAACTGCTGAATGTCAATTTACATTCTGTATTTTCACCATGGATTTCACTCTTTGTTATGCTGAGTGAAATCAATGGTACACCCTCAGCATTTCTGCAGCAGGCCACCATACAACGAGAGTGGTTACTAAAAATGCAGAAGAGGCAGCACAGTTTGTTAGCATGGGTCCATATGAAGACTTCTGCTGACATATAAAAAGCATGCTGGAACCTTGTAATGACGCTGGTTGAGAGGACGTACATAAGTGGTGTAGCGGTGTGGAAGCAGGTGACTATTAGTATTTGGAGCTCCTGAAGGCCCTGCCGGAGACTGTAACAGTGGCAGAAAAAGTAAAGCCCACACAGCTAGGTAAGTTCCACAAGAATTAATAAGATTCTGAGAGATTATTGCTAGACTGTCATCTTGCACTTATTTGATATTAAAGATTGCCTTGCGCAGGCGTGTACTACGGAGGACAGAGAATGAACTTCAATCCAATATTGCGGCCAGCATGCAGCCAGCGGGTAAGGAAAGGGTGAATCAAACACCTGAAAACTCCGCCCATATGACCCAAAACCAGTCCCGCCAAATTCAGGTGACAGGTTCCCTTTAATGAGCCACGTCTCCCTCACTAGATCTACAAAGTACAATGAGTAGACCTTAGGACTGTATAAGCTAACAAATTATTGTTTATCTTTCTTTTTCTAAAAGGGAATCTGTCAGTAGAACCAACCCTCAAATATATGGATAGGAGCAAATAATAAGACTGGCGATTAGCCCATATAAATAAACTTGCAAAAAAATAATGCATTTTTTAAAAATAAATTATATTTTAAAATTTACTGATTTTTAAAATCATAGTTTTAAAATCCCTTTAATGATGCCTATTATTTTTTACATATGTTGTATACCAAATTTTGTATCATATACTGACAACCATTGCATACTTATTCATTCCCATCACCATCTTGCATTTCTTTCTTTAGTTTATTTTTTAGGAACTTTACTGATTATGGAATTTTCTCTCACTATGACCTTTAGAAAGCGGTAGTATTTACATTGCATTGTTTTGTGCAATCTGTTAAATTTCTCAGTTGTGTCACTCATAAACTGGCCTTAAGCAGTAAATATTTTTCCCTTTGGCATTGTAGAAAAATAATTTATGTTCAATATTTCTGTTTTAGGCCAGGTTCACATGAGCATGTTCTTAATCTATAAATGAACCACAGTACACGGTCTGGCAGTCTCAATCTGGACATTGTGGTCAATTTAAGGATTGTGAAATACGCATGTGTGAACCTGCACTTAAAGTTGTTAGAAACTATATACACTGCTCAAAAAAATAAAGGGAACACTTAAACAACAGAGTATAACTCCAAGTAAATCAAACTTCTGTGAAATCAAACTGTCCACTTAGGAAGCAACACTGTTTGACAATCAATTTCACATGTTATTGTACAAATGGAATAGACAACAGATGGAAATTATTGGCAATTATCAAGGCACACTCAATAAAGGAGTGATTCTGAAGGTGGGGACCGCAGACCACATCTCAGTACCAATGCTTTCTGGCTGATGTTTTGATCTCTTTTGTATGTTGGCTGTGCTTTCACACTCATGGTAGCATGAGACGACACTACAACCCACGCAAGTGGCTCAGGTAGTGCAGCTCATGCAGGATGGCACATTAATGTGAGCTGTGGCATGAAGGTTTGCTGTATCTGTCAGCGTAGTGTCCAGAGGCTGGAGGCGCTACCAGGAGACTGGTCAGTACACCAGGATACGTGGAGAGGGCCGTAGGAGGGAAAAACCCAGCAGCAGGACTGCTACCTCAGCATTTGTGCAAGGAGGAACAGGAACACTGCCAGAGCCCTGCAAAATGACCTCCAGCAGGCCACAAGTGTGCATGTGTCTGCACAAACGGTTAGACACCGACTCCATGAGGATGGTCTGAGTTTCCGATGTCCACAGATGGGAGTTGTGCTCACAGCCCAAACCGTGCAGGACGCTTAGCATTTGCCACAGAACAACAGGATAGGCAAATTCGCCACTGGTGCCCTGTGCTCTTCACAGATGAAAGCAGGTTCACACTGAGCACATATGACAGAGTCTGGAGATGCAGTGGAGAGCGATCTACTCCCTGCAACATCCTTCAGCATGACTGGTTTGGCAGTGGGTCAGTAATGGTGTGGGGTGGCATTTCTTTGGAGGGCTGCACAGCCCTCCATGTGCTCGCCAAAGGTAGCCTGACTGCCCTTAGGTACCGAGATGAGATCTTCAGACCCCTTGTGAGACCATATGCTGGTGCGGTTGGCCCTGGGTTCCTCCTAATGCAAGACAATGTCAGACCTCATGTGGCTGGAGTGTGTCAGCAGTTCCTGCAAGATGAAGGGATTGAAGCCCGCCCGTTCCCCAGACCTAAATCTGATTGAACACATCTGGGACATCAAAATTCTATCATGGACAGCCCATTCTCCAGACCTGAACCCCATTGAAAACCTCTGTAATGTAATCAAGAGGATGATGGATAGTCACAAGCCATAAAACAAAGAAGAACAGCTTAAGTTTTTGCGCCAGAAGCAGTGTGAAATACTGGTGGAAAACATGTCAAGACTAGTGTTGAGCATTCCGATACTGCAAGTATCGGGTATCGGCCGATATTTGCTGTATCGGAATTCCGATACCGAGTTCCGATATTTTTGTGATATCGGAAATCGGAAGTTCCTAGTCATCTTCAGCGTGTGCGGTGCATGTGGTTCCCAGGGTCTGGAGGAGAGGAAACTCTCCTTCAGGCCCTAGGATCCATATTCATGTAAAAAATAAAGAATAAAAATATAAAATATGGATATACTCACCCCTCCGACGAACCCTGGCTGTCACCGCTGCAAGCCTCTGCCTCCGTTCCTGAGAATGCAGAGAGTGAAGGACCTTCTATGACATCGCGGTCACGTGAGCGGTCAGGTGACCGGTCACCTCACCGCGATGCCATCAAAGGTCCTTCACTCTCTGCATTCTTATGAACAGAGGCAGATGCTTGCAGCTGTGACAGCCAGGGTTCGTCAGAGGGTGAGTATATCCATGTTTTTTATTTTTATTCTTTATTTTTTACATTAATATGGATCCCAGGGCCTGAAGGAGAGTTTACTCTCCTTCAGACCCTGGGAACCTTCCAGGATACATTCCGATATTTGTGTCCCATTGACTTGCATTGGTATCGGGTATCGTTATCGGCGATGTCCAATATTTTTGGATATCGGCGATACCATCCCATACCGATACTTTCAAATATCGGAAGGTATCGCTCAACACTAGTCAAGACGCATAAAAGCTGTGATTAAAAATCATGGTTATTTCACAAAATATTGATTTCTGAACTTTTCCCGAGTTAAAACATTAGTATTGTTGTCTCTAAATGATTAAGAACTTGTTTTCTTTGCATTATTTGAGGTCTGAAAGCACTGTTTTTTTTTTCAATTTTGACCATTTTTCTTTGTAAAAAAAAAATGCAAAATGTATTGCTTGGAAAATTTATAGAATAAAAGAAGATTTTACATTTTACTCAAAAATATACCTATAAAGAGAAAAATCAGACAAACTGAACATTTTACAGTGGTCTCGTATTTTTGCCAGTGCTGTACTATAAAATTTTAAGTTAAAACATACTTTTTTAACCCCTTCCCGACCTGTGACACCACGGAGGTGTCATGAAAGTCGGTGCCAATCCGACCTGTGACGCCTATGTGGCGTCATGGAGGGATCGCGTCCCTGCAGATCGGGTGAAAGGTTAACTCCAATTTCACCCAATCTGCAGGGACAGGGGAAGTGACACTTCAGCCCAGGGTGGGTGGCTTTGCCCCCACATGGCTACGATCTCTCTGATTGGCTGTTGAAAGTGAAACAGCCAATCAGAGCAATTTGTAATATTTAACCTATGATACTTTGCGAAATATTAATCCAGCCATGGCCGATGCTGTAATGCCATCAGCCATGGCTGAAACCACGATCTGCCGCCGCGGTCAGTCTTTCCTCCCCTCTGTTCTGTGCTCCACTGCCCTCCACTGCCTTCCTCTCCCCTTGGTCCTGCCTGGCGCTCCCCCACTGTCCGATCCCACTCCCTACCTCTGGAGTTCCTGGTCTCTTCTAGTGTCCATCCAGCATCTAGGATGGACGCCGCCATCTTCCAATATTGTGGGCGCATGCGTAGTGCACCCGCCAAATCAGCCGGCCGGCAGATTCATTACAGGTAGATTTTGATCACTGTGATATAGCATCAAAATAAGAAAATAGTAAGTAAAGCCCCCCTTATCACCCCCATAGGTAGAGAAAATAATGAAATAAATAAAATATATTTATTTTTATTTTTCCACTAGGGTTAGGGTTAGAACTAGGGTTAGAACTAGGGTTAGAATTAGAGTTAGGGTTAGGGCTAGGGTTAGGGTTAGGGTAGGATTAGGGTTGCAGCAAGGGTTAGAATTAGGGCTAGGGCTGCAATTAGGGTTAGAATTGGGCTATATGCACACGGTGCTGATTTGGCTGTGGATCCGCAGCGGGTTGGCCGCTGCTGATTCGTGGCAGTTTTCCATCACGTTTACAGTACCATATAAATCTAAGGAAAACCAAATCCGCTGTGCCCATGTTGAAGAAACTACCGTGCGGAAATGCTGCGTTGTATTTTCAGCAGCATGTCAATTCTTTGTGCGGATTCGTAAGCATTTTACAATTCTTTCTCAATAGGAATCCGCAAGTGAAATCCGCACAAAAAACAGTGGAAATCTGTGGTAAATCTGCAAGTAAAACGCAGTGCATTTTACCTGCGGATTTTTCAAAAATGGTGCGGAAAAATCCACACACGAATCCGCAACGTGAGCACATAGCCTTAAAGTTAGGGCTGGAACTAGAGTTAGGGTTGGAATTAGGGTTAGGGTTGGAATTAAGGTTAAGATTAGGGTTAGGCTTGTGGTTATGGTTAGGGTTGGGATTAGGGTTGGTTGTGTGTTGGGGTTAGGGTTGCGATAAGGGTTGGGATTAGGGTTAGGTGTGTGTTGGGGTTAGGGTTGTGGTCAAGGATGTGTTGGGGTTAGGGTTGTGATTACGGTTACGATTAAGGTTAGGGGTGTGTTGGGGTTAGTATTGGAGTTAGAATTGAGGGGTTTCCGCTGTTTAGGCACATCAGGGGGTCTCCAATCACGAAATGGTGCCACTATTAATTCCAGCCAATCTTGCATTCAAAAAGTCAAATGTTGCTCCCTCCCTTCCGAGCCCCGACGTGCCCAAACAGTGGTTTACCCAAACATATGGGGCATAAGCGTACTCAGGAAAAATTGTACAACAACTTTTGGGGTCTAGTTTCTCCTGTTACCCTTGGAAAAAAAAAATGGGGCTAAAAATTATTTTTGTGGGGAAAAAATGATTTTTTTTATTTTCACGGCTCTGCGTTATAAAATTCTGTGAAGCACTTGGGGGTTCAAAGTGCTCACCACAAATCTAGATAAGTTTCTTGGGGGGACTAGTTTCCAAAATGGGGTCACTTGTGGGGGGTTTCTACTGTTTAGGTACATCAGGGGCTCTGCAAACGCAACGTGACGCCCGCAGACCATTCCATCAAAGTCTGCATTTCAAAACGTCACTACTTCCTTTCTGAGCCCCAACGTGTGCCCAAACAGTGGTTTACCCCCACATATTGGGCATTAGCCTACTCAGGACAAACTGGACAACAAATATTGTGGTTCAATTTCTTGTACTACCCTTGTGAAAATAAAAAATTGTGGGTTAAAAAATCATTTTTGAGGAAAACAAATGATTTTTTTATTTTCACGGCTCTGCTTTATAAACTTTTGTGAAGCACTTGGGGGTTCAAAGTGCTCACCACAAATCTAGATAAGTTCCTTTGGGGGTCTAGTTTCCAAAATTGGGTCATTTGTGGGGGGTTTCAACTGTTTAAGTACATCAGGGGCTCTGCAAACACAACGTGACGCCCGCAGACCATTCCATCAAAGTCTGCATTTCAAAACGTCACTACTTCCTTTCCGAGCCCGACGTGAGCCCAATCAGTGGTTTATCCCCACATATGGCATATCAGCGTACTCAGGACAAACTGGACGAAAATGATTGGGGTTCAATTTCTCCTGCTACCCTTTTGAAAATAAAAAATTGCGGGCTAGAAAAATCATTTTTGAGGAAAAAAATGAATTTTTATTTTCACGGCTCTGCGTTATAAACATTTGTGAAGCACTTGGGGGTTTAAAGTGCTCACCACACATCTACACAAGTTCCTTGGGGGGTCTAGTTTCCAAAATGGTGTCACTTGTGGGGGAGTTCAAATGTTTAGGCACACAGGGGCTCTCCAAACGCGACATGGTGACCGCTAACGATTGGAGTGAATTTTTCATTCAAAAAGTCAACTGGCGCTCCTTCTCTTTTGAGCCTTGCCGTGTGCCCAAACAGTGGTTTACTCCCACATGTGAGGTATTGGTGTACTCAGGAGAAATTGCACAACACATTTTAAGTTCCAATTTATCCTGTAGCCCATGAGAAAATGAAAAAATTGAGGCTAAAGGAATTTTTTTGTAAAAAAAAGTACTTTTAAATTTTTTCGGATCAATTTGTGAAGCACCTGGGGGTTGAAAGTGCTCACTATGCATCTAGATAAGTTCCGTGGGAGGTCTAGTTTCCAAAATGGGGTCAATTGTGGGGGAGCTCCAATCTTTAGGCACATAGGGGCTCTCCAAACGCGGCATGGTGTCTGCTAAAGATTGGAGCCAATTTTTCTTTCAAAAAGTCAAATGGTGCTCCTTCCCTTCCGAGCCCTGTCATGTGCCCAAACAGTGATTCCCCCCACATGTGGGGTATCGGCGTACTCAGGATAAATTGGACAACAACTTTCAGCGTCCAGTTTATCCTTTTACCCTTGGGAAAATAAAAAAAAATGTTGCTAAAAGCTCATTTTTGTGATTAAAAAGTTAAATGTTCATTTTTTTCCTTCCATGTTGCTTCTGCTGCTGTGAAGCACCTGACGGGTTAATAAACTTCTTGAATGTGGTTTTGAGCACCTTGAGAGGTGCAGTTTTTAGAATGTTGTCACTTTGGGGTATTTTCAGCCATATAGACCCCTCAAACTGACTTCAAATGTGAGGTAGTCCCTAAAAAAATGGTTTTGTAAATTTCGTTGTAAAAATGAGAAATCGCTGGTCAAATTTTAACTCTTATAACTTCGTAGCAAAAAGAAAATGTTGTTTCCAAAATTATGCTGATGTAAAGTAGACATGTGGGAATCTCAGAATTGTTAGGATCCGTTGAAGCGTTCTTGAGTTATTACCTCATAAAGGAAATACATAGTGGATGCTTTCCTGAAACGGAAAGTACTTGCAAGCAGCATAATACAAAGAATAGCAGGTTTACCCAGAATCCTTTGCAGTGGGCGGAGCTATGCAAATCATCTCTTTCCACCCCTGTCTAATCCACAGCGCTTGGAACTGCCAAGCGTGCAATGCTGCGGATTAGTTTCTAAATTTACACAGCCAACCAATTCCTACCTGTGGACACGTGTTTCGGGCTTTAGGCCCTCATCAGCACAGGGCTGGAATTGGTTGGCTGTATGGAGTGGGGCTCGGTGAGCAAGCGATACATATATGCTAGCCACCTTAGGGAGAGACCCAAATTGGGCTAAATGTAGCGGGACGAAAGAGACCGAAAAGCCCTCTACTTAAAGGAAATACATAGTGGATGCTTTCCTGAAACGGAAAGTACTTGCAAGCAGCATAATACAAAGAATAGCAAGTTTACCCAGAATCCTTTGCAGTAGGCGGAGCTATGCAAATCATCTGAATTCCAGCCCTGTGCTGATGAGGGCCTAAAGCCCAAAACACGTGTCCACAGGTAGGAATTGGTTGGCTGTGTAAATTTAGAAACTAATCCGCAGCATTGCACGCTTGGCGGTTCCAAGCGCTGTGGATTAGACAGGGGTGGAAAGAGATGATTTGCATAGCTCCGCCTACTGCAAAGGATTCTGGGTAAACCTGCTATTCTTTGTATTATGCTGCTTGCAAGTACTTACCGTTTGAGGAAAGCATCCACTATGTATTTCCTTTAAGTAGAGGGCTTTTCGGTCTCTTTCGTCCCGCTACATTTAGCCCAACTTGGGTCTCTCCCTAAGGTGGCTAGCATATATGTATACCTCATAAAGGGACACTGGTCATAATTGCAAGAAATGGCCAGGTCATTAAGGTCAAAATAGGCTGGGTCATGAAGGGGTTAATTACCAAATTATTCAGCTGGAAAATAAAGATATTAGTAGTTGTTTTTGTATGTACTGTCAGTGAACCACTACTTTTGCTTTCAAGTGTCTAAAATTCAATGTTATAACACTCAATATTGTCAAGCTTTCCAATTAGTCAGAGTTTCAAAGCTCACATGAAGGCAAAAACAAGCAGTGTGTTAATTGTAGTAGATTACAATAACACGTGCTATCCAGGCAAGAACATAATGGCCATGAAATGCACTTTCATGTGTTTTTCAACAAGAGGGGACAAAACAAGAGTGCACATTGGATCCAGGGATGTAATGGGGATTTTTAAAAGTAGAACTGAGATCAATAATGCAGAAGACTAAAACATGTTCAAAGAAAGCAGGATTTAAGAATATAAGGTCAAGTACAGAAGTTGGAGGTTAGTGGGATCAAGAGAACTATGAACATGATGCAATGGATTCAAAGCAGGACAAGATGAACAGTCTAAATTGAAAAGATCAAAAGACAAAGCACGAAACAAAAAAAAATAGAAAACGACTGAATCATATACACAATGGCATCTAAATTAAAACTCATTTCTTACAAAGTGCAGACCTCTAAAAGCAAATGTCCAACAAAAGGCCAGAAAGCATTTTGCTAAAAAAAAGATTATAGAGAATTTTGAGATTTTTTATAATTATAGTGTCTCTTAATGCTTGCTGCACAAAAAGTGTTGCAGCTTCAGAGCAATACTAATTCTGCTTCTATAGCTCAACATATGTATTAAATCAAATTTTGACGGAATGGTGGATTTCTACAAATAATTTTTTTAAATTATATTTTCAAAGGCCAAAAGCCAATTTACCTATCTTGAAGCAGGTCAAACATTTGGGACTTTTGAGACCATTCATTATATCACTTGTCTTGCAAGCATGATTACATCAGATAATGTACAATTGATCAGCGGCATTTAAATATTTTAACCTATTGTATATGGCATGCATCAAAGCTTCTGTGTTGTCTTATGAAGCAACTTCTGTAAGCAATCAGTTATTATCTTAAGAGAAAACCACATATTTCCAGTAATTACCACTACATATCATAGAATCATAGAATGTTAGAGTTGGAATCGACCTCCCGGTCATCGTGTCCAACCCCCTGCTCAATGCAGGATTCACTCTACCATCTCAGACAGATGTCTCTCCAGCCTCTGTTTGAAGACTTTCATGGAAACAAAGGATTAACTGTTCCCATTAGGTGATGTCCCTGCTGAGCCTTCTCCTCCTCCCTTCATAATGATCTTAGCACACACTCATTAATTGCTTCAATAGATTAGAAAGGGTCTAAGTCAGTCTATAGCTACTAATGTACATGTGCATTTCTGGAAACAATAAAAATTATGAGTTGAGAATTGCCCTAGTGACCAGTGTAAAAACTGCAAGTTTTCGAGTATTTTTTAAATCCCTTTATGATCTTTGCCGTAGAGGTACATAATTGGTTGCCTCCCCCTCTTTTAACCTGCATCTTTTCAGGCACAAGACAGCTGATTTAATCAGCTGTCATGTGCCCCTAACAGCCATGGGTGGAATTATGATCCACCCTTGGCTGTTAACATGCTTAATGCCGCTGAAAATCTCTGACAGCATGCCGAAAAAAAATCAAAATGCAAAAATTACATTTGTTTGTTCGTCGCAACATTGCAATAAAATACAGGTGCTATGGGTCTTGGAACATGGTGACTTTTTTTTCAAACTTTTTCACCACTTACAGGGAGCCTGTCAGCAGGACTGTGCACAGTAACCTACAAACAGTGTCAGGTTGGCAGCGTTATACTGATTAAAATGATACCTGAGTGATGAAATCCGTCTTGTGGTTGTTGTTTAATCTTTATTTTCAGTTTTGAGTTAATGATATGCCTGTGGTCCAGGGCGGTCTGTGGGGGGATTTCGTGTGGTGCGCTGATTAGGTTTTCATCAGTATGGCTTCTGAAATATCACTGGTCCCTCACTGACCTGCCCCCAGCTTACACAGTGAATATTATATATATTGAAAAAAAATCCCCTAATGGAGGCAGGCGTAGGAGCCTGCTCTGCAACATGATCGCATCTACAATGTAAATTTAATTATCTCCTTCAGATTGGAAATGGCTCCGACAGCGCATGCGCAGTAGCAGCTATCGGCGATCCAAAAGCTGCCACTGCGCAGGTGCCGGTGGCACCATCTTGCTAGAGAAGAAAAAATTGCCTCCTCCAAGATGGGGAAATAGCAATTGGATCCTATTAAAACTTAACCTTTAATATTTAAGGTAATATAAATCCTAGAGACATACAAAAAATGCAAAAAATTGCACCACTAAAAGAGAAGAAAAAGGAAGGGGAAACCTAGTGACGTGTGCCCTATAAACCGTACACAGAAAGAGAGGACATACAAAGCAAACAAATATAGAGGATAAAATGACAGTACTATTGACCCTGCTGGGAAAAATATATATACAGGGAGATGATGTAAATTGTACAGTACAGGTGTACCTATAAAAGGTGCGCACGGTGTAGCCCACACTGTTGTGTAAGGAGGCTTAATGCCAATTGTGCTTGTACTAGTATAGACACAAAGGAGTGTTATTATGCTATATACCAAAATGTACAGATAGGGGCCATACTGATGTCTGTCAGAGAACCGGGTTGCAGCCTTACACTATATCAAGGAGTGCCCCCTATATTTCACATTAGTGTCTCATTTGACATATATACCCCTTAAGCAGAACATAGTCCGCAGTGTTTAGACAATGGTACACTTATACATAAATGAACCTAGGCGTCTTATCATTACCTTATAGTGACTGTCAGATATAGCAGCTAAAGAGCGAGAGACTTCCAATGCCATAAATAAACATAGCCCCAATGCAAACACAGAACACACAATATTCTGGAACTATGCTGTCTCATCAATAATTAATGAGCGTTCCTTTGTGGTTGATTTGCGGGCAAAATGTATGTAAATTCATTAGCATGCCGGCCAATTTTGGAGCCGCATATGTAGGAAGGTAAAAAAGCCACAAATGTGGGTGGATCTCACCACATATAGGAGAGGTACTATTGAGCCTGTAATCTCTCACAAGCGATGAGACAGGAACATGGAAGCCCCAGCTTAGCGTCTCCCGACGCATTTCATCGTGATCGAATCATCAGGGGAGGTTGATATATTACATCTGCCGCTCTTACCGGTCTCCCCCGTTCTGTGTAATTTCAAGGTTTGGAGCCATGGCGCGTCAGGGAGGCTCCGCCCCCAGCGTGTGACGCGTCCTAAGGTTCAGAGAACTATTACCGGTATCATCTGGAGCGCACATCCGGGTAGTGGAGCGCACGTATCCCAGGGAGGTGGAACGCAAGCGTTCCCCCATACCGGGACACGGCGCTCGTACGGACTATTAGCTTGATTGCTCCTATACCTTGATATTGGGGGACATTTTACATGTACTGGTGAGTATCAAAACAGCACATGCTGACCCCAAATTGTACCGTGCACACATATAGTGAATGTCAGAATATACATAACAGGCATTCTTATGTGCACTGGACGTTAAAGACAAGACCGGCGAGTGAAAAAGGGGAAACCGACAGCCTATTCTCATCGTTGAGTGGGGGCGCCATATGCGCAGGTTTCTTCTTTAGGGTGCCAACCTCCGCGATAGGCAGGGCATAGATAGAATAGGCCACCACATATATAGGGTTAAAATAGGCTGTCGGTTTCCCCTTTTTCACTCCCTATATCCGTTTTTCTTTCCCTTTTATACTGTGGTGTCCCGTACACAGGTCATATGGAATATTTAATTGCATTTTTAATTACTATTTCCCATGATGGCCATGACTATGACCATCCCTCTCTCAGAATCTCGTATCCTTATCCAGACCGTATCCAACAACAATATTCTGTACCTGGTACCACTGACTGCTTCTGTAAGTGTCACAATCAGATGTGGGTATTAACCTGAATCATGCCATATGGGCACAAGAATAGGCGCTTTTATATGGCGCCGGTCTTGTCTTTAATGTCCAGTGCACATAAGAATGCCTGTTATGTATATTCTGACATTCACTATATGTGTGCACGGTACAATTTGGGGTCAGCATGTGCTGTTTTGATACTCACCAGTACATGTAAAATGTCCCCCAATATCAAGGTATAGGAGCAATCAAGCTAATAGTCCGTACGAGCGCCGTGTCCCGGTATGGGGGAACGCTTGCGTTCCACCTCCCTGGGATACGTGCGCTCCACTACCCGGATGTGCGCTCCAGATGATACCGGTAATAGTTCTCTGAACCTTAGGACGCGTCACACGCTGGGGGCGGAGCCTCCCTGACGCGCCATGGCTCCAAACCTTGAAATTACACAGAACGGGGGAGACCGGTAAGAGCGGCAGATGTAATATATCAACCTCCCCTGATGATTCGATCACGATGAAACGCGTCGGGAGACGCTAAGCTGGGGCTTCCATGTTCCTGTCTCATCGCTTGTGAGAGATTACAGGCTCAATCGTACCTCTCCTATATGCGGTGAGATCCACCCACATTTGTGGCTTTTTTACCTTCCTACATATGCGGCTCCAAAATTGGCCGGCATGCTAATGAATTTACATACATTTTGCCCGCAAATCAACCACAAAGGAACGCTCATTAATTATTGATGAGACAGCATGGTTCCAGAATAATGTGTGTTCTGTGTTTGCATTGGGGTTATGTTTATTTATGGCATTGGAAGTCTCTCGCTCTTTAGCTGCTATATCTGACAGTCACTATAAGGTAATGATAAGACGCCTAGGTTCATTTATGTATAAGTGTACCATTGTCTAAACACTGCGGACTATGTTCTGCTTAAGGGGTATATATGTCAAATGAGACACTAATGTGAAATATAGGGGGCACTCCTTGATATAGTGTAAGGCTGCAACCCGGTTCTCTGACAGACATCAGTATGGCCCCTATCTGTACATTTTGGTATATAGCATAATAACATTCCTTTGTGTCTATACTAGTACAAGCACAATTGGCATTAAGCCTCCTTACACAACAGTGTGGGCTACACCGTGCGCACCTTTTATAGGTACACCTGTACTGTACAATTTACATCATCTCCCTGTATATATATTTTTCCCAGCAGGGTCAATAGTACTGTCATTTTATCCTCTATATTTGTTTGCTTTGTATGTCCTCTCTTTCTGTGTACGGTTTATAGGGCACACGTCACTAGGTTTCCCCTTCCTTTTTCTTCTCTTTTAGTGGTGCATTTTTTTGCATTTTTTGTATGACTCTAGGTTTTATATTACCTTAAATATTAAAGGTTAAGTTTTAATAGGATCCAATTGCTATTTCTCTATTTACACTTTATTGGATTATTTACCCAGCTATTTGCATACTATTTAGTGTGGCATGCCAGGTTTCCTCACTACGGGTATCGACACTAATCAGTGGTTTTCAGAGGCCAAAGACGTTTTTTCGGATAGAACTTTCACGCAAAAGAAATATGTCCCGTCCTTTAATGCGGCCTTCAAGGAGCTCACGAAGGTATAGAAAGATCAAATAGCTTCCTGGTGGGAAGTACAGAGCCTAGAAAATTATATAAAATCAAACATTGTCCCGAGACATTTGAGAATCACCTTGGCACCGGGATATCGCTATAAAAATCCCGGTTTATTGGCAAAGTGGGAGAAAGAAGCAACAGATAGCTCGCTAAGACTAATGAGACTTCTGCTTGAGGAGGAAAAACTGAATCTCAATGCTTTAAATGAGTCATTGAAAGAACATATTGAAATAACAAAAAAATTTGTATCAGAACCAGATTTTTCTAAAAAAGAAACTCAACTGCAAAATACTATAGAAAGGTTTCAATATCACCTTAAAGATAAAAAACACAAGTTCTATATAAGGGATTTACAAGAATTTAAAGAAAATAAAGCATACTCATTTTCAACAAATAAGTTTCCACGAAGAGTTGAGACAGACATTTCCTCCTCAGAAGCAGAGGTCTCTGATAATGAAGCTAGACCAAGTGGACAGAGGGGAAGGGGCAAAGGTAAAGGAAGGGGGAACAATTGGGGACGAGGGAACAACAAGAGCCGCTCCAATCCACCCACATAAATATGCAAGTAATTAATCTATCTGCAAGACCACTAAGTGTTGACGAATCTAATTTATTGAGTAAAGGTCTTTCTTTTGTACCAACCTCTGATATGGATTCATTTGAGGTAATCAAGGACCTCAATTTATTTGTCAGACGTCTAAAATGGAAGAAATTCTTTCTCAGAGAGGACAAAAAACAATGTGCGGAACTAGGCATCACTGATGACTTATTACAGGATGTACATCTTCTATTCCATTTAGGAGATGCAGATCCCAACATGGATGGGAGGGGCCCATTTACAAAGTTAAAAAATAAGAGTTCCAAGATGCTCCCACCTACTGGGGATCTGAGTTCCATAGACATCTTCCTTAATTTAGTCACTGATGATATCATGAATTTACCTGAAAGGCCGCATAGAAATCCACATAATTTGTCCAGGGGCGAAATGGCATGCCTGTGCAATTTGGAGCAAGATAAAAGCATTACCATAAAACCCTCTGACAAAGGGGGTAATGTTGTGGTTATGAACACAACAGATTACCATACTCTATGCCTTTCGCTACTGGACAATAAGGAAGACTATAGTGTTCTAACCAGAAACCCCTTGGGTGATTTTCTGGATGAACTGAAGTCTATCATCGGAAAAGGGTACAGTGATGGTGTGATAGGTAGAGACGAGAGAGATTTTTTGATACCCAACAATCCTGTGGTTCCAACTTTTTATTGTCTTCCCAAGATCCACAAGGGTACAAATCCCTTGAAAGGGAGACCTATAGTCTCAGGCAATAATAGCCTGACGGAAAAATTGGGTATATACATAGACGAGATTTTAAAACCTTTTGTTGTTTCCTTGAATTCCTTTGTACGGGACACCACAGACCTTCTGGGCAAATTAGACGGCATTTACCTAGACCCTGACATGATACTTGGAAGTATAGATGTAGAGGCACTATACTCATCCATCCCTCATGATAAGGGTCTTACGGCTGTGAACCACTATCTAAGTACCAGAGGCATTCAATTTGAAAAACATAACGAGTTTGTTTTAGAAGCCCTGGAATTTTGTTTGACCAGGAATGTATTTCTCTTCGACCGCAAGTACTTCCACCAGCTCAGGGGCACCGCGATGGGCAGCCCTTGTGCGCCTTCGTATGCCAACCTGCTCCTGGGCTGGTGGGAGGAAACAGTGGTCTTTAACGATTCGATGTACCACCCAGACGAGAGGATAGTTCTGTGGTTAAGGTACATCGATGATGTTTTGGTAATTTGGCGAGGTGATGCTGCTGATTTTGGCAGCTTTGTTGAGGGCCTGAACATTAACAATATAGGCCTACATTTTACCTATGAGACCAGTCCAACAAAGCTAGCATTTTTGGATATCTGTATTGAAAAGATGACAGACGGTGAGATAAAAACTAAGACTCACAGAAAAGAGACAGCTACAAACTCTCTTCTCAGATGGGAAAGTAATCATCCCATCCCGTTAAAAAGAGGCATCCCGAAGGGGCAGTATCTGAGAATACGGAGGAATTGCTCCGATATGGACTCCTTCCATGAACAAGCAGATGACCTTAAAAAAAGATTTTTAAAGAGGGGCTATCCGGAAGGGATTTTGAAAAAGGCCTATAAAAAGAAAGAAGACAACTATTGACACCAAAAGACAAACCTGATGGGGAGAACATAATTCGGTTCATCACTAGGTTCTCCAATGGGGCCGACGACATAAGAAATATTTTATTCAAGCATTGGCCCATACTCCAGATGGATAGAGATATTAAGAAACATATCTCGACTTATCCCCAAATTACCTACAAAAAAGGCAGGTCATTAGCAGATAGATTGGTTCACAGCCATTTTCAGCCGGCAAATAGTCCTACCCTGATGAATCAAACGAAAGGTTGCTACAAGTGTGGGGGATGCAAAGCTTGTGCCGCAATCACATCCACAAAAGTCTTCTGTAGCAATGTCACGAATACCACCTACTCCATTCGACATTTCATCAACTGTCGCACAAAAGGGGTTATATATAAAGCTACCTGTGA
Organism: Ranitomeya imitator; assembly: GCF_032444005.1. NCBI lineage: Eukaryota > Metazoa > Chordata > Amphibia > Anura > Dendrobatidae > Ranitomeya > Ranitomeya imitator. The sequence continues at coordinate 780,406,749 of NC_091283.1, forward strand.
GTGTGGGTTGGAATATGTTGGGAAGACCAAAAGAGAATTCCAAAAAAGAATTGGAGAGCATCTCCGTGACATTGCTAACAAGAGAGAAACCCCTGTAGCAACCCACATGAACCGTTTTCATCAGGGTAACCCGAAAAAAAATCTTTTTTGTGGGGATAGATAAAATATTACCACCGGAAAGAGGAGGGGATTGGGATAAACTAATCCTACAGAAAGAAAGCAGATGGATCTTCACTCTTAAGGCCCCTTCACATTTAGCGACGCTGCAGCGATACCGACAACGATCCGGATCGCTGCAGCGTCGCTGTTTGGTCGCTGGAGAGCTGTCACACAGACCGCTCTCCAGCGACCAACGATGCCGGTAACCAGGGTAAACATCGGGTAACTAAGCGCAGGGCCGCGCTTAGTAACCCGATGTTTACCCTGGTTACCATGCTAAAAGTAAAAAAAAACAAACACTAGATACTTACCTATCGCTGTCTGTCCTCCAGCGCTGTGCTCTGCTTCTCTGCTCTCCTCCTGTACTGGCTGGGAGCCGGAAAGCAGAGCGGTGACGTCACCGCTCTGCTTTCCGGCTCACAGACAGTACAGGAGGAGTGCAGAGCACAGCGCTGGAGGACAGACAGCGGTAGGTAAGTATGTAGTGTTTGTTTTTTTTTACTTTTAGCATGGTAACCAGGGTAAACATCGGGTTACTAAGCGCGGCCCTGCGCTTAGTTACCCGATGTTTACCCTGGTTACCAGTGAAGACATCGCTGGATCGGTGTCACACACGCCGATCCAGCGATGTCTCCAGGGAGTCCAGCGACGAAATAAAGTTCTGGACTTTGTTCAGCGACCAACGATCTCCCAGCAGGGGCCTGATCGTTGGTCGCTGTCACACATAACGATTTCATTAACGATATCGTTGCTACGTCACAAATAGCAACGATATCGTTAACAATATCGTTATGTGTGAAGGTACCTTTAGGACAGTCCAACCTTTGGGCATGAATGAGTTACAACCCTATAGCTGCTTTCTTTAGCCATGTCACCTTTTGTTCCCTATATATTCATGACATTTGTATCCCTAGGGCACTGTTTTTTCAGGGATAGCCGCCGTGGAGTGGGGGCGCCCTTGGCGTAGGAATTTAGGGTGCCAACCCCCGCGTCAGGCAGGGAACAGTTTTTAGGTATGGAATGATATATTTGTGAGCTATTTGAGATGTATCTACGGCTGCATTATATACTATACTATCCTAGATCTGTCCCCCCCCCCTTTTTTTAGGGAACAACAGGGATATATAGTTTGGGACAGCCGTCGTTGAGTGGGGGCGACATATGCGCAGGTTTCTTCTTTAGGGTGCCAACCTCCACGATAGGCAGGGCATAGATAGAATAGGCCACCACATATATAGGGTTAAAATAGGCTGTCGGTTTCCCCTTTTTCACTCCCTATATCCGTTTTTCTTTCCCTTTTATACTGTGGTGTCCCGTACACAGGTCATATGGAATATTTAATTGCATTTTTAATTACTATTTCCCATGATGGCCATGACTATGACCATCCCTCTCTCAGAATCTCGTATCCTTATCCAGACCGTATCCAACAACAATATTCTGTACCTGGTACCACTGACTGCTTCTGTAAGTGTCACAATCAGATGTGGGTATTAACCTGAATCATGCCATATGGGCACAAGAATAGGCGCTTTTATATGGCGCCGGTCTTGTCTTTAATGTCCAGTGCACATAAGAATGCCTGTTATGTATATTCTGACATTCACTATATGTGTGCACGGTACAATTTGGGGTCAGCATGTGCTGTTTTGATACTCACCAGTACATTTAAAATGTCCCCCAATATCAAGGTATAGGAGCAATCAAGCTAATAGTCCGTACGAGCGCCGCGTCCCGGTATGGGGGAACGCTTGCGTTCCACCTCCCTGGGATACGTGCGCTCCACTACCCGGATGTGCGCTCCAGATGATACCGGTAATAGTTCTCTGAACCTTAGGACGCGTCACACGCTGGGGCGGAGCCTCCCTGACGCGCCATAGCTCCAAACCTTGAAATTACACAGAACGGGGGAGACCGGTAAGAGCGGCAGATGTAATATATCAACCTCCCCTGATGATTCGATCACGATGAAACGCGTCGGGAGACGCTAAGCTGGGGCTTCCATGTTCCTGTCTCATCGCTTGTGAGAGATTACAGGCTCAATAGTACCTCTCCTATATGCGGTGAGATCCACCCACATTTGTGGCCTTTTTACCTTCCTACATATGCGGCTCCAAAATTGGCCGGCATGCTAATGAATTTACATACATTTTGCCCGCAAATCAACCACAAAGGAACGCTCATTAATTATTGATGAGACAGCATGGTTCCAGAATAATGTGTGTTCTGTGTTTGCATTGGGGCTATGTTTATTTATGGCATTGGAAGTCTCTCGCTCTTTAGCTGCTATATCTGACAGTCACTATAAGGTAATGATAAGACGCCTAGGTTCATTTATGTATAAGTGTACCATTGTCTAAACACTGCGGACTATGTTCTGCTTAAGGGGTATATATGTCAAATGAGACACTAATGTGAAATATAGGGGGCACTCCTTGATATAGTGTAAGGCTGCAACCCGGTTCTCTGACAGACATCAGTATGGCCCCTATCTGTACATTTTGGTATATAGCATAATAACATTCCTTTGTGTCTATACTAGTACAAGCACAATTGGCATTAAGCCTCCTTACACAACAGTGTGGGCTACACCGTGTGCACCTTTTATAGGTACACCTGTACTGTACAATTTACATCATCTCCCTGTATATATATTTTTCCCAGCAGGGTCAATAGTACTGTCATTTTATCCTCTATATTTGTTTGCTTTGTATGTCCTCTCTTTCTGTGTACGGTTTATAGGGCAAACATCACTAGGTTTCCCCTTCCTTTTTCTTCTCTTTTAGTGGTGCATTTTTTTGCATTTTTTGTATGACTCTAGGTTTTATATTACCTTAAATATTAAAGGTTAAGTTTTAATAGGATCCAATTGCTATTTCTCTATTTACACTTTATTGGATTATTTACCCAGCTATTTGCATACTCCTCCAGGATGGCAAAAATAATCAGGCTGAAAATGACACCGGCCGCGCTTGCGCAGTACTATTTATAGGAGATCCGTTAGATGCTACTGCGAAGCAATATTGATGGAAAAAGTTATGGCTCTGGGAATAAGTTGAGCAAAAAAAATTAAAATGCAAAAAACGGAATATCCCAAGGTGGTGAAGTGGTTAAATATTGTTGTGAGATGAAAAATTAAAACAATTATTCCCAGGTTTGTAAAATATCTATTTTACTTAAAAGGAATTTGTCAGCAAGTTTCTGCTATATAATCTGAGAGAAGCATGCTGTATGGGCTGAGAGTTTGACTCCAATGATGTGTCACTTACTGGGCTGTGTGTTGCTTTTCAATAAAATGAGTGTTTTACCAGCAGGAAATTATCACTAATGGACAAGCTGCCACATGTCCTTTAATCTACTTGTTTGAACCCACCCCTGATTTGCAGCTTTCTGTCAATTTACACTGTACACTGACAGCTGCTAATCAGTGGGAAGGACATGGTTATCAAGGCTCAGCATCCTGAGCAGAGAAAACTGTGATTGTATCAAAGTGACCACAAGTAGACCACCAAGTGATACATTACTGAAATCAGGGTTTTAGCCCCTATAACATGCTGCTCTTAGATTACATATGGGAAATACATATATATATATATATATATATAAATATATATATATATATATATATATATATATATATATATATATTTATATATATGTATATATATATACACACATATATATATATATATATATATATATATATTCATAATAAATATTGATAGACCAGGTTTAAACAGATTGGGTGCTACTTTTGAGTCTGTTTGTTATGACATATAAAGGGCAATCAAAATTGAGGTCCCTCTATATAGTTAAGGGATACTACCTTTTTAACAGACTGCATTTAATATACAATATTGATGTGAGCATTAAAATAGCTCAATGCAATAATATCACTAAATGAAAATGTAATAAAAAAAAAGAAAACGCATTTCCAAAAAAGGAAAAACGCACATGTAAATAGAGTGCACTTATGCTGTCATTGTTTTAAGGTTAGTTAATACAGTGCATCGGTGCAGTAGACTTTTTTTTATTGGCTTCTGTTGGCCACCACTACTGCTACAATAATTGCCCAAAGCCATTCTATACAACAAGATGACAAGTAAAGGGAGGTATTGAGTTATTTTGGGCCAATAGAAAAATAATGTATAGGTTTATTGTGAAGGAATCCTTAAAGGGGTTGTCCACATTTGTGGATATTTTTCTTCTTAAATGCATGCAATTGGCCTTAGAAATTATTTTCGTATTGGAGTTTTATTTAAAAACAGGTTTGATCACATGTTGCTCCAACAGCAGACATTTCATGGACTGAAGAGCTGTGCAGTTTGTGAGGAACGATTCCCCAATAAGAGCAAGTGCCACATAATCACATCCTCAACACTTCTGATAAAATAAAGTAATATGGCCGACCCTGCTACCTCATCTTGCAGCCACAGAAAAGATGGTGTAATACAGCGCTAAAGGAGGCAAACCATGCAAAAATTTTAGTGAAACCAAATTGTAAAGTAGTTTTTCAGCCCCAAATACATGTATTACAGTAAGAAAAACAATTGTCCCCAAAGGTGAGCAACTCCTGTAAGTCATCAATATGATCTTTAGGGTAAGATGAAAACAGAGTTCTTGAATGAATAGAGTTTCATGATTCCATGTTTCTATGAATCTATAGTTCTATGATTATATGATTCTATGATTGTACCAAACAAAATTGTACAATTTTAACAATTTTATATTTTCAACTTAAATGTCCCCATATATAGATTAGCATTTTTGAGATCATTATCTTTTCTGAAGCATTTCTTCTCCAGTGTTTTTAAAAATCAGATATGCAGATTGTCTCTTCAGAGGGGAAGAGGACTAGAACCCTAGTGCTACATATAGGAAATAGCAATCCTAAAAATCAATGTCAACCCTTTAACGAGCCTTGTCACATGACTTAGTATAAAAGCCAAAACAAGAATCTCAATTTGCAGACAGTGTATTTTGGGGTACTGCACCGCGTCAGTGGAAAGTGTGAGATCTGGTTTGGCTGTGTGAGAGGCGTCTGACCAGGATCAAAGGGATAATCCTTGCGGAAAATGACATGTCAAGAAAGCTGAGATGAGGAGACTTTTTAGCAACAATGCTCCTCTGGGAAATATGCAAATTGTCTCTTCAGAGAGGAAGAGGACTAGGCTTGATAAAGGGTCGATATTGACTTCTAGGATGGCTACTTCCTATAGGTGACACTAGAGTTCTAATTATCTTCATCTCTGAAGAAACAATTTGCATATTTCTCAGAGGAGCATTGCAGCTTAAAAGTTTCCTCATCTCGACATGCTTGACATGTTACTCTCTGCAAGGAGAAATGTTACCCCTTGGATCCTAATAACCAGATAGAAATAGACTCATCACTCACAGAATGATTGGTAACATAATCTAGAAAAAATCATACATGTAGATGAAGAAAGTAAATTTCTCAAGCTTTTTACTAGTCTATGCAGATTTTAAAAAGCTTAATACACTGTGTTCAGAATTATTAGGCAAGTTGTATTTTGATCACATGATACTTTTTATACATGTTGTCCTACTCCAAGCTGTTCAGACTTGAGAGCCAACTACAAATTAAGTAAATCAGGTGATGTGCATCTCTGTAATGAGGAGGGGTGTTGTCTAATGACATCAACACCCTATATAAGGTGTGCTTAATTATTAGGCAACTTCCTTTCCTTTGGCAAAAGGGGTCAGAAGAGAGAAATTGTGAGACGTCTTGCAGAGGGATTCAGCAGTCTTGAAATTGCCAAACTTTAGAAGCGTGATCACCAAGCAATCAAGCGTTTCATGGGAAATAGCAAACAGGGTCACAAAAAGCGTGTTGGCAAAAAAGGCGCAAAATAACTGTCCATGAATTGAGGAAAATCTAGCGTGAGGCTTCCAAGATGCCATTTGCCACCAGTTTTGCCATATTTCAGAGCTGCAACTTTACTGGAGTAGCAAAAAGCAAGAGGTGTGTGACATGGCCAAGGTAAGGAAGGCTGAAAAATGACCACCTGTGAACAAGAAACATAAGATAAAACGTCAAGACTGGGCCAAGAAATATCTTAAGACTGACTTTCAAAGGTTTTATGGACTGATGAAATGAGAGTGACTCTTGATGGGCCAGATGGATGGGCCAGAGGCTGGATCAGTAAAGGGCAGAGAGCTGCACTCTAACTCAGATGCCAGCAAGGTGGAGGTGGGTTACTGGTATGGGCTGGTATCATCAAAGATGAACTTGTGAGACCGTTTCGGGTTGAGGATGAGTGAAGCTCAACTCCCAGACCTACTGCCAGTTTCTGGAAGACAACTTCTTGAAGCAGCGGTACAGGAAGAAGTCGGTATCGTTCAAGAAAAACCTGATTTTCATGCAGGACAATGCTCCATCACATGCCTCCAACTACTCCACAGTGTGGCTGTCCAGTAAAGGTCTCAAAGAAGAAAAAATAATGACATGGCCCCCTTGTTCACCTGATCTGAACCCCTTAGAGAACCTGTGGTCCCTCATAACATGTGAGATCTACAGGGAGGGAAAATAGTCCACCTCTCGGAACAGTGTCTGGAGGCTGTGGTGGCTGCTGCACGCAATATTGATCGTAAACAGATCAAGCAACTGACAGAATCTTTGGATGGAAGGCTGTTGAGTGTCATCATAAAGAAAGGTGGCTATATTGGTCACTCATTTTTTGGGGTTTTGTTTTTGCATGTCAGAAATGATTATTTCTAAATTTTGCGCAGTTATATTGGTTTACCTGGTGAAAATAAACAAGTGAGATGGGAATATATTTGGTTTTGATTAAGTTGTCTAATAATTCTGCACAGTAATAGTTACCTGCACAAACAGATATCCTCCTACGATAGCCAAATGTAAAAAAAACCCACTCCAACTTCCAAAAATATTAAGCTTTGATATTTATGAGTCGTTTGGGTTGATTGAAAACATAGTTGTTGATCAATAATAAAAATAATCCTCTAAAATACAACTTGCCTAATAATTCTGCACACAGTCTATACAAAATAAAGAGTCAAATTATAGAAAACTATGCATCCTTGAGCTCAATATCTCCCTATCTTTATAGTGTGTCCTCAGATAAAGTGCACTGGGTTGCATGGAAGCTTTAACAGATCTGCTTCTAAAATCAGATATAATACTAAATACAATTTTTTTCAACACAAAATTTGCTAAATAATACTTAACTTCCCCATACAAAATTATGGAATTTCAATATTTAATTTTTAGGTGTAACGTTGTTGTTCATTTTATGCAATCCAAGATATCTAAATATTGTTTGCTAGTTAATGTATTTTAAGCATAATATATTTTAAAAATGGTTTTATATTACATAACGTGTTAAGCATACTTACTGGAGGACTGAGTTCTGGTATGATTGCTTTATAAGTTAACGGCCGACAGTCTTGCGTATTTGCTACTGGATTACAAGGAAGGAACCTAGGACCAAGGTCATCACCATCAAGGACATCAACTATCAAAGTAGTTGTACTTGTTCTTCTTTCACTGGGATTGATAGGACGGTCCTGGAGGAAAAGGAGAGATATAAGAAGCAGATTGCAAATGTATTAAATTAGAAAGTACTGTTTTTAATTAAAATGTTAATGTGTTTTAGAATGTCAGTGTCCATTTAAAAATGTATATATTTTATAAATCTATTCATGCAAAAGAAAATACTGTCACACATTTTTAATGAATCTTTCTGTGATTCCACATCAATAACCCAAAAAGCATATGGTGCTTTAATACACTGTGGTATTGTCAAGATATTCCTAATTCTAGGAATTATTCCTAATTCAATTAAATGCCAATCAAATTTGTGTCAAATTTTATTAATTTCTTGAACAATTGGTAATTAGATTTTTATCAAAAAAATCCTGGTGTCATTTTACACATTGCAGTTGATTACAGAAGTCTCACAAAAATGTAAGTGCCGCCATGCAGGCGGATAGCCATCACATCTCATGGTATAGCGCAGCCCATTAGGAGGTACTACCAAAGTTTGTATAAAAGCCAAACACCAGAATGCAGTAGCCATTTTAGGGTGATTAAGGATAATAGATATCAAAGGTCACAGCTCAGTAATAGAAATATGGAGAGAAAGTCCTAAAACATTAGACAAAAACTCCAGGCCATAACGGGTGCACAAGAGAGATAGAGTAAGTGTCAAACTCAGTGAGGTGTATGGTGTCGCTGGCATTTGTCCTGTTGTATTTTGAATTACAAATTTTGACATAATTTTGAATGCTCTAGAAAAGCAACACAATATTTTTACTTAAAAAAATCTGAAGTCAACATCAGTTCCATAAAACGTGCTTGCTTGTCACAAACGACTGTAATGAGATTTTGTATTTCATATGCAATCTTTTTTAAAGAAGGGGGATTAATATAAAAGAAAGTTATCCAAAATACAGACATTCAACTGCAACTGTCTATCTCTGTGTTGCAGTCATTTTTTGCACACCTGTTATGCTAGTCAAGTTTTACATTCATAAATGCCACAATAATATAGCGCCTTGTTGCAGGTACTGCCTTTTTGGACGTGTACCTACCTAGCACTTCCTGCTATATCTGTTTGAGAAGAGTGAAGTTGAATTTTGTTGAAAATATAGAAAAAAAATATCAACCCCATGAATAAGGCATGGCTTAGTGTAGACTTTCATTCACCTTAAACTGATGCCAATGATGAGATCGACTGTAGCATTTTCTTATCTATCCATTGTGCTCTACTCTGATCTGCTGCCTGTGCCAATGCCCATGTTCACAGTCTAGCCAGGCACCTCTTGCCTTTCCATAAGGATATATTTATACTGTGTGACTGCTGACACTACACATTCATATGTCCCCTTGACTCTCCCCTCATTTTCTGCACTGTGCTACTGCTGCTGTTGCATGTGAAGACAGTCACACATCCCTTACCTGTCCATTGTATTCTATGGCTATTCTTAACTCTTGTTAACAAGGCTGCCATTGATGGACCTACCAAGCCATAAACCTTCTGTTTTGTCCCAACAAATTTCATAATGTGCTGCTGTTTCCACTGCCACTGCCGAACGACAGCCACAAATCTCCTGCCTGTCCATTGTATTCTATAGCTATAATGTTTAGCTGCTGGAAACCATATCCTCTACAGCGTAAATGAATATAAAATTGCTCCCAAAAAGTGATTATTTTGGACAGGATTTTTTTTTCTCTTAAACCCATTGTTTCTTCAATTTCTCAGCAGAAATTTTGCTAGTCCCAAATATAGGAATAATTTTTGGATCATTTCTTGCCAGAAAGCCGTGTTTTTTCCACGTGTACCATCTGTTTATAAATAACAGCAAGGCAAGCAACTTCTGTCAAAAGAAATGTTGGATTACTTTTATATTTTAAGAAGCATTAAGAGCCTGTTAGCGCAGTTAGGTATTAAATTGGCTCTTGGTTATCACCGTTACTATTCACCTATACTCATATATGTTGAGGTCACTTGGACAATAATAAGGCTGTGTCATATGTTTGCATTAAGAAGCTCAAAATGGTTTTATATTGTTTTGAGACCTTAGAGTCTTTTTTAGGCAATTTGTGAGGATTCCTCCGCTCAGTGAATGAATGTTATGCTGTGGAAACTGTCTTGCTGAGCTGTCTGTGTCTTGATTGACAGCTTGGTTGTCCAATCTGTGACTGGGGCATGCGAGACTTTTTGCAGGTGTTCGGTGTTCTAGTATTCGCATAGTTACTTAACTGAGCTGTCTGCCCCTGATCCCTGCCAGACGTAGTTTATGCTTCTTGCTGAGTGTTAGCCTGATTCTGTTGCTCTGAGTTCTGATCTTCTGCTGCCTGACCCGTTGGACTGTATTCTGACTACCCTTTGGTTTTGACCTTCAACTTTTGCTCTGCTATCTCTTGTTATTGACCTTGGACTATGCCCTGACTTATGCCTTTGTCTTTTCCCTTGGGTATTTACGTACTCTCTCGGTATTGACCTCGGAATGTCTGGCTCTTCTGCCTCACCGCCTGTCCGTGAGTAATGACTAGCATCACACAACTGTAGTTTTTCCATTATTGCCAATTCAGCAAATCAATTTGCTGCAAATCAATTTTGGGTAAAAATTTTCAAAGATGGCAAATTTGAATTTCTGAAGATTATCTATTCTCTAGACATTATCTTATATCTAGACATTACCTTTTTATTACAGTGTTCAAATGTAGATGACACATTTCTTCTAAATACAGATGTTTACTGAAAAGACCTCTGTATTCTTCTCTATGAAATTGAAGGCATACGGAGGTAAAATAGCAGCCAAGTGGCTCCTTTTACTAAACTGTAAGTTAGCAGTGAGCATGCAGTATGTAGAAGTAGTTGTAATAGTGTGATATTAATGAACACCCGATTGATCTTCCTTAAAAAAAATAAAATTCTGCTGCAATCATCTAGTCTTTATGAAAGAATACTGAAAATATACGCTGAAACAATTTTGAATATACAATAACAGACTTCCAATCAGCATGCTATTCTATTGAATAAGAGTAGAAGCAAATCTTTATAACAAGATACATTATTGTTTTTTCATTTTTTATTCAACAGACTGTGCTCTAGACACAAATAGCCAAATTAAATTATTTAATAATGATCGCTATGAGATAAAACATATGCATATTTCTCTTTGTCCATGTTCTTTTATTAGTATAATCTTCTTAACCCCTTACCGGCATCGGACGTACTATACCGTCCGATGCCGGCTCCCCTGCTTTGATGCAGGGCTCCGCGGTGAGCCCGCACCAAAGCCGGGACATGTCAGCTGTTTTGAACAGCTGACATGTGCCCGTAATAGGCGCGGGCAGAATCGCGATCTGCCCGCACCTATTAACTAGTTAAATGCCGCTGTCAAACGCAGACAGCGGCATTTAACTACCGCTTCCGGCCGGGCGGCCGGAAATGACGTCATCGCCGACCCCCGTCACATGATCGGGGGTCGGCGATGCTTGTGAATGGTAACCATAGAGGTCCTTGAGACCTCTATGGTTACTGATTGCCCGTCGCTGTGAGCGCCACCCTGTGGTCGGCGCTCACAGCACACGTGCAATTCTGCTACATAGCAGCGATCAGCAGATCGCTGCTATGTAGCAGAGCCGATCGGGTTGTGCCTGCTTCTAGCCTCTCATGGAGGCTATTGAAGCATGGCAAAAGTTAAAAAAAAAAGTTTAAAAAAATGTGAAAAAAATAAAAAAAACATAAAAGTTTAAATCACCCCCCTTTCGCCCCAATCAAAATAAATCAATAAAAAAAATATCAAATCTACGCATGTTTGGTATCGCCGCGCTCAGAATCGCCCGATCTATCAATTAAAAAAAAGTATTAACCTTATCGCTAAAAAGCGTAGCGGGAAAAAAACTCGAAACGCCAGAATTACGTTTTTTTGGTCGCCGGGACATTGCATTAAAATGCAATAACGGGCGATCAAAAGAACGTATCTGCACCGAAATGCTATCATTAAAAACATCATCTCGGCACGCAAAAAATAAGCCCTCAACCGACCCCAGATGATGAAAATTGGAGACGCTACGAGTATCGGAAAATGGCGCAATTTTTTTTTTTTTTTTTTAGCAAAGTTTGGAATTTTTTTTCACCACTTAGATAAAAAATAACCTAGTCATGTTTGGTGTCTATGAACTCGTAATGACCTGGAGAATCATAATGGCAGGTCAGTTTTAGCATTTAGTGAACCTAGCAAAAAAGCCAAACAAAAAAACCAATGTGGGATTGCACTTTTTTTGCAATTTCACCGCACTTGGAATTTTTTTCCCGTTTTCTAGTACACAACATGCTAAAACCAATGATGTCGTTCAAAAGTACAACTCGTCCCGCAAAAAATAAGCCCTCACATGGCCAAATTGACGGAAAAATAAAAAGTTATGGCTCTGGGAAGGAGGGGAGCGAAAAACGAACACGGAAAAACGAAAAATCCCCCAGTCATGAAGGGGTTAAAGAGTAATCTCAGTTATTAGATAGACTACATTTCTTAGTAAAGAGGGATTAATTACTGGGACAAAAAAAGAAAATTGGAATTACAGTCAGGAAAGCAGGCATTATGATTTCTTAAGGAACAAAACAACAATGCAGGATAATTACAGAAACACATTATTACAGGACCAGATTTTTCACATTTACATATCAAGAAGTAGTTACCCAACTATTTTACTAGTTCTAAATGACACATAACAGTTTTACCCGTTTTTCAGATTAGATTGTTTCAGCCTAAAAGTTTATCTTAATATAAAGACAAAGAATACAGATGCAAAAAAAACAATATTAATTATGGTTGTTTAGCCTTTAATTCCAGCAAGATTTTCCAAATTTGTATTGAATTTTTCCTCGTGGTGGAAGAGACAAAAGGAAATACCACAGCTAAGGAATATATAGCAAAAACAAAGGATTTTAGAACTTTTAGCAGAATAACTTATAATAATTTCAATCATAAAATTTCAGCTTTTTTTGTCTAGATGTAAAAGAATCATTTAAATTCTGCCCCTTCAAAAGTTGCAGTGGTATAATTCATTGTAGGACTTTATTCTTTTCAGAATCCTCAAAAGATAGTCACGCTGTCAAAACATTTTATAATTGTGGCTCCAAGTATATTATTTAGCTAAAGCTTATACAAACTATCACACATCTGCCAAGCAGAATAAAAAAATTTAATCACCCATGGATACACCATTGAAATTGCAACAATAAAGAGGAAAAATTGAGTAATTATTAAGTTTGTAGAATCCATACATATGTTGTTGATTTCCAAATGACAAAAATATGTAAGCATAATTTTCAAACCATCTCAATTTTTTTAGTAAAGAATGTGAATGCCCCAACAGAAATACATGCACTTACATACCTTCACGTGATATCAATTAAGTAGTTAATGGTTGTCTGGTGAATGTTTTGTCATGCAGAATGCAGTTACGGTCATAAGTTACCAAGATCCACTTCTGGCCAGTCTCTTGCAATTGCAATTCCAAACCAGATGTGATCAATGGTAGAGAAGTCTGAAGAAACTGCATGATAACATGAGCAAAATGTGGCCTGTGTGATTGTGTTGAAAAATGGTTCTTGGAAAAATGTCACATTCTCTTGTGAAGGCCTTTTCATGGCGTTGCCCACATGGTCTTGTCAGATTGAAGAATGGCATGAAATAATTCATCCTGCATTGCTAGTAAAATTAGAGATCATATACCAAGCCTAAGGCATCAAACAGTGTCTGTACAAACCATGATAAAGAATTAGTGCTCTGAGGCAAATATCCAGCTACAGTAGTTCTATTGACCTCACGCCACCACACTTAGCGCTATGCATAGCAACATGGCAATGGAGACTGGAATGGAGGTCTATCCTCTTCAACGATGAGACCTGTGTTGAATGCAATGATAGCCAGAGTTTGTCTGGAGAATGCCTGGGTAATGTCATAAAGAGTTCTTTATTAGGGAACATGAATGTGTCCCAGGATCCATTTTTCAACATGACAATGCCAAGCTGTATACTGCTTATGCTACTATGAGCAGACTTCATGGCTTAAAGAGAACCCATTAAGTTGCAATATTTAGGGAAGAAATCAGCTTTGCAGTTCTTTATTAATCCCCAATTAATCCCCAATTTCTGACCAATGATACACCAGAAGTGTTCAATGGGAGACAAGCCCAAGACGCTGTAGGGCAGTGTAGCTCATTTAACCCATTAGCACATTTTTGTAATGTACAGTAAAGTCATAGCCTTAAGGGTGCTGTAACATATATTAAATTGAATTCTTTAGTGAATACATCTTGTTGTTCTTCTTTAATCACCATTTGAAGTTTTCTGCTAAATAGATGTTGGTGCATAGGTGCTGGGCTATGCTCTGGGTTTTATCCTCTTTGTCTGTGATTTCCTGCCCCAAACCCTACCACTGACCTCCATTCTGTGAATGATCTACCACCTCTGTTTGAAATTTCCACATTGACCTGTCAATCACCGACCAGAGACAGGTGGAGTGGCCAGGGAATTATAGAGAGGGAAGAGAAGACCTAGTGCACAGTGTAGCCACTATGCACCAAAATCTATTTAGCAGAAAACTTTGAATAGTGATTAAAGAAGAGCAACATCAAGATTTCCTTACCAAAAGAATCAATTTAATATGTATTACAGCATCATTAAGGCTATGGCTTTACTGTATATTACAAAAATTTGCTAACAGATTAAATGAGCTGCACTGTCCTGCAGCATCTTGGGCTTGTCGCCCATTGAGCACTTTTGGTGCTTCATTGGTCAGAAATTGCAAAAAGAGCTGTCAGCAGCAGATCTTGATGATTCGAATAGCTAAGAGCATTCTGTATGATAGAATATACATCAGACAACAATTATTAACCTTAATGATAGCATTCCAAACCATGCAAGTGCCTGTGTTCATGCTCATGGCACTCATACAAGTTACTAAATATATTAGAATGTTTTGAAGCATTTGTTTACATTTTTCCATCATTCACATATCATTAACATTGTGTGATTCTATAATTCCATAACGTTTTGTTCTTGCTGTTGCAATTTCAATGTTGATAAGTGAATCTCTTGCCTTTCTACAATTTTGTTACCAGGCCAAAAACTCTATAATGATCACTCTGTCTTATCAAATCTTCCAATGTAAACTTACAAAAAAAGGAGTAGTAAATTCTAGAGATTTGAATCAAGGTGGATTTTTATTTTAAGCACCTTAAGTCCATATGAGCACAATCAGTGCTTAAAGATATTGATTAGCACAAAACACATTTATTTCTCTAATCCATTATGGAAATCCCTACACTCGCAACAGCCAATTAACCGGTCAATTACAAATTCATTTTTTTTCGAGGTTCACAAACCTTTTCCATCCAGTTACAGAAAGCAACATACACAGCATTTCCTTTAGGCCGTCCATATTTTAAACAAAATTGTACTTTGCCAACTGAATGACAGAATAATATAACATAAAATAGGTTGGTATTATGTTGGTACTCTAATACCTTAGTAATCACATCCCAACCATAGAATTATCAAAGTATTAATAATAAGCCAGGAATATTCATACCTCAAAAGCCAATGTTTACATTAACTACACACATGCACATAGTGGACACATTAAAACACAATGGAGGAGACTTACTAAGTTAAATATAACAAGAGTTGACATTTTGCACATGCCTTGCATAAGCTTTATTACGTGGTTTAGATACTTTTTGGGCCTCAGTTTACAGATAAATGTTTGTGTCTAAAAGAAAAGTAATGGCGCTTACAAGGTGCCAAATCAACACTAAAATTGGGCCAAGATTTGTTGAAAAACAGTATAGTTAGGAAAAAGTAAGTAAGTTGATCAGAGGCATAAAATAAATAAAAGTGTCTGCCGTGTCTAGCAAGTTTTAGCAACACTATCACATCTTGAACCTATCTAGATTACAAGTTGCTTACTTTATCTTTATTTAATTAAAGGTATTTCATATATTAATTTGAGGTGCTTACAAATATAAAAATATTAAAAGTTCAGTGTTAACCTCCTCCTTTCTGATGCACCACCTGCTTTTCAGTGGAGGCTTCCTGATAGAGACTGCACAACATTCCTGTTCTTAAAATGACAGTTTATGGAGAAGCATGTGACCAGATCTGTCTAGTCTACTATAATTGAAAAACACTTCACACAGGAAACATGTTTTTTAATTGGTGGAGGCAAATTGACAACTCTGGTCTCATGCTCCTTTATCAACAGTAATTTTGAGAAGAGTAGATCTGTGCGGTCTATAAGGAAGGCTGCTATAAAAGTACAGCAAGTAGGAGAACCTGGAATATTTACATATTGGGAAGCACCAGAAAGTCATATTCTAAACACATTTATTAAAATACAGATAAAGTGGACAAACCCTTTAAGCCAAGTTTAAGACAGCAATATTAAATATCCCCATTTACAAATAGTATGCACACCATATAATGGAGAAGATCACTCCATTTACTGGAATGATTTCTCTTCATTTAACTCCTTGTGAATTTATATGTCTTTGTGCTTTGACTGAATTATTTTCCAGTCGTTGATAATAGCAACTTCATACATATGGACAAATGTCCTTTCCTAAAAAGCAACACCAACTTCACCTACAATTATGAAAATCTCTAGCTTTGCTAATATTAAAGAAGCACTCCTCCCATTAAAGATTTACCCTTTAATATATTGCAGTCATCATATTATATTGCACTGTTCACTGACAATTGCTCATTTTGCCTTTCTACCCAGTTAAGTCTTCTCTTTCATCTGCTCTATGTAGAAACAGGAAGTCTCTTCTCCCTGCATAAGTAATCTCCCTCAAAACCTCCTGACCAAGCTGCTTTGCTCCTCTACCATGCCATAGACTTGCAGTGAGGTAGAATTGTAGTTCTACAACCCCTGGCAATAATTATGGAATCACCAGCCTTAAAGCATGTTCACTCAGTTGTTTAATTTTGAATTAAAAAAGCAGATCACAGACATGGCACAAAACTAAAGTCATTTGAAATGGCAACGTTCTGGCTTTAAGAAACACTAAAATGTTATGATCTGATGGCCTAGGAGCAGCATGAGACGTACTCTGGAGAAGGTGGTACCTGTACTGACCGCAAACCCTGAACTTAGCAGCGCAACTAGAAGTAGCCGTGGGGGATACCTAACACTTAGTAAGAAGGAACATAAACCAGCTCACCCGTGATTCAGCAACCAAACCTCGGGAGCACGGACCCGCTGTGTCCAGGCGTGCAAGATCCAAAAAAAAGAAAGAAATGTCCAGCTTCACCGAGTCCGTAAAAAAGCGATTTCTTTATTAACAAACTTTAAACATGGAGGATACAGACTTCAGCACAACCATATGGGTAAGAATCTCAACGCGTTTCTGGAGACTAGGCTCCCTTAATCATGACTGATCAGTCATGATTAAGGGAGCCTAGTCTCCAGAAACACGTTGAGATTCTTACCCATATGGTTGTGCTGAAGTCTGTATCCTCCATGTTTAAAGTTTGTTAATAAAGAAATCGCTTTTTTACGGACTCGGTGAAGCTGGACATTTCTTTCTTTTTTTTGGATACCTAACACTCCCTAGACCCCTCGACACAGCCTAAGAACTAACTTCCCCTAAAAACAGAAACGGGAAAACTATCTTGCCTCAGAGAAAATCCCCAAAGGATAGACAGCCCCCCACAAATATTGACTGTGAGAGGAGAGGGAAATAACATACGCAGACATGAAATCAGGATTTAGCATAAGAGGCCATACTAGCTAAAAAGAAAGAATAGGACAGAGTACTATGCGGTCAGTATTAAAACACTAGAAAATATCCACCACAGAAAATACAAATCACCACATCTGACTAAAGACATGGAGGGTATATCTGCATCTCCAGAGACACAGCTTGGCTGCAAAAAATCCTTCACAGACAAAGCTGGACAAGACCAAACATGAAAATGCACAGAACTATAAGGTCCACAGCAGGTGGACAGCAAAAACAAAGCAAGAACTTATCTTTGTTGAAATGAACAGCAGAACAGGAGAGACCAGGTATGGATGTGAATCCTCCAAAGACAATGGACAACTGGCACTGACTAAAGGATAAAGCAGGACTTAAATAGCCCAGCACAAATTGCAAAAAATGGATACACCTGATAAATGCTGCGATCCAACTACCGTAGCACTACCACTCATAAGCACCGGAGGGAGCCCAAGAGCAGAATTCACAACAGTACCCCCCCTTGAAGAGGGGTCACCAAACCCTCACCAGAGCCCCCAGGCCGATCAGGACGAGCCAAATGAAAGGCACGAACGAAATCATCAGCATGAACATCGGAGGCAACAACCCAAGAATTATCCTCCTGGCCATAACCCTTCCATTTGACCAGATACTGAAGCTTCCGCCTCGAAAAACGAGAATCCAAAATCTTCTCAACCACATACTCCAACTCCCCATCAATCAACACCGGGACCGGAGGATCAACAGAGGGAACAACAGGCACCACATACTTCCGCAACAAAGATCTATGGAACACATTTTGGATGGAAAAAGAGGCTGGAAGGGCCAAACGAGAAGACACTGGATTGATAATCTCAGAAATCCTATAAGGACCAATAAACCGAGGCTTGAACTTAGGGGAAGAAACCTTCATAGGAACATGACGGGAAGACAACCAGACCAAATCCCCAACCCGAAGCCGTGAACCAACACACCGACGACGGTTAGCAAAACGCTGAGCCTCCTCCTGAGACAACACCAAATTGTCCACCACATGAGCCCAAATCTGCTGCAGCCTGTCAACCACAGAATCCACACCAGATCAATCAGAAGGCTCAACCTGCCCTGAAGAAAAACGAGGATGAAATCCAAAATTACAAAAAAAAGGCGAAACCAAGGTAGCAGAACTAGCCCGATTATTAAGGGCAAACTCGGCCAATGGCAAAAAAGCCACCCAATCATCCTGATCAGCAGACACAAAGCATCTCAAATAAGTTTCCAAAGTCTGATTAGTTCGCTCGGTCTGGCCATTTGTCTGAGGATGAAATGCGGAAGAAAAAGACAAATCAATGCCCAGCCTAGCACAAAAGGCCCGCCAAAACCTAGAAACAAACTGGGAACCTCTATCGGACACAATATTCTCCGGAATGCCATGCAAACGAACCACATGCTGAAAAAACAACAGAACCAAATCAGAAGAGGAAGGCAATTTAGGCAAAGGTACCAAATGAACCATCTTAGAAAACCGGTCACAAACCACCCAGATAACCGACATTCTCTGGGAAACCAGAAGATCTGAAATAAAATCCATAGAAATATGCGTCCAAGGTCTCTCAGGGACCGGCAAAGGCAGAAGCAACCCACTAGCGTGGGAACAGCAAGTCTTAGCCCGCGCACAAATCCCACAGGACTGCACAAAAGAACGCACATCCCGCGACAAAGAAGGCCACCAAAAGGACCTACCAACCAAATCTCTGGTACCAAAAATCCTAGGATGGCCAGCCAACACAGAACAATGAACCTCAGAAATCACTTTACTAGTCCATCTATCAGGACTGGACAGCGGTCAGGTTTATTAGCCTGAAATTCCTGAAGAACCCGTCGTAAATCAGGGGAGATGGCAGAAAGAATCACCCCTTCCTTCAGAATGCCGACCGGCTCAAGAACCCCAGGGGAATCAGGAAAAAAACTCCTAGAGAGGGCATCCGCCTTAAAATTCTTAGTACCAGGAAGGTATGAGACCACAAAATCAAAATGGGAGGAAAAACAGGGATCATCGAGCCTGTCTAGGATTCAGTCGTTTGGCAGACTCGAGGTAAATCAGATTCTTATGATCGGTCAGGACCACAATACGGTGCTTGGCCCCCTCAAGCCAATGACGCCACTCCTGAAATGCCCACTTCATAGCCAACAACTCCCGATTGCCGACATCATAATTAGGTTCCGCAGGCGAAAACTTCCGAGAAAAGAAGGCACACGGTTTCATCAAGAAACCATCAGAATTCCTCTGAGACAAAATGGCCCCTGCCCCAATCTCAGACGCGTCAACCTCAACCTGAAGTGGAAGAGAAACATCCAGCTGACGCAACACAGGGGCAGAAGTAAATCGGCGTTTAAGCTCCTAAAAGGCAGAAACAGCCGCAGAGAACAGCCCCCCACAAATATTGACTGTGAGAGGAGAGGGAAATAACATACGCAGACATGAAATCAGGATTTAGCATAGGAGGCCATACTAGCTGAAAAGAAAGAATAGGACAGAGTACTATGCGGTCAGTATTAAAACACTAGGAAATATCCACCACAGAAAATACAAATCACCACATCTGACTAAAGACATGGAGGGTATATCTGCATCTCCAGAGACACAGCTTGGCTGCAAAAAATCCTTCACAGACAAAGCTGGACAATTCCAAACATGAAAATGCACAGAACTAGAAGGTCCACAGCAGGTGGACAGCAAAAACAAAGCAAGAACTTATCTTTGTTGAAATGAAAAGCAGAACAGGAGAGACCAGGTATGGATGTGAATCCTCCAAAAACAATGGACAACTGGCACTGACTAAAGGATAAAGCAGGACTTAAATAGCCCAGCCCAAATTGCAAAAAATGGATACACCTGATAAATGCTGCGATACAACTACCACAGCACTACCACTCATAACCACCGGAGGGAGCCCAAGAGCAGAATTCACAACACTAAAAGAAATCAAGAACAAAAAATGTGGTAGTCAGTAATGGTTACTTTTTTAACCAAGCATAGGGTAAAAATTATGGAGTCACTCAATTATGGGGGTAAAAATGATGGAATCATGAAAAACAGAAAAGCAAAAAAACACTCCAACACTTCACTAGTATTTTGTTGCACCCCCTCTGGCTTTTATAACAGCTTGCAGTCTCTGAGGCATGGATTTAATGAGTGTCAAACAGTACTCTTCATCATTCTGGCTTTAACTTTCTCTGATTGCTGTTGCCAGATCAGCTTTGCAGGTTGGAGCCTTGTCATGGACCATTTTCTTCAACTTCCACCAAAGATTTTCAATTGGATTGAGATCCGGACTATTAGCAGGCCATGACATTGACTTTAGGTGTCTTTTTTCAAGGAATGTTTTCACAGTTTTTGGAAGGATGCATTATCATCTTAAAATGATTTCATCATCCCCAAACATCCTTTCAATTGATGGGATAAGAAGTGTGTCCAAAATATCAACATAAACTTGTGCATTTATTGAAGATTAGTGTTGAGCGATACCGTCCGATACTTGAAAGTATCGGTATCGGATAGTATCGGCCGATACCCGAAAAATATCGGATATCGCCGATACCGATATCCGATACCAATACAAATCAATGGGACATCAAGTATCGGAAGGTATTCTCATGGTTCCCAGGGTCTGAAGGAGAGGAAACTCTCCTTCAGGCCCTGGGATCCATAGGGATGTGTAAAATAAAGAATTAAAATAAAAAATATTGATATATTTACCTCTCCGGCGGCCCCTGAACTCAGCGCGGGTAACCGGCAGGCTTCTTTGTTCAAAATCAGCGCTTTTAGGACCTGAGAATCACGTCCCGGCTTCTGATTGGTCGCGGGCCGCCCATGTGACCGCCACGCGACCAATCACAAGCCGCGACGTCACCGCAAGCTATTAGCGCGCTCATTTTTGAAAAATGAGCGCGTTAATGACTTTCAAAGACGTAGCGGCTTGTGATTGGTCGCGGCCACGCGACCAATCACAAGCCGCGACGTCACCGCAAGCTATTAACGCGCTCATTTTTAAAAATGAGCGCGTTAATGACTTTCAAAGACGTAACGGCTTGTGATTGGTCGCGTGGCCGCGACCAATCACAAGCCGCGACGTCACCGCAAGCTATTAACGCGCTCATTTTTAAAAATGAGCGCGTTAATGGCTTTCAAAGACGTAGCGGCTTGTGATTGGTCGCGTGGCCGCGACCAATCACAAGCTGCTACGTCTTTGAAAGTCAGTCGCGTGGCGGTCACATGGGCGGCCCGCTACCAATCAGAAGCCGGGACGTGATTCTCAGGTCCTAAAAGCACTGATTTTGAACAACGAAGCCTGCCGGTTACCCGCGCTGAGTCCAGGGGCCGCCGGAGAGGTAAATATATCAATATTTTTTATTTTAATTCTTTATTTTACACATCTCTATGTATCCGATACCGATACCCAATACCACAAAAGTATTGGATCTCGGTATCGGAATTCCGATACCGCAAGTATCGGCCGATACCCGATACTTGCGGTATCAGAATGCTCAACACTATTGAAGATGTAATGACAGCCATCTCCTCAGTGCCTTTACTTGACATGCAGCCCCATATCATCAATGACTGTGGAAATTTGCATGTTCTCTTCAGGCAGTCATCTTTATAAATCTCATTGGAACGGCACCAAACAAAAGTTCCAGCATCATCACCTTGCCCAATGCAGATTTGTGATTCATCACTGAATATGACTTTCATCCAGTCATCCACAGTCCACTATTGCTTTACCTTAGCCCATTGTAACCTTGTTTTTTTCTGTTTAGGTGTTAATGATGGCTTTCGTTTAGCTTTTCAGTATGTAAATCCCATTTCCTTTAGGCAGTTTCCTACAGTTGGGTCACAGACGTTGGCTCCAGTTTCCACCCATTCGTTCCTCATTTGTTTTGTTGTGCATTTCCTGTTTTGGAGACACATTGCTTTAAGTTTCCGGTCTTGACCCTTTGATGTCTTCCTTGGTCTACCAGTATGTTTGCCTTTAACAACCTTCCCATGTTGTTTGCATTTGGTCCAGATTTTAGACATAGCTGACTGTGAACAACCAACATCTTTTGCAAAATTGCGTGATGATTTACCCTCTTTTAAGAGTTTGATAATCATCTCATTTGTTTCAATTGACATCTCTCGTGTTGGAGCCATGATTAATATCAGTCCACTTGGTGCAACAGCTCTCCAAGGTGTGATCACTCCTTTTTAGATGCAGACTAATGATCAGATCTAATTTGATGCAGGTGTTAGTTTTGTGAATGAAAATTTACAGGGTGATTCCATAATTTTTTCACTCATAATTGAGTGACTCCATAATTTTTACCATATGCTTGGTTATAAAAAGTAACCATTACTGACTACCCCATTTTTTGTTCTTGATTTCTTTTAGTGTTACTTAAAGCCAGATAGTTACCATTTGAAATGACTTTAGTTTTGTGCCACGTCTGTGATCTGCTTTTTTTCTACAAAATTAAACAACTGAATAAACATCCTCCAAGGCTGGTGATTACATAATTTTTGCCAAGGGTTGTAATCATGACTCATGCAGGAAAAATAACTTCCTGTTTCTACATACAGCTTTAAAGGATTTAGCTAGTCAGTTTTTAATCACCTGATATCATAGACATCATGAAAAAGAGAAGGATTAACTGGATAGAAGGGCAAAATGAGCAATTGTATTAAACAGTGCCATATTATATGATGTTGCAATATATTAAGAGGATAAAAATTTTGATTCGAGGAAGAGAAGTGCTTCTTTAAGAATTATTTTTATGACATCTATGTGTGCAGTCACTGCAACACAAGAAAATACATTCCTATGTAGGTGACAATTACTTACGACTACAGCTTCTACTATCTAAGTCCTATAAAATGTATCCATCACATCTGTATTAAATAGAGCTCCTAATAGTGTTATCTTTTGCTATCTGTTAATTATTCTACCCCATGATATGTGCCAAACTCTTCCAAGAGTGATTATGATGTTCCATTTAGCTTCAATGGTGCAATGTTAGAAATTGTGATGTTTATATGGTAATTGAAAGCTTTCTGCTGAACGGGAATATTTTAATAGTGTAAGAAAAAAATCAATTTTTGTGGACAATTTTTTTTTTTACAGCCATAACAGCAATGTCCTACAGAATGGAAAATACATTACATATTCACAGAAAAAAAAAAGACATAAAGCACAAACACATGAGAAATATTCCTGTTTCATGCATTAGATCTGTCTACTCTAATAAAAATCAGTCTAAACCATTGGCACAAACAAAATTCATCACAGCATATAGCAAAATAAGGTACGCAAAATTATAGGCTTGCAAATATTATATTAGACTTCAGAAATGGAGAACAGAGGGCAAAGTAACCCAGCTGTATGGGTATTGATTCCTGTGATAAGAGCAATAGGAGAACAATAGTAGGTTGACACAGCTTTTCCTTGACTGGAATCTTTTATACATTAAGAAGCCTTGAAAAATCACTTACAATAATTCTTACGAAATTGAAAAGGAAGGGATTGAAAAGAGAGGATCATATTTGCTTTTTTAAGTGAGATGATAACTGTTGGATGACAGCAATAAAATCTCGAGAAGACTCCTTTTATATAAAGAATGGGAAGTTAAAAACTTTATGGTTTTCACATGATTGCAGTGTACAGCTCCCCACAGTATGGAAAATAACATTCTGAAGCATGAAGGGAAAAATGCAATATCCCTGTCTCAGGTTGAAACCTTTTTCCATTATAAAGGTTTTCGTCTTCATTATAGGGTTTGTCAAGTGTCTGAGAAACACACTCATAGGTTTACTTTGCAAGAAGAGTACACGATATATTATTCTATATAGTGCTTGCTGTTTCATTTTTAAGTCATATAGTATCAGCCTTAAGATTTTTCCTGTGGTATATAAGTACAGATGTTTCCTTATTTATCATTTTTAGTTCAACATTTCCTAAGTAGAGTGGTGTGTTGTGACTAATTTGAAAATAACAAACATGAAAACAATATTTCAAAATACTCGGCCATGAGATGTTTATGCTTTATGTGTCTAGATGTGTCCTCCCAGTTGTTATGATGTGAAATGCAGCCTATTGAGCATATAGAAAAATAGAGTGAACTATAACTTTCAATGGAAAAAGTCTAAAATAGTAAAAACAAAATGTGTAAACCAAAAGTGAAAAAAGTGATATGACAACGATTGAAACTGGTAAATATATTAGGGTATATAGTAAAGAACAATCTCCTAAATTTGTCAGAAATTCCAAAATTGTAAAATAACCAAAGTAATTGGCTAAATCAAAACAGACCCATGAGCAGGTAGGGATAACACCATTATAAAATTACATATAAGTATAAAGCTTATAAGCATTTAACCCAGTCATATGTGATCTTACTGGGCCATAAAGGTGATATATACAAGAACTCATCACTTACTTCAAGGTAAGTACAGGATATCAAAAAATATCACACCTAGCTGCCTGCTATGCCATTCTTCAAAAGAATGTTCACATATTACATGTTATCCTTATAGAGTATGTTGTCAGCAACAAACATGATTATTGTCAGCAGTAAACATGATTGTGGAAGAAAATACCCATATGGATACAGAAAGCATTTAGACAATGTGTAATATGATGCCATTCAATCCATAATGCACATAGCCAAGACAATATAAGAAGATCTATGTGTCATCATAATCATATCCTGTTGTAAATTAAACCAATATTAATCCATTGCGATCCCAGGTGGGAGGAAACTGTGGTTTTTGGAGATCCAACTACAGTATCTTCAGACAACGTGGTTCTCTGGCTCAGATACATCGATGATGCATTCGTGATATGCATAAGTGGGGAAATAGAGTTTGGCAAATTTGTGGAAGTGACTCAATATCAATAACCTAGGGCTTTATTTTACATATGAAGTCAATGCATCCAAATTAGCATCCAAATCTTCCCGAAATAGGAAATGGAGAAATAAAAAACGGAACCAGTATCGCCGTAAGGACTATCTGACCACTGAGTCCGATTCAAGCCTCAGTGAAGGGGCTTCTACAGGGAATGAGACAAGAGACAATCCACCTACGACATCGGTTGCTGGTATTGGCCCTCTCCCTTTAGAAATAGAACTCGAAGGGGGAAGCGGCGGCCACGTCCCAGCTTGGAGACACAAGAGGAAGAATGTGTCTTGGCGGTAGAACTAAGCGAGGAATTTCCACCTGAAGACTGTGTCCTAAATTTGACCGAGCGTGTTTTAGAACCCGCGCAACTGTCATTATTGTCCAAGGGTCTTAATTTTTGTATTCCTGATGATTTTGATTTTACTGATTTCCAGATCGATATGTTCAAGGCCATAAGAAAAATTCATTTATACTAAGCCTTTTCTTCCAGCCCCACTAGTACCATTTGCACGGAGGGGGAAAGATCCTGTACCGTAGGACCCCTTGGGTTCATGGCAGGTTCATCTGATGATACGCTCACTAATATGCGTGGAGACGCGGCTCTATTATTGAGCCTTGAAGATGATGATATTGCTACCAATATAGAAGTGTCTAATCGGGTGACCCCATTCACAGGGGGGGTCCCTTCCTCCTTCATGCCCGTCACGTCCCCAGGTAATTTGGTCGATGTATTTGAGTCTTTGGTGTTGAGGGATATGGAGGCTTTGGTGTATAAGCGAGCGCCTAATAATCTAACCGACGCAGAAAGGACGGCCCTGAGAGAAATGGCTGGTTGGAGTGATGTGATCGTGAGACCAGCCGATAAGGGCGGTAAGGTAGTGTTACTACCCAGGGAGGCGTATTTATTGGAAGCTAGGCGTCAATTGTCGGACTTGTGTACGTATAAACAGTTGTCGGGGGATCCCACTAATAAGTTTAAAGAAGAGCTACGCTCTTTCTTAAGGGGGTCGGTTGAATCAGGGGTCATCACGCAGAAAAAAGCTGAAAGATTACTCCCAGAATTCCCGGTAAGACCCCATTGGTACTATTTACCAAAAATACACAAGTCCATTGTCCAGCCCCCGGGCAGGCCCATCGTGTCCGGGGTGGGTTCTTTGACTGAGCCATTGTCCCGGTATGTGGACTGGCTTCTCAGACCCTTGCTCCGTTCTGTCCCTTCCTATACCAGGGATACGAACTCCTTTCTCAAACAGATTCATGGCTTTACGTGGCAGCCGGGGTTCTCCTTGGCGTCCATTGACGTGGTCAATTTATACACTAGGATCCCTCAGTCGTTGGGAGTGGACACTATCAGGCGTGTTTTGGACACCACTGATAAGAGTCCGACTTTCATCGACTTTGCATGCAATGGGTTAAGGTTCATTCTAACCCATAATGCTTTCACGTTTTTAGATACCTGGTATGTTCAGACCACCGGGACTGCCATGGGGACCCCGGCTGCATGTACTTTCGCCAATCTGTTTCTGGCAGTTTTTGAGGATACTTACGTGTATTCCGTGAACAACCCTTTTCTTAAACACATCAAAGTTTTCATTCGTTATGTGGACGATGTATTCCTGGTATGGGATGGGACAGAGGATAGCTTTCATTCCTTTGTAGATTATTTGAATTTGAATTCTATGGGGATGTCTTTTACCTCCGTTTTTGGGGGAGAGAATCTAGAGTTCTCGGACGTAGCAGTAAAAATTCAAGATGGGGATATTTGCACCTCGGTCCATCGAAAACCCACTGCCACCAATTCTGTCTTACATTTCGATAGCTTCCACCCTATACACACAAAACGCTCACTGCCTTATAGCCAACTTCTCCGGACGAGAAGGATTAATAACACACAGTCAGGATTTGAGAGGCAGTCTGGCGAGTTATGTGAGAGATTACGGGCTAGGGGTTACCCCGACAGGGTGTTACAAGGGGCAGTGGAGCGGGTGGCTGGACATGGGTGGTCTGGGACGAATAGTGGTGGAGTTCCTGGGGGCCAGCGGTTTTCTTTTTGTTTTCGCTTTGGTCCTATGGACAGTGAGATCCGAGCTTCGATCAGGAGACACTGGCATGTGTTGGCAGGTGATAGAGATCAAAAAGGGCCGCTTATATGGCAAAAGGGCCGCTTATATCTAATAGACGAAGCACACGAATTAGGGATGTACTGGTGCGGAATCGTATTTCCAACCCGAAATCTAATTGGTTGGAACAGTGCATTCCTAAAGGAAATTTCCATTGTGGTCATTGCCTCTCATGCAAACAGCACTTAACTGGACGGTCTTTGGACATTGGGCCTATAAAACATACCGTCCAGCATTTTATATCTTGTAAGACCGATTATGTAGTGTATGTGGTGTTTTGTCCCTGTAAGAGGTATTATATTGGTAAAACCATTAGACATTTATGCACTAGATTCAGAGAACATTACAGGTCTATTCGGACTGGCATAGGTGCACCGAGGCTAATCGAGCATATCAGGGATACCCATCGAGGGGACCCGGATGTCCTTACTTTTGCAGGCATCGAGAAGGTGGTCGTCCCAGCACAAGGGGGCGATGTGCATAAACTGCTATTGAGGAAGGAGGCACAATGGATCCTGCGCACGCGTGCGGTTGGTCCAGCAGGCTTAAACGAAAAAATTGATATGGCTGTTTTTTTGTGATATGTTATGTTTCTAGGTGTTTGATTCCGCTATATGTCGGATTTCTATGTGCTGCAATTCGTGTATGTTGGACGCTTTGCCTTTTCGTGTTGGAGTATTGGTATTATCCCAACGCTTGTAAATGTGTTTGATATTATGCGATTGACTTACTGCATTTTGTAAGAGGATGGGATGTGTATTGTCACATCTGATCCTCACGCCCGTGCTGGCCGCTGGGGTCTTGTATCTCTTTGTTTATGTTTTTAACTTGGAGCTATGGTGTTAATGATCCGGATCAATCCCGGCTCTTTTTTAAATCACCTGTCACGTATGATCACCTTGTCTGTAGGTGCAGGGGGCGGGGATCTGGAGGAGAGGAGGGGCTCTTTCCCCTCACCTTCCTTCTTAGACCCGCGTCTTGCTCCTGCTCCTTAGACCCGTGGAAGCGCTATCGTCGGCGCGAAACGGCCGTAGTCACATCCTGCTCACCTCCTCTTCCGTCTGTTTCCCGATGCCGTGAAGATACCATGTATGTGTTTTAATAATAAAAACTTGGACCACACAGGACCGGTGAGTGTTGCCGCTTTTTCTCACATAAGTACCAAATTAGCACTTCTGGATGTACTAATTCAAAAGAATGAGTGGGGTGAATTGGTAACCAGTACATTTATGACACCCGCGGTTACAAACTCTCTCTTGGGATGGGACTCTAACCATCCCATCTCTCTCAAGAGGGGGATGCCTAAAGAGCATTATTTGAGAAGTTGCAGAAACAGTTCTGATCCAGTCATGTTTAAGTAGCAGGCTGATGACCTCAAGGAACGATTCCTAGAAAGGGGATACCTCAATAGGGTTCCATAGAGAGGCCTATAGGGAGGGAATGAAGACAGTTGTTGACCCCAAACCCTAGAGAAAAACAAGGGAATATGCTAGGGGTCGAGTTCTCGCCTCTGCACAGGGGGAATCTTGGGCCATCTCCGCTGCGGTCTCCCATTCTTCTCCAGCCACAGTGGAGCCTGCTCAGCGGAGACGTCGGTCCCAGCGTCTGACTCAGCCTGATACTGTGTGGAAGGTTACTGCTGCCTTTCCAGGCTCAGCCATTGTAGCAAGTACTGGTCAGTGGCGAGCAGACATCTCTGGGACTAAGTCCTGCTTTTCCCCTTCTGAGTATGCCCAAGGTAAGGCCTCTCATTGGAGGTCAGGGGTCACATGCTCCGGTGCTGCAGCAGCTACCTCTGGTCCTCTAGGAAGGTCCTGAAGTTGCTCAGGTACTGGAGCAACTCCCATTGGTCCTCTGGGAAGGTCCTAAAGTTGCTGCAGCCATAAAAGGTTTGCATGGCCGCATAGCCATGCATTAGTATCAACTAAAGCTATGTGCTCTGCGCCAGTGTAGTCTTTTGAATGTGGATTCAGGGTCTGGCTGAAATAAGCCCCTAGAATACTGGCACCACCGGTGAGGAGTTTTGTGTGAGTGGATTCAGGGCCTGGCTGAAATAAGCCCCTAGAATATCGGGACCTCCGGTGAGGAGTTGTGTGTAAGCTTTGCTGACTGCATGACCAATGTTGACTCTATTTGCTAGCTGTTCCCCTGTGAGGGTAACAGGGCACAGCGTTCTCTTTTCTCAAGCGTCTCTGTGAAGTAACAGAGTTCGCTTATACCACCATATAGTACCGCTATCTACTAAATGTGCAAACACACCTACTATTCAATATATATTTATTCGGTGCGTTACGCCAACCCTAACAGGAATACCTTCTGAAATATTACAAGGTACTCTAATATGGAAAAAAAATTGAGGGAGATATTTCAATGGAATTGGCCCATTTTACTGATTGATGAGGTTATAAAAGACAACATATTGCCAAAACCACAAATTACTTACAGAAGAAGTAGGTCTCTTAAAGACAGGTTGGTCAATATCTACTATCAGCCCATTACTACTAAGTTTTTGATTGGCACTCGGACAAAAGACTATTTTTAGCGGGGTAGTTGTAAGAGCTGAAGAGCTATTTAACCTGGAAAGGAATTCAAAAGATATACAACAGGGGATGTATATTCCATCAATCATTTCAACAAATGTCGATCAAGAGGAGTAATATACAAAGCAATTTGAGATTGCTGCACTGAATATGTAGGCAAGAGGAGGAGAGTATTGTGGAGAAAGGTGTGAGAACATATGCATGATATTGTGAATAGATATGAGCGGTCTTCAAGTCGAACTGTTTGCCAATTTCAAATTCGAGCTGTTTTGGGCGGTGTTTGAGTCGTTCGACGAACCCGAACAATTAGCTTAAAATTTGGCTTTTCAAGTTTCTGTTCGATAACTGTTCGTTCACCAAAAGCCTAGCTTGATTTGCACATTAAAACTGTTTATCATTCTTAATAGACTGTTTCAGTGTATAGTGTGCGGGGAGGGTGGGGGATAGATCTGTGCTGAAATAAGGCTGATCTCCATTTTTTTTTCTTTCCCGCATTTACAGTGGGGCAGTGCAGTCTCTCAGCCTATCAGCAGTGCACACACACAAAGCAATG
This sequence comes from Ranitomeya imitator, assembly GCF_032444005.1. Taxonomy (NCBI): domain Eukaryota; kingdom Metazoa; phylum Chordata; class Amphibia; order Anura; family Dendrobatidae; genus Ranitomeya; species Ranitomeya imitator. The sequence continues at coordinate 780,437,296 of NC_091283.1, forward strand.
TGCATGTGATACACACAAGCAACGGCATGTGTCATTGGCTGCTTAAGTCACATGTCCTTGCCCTATAAGAAACAGCCATTTGCCCCATCACCACCATTTCCTCACTGCTGCAGCTTAGTGTTAGATGGCACCGCTGCTGCTGTGGGCGCTATACAGACTAAGAGTGTTTTTTTGAAGCAAATTGTCAGAGAGATAGGTTTAGGGAGTCGGGAGGAGTCGGGACTAGTTGTAATATCAGCTCTTTTCAGGGTAGGTTACAGCAGTTCATAGCACTGTTTGCCTGGCAGGTCTGTGCCAGTGCTGTGCAAGTGTTTGTCACAGCATTTGGTGTAATCTAGCTCTGCCAATCCTTTTGGGCTAGTAACATTGTCTGAGATACACAGGCGGTGTAGCTAGCTTCACAGGCAGGCTACATAGATGACTATCAATTTTTACTGCATCTAACCCAGTTAATAGTTTTCGGCCTAGGAGCAGTGTCTACACGTCAGCAGAGTAGCCCGCCTGTGAAACTAACTACACCGCCTGTGTATCTCTATTTTCACTGCATCTAATCCAGCTAATAGTTTAGGGCCTAGGAGCAGTGTCTGCACGTCAGCAGAGTAGCCCGCCTGTGAAACAAACTATACCGCCTGTGTATCTCAATTTTCACTGCATCTAATCCAGTTAATAGTTTAGGGCCTAGAAGCAGTGTCTGCACGTCAGCAGAGTAGCCTGCCTGTGAAACTAACTACACTGCCTGTGTTTCTCTATTTTCACTACATCTAATCCAGTTAATAGTTTAGGGCCTAGGAGCAGTGTCTGCACGTCAGCAGAGTAGCCCGCCTGTGATACTAACTACACCGCCTGTGTATCTCTATTTTTACTGCATCTAATCCAGTTAATAGTTTTAGGCCTAGGAGCAGTGTCTGCACGTCAGCAGAGTAGCTTGCCTGTGAAACTAACTACACCACCTGTGTATCTCTATTTTTACTGCATCTAATCCAGTTAATGATATTGGGCCTAGGAGCAGTGTCTGCACGTCAGCAGAGTAGCCCGCCTGTGAAATTAACTACAACGCCTGTGTATCTAAATTTTTACTGCATCTAACCCAGTTAATATTTTTGGGCCTAGGAGCAGTGTAGGCACGTCACCAGAGTAGCCCGCCTGTGAAACTAACTATACCGCCTGTGTATCTCTATTTTTACTGCATCTAATCCAGTTAATAGTTTTGGGCCTAGGTTAACCCTGTGGTCTACAGTCTGGCTGTTCCTCCATGCCTGGGTATCACCAACATGTTTCATGTGTCCCTCTTAAAGCCCGTTTATATGTCCCGGTTTTCTGAGTCATCTGCTGGGATATCGGGTTCGTCCATAGATGAGTACGAGGTAAATTCTATCTTGCGGTGCAAGGTGGTACATGGCAAAAAGTACTATCTGGTGGACTGGAAGAGTTACTGCCCAGGGGACAGACCCTGGGAACTTGTGGAGCACATTCAGGCTCTGCTGCTCATTGCAGCCTTTGAACGTAGTTAGGCCCAAGGAGTGTGGCCCCAGGAGAGGGGAAATGTTAGGTGTCGAGTTCCCGCCGTTGCACAGGGGGGGGAATCTCGAACCATATCCACTGTGGTCTCCCATTCTCCTCCAGCCACAGTGGAACCTGCTGAGCGGAGACATCGATCCCAGCGTCTGGCTCAAGCTGATACTGTGCACTTGGGTACTGCTGCCTTTCCAGGTTCTGCCTTTGTAGCCAGCACTGATCAGCAGCGAGCAAGGGTTTCAGGGGCTAAGTCCTGTTTTTCCCATACTGAGCATGCCCACGGGACAACCTCCCATTGGAGGTCGGGGGTCACATGCTCAAGTCCTGTTGCAACTCCTATTGGACCATCAGGAAGGTCCCGGAAAGCTACTACTATAAAAGGTTCGCATGGCCGCTCGGCCATGCGCTAGTGTAAACATGTTAACATGTGTGTGTTCCGAATCATTCCCCTTTCTAGAGTTGTTGGCTGCTCGCGAATGGTGGAGCTACCTAGCGCCTGACAGTGCGATCCCACACAATTAACACAAGAGACAGTGTCTATTGGCAACGACCGCCAGTGCGGTGCCCTGCACTTTTTAGTGTGCTTTTCTTGCCCAAGTTAGGGTAGTTAGTGGCGTCCACCAGAGCGGCGCTGCACACACTCTTTTGTTTAATTTATTCCCTGACACCACCGTAGCAGTGTCGAGCACAAGAGATCTAGAGGAACTCTTACCCTGAGTCTTGAGGCAGAGTTCTGTGACTCCTTGCTTGCGCTCTCTGTGCGGTATCGCAGCCTTGTGATGCAACAGGGTTCACTTCCTTCATATCGGGTGAAGTTAACTTGTGTGTGTCTTTTCTTAATAGCGCCATATAGTCCGTCATTACCGAGCAGCAGGTGTCTTTTCTGCACAGTAGACCAGGACTGCAAACGCATCTTATATTGTCTCAAATTAATATTTGGTGCAGTCTGCCAGTCCTAACACACACCACTCACATATCAGACACATACAGCACACACCGCTCACCTATCAGACACATACTGTACAGCACACAACTCTCACACCTATCAGACACATAAAGCCCACACCACTCATATATCAGACACATACAGCACATACCACTCACATATCAGCCACATACAGCACACACCACTCACATATCAGACACATACAGCACATACCACTCACATATCAGACACATACAGCACACACCACTCACATATCAGACACATACAGCATGCAACAGTCACCAATCAGACACATACAGGACGCACCGCTCACATATCAGCCTGCGAACGCATCTTATATTGCCTCTAATTAATATTTGGTGCTTTCCGCTAGTCCTAACACACACCACTCACATATCAGACACATACAGCACACACCGCTAACCTATCAGACACATACAGCACACACCATTCACCTATCAGACACATACAGCACACACCACTCACATATCAGACACATACAGCACACACCGCTAACCTATCAGACACATACAGCACACACCATTCACCTATCAGACACATACAGCACACACCGCTAACCTATCAGACACATACAGCATACACCACTCACCTATCAGCCACATACAGCACCCACCACTCACCTATCAGACACATACAGCACACACCACTCACCTATCAGACACATACAGCACACACCACTCACCTATCAGACACATACAGCACACACCACTCGCCTATCAGACACATACAGCACACACCGCTCACCTATCAGACATATACAGCACACACCACTCGCCTATCAGACATATACAGCACACACCACTCACCTATCAGACACATACAGCACACACCACTCACCTATCAGACACATACAGCACACACCACTCGCCTATCAGACACATACAGCACACACCGCTCACCTATCAGACACATACAGCACACACCACTCACCTATCAGACACATACAGCACACACCGCTAACCTATCAGACATATACAGCACACACCACTCACCTATCAGACACATACAGCACACACCACTCGCCTATCAGACACATACAGCACACACCACTCGCCTATCAGACACATACAGCACACACCACTTGCCTATCAGACACATACAGCACACACCGCTCACCTATCAGACACATACAGCACACACCACTCACATATCAGACACATACAGCACACACCACTCACCTATCAGACACATACAGCACACACCACTCACATATCAGACACATACAGCACACACCACTCACCTATCAGACACATACAGCACACACCACTCACCTATCAGACACATACAGCACACACCATTCACCTATCAGACACATACAGCACACACCACTCACATATCAGACACATACAGCACACACCACTCGCCTATCAGACACATACAGCACACAGCACTTACCTATCAGACATATACAGCATACACCACTCACCTATCAGACACATACAGCACACACCGCTCACCTATCAGACACATACAGCACACACCGCTCACCTATCAGACACATACAGCACACACCACTAACCTATCAGACACATACAGCACACACCACTAACCTATCAGACACATACAGCACACACCACTAACCTATCAGACACATACAGCACACACCACTCACCTATCAGACACATACAGCACACACCACTCACCTATCAGACACATACAGCACACACCACTCACCTATCAGACACATACAGCACACACCACTTACCTATCAGACACATACAGCACACACCACTCGCCTATCAGACACATACAGCACACACCACTTACCTATCAGACATATACAGCATACACCACTCACCTATCAGACACATACAGCACACACCACTCACCTATCAGACACATACAGCACACACCACTTGCCTATCAGACACATACAGCACACACCGCTCACCTATCAGACACATACAGCACACACCACTCACATATCAGACACATACAGCACACACCGCTCACCTATCAGACACATACAGCA